>NC_090450.1:660571417-661196417 GCF_031143425.1 Pleurodeles waltl | reverse complement strand
TATAAAATACATTTGAATCGCAATATCTCATCATAATTCATAATAACAATCATTCAGGATATTATAAAAGTCTAATGATCAACTGACATTAAAAATATTTCAATAAAATCCTTACAACTAGAATTAAATTTAGCTTGTGCGGTCTCAATTTGCTCCTAAAAAGGTCAAGAATTCTTGCTAAAATACAGGAAGAGATGTCGCATATAAATTAGTAGAAACAAAGAAGTAACAGGGTACATAACATGTGTTTAACCCCTTAGCTGCTGGGCCTTTTCCACCCCAGTGCTGAGCCCTTTTTTGGCTATTTGGGGTAGTTCGCGCTTAGGGCTTCATAACTTTTTGTCCACATAAGCTAACCACGCCAAATTTGCGTCCTTTTTTTCCAACATCCTAGGGATTCTAATGGTACCCAGAGTTTGTGGTTTCCCCTGGAGGAGACCAAGAAAATAGCCAAAATACAGTGAAAATTTTGTTTTTTCCAAAAAAATGGGAAAAAAGGGCTGCCGAAGAAGGCTTGTGGTTTTTTCCCTGAAAATGCCATCAACAAAGGGTTTCTGGTGCTGAAATCACTATCTTCCCACCTTGCAGGAACAGGCAGACTTGAATCAGAAAACCACATTTTTCAACACAAATTTGGCATTTTACTGGGACATACCCCATTTTTACTATATTTGGTGCTTTCAGCCTCCTTCCAGTTAGTGACAGGAATGGGTGTGAAACCAATGCTGGATCCCGGAATGCTAAACATTTCTGAAAACTAGACAAAATTCTGAATTCAGCATGGGGTCATTTGTGTAGATCCTACAAGGTTTTCCTACAGAAAATAACAGCTGAAATAAAAAAATATTGAAATTGAGCTGAAAACAACAGCCATTTTTCTTTATGTTTTACTCTGTAACTTTTTCCTGCGATGTCAGATTTCTGAAAGCAATATACCGTTTTGTCTGCTGGGCTCTTCTGGTTGCGGGGATATAAAGGGCTTGTAGGTTCATCAAGAACCCTAGGTACCCAGAGCCAATAAATGAGCTGCACCCTGCAGTTGGTTTTCATTCTATACTGGGTATACAGCAATTCATTTGCTGAAATATGAAGAGTGAAAAAGAGGTATCAAGAAAACCTTTGCATTTCCAAAATGGGATTAAGATAAGGTTTTGAGGAGCAGTGGTTATTTGCACATCGCTGAATGCCGAGGTGCCCATACTAGCATGTGAATTGCAGGGCATTTCTCAAATAGACGTCTTTTTTACACACTCTCTTATATTTGGAAGGAAAAAATGTAGAGAAAGATAAGGGGCAATAACACTTGTTTTACTATTCTATGTTCCCCGAAGTCTCCCGATAAAAATGATACCTCACATGTGTGGGTAGGCCTAGTGCCCGCGACAGGAAATGCCCCAAAACACAACATGGACACATCCTATTTTTTTTAAAGAAAACACAGCTGTTTTTTCCAAAGTGCCTACCTGTAGATTTTGGCCTCTAGCTCAGCCGGCACATAGGGAAACCTACCAAACCTGTGCATTTTTTGAAACAAGAGACCTAGAGGAATCCAAGATGGGGTGACTCGTGGGGCTCTGACCAGGTTCTGTTACCCAGAATCCTTTGCAAACCTCAAAAAGTGGCTAAAAAAACAAGTTTTCCTCACATTTCGGTGACAGAAAGTTCTGGAATCTGAGAGGAGCCACAAATTTCCTTCCACCCAGCGTTCCCCCAAGTCTCCCGATAAAAATGATACCTCACTTGTGTGGGTAGGCCTAGCGCCCGCGACAGGAAACGCCCCAAAGCGCAACGTGGACACATCCAAATTTTTGGAAGAAAACAGAGGTGTTTTTTGCGAAGTGCCTACCTGTAGATTTTGGCCTCTAGCTCAGCCCGCACCAAGGGAAACCTACCAAACCTGTGCATTTCTGAAAACTAGAGACCTAGGGGAATTCAAGGATGGGTGACTTGCGGAGCTCGAACCAGGTTCTGTTACCCAGAATCCTTTGCAAACCTCAAAAATAACTAAAAAAACACTTTTTCCTCACATTTCGGTGACAGAAAGTTCTGGAATCTGAGAGGAGCCACAAATTTCCTTCCACCCAGCGTTCCCCCAAGTCTCCCGATAAAAATGATACCTCACTTGTGTGGGTAGGCCTAGCGCCTGCGACAGGAAACGCCCCAAAGCGCAACGTGGACACAAACACATTTTTGGAAGAAAACAGAGGTGTTTTTTGCGAAGTGCCTACCTGTAGATTTTGGCCTCTAGCTCAGCCGGCACCTAGGGAAACCTACCAAACCTGTGCATTTCTGAAAACTAGAGACCTAGGGGAATCCAAGGAGGGGTGACTTGCGGGGCTCGGACCAGGTTCTGTTACCCAGAATCCTTTGCAAACCTCAAAAATAACTAAAAAAACAAGTTTTCCTCACATTTCGGTGACAGAAAGTTCTGGAATCTGAGAGGAGCCACAAATTTCCTTCCACCCAGCGTTCCCCCAAGTCTCCCGATAAAAATGATACCTCACTTGTGTGGGTAGGCCTAGCGCCTGCGACAGGAAACGCCCCAAAGCGCAACGTGGACACATCCAAATTTTTGGAAGAAAACAGAGGTGTTTTTTGCGAAGTGCCTACCTGTAGATTTTGGCCTCTAGCTCAGCCGGCACCTAGGGAAACCTACCAAACCTGTGCATTTCTGAAAACTAGAGACCTAGGGGAATCCAAGGATGGGTGACTTGCGGGGCTCGGACCAGGTTCTGTTACCCAGAATCCTTTGCAAACCTCAAAAATAACTAAAAAAACAAGTTTTCCTCACTTTTCGGTGACAGAAAGTTCTGGAATCTGAGAGGAGCCACAAATTTCCTTCAACCCAGCGTTCCCCCAAGTCTCCCGATAAAAATGATACCTCACTTGTGTGGGTAGGCCTAGCGCCTGCGACAGGAAACGCCCCAAAGCGCAACGTGGACACATCCAAATTTTTGGAAGAAAACAGAGGTGTTTTTTGCAAAGTGCCTACCTGTAGATTTTGGCCTCTAGCTCAGCCGGCACCTAGGGAAACCTACCAAACCTGTGCATTTCTGAAAACTAGAGACCTAGGGGAATCCAAGGAGGGGTGACTTACGGGGCTCGGACCAGGTTCTGTTACCCAGAATCCTATGCAAACCTCAAAAAGTGGCTAAAAAAACAAGTTTTCCTAACATTTCGGTGACAGAAAGTTCTGGAATCTGAGAGGAGCCACAAATTTCCTTCCACCCAGCGTTCCCCCAAGTCTCCCGATAAAAATGATACCTCACTTGTGTGGGTAGGCCTAGCGCCTGCGACAGGAAACGCCCCAAAGCGCAACGTGGACACATCCAAATTTTTGGAAGAAAACAGAGGTGTTTTTTGCGAAGTGCCTACCTGTAGATTCTGGCCTCTAGCTCAGGCGGCACCTAGGGAAACCTACCAAACCTGTGCATTTCTGAAAACTAGAGACCTAGGGGAATCCAAGGAGGGGTGACTTGCGGGGCTCGGACCAGGTTCTGTTACCCAGAATCCTATGCAAACCTCAAACAGTGGCTAAAAAAACAAGTTTTCCTCACATTTCGGTGACAGAAAGTTCTGGAATCTGAGAGGAGCCACAAATTTCCTTCCACCCAGCGTTCCCCCAAGTCTCCCGATAAAAATGATACCTCACTTGTGTGGGTAGGCCTAGCGCCTGCGACAGGAAACGCCCCAAAGCGCAACGTGGACACATCCAAATTTTTGGAAGAAAACAGAGGTGTTTTTTGCGAAGTGCCTACCTGTAGATTTTGGCCTCTAGCTCAGCCGGCACCTAGGGATACCTACCAAACCTGTGCATTTCTGAAAACTAGAGACCTAGGGGAATCCAAGGAGGGGTGACTTGCGGGGCTCGGACCAGGTTCTGTTACCCAGAATCCTATGCAAACCTCAAAAAGTGGCTAAAAAAACAAGTTTTCCTCACATTTCGGTGACAGAAAGTTCTGGAATCTGAGAGGAGCCACAAATTTCCTTCCACCCAGCGTTCCCCCAAGTCTCCCGATAAAAATGATACCTCACTTGTGTGGGTAGGCCTAGCGCCCGCGACAGGAAACGCCCCAAAGCGCAACGTGGACACATCCACATTTTTGGAAGAAAACAGAGGTGTTTTTTGCGAAGTGCCTACCTGTAGATTTTGGCCTCTAGCTCAGCCCGCACCAAGGGAAACCTACCAAACCTGTGCATTTCTGAAAACTAGAGACCTAGGGGAATTCAAGGATGGGTGACTTGCGGGGCTCGAACCAGGTTCTGTTACCCAGAATCCTTTGCAAACCTCAAAAATAACTAAAAAAACACTTTTTCCTCACATTTCGGTGACAGAAAGTTCTGGAATCTGAGAGGAGCCACAAATTTCCTTCCACCCAGCGTTCCCCCAAGTCTCCCGATAAAAATGATACCTCACTTGTGTGGGTAGGCCTAGCGCCTGCGACAGGAAACGCCCCAAAGCGCAACGTGGACACAAACACATTTTTGGAAGAAAACAGAGGTGTTTTTTGCGAAGTGCCTACCTGTAGATTTTGGCCTCTAGCTCAGCCGGCACCTATGGAAACCTACTAAACCTGTGCATTTCTGAAAACTAGAGACCTAGGGGAATCCAAGGAGGGGTGACTTGCGGGGCTCGGACCAGGTTCTGTTACCCAGAATCCTTTGCAAACCTCAAAAATAACTAAAAAAACAAGTTTTCCTCACATTTCGGTGACAGAAAGTTCTGGAATCTGAGAGGAGCCACAAATTTCCTTCCACCCAGCGTTCCCCCAAGTCTCCCGATAAAAATTATACCTCACTTGTGTGGGTAGGCCTAGCGCCTGCGACAGGAAACGTCCCAAAGCGCAACGTTGACACATCCAAATTTTTGGAAGAAAACAGAGGTGTTTTTTGCGAAGTGCCTACCTGTAGATTTTGGCCTCTAGCTCAGCCGGCACCTAGGCAAACCTACCAAACCTGTGCATTTCTGAAAACTAGAGACCTAGGGGAATCCAAGGAGGGGCGACTTGCGGGGCTCGGACCAGGTTCTGATACCCAGAATCCTATGCAAACCTCAAAAAGTGGCTAAAAAAACAAGTTTTCCTCACATTTCGGTGACAGAAAGTTCTGGAATCTGAGAGGAGCCACAAATGTCCTTCCACCCAGCGTTCCCCCAAGTCTCCCGATAAAAATGATACCTCACTTGTGTGGGTAGGCCTAGCGCCTGCGACAGGAAACGCCCCAAAGCGCAACGTGGAGACATACACATTTTTGGAAGAAAACAGAGGTGTTTTTTGCGAAGTGCCTACCTGGAGATTTTGGCCTCTAGCTCAGCCGGCACCTAGGGAAACCTACCAAACCTGTGCATTTCTGAAAACTAGAGACCTAGGGGAATCCAAGGATGGGTGACTTGCGGGGCTCGGACCAGGTTCTGTTACCCAGAATCCTTTGCAAACCTAAAAAATAACTAAAAAAACAAGTTTTCCTCACATTTCGGTGACAGAAAGTTCTGGAATCTGAGAGGAGCCACAAATTTCCTTCCACCCAGCGTTCCCCCAAGTCTCCCGATAAAAATGATACCTCACTTGTGTGGGTAGGCCTAGCGCCTGCGACAGGAAACGCCCCAAAGCGCAACGTGGACACATCCAAATTTTTGGAAGAAAACAGAGGTGTTTTTTGCGAAGTGCCTACCTGTAGATTTTGGCCTCTAGCTCAGCCGGCACCTAGGGAAACCTACCAAACCTGTGCATTTCTGAAAACTAGAGACCTAGGGGAATCAAAGGAGGGGTGACTTGCGGGGCTCGGACCAGGTTCTGTTACCCAGAATCCTTTGCAAACCTCAAAAATAACTAAAAAAACAAGTTTTCCTCACATTTCGGTGACAGAAAGTTCTGGAATCTGAGAGGAGCCACAAATTTCCTTCCACCCAGCGTTCCCCCAAGTCTCCCGATAAAAATGATACCTCACTTGTGTGGGTAGGCCTAGCGCCTGCGACAGGAAACGCCCCAAAGCGCAACGTGGACACATCCAAATTTTTGGAAGAAAACAGAGGTGTTTTTTGCAAAGTGCCTACCTGTAGATTCTGGCCTCTAGCTCAGCCGGCACCTAGGGAAACCTACCAAACCTGTGCATTTCTGAAAACTAGAGACCTAGGGGAATCCAAGGAGGGGTGACTTGCCGGGCTTGGACCAGGTTCTGTTACCCAGAATCCTATGCAAACCTCAAAAAGTGGCTAAAAAAATAAGTTTTCCTCACATTTCGGTGACAGAAAGTTCTGGAATCTGAGAGGAGCCACAAATTTCCTTCCACCCAGCGTTCCCCCAAGTCTCCCGATAAAAATGATACCTCACTTGTGTGGGTAGGCCTAGCGCCTGCGACAGGAAACGCCCCAAAGCGCAACGTGGACACAAACACATTTTTGGAAGAAAACAGAGGTGTTTTTTGCAAAGTGCCTACCTGTAGATTTTGGCCTCTAGCTCAGCCGGCACCTAGGGAAACCTACCAAACCTGTGCATTTCTGAAAACTAGAGACCTAGGGGAATCCAAGGAGGGGTGACTTGCGGGGCTCGGACCAGGTTCTGTTACCCAGAATCCTTTGCAAACCTCAAAAAGGGGCTAAAAAAACAAGTTTTCCTCAAATTTCGGTGACAGAAAGTTCTGGAATCTGAGAGGGGCCACAAATTTCCTTCCACCCAGCGTTCCCCCAAGTCTCCCGATAAAAATGATACCTCACTTGTGTGGGTAGGCCTAGCGCCCGCGACAGGAAACGCCCCAAAGCGCAACGTGGACACATCCAAATTTTTGGAAGAAAACAGAGGTGTTTTTTGCGAAGTGCCTACCTGTAGATTTTGGCCTCTAGCTCAGCCCGGACCTAGGGAAACCTACCAAACCTGTGCATTTCTGAAAACTAGAGACCTAGGGGAATCCAAGGATGGGTGACTTGCGGGGCTCGAACCAGGTTCTGTTACCCAGAATCCTTTGCAAACCTCAAAAATAACTAAAAAAACACTTTTTCTTCACATTTCGGTGACAGAAAGTTCTGGAATCTGAGAGGAGCCACAAATTTCCTTCCACCCAGCGTTCCCCCAAGTCTCCCGATAAAAATGATACCTCACTTGTGTGGGTAGGCCTAGCGCCTGCGACAGGAAACGCCCCAAAGCGCAACGTGGACACAAACACATTTTTGGAAGAAAACAGAGGTGTTTTTTGCGAAGTGCCTACCTGTAGATTTTGGCCTCTAGCTCAGCCGGCACCTATGGAAACCTACTAAACCTGTGCATTTCTGAAAACTAGAGACCTAGGGGAATCCAAGGATGGGTGACTTGCGGGGCTCGGACCAGGTTCTGTTACCCAGAATCCTTTGCAAACCTCAAAAATAACTAAAAAAACACTTTTTCTTCACATTTCGGTGACAGAAAGTTCTGGAATCTGAGAGGAGCCACAAATTTCCTTCCACCCAGCGTTCCCCCAAGTCTCCCGATAAAAATGATACCTCACTTGTGTGGGTAGGCCTAGCGCCTGCGACAGGAAACGCCCCAAAGCGCAACGTGGACACAAACACATTTTTGGAAGAAAACAGAGGTGTTTTTTGCGAAGTGCCTACCTGTAGATTTTGGCCTCTAGCTCAGCCGGCACCTATGGAAACCTACTAAACCTGTGCATTTCTGAAAACTAGAGACCTAGGGGAATCCAAGGATGGGTGACTTGCGGGGCTCGGACCAGGTTCTGTTACCCAGAATCCTTTGCAAACCTCAAAAATAACTAAAAAAACAAGTTTTCCTCACATTTCGGTGACAGAAAGTTCTGGAATCTGAGAGGAGCCACAAATTTCCTTCCACCCAGCGTTCCCCCAAGTCTCCCGATAAAAATTATACCTCACTTGTGTGGGTAGGCCTAGCGCCTGCGACAGGAAACGTCCCAAAGCGCAACGTTGACACATCCAAATTTTTTGAAGAAAACAGAGGTGTTTTTTGCGAAGTGCCTACCTGTAGATTTTGGCCTCTAGCTCAGCCGGCACCTAGGCAAACCTACCAAACCTGTGCATTTCTGAAAACTAGAGACCTAGGGGAATCCAAGGAGGGGCGACTTGCGGGGCTCGGACCAGGTTCTGTTACCCAGAATCCTATGCAAACCTCAAAAAGTGGCTAAAAAAACAAGTTTTCCTCACATTTCGGTGACAGAAAGTTTTGGAATCTGAGAGGAGCCACAAATGTCCTTCCACCCAGCGTTCCCCCAAGTCTCCCGATAAAAATGATACCTCACTTGTGTGGGTAGGCCTAGCGCCTGCGACAGGAAACGCCCCAAAGCGCAACGTGGAGACATACACATTTTTGGAAGAAAACAGAGGTGTTTTTTGCGAAGTGCCTACCTGGAGATTTTGGCCTCTAGCTCAGCCGGCACCTAGGGAAACCTACCAAACCTGTGCATTTCTGAAAACTAGAGACCTAGGGGAATCCAAGGATGGGTGACTTGCGGGGCTCGGACCAGGTTCTGTTACC
This sequence comes from Pleurodeles waltl, assembly GCF_031143425.1. Lineage (NCBI taxonomy): Eukaryota > Metazoa > Chordata > Amphibia > Caudata > Salamandridae > Pleurodeles > Pleurodeles waltl. The sequence goes on along the minus strand of NC_090450.1, from coordinate 661,187,940 downwards.
CAGAATCCTTTGCAAACCTAAAAAATAACTAAAAAAACAAGTTTTCCTCACATTTCGGTGACAGAAAGTTCTGGAATCTGAGAGGAGCCACAAATTTCCTTCCACCCAGCGTTCCCCCAAGTCTCCCGATAAAAATGATACCTCACTTGTGTGGGTAGGCCTAGCGCCTGCGACAGGAAACGCCCCAAAGCGCAACGTGGACACATCCAAATTTTTGGAAGAAAACAGAGGTGTTTTTTGCGAAGTGCCTACCTGTAGATTTTGGCCTCTAGCTCAGCCGGCACCTAGGGAAACCTACCAAACCTGTGCATTTCTGAAAACTAGAGACCTAGGGGAATCAAAGGAGGGGTGACTTGCGGGGCTCGGACCAGGTTCTGTTACCCAGAATCCTTTGCAAACCTCAAAAATAACTAAAAAAACAAGTTTTCCTCACATTTCGGTGACAGAAAGTTCTGGAATCTGAGAGGAGCCACAAATTTCCTTCCACCCAGCGTTCCCCCAAGTCTCCCGATAAAAATGATACCTCACTTGTGTGGGTAGGCCTAGCGCCTGCGACAGGAAACGCCCCAAAGCGCAACGTGGACACATCCAAATTTTTGGAAGAAAACAGAGGTGTTTTTTGCAAAGTGCCTACCTGTAGATTCTGGCCTCTAGCTCAGCCGGCACCTAGGGAAACCTACCAAACCTGTGCATTTCTGAAAACTAGAGACCTAGGGGAATCCAAGGAGGGGTGACTTGCCGGGCTTGGACCAGGTTCTGTTACCCAGAATCCTATGCAAACCTCAAAAAGTGGCTAAAAAAATAAGTTTTCCTCACATTTCGGTGACAGAAAGTTCTGGAATCTGAGAGGAGCCACAAATTTCCTTCCACCCAGCGTTCCCCCAAGTCTCCCGATAAAAATGATACCTCACTTGTGTGGGTAGGCCTAGCGCCTGCGACAGGAAACACCCCAAAGCGCAACGTGGACACAAACACATTTTTGGAAGAAAACAGAGGTGTTTTTTGCAAAGTGCCTACCTGTAGATTTTGGCCTCTAGCTCAGCCGGCACCTAGGGAAACCTACCAAACCTGTGCATTTCTGAAAACTAGAGACCTAGGGGAATCCAAGGAGGGGTGACTTGCGGGGCTCGGACCAGGTTCTGTTACCCAGAATCCTTTGCAAACCTCAAAAAGGGGCTAAAAAAACAAGTTTTCCTCAAATTTCGGTGACAGAAAGTTCTGGAATCTGAGAGGGGCCACAAATTTCCTTCCACCCAGCGTTCCCCCAAGTCTCCCGATAAAAATGATACCTCACTTGTGTGGGTAGGCCTAGCGCCCGCGACAGGAAACGCCCCAAAGCGCAACGTGGACACATCCAAATTTTTGGAAGAAAACAGAGGTGTTTTTTGCGAAGTGCCTACCTGTAGATTTTGGCCTCTAGCTCAGCCCGCACCTAGGGAAACCTACCAAACCTGTGCATTTCTGAAAACTAGAGACCTAGGGGAATCCAAGGATGGGTGACTTGCGGGGCTCGAACCAGGTTCTGTTACCCAGAATCCTTTGCAAACCTCAAAAATAACTAAAAAAACACTTTTTCTTCACATTTCGGTGACAGAAAGTTCTGGAATCTGAGAGGAGCCACAAATTTCCTTCCACCCAGCGTTCCCCCAAGTCTCCCGATAAAAATGATACCTCACTTGTGTGGGTAGGCCTAGCGCCTGCGACAGGAAACGCCCCAAAGCGCAACGTGGACACAAACACATTTTTGGAAGAAAACAGAGGTGTTTTTTGCGAAGTGCCTACCTGTAGATTTTGGCCTCTAGATCAGCCGGCACCTAGGGAAACCTACCAAACCTGTGCATTTCTGAAAACTAGAGACCTGGGGAATCCAAGGAGGGGTGACTTGCGGGGCTCGGACCAGGTTCTGTTACCCAGAATCCTTTGCAAACCTCAAAAATAACTAAAAAAACAAGATTTCCTCACATTTCGGTGACAGAAAGTTCTGGAATCTGAGAGGAGCCACAAATTTCCTTCCACCCAGCGTTCCCCCAAGTCTCCCGATAAAAATGATACCTCACTTGTGTGGGTAGGCCTAGCGCCTGCGACAGGAAACGCCCCAAAGCGCAACGTGGACACATCCAAATTTTTGGAAGAAAACAGAGGTGTTTTTTGCAAAGTGCCTACCTGTAGATTCTGGCCTCTAGCTCAGGCGGCACCTAGGGAAACCTACCAAACCTGTGCATTTCTGAAAACTAGAGACCTAGGGGAATCCAAGGAGGGGTGACTTGCGGGGCTCGGACCAGGTTCTGTTACCCAGAATCCTATGCAAACCTCAAAAAGTGGCTAAAAAAACAAGTTTTCCTCACATTTCGGTGACAGAAAGTTCTGGAATCTGAGAGGAGCCACAAATTTCCTTCCACCCAGCGTTCCCCCAAGTCTCCCGATAAAAATGATACCTCACTTGTGTGGGTAGGCCTAGCGCCTGCAACAGGAAACGCCCCAAAGCGCAACGTGGACACAAACACATTTTTGGAAGAAAACAGAGGTGTTTTTTGCAAAGTGCCTACCTGTAGATTTTGGCCTCTAGCTCAGCCGGCACCTAGGGAAACCTACCAAACCTGTGCATTTCTGAAAACTAGAGACCTAGGGGAATCCAAGGAGGGGTGACTTGCGGGGCTCGGACCAGGTTCTGTTACCCAGAATCCTTTGCAAACCTCAAAAATAACTTAAAAAACAAGTTTTCCTCACATTTCGGTGACAGAAAGTTCTGGACTCTGAGAGGACCCTCAAATTTCCTTCCACCCAGCGTTCCCCCAAGTCTCCCGATAAAAATGATACCTCACTTGTGTGGGTAAGCCTAGCGCCCGCGACAGGAAACGCCCCAAAGCGCAACGTGGACACATCCAAATTTTTGGAAGAAAACAGAGGTGTTTTTTGCGAAGTGCCTACCTGTAGATTTTGGCCTCTAGCTCAGCCGGCACCTAGGGAAACCTACCAAACCTGTGCATTCCTGAAAACTAGAGACCTAGGGGAATCCAAGGATGGGTGACTTGCGGGGCTCGGACCAGGTTCTGTTATCCAGAATCCTTTGCAAACCTCAAAAAGTGGCTAAAAAAACAAGTTTTCCTCACATTTCGGTGACAGAAAGTTCTGGAATCTGAGAGGAGCCTCAAATTTCCTTCCACCCAGTGTTCCCCCAAGTCTCCCGATAAAAATGATACCTCACTTGTGTGGGTAGGCCTAGCGCCCGCGACATTAAATGCTCCAAAGCGCAACGTGGACACATCCACATTTTTGGAAGAAAACAGAGGTGTTTTTTGCGAAGTGCCTACCTGTAGATTTTGGCCTCTAGCTCAGCCGGCACCTAGGGAAACCTACCAAACCTGTGCATTTCTGGAAACTAGAGACCTAGGGGAATCCAAGGAGGGGTGACTTGCGGGGCTCGGACCAGGTTCTGTTACCCAGAATCCTTTGCAAACCTCAAAAAGTGCTAAAAAAACAAGTTTTCCTCACATTTCGGTGACAGAAAGTTCTGGAATCTGAGAGGAGCCTCAAATTTCCTTCCACCCAGCGTTCCCGCAAGTCTCCCGATAAAAATGATACCTCACTTGTGTGGGTAGGCCTAGCGGCTGCAACAGGAGGCGCCCCAAAGCGCAACGTGGACACATACAAATTTTTGGAAGAAAACAGAGGTGTTTTTTGCGAAGTGCCTACCTGTAGATTTTGGCCTCTAGCTCAGCCGGCACCTAGGGAAACCTACCAAACCTGTGCATTTCTGAAAACTAGAGACCTAGGGTAATCCAAGGAGGGGTGACTTGCGGGGCTCGGACCAGGTTCTGTTACCCAGAATCCTTTGCAAACCTCAAAAATAACTAAAAAAACAAGTTTTCCTCACATTTCGGTGACAGAAAGTTCTGGAATCTGAGAGGAGCCACAAATTTCCTTCCACCCAGCGTTCCCCCAAGTCTCCCGATAAAAATTATACCTCACTTGTGTGGGTAGGCCTAGCGCCTGCGACAGGAAACGTCCCAAAGCGCAACGTTGACACATCCAAATTTTTTGAAGAAAACAGAGGTGTTTTTTGCGAAGTGCCTACCTGTAGATTTTGGCCTCTAGCTCAGCCGGCACCTAGGCAAACCTACCAAACCTGTGCATTTCTGAAAACTAGAGACCTAGGGGAATCCAAGGAGGGGCGACTTGCGGGGCTCGGACCAGGTTCTGTTACCCAGAATCCTATGCAAACCTCAAAAAGTGGCTAAAAAAACAAGTTTTCCTCACATTTCGGTGACAGAAAGTTTTGGAATCTGAGAGGAGCCACAAATGTCCTTCCACCCAGCGTTCCCCCAAGTCTCCCGATAAAAATGATACCTCACTTGTGTGGGTAGGCCTAGCGCCTGCGACAGGAAACGCCCCAAAGCGCAACGTGGAGACATACACATTTTTGGAAGAAAACAGAGGTGTTTTTTGCGAAGTGCCTACCTGGAGATTTTGGCCTCTAGCTCAGCCGGCACCTAGGGAAACCTACCAAACCTGTGCATTTCTGAAAACTAGAGACCTAGGGGAATCCAAGGATGGGTGACTTGCGGGGCTCGGACCAGGTTCTGTTACCCAGAATCCTTTGCAAACCTAAAAAATAACTAAAAAAACAAGTTTTCCTCACATTTCGGTGACAGAAAGTTCTGGAATCTGAGAGGAGCCACAAATTTCCTTCCACCCAGCGTTCCCCCAAGTCTCCCGATAAAAATGATACCTCACTTGTGTGGGTAGGCCTAGCGCCTGCGACAGGAAACGCCCCAAAGCGCAACGTGGACACATCCAAATTTTTGGAAGAAAACAGAGGTGTTTTTTGCGAAGTGCCTACCTGTAGATTTTGGCCTCTAGCTCAGCCGGCACCTAGGGAAACCTACCAAACCTGTGCATTTCTGAAAACTAGAGACCTAGGGGAATCAAAGGAGGGGTGACTTGCGGGGCTCGGACCAGGTTCTGTTACCCAGAATCCTTTGCAAACCTCAAAAATAACTAAAAAAACAAGTTTTCCTCACATTTCGGTGACAGAAAGTTCTGGAATCTGAGAGGAGCCACAAATTTCCTTCCACCCAGCGTTCCCCCAAGTCTCCCGATAAAAATGATACCTCACTTGTGTGGGTAGGCCTAGCGCCTGCGACAGGAAACGCCCCAAAGCGCAACGTGGACACATCCAAATTTTTGGAAGAAAACAGAGGTGTTTTTTGCAAAGTGCCTACCTGTAGATTCTGGCCTCTAGCTCAGCCGGCACCTAGGGAAACCTACCAAACCTGTGCATTTCTGAAAACTAGAGACCTAGGGGAATCCAAGGAGGGGTGACTTGCCGGGCTTGGACCAGGTTCTGTTACCCAGAATCCTATGCAAACCTCAAAAAGTGGCTAAAAAAATAAGTTTTCCTCACATTTCGGTGACAGAAAGTTCTGGAATCTGAGAGGAGCCACAAATTTCCTTCCACCCAGCGTTCCCCCAAGTCTCCCGATAAAAATGATACCTCACTTGTGTGGGTAGGCCTAGCGCCTGCGACAGGAAACGCCCCAAAGCGCAACGTGGACACAAACACATTTTTGGAAGAAAACAGAGGTGTTTTTTGCAAAGTGCCTACCTGTAGATTTTGGCCTCTAGCTCAGCCGGCACCTAGGGAAACCTACCAAACCTGTGCATTTCTGAAAACTAGAGACCTAGGGGAATCCAAGGAGGGGTGACTTGCGGGGCTCGGACCAGGTTCTGTTACCCAGAATCCTTTGCAAACCTCAAAAAGGGGCTAAAAAAACAAGTTTTCCTCAAATTTCGGTGACAGAAAGTTCTGGAATCTGAGAGGGGCCACAAATTTCCTTCCACCCAGCGTTCCCCCAAGTCTCCCGATAAAAATGATACCTCACTTGTGTGGGTAGGCCTAGCGCCCGCGACAGGAAACGCCCCAAAGCGCAACGTGGACACATCCAAATTTTTGGAAGAAAACAGAGGTGTTTTTTGCGAAGTGCCTACCTGTAGATTTTGGCCTCTAGCTCAGCCCGGACCTAGGGAAACCTACCAAACCTGTGCATTTCTGAAAACTAGAGACCTAGGGGAATCCAAGGATGGGTGACTTGCGGGGCTCGAACCAGGTTCTGTTACCCAGAATCCTTTGCAAACCTCAAAAATAACTAAAAAAACACTTTTTCTTCACATTTCGGTGACAGAAAGTTCTGGAATCTGAGAGGAGCCACAAATTTCCTTCCACCCAGCGTTCCCCCAAGTCTCCCGATAAAAATGATACCTCACTTGTGTGGGTAGGCCTAGCGCCTGCGACAGGAAACGCCCCAAAGCGCAACGTGGACACAAACACATTTTTGGAAGAAAACAGAGGTGTTTTTTGCGAAGTGCCTACCTGTAGATTTTGGCCTCTAGCTCAGCCGGCACCTATGGAAACCTACTAAACCTGTGCATTTCTGAAAACTAGAGACCTAGGGGAATGCAAGGATGGGTGACTTGCGGGGCTCGGACCAGGTTCTGTTACCCAGAATCCTTTGCAAACCTCAAAAATAACTAAAAAAACACTTTTTCTTCACATTTCGGTGACAGAAAGTTCTGGAATCTGAGAGGAGCCACAAATTTCCTTCCACCCAGCGTTCCCCCAAGTCTCCCGATAAAAATGATACCTCACTTGTGTGGGTAGGCCTAGCGCCTGCGACAGGAAACGCCCCAAAGCGCAACGTGGACACAAACACATTTTTGGAAGAAAACAGAGGTGTTTTTTGCGAAGTGCCTACCTGTAGATTTTGGCCTCTAGCTCAGCCGGCACCTATGGAAACCTACTAAACCTGTGCATTTCTGAAAACTAGAGACCTAGGGGAATCCAAGGATGGGTGACTTGCGGGGCTCGGACCAGGTTCTGTTACCCAGAATCCTTTGCAAACCTCAAAAATAACTAAAAAAACAAGTTTTCCTCACATTTCGGTGACAGAAAGTTCTGGAATCTGAGAGGAGCCACAAATTTCCTTCCACCCAGCGTTCCCCCAAGTCTCCCGATAAAAATTATACCTCACTTGTGTGGGTAGGCCTAGCGCCTGCGACAGGAAACGTCCCAAAGCGCAACGTTGACACATCCAAATTTTTTGAAGAAAACAGAGGTGTTTTTTGCGAAGTGCCTACCTGTAGATTTTGGCCTCTAGCTCAGCCGGCACCTAGGCAAACCTACCAAACCTGTGCATTTCTGAAAACTAGAGACCTAGGGGAATCCAAGGAGGGGCGACTTGCGGGGCTCGGACCAGGTTCTGTTACCCAGAATCCTATGCAAACCTCAAAAAGTGGCTAAAAAAACAAGTTTTCCTCACATTTCGGTGACAGAAAGTTTTGGAATCTGAGAGGAGCCACAAATGTCCTTCCACCCAGCGTTCCCCCAAGTCTCCCGATAAAAATGATACCTCACTTGTGTGGGTAGGCCTAGCGCCTGCGACAGGAAACGCCCCAAAGCGCAACGTGGAGACATACACATTTTTGGAAGAAAACAGAGGTGTTTTTTGCGAAGTGCCTACCTGGAGATTTTGGCCTCTAGCTCAGCCGGCACCTAGGGAAACCTACCAAACCTGTGCATTTCTGAAAACTAGAGACCTAGGGGAATCCAAGGATGGGTGACTTGCGGGGCTCGGACCAGGTTCTGTTACCCAGAATCCTTTGCAAACCTAAAAAATAACTAAAAAAACAAGTTTTCCTCACATTTCGGTGACAGAAAGTTCTGGAATCTGAGAGGAGCCACAAATTTCCTTCCACCCAGCGTTCCCCCAAGTCTCCCGATAAAAATGATACCTCACTTGTGTGGGTAGGCCTAGCGCCTGCGACAGGAAACGCCCCAAAGCGCAACGTGGACACATCCAAATTTTTGGAAGAAAACAGAGGTGTTTTTTGCGAAGTGCCTACCTGTAGATTTTGGCCTCTAGCTCAGCCGGCACCTAGGGAAACCTACCAAACCTGTGCATTTCTGAAAACTAGAGACCTAGGGGAATCAAAGGAGGGGTGACTTGCGGGGCTCGGACCAGGTTCTGTTACCCAGAATCCTTTGCAAACCTCAAAAATAACTAAAAAAACAAGTTTTCCTCACATTTCGGTGACAGAAAGTTCTGGAATCTGAGAGGAGCCACAAATTTCCTTCCACCCAGCGTTCCCCCAAGTCTCCCGATAAAAATGATACCTCACTTGTGTGGGTAGGCCTAGCGCCTGCGACAGGAAACGCCCCAAAGCGCAACGTGGACACATCCAAATTTTTGGAAGAAAACAGAGGTGTTTTTTGCAAAGTGCCTACCTGTAGATTCTGGCCTCTAGCTCAGCCGGCACCTAGGGAAACCTACCAAACCTGTGCATTTCTGAAAACTAGAGACCTAGGGGAATCCAAGGAGGGGTGACTTGCCGGGCTTGGACCAGGTTCTGTTACCCAGAATCCTATGCAAACCTCAAAAAGTGGCTAAAAAAATAAGTTTTCCTCACATTTCGGTGACAGAAAGTTCTGGAATCTGAGAGGAGCCACAAATTTCCTTCCACCCAGCGTTCCCCCAAGTCTCCCGATAAAAATGATACCTCACTTGTGTGGGTAGGCCTAGCGCCTGCGACAGGAAACACCCCAAAGCGCAACGTGGACACAAACACATTTTTGGAAGAAAACAGAGGTGTTTTTTGCAAAGTGCCTACCTGTAGATTTTGGCCTCTAGCTCAGCCGGCACCTAGGGAAACCTACCAAACCTGTGCATTTCTGAAAACTAGAGACCTAGGGGAATCCAAGGAGGGGTGACTTGCGGGGCTCGGACCAGGTTCTGTTACCCAGAATCCTTTGCAAACCTCAAAAAGGGGCTAAAAAAACAAGTTTTCCTCAAATTTCGGTGACAGAAAGTTCTGGAATCTGAGAGGGGCCACAAATTTCCTTCCACCCAGCGTTCCCCCAAGTCTCCCGATAAAAATGATACCTCACTTGTGTGGGTAGGCCTAGCGCCCGCGACAGGAAACGCCCCAAAGCGCAACGTGGACACATCCAAATTTTTGGAAGAAAACAGAGGTGTTTTTTGCGAAGTGCCTACCTGTAGATTTTGGCCTCTAGCTCAGCCCGCACCTAGGGAAACCTACCAAACCTGTGCATTTCTGAAAACTAGAGACCTAGGGGAATCCAAGGATGGGTGACTTGCGGGGCTCGAACCAGGTTCTGTTACCCAGAATCCTTTGCAAACCTCAAAAATAACTAAAAAAACACTTTTTCTTCACATTTCGGTGACAGAAAGTTCTGGAATCTGAGAGGAGCCACAAATTTCCTTCCACCCAGCGTTCCCCCAAGTCTCCCGATAAAAATGATACCTCACTTGTGTGGGTAGGCCTAGCGCCTGCGACAGGAAACGCCCCAAAGCGCAACGTGGACACAAACACATTTTTGGAAGAAAACAGAGGTGTTTTTTGCGAAGTGCCAACCTGTAGATTTTGGCATCTAGATCAGCCGGCACCTAGGGAAACCTAACAAACCTGTGCATTTCTGAAAACTAGAGACCTGGGGAATCCAAGGAGGGGTGACTTGCGGGGCTCGGACCAGGTTCTGTTACCCAGAATCCTTTGCAAACCTCAAAAATAACTAAAAAAACAAGATTTCCTCACATTTCGGTGACAGAAAGTTCTGGAATCTGAGAGGAGCCACAAATTTCCTTCCACCCAGCGTTCCCCCAAGTCTCCCGATAAAAATGATACCTCACTTGTGTGGGTAGGCCTAGCGCCTGCGACAGGAAACGCCCCAAAGCGCAACGTGGACACATCCAAATTTTTGGAAGAAAACAGAGGTGTTTTTTGCAAAGTGCCTACCTGTAGATTCTGGCCTCTAGCTCAGGCGGCACCTAGGGAAACCTACCAAACCTGTGCATTTCTGAAAACTAGAGACCTAGGGGAATCCAAGGAGGGGTGACTTGCGGGGCTCGGACCAGGTTCTGTTACCCAGAATCCTATGCAAACCTCAAAAAGTGGCTAAAAAAACAAGTTTTCCTCACATTTCGGTGACAGAAAGTTCTGGAATCTGAGAGGAGCCACAAATTTCCTTCCACCCAGCGTTCCCCCAAGTCTCCCGATAAAAATGATACCTCACTTGTGTGGGTAGGCCTAGCGCCTGCAACAGGAAACGCCCCAAAGCGCAACGTGGACACAAACACATTTTTGGAAGAAAACAGAGGTGTTTTTTGCAAAGTGCCTACCTGTAGATTTTGGCCTCTAGCTCAGCCGGCACCTAGGGAAACCTACCAAACCTGTGCATTTCTGAAAACTAGAGACCTAGGGGAATCCAAGGAGGGGTGACTTGCGGGGCTCGGACCAGGTTCTGTTACCCAGAATCCTTTGCAAACCTCAAAAATAACTTAAAAAACAAGTTTTCCTCACATTTCGGTGACAGAAAGTTCTGGACTCTGAGAGGACCCTCAAATTTCCTTCCACCCAGCGTTCCCCCAAGTCTCCCGATAAAAATGATACCTCACTTGTGTGGGTAAGCCTAGCGCCCGCGACAGGAAACGCCCCAAAGCGCAACGTGGACACATCCAAATTTTTGGAAGAAAACAGAGGTGTTTTTTGCGAAGTGCCTACCTGTAGATTTTGGCCTCTAGCTCAGCCGGCACCTAGGGAAACCTACCAAACCTGTGCATTCCTGAAAACTAGAGACCTAGGGGAATCCAAGGATGGGTGACTTGCGGGGCTCGGACCAGGTTCTGTTATCCAGAATCCTTTGCAAACCTCAAAAAGTGGCTAAAAAAACAAGTTTTCCTCACATTTCGGTGACAGAAAGTTCTGGAATCTGAGAGGAGCCTCAAATTTCCTTCCACCCAGTGTTCCCCCAAGTCTCCCGATAAAAATGATACCTCACTTGTGTGGGTAGGCCTAGCGCCCGCGACATTAAATGCTCCAAAGCGCAACGTGGACACATCCACATTTTTGGAAGAAAACAGAGGTGTTTTTTGCGAAGTGCCTACCTGTAGATTTTGGCCTCTAGCTCAGCCGGCACCTAGGGAAACCTACCAAACCTGTGCATTTCTGGAAACTAGAGACCTAGGGGAATCCAAGGAGGGGTGACTTGCGGGGCTCGGACCAGGTTCTGTTACCCAGAATCCTTTGCAAACCTCAAAAAGTGCTAAAAAAACAAGTTTTCCTCACATTTCGGTGACAGAAAGTTCTGGAATCTGAGAGGAGCCTCAAATTTCCTTCCACCCAGCGTTCCCGCAAGTCTCCCGATAAAAATGATACCTCACTTGTGTGGGTAGGCCTAGCGGCTGCAACAGGAGGCGCCCCAAAGCGCAACGTGGACACATACAAATTTTTGGAAGAAAACAGAGGTGTTTTTTGCGAAGTGCCTACCTGTAGATTTTGGCCTCTAGCTCAGCCGGCACCTAGGGAAACCTACCAAACCTGTGCATTTCTGAAAACTAGAGACCTAGGGGAATCCAAGGAGGGGTGACTTGCGGGGCTCGGACCAGGTTCTGTTACCCAGAATCCTATGCAAACCTCAAAAAGTGGCTAAAAAAACAAGTTTTCCTCACATTTCGGTGACAGAAAGTTCTGGAATCTGAGAGGAGCCTCAAATTTCCTTCCACCCAGCGTTCCCCCAAGTCTCCCGATAAAAATGATACCTCACTTGTGTGGGTAGGCCTAGCGCCCGCGACAGGAAACGCCCCAAAGCGCAACGTGGACACATCCAAATTTTTGGAAGAAAACAGAGGTGTTTTTTGCAAAGTGCCTACCTGTAGATTTTGGCCTCTAGCTCAGCCCGCACCTAGGGAAACCTACCAAACCTGTGCATTCCTGAAAACTAGAGACCTAGGGGAATCCAAGGATGGGTGACTTGCGGGGCTCGGACCAGGTTCTGTTATCCAGAATCCTTTGCAAACCTCAAAAAGTGGCTAAAAAAACAAGTTTTCCTCACATTTCGGTGACAGAAAGTTCTGGAATCTGAGAGGAGCCTCAAATTTCCTTCCACCCAGTGTTCCCCCAAGTCTCCCGATAAAAATGATACCTCACTTGTGTGGGTAGGCCTAGCGCCCGCGACATTAAATGCTCCAAAGCGCAACGTGGACACATCCAAATTTTTGGAAGAAAACAGAGGTGTTTTTTGCGAAGTGCCTACCTGTAGATTTTGGCCTCTAGCTCAGCCGGCACCTAGGGAAACCTACCAAACCTGTGCATTTCTGGAAACTAGAGACCTAGGGGAATCCAAGGAGGGGTGACTTGCGGGGCTCGGACCAGGTTCTGTTACCCAGAATCCTTTGCAAACCTCAAAAATAACTAAAAAAACAAGTTTTCCTCACATTTCGGTGACAGAAAGTTCTGGAATCTGAGAGGAGCCTCAAATTTCCTTCCACCCAGTGTTCCCCCAAGTCTCCCGATAAAAATGATACCTCACTTGTGTGGGTAGGCCTAGCGCCCGCGACATTAAATGCTCCAAAGCGCAACGTGGACACATCCACATTTTTGGAAGAAAACAGAGGTGTTTTTTGCGAAGTGCCTACCTGTAGATTTTGGCCTCTAGCTCAGCCCGCACCAAGGGAAACCTACCAAACCTGTGCATTTCTGAAAACTAGAGACCTAGGGGAATTCAAGGATGGGTGACTTGCGGGGCTCGAACCAGGTTCTGTTACCCAGAATCCTTTGCAAACCTCAAAAATAACTAAAAAAAACACTTTTTCCTCACATTTCGGTGACAGAAAGTTCTGGAATCTGAGAGGAGCCACAAATTTCCTTCCACCCAGCGTTCCCCCAAGTCTCCCGATAAAAATGATACCTCACTTGTGTGGGTAGGCCTAGCGCCTGCGACAGGAAACGCCCCAAAGCGCAACGTGGACACAAACACATTTTTGGAAGAAAACAGAGGTGTTTTTTGCGAAGTGCCTACCTGTAGATTTTGGCCTCTAGCTCAGCCGGCACCTATGGAAACCTACTAAACCTGTGCATTTCTGAAAACTAGAGACCTAGGGGAATCCAAGGAGGGGTGACTTGCGGGGCTCGGACCAGGTTCTGTTACCCAGAATCCTTTGCAAACCTCAAAAATAACTAAAAAAACAAGTTTTCCTCACATTTCGGTGACAGAAAGTTCTGGAATCTGAGAGGAGCCACAAATTTCCTTCCACCCAGCGTTCCCCCAAGTCTCCCGATAAAAATTATACCTCACTTGTGTGGGTAGGCCTAGCGCCTGCGACAGGAAACGTCCCAAAGCGCAACGTTGACACATCCAAATTTTTGGAAGAAAACAGAGGTGTTTTTTGCGAAGTGCCTACCTGTAGATTTTGGCCTCTAGCTCAGCCGGCACCTAGGCAAACCTACCAAACCTGTGCATTTCTGAAAACTAGAGACCTAGGGGAATCCAAGGAGGGGCGACTTGCGGGGCTCGGACCAGGTTCTGTTACCCAGAATCCTATGCAAACCTCAAAAAGTGGCTAAAAAAACAAGTTTTCCTCACATTTCGGTGACAGAAAGTTCTGGAATCTGAGAGGAGCCACAAATGTCCTTCCACCCAGCGTTCCCCCAAGTCTCCCGATAAAAATGATACCTCACTTGTGTGGGTAGGCCTAGCGCCTGCGACAGGAAACGCCCCAAAGCGCAACGTGGAGACATACACATTTTTGGAAGAAAACAGAGGTGTTTTTTGCGAAGCGCCTACCTGGAGATTTTGGCCTCTAGCTCAGCCGGCACCTAGGGAAACCTACCAAACCTGTGCATTTCTGAAAACTAGAGACCTAGGGGAATCCAAGGATGGGTGACTTGCGGGGCTCGGACCAGGTTCTGTTACCCAGAATCCTTTGCAAACCTAAAAAATAACTAAAAAAACAAGTTTTCCTCACATTTCGGTGACAGAAAGTTCTGGAATATGAGAGGAGCCACAAATTTCCTTCCACCCAGCGTTCCCCCAAGTCTCCCGATAAAAATGATACCTCACTTGTGTGGGTAGGCCTAGCGCCTGCGACAGGAAACGCCCCAAAGCGCAACGTGGACACATCCAAATTTTTGGAAGAAAACAGAGGTGTTTTTTGCGAAGTGCCTACCTGTAGATTTTGGCCTCTAGCTCAGCCGGCACCTAGGGAAACCTACCAAACCTGTGCATTTCTGAAAACTAGAGACCTAGGGGAATCAAAGGAGGGGTGACTTGCGGGGCTCGGACCAGGTTCTGTTACCCAGAATCCTTTGCAAACCTCAAAAATAACTAAAAAAACAAGTTTTCCTCACATTTCGGTGACAGAAAGTTCTGGAATCTGAGAGGAGCCACAAATTTCCTTCCACCCAGCGTTCCCCCAAGTCTCCCGATAAAAATGATACCTCACTTGTGTGGGTAGGCCTAGCGCCTGCGACAGGAAACGCCCCAAAGCGCAACGTGGACACATCCAAATTTTTGGAAGAAAACAGAGGTGTTTTTTGCAAAGTGCCTACCTGTAGATTCTGGCCTCTAGCTCAGCCGGCACCTAGGGAAACCTACCAAACCTGTGCATTTCTGAAAACTAGAGACCTAGGGGAATCCAAGGAGGGGTGACTTGCCGGGCTTGGACCAGGTTCTGTTACCCAGAATCCTATGCAAACCTCAAAAAGTGGCTAAAAAAATAAGTTTTCCTCACATTTCGGTGACAGAAAGTTCTGGAATCTGAGAGGAGCCACAAATTTCCTTCCACCCAGCGTTCCCCCAAGTCTCCCGATAAAAATGATACCTCACTTGTGTGGGTAGGCCTAGCGCCTGCGACAGGAAACGCCCCAAAGCGCAACGTGGACACAAACACATTTTTGGAAGAAAACAGAGGTGTTTTTTGCAAAGTGCCTACCTGTAGATTTTGGCCTCTAGCTCAGCCGGCACCTAGGGAAACCTACCAAACCTGTGCATTTCTGAAAACTAGAGACCTAGGGGAATCCAAGGAGGGGTGACTTGCGGGGCTCGGACCAGGTTCTGTTACCCAGAATCCTTTGCAAACCTCAAAAAGGGGCTAAAAAAACAAGTTTTCCTCAAATTTCGGTGACAGAAAGTTCTGGAATCTGAGAGGGGCCACAAATTTCCTTCCACCCAGCGTTCCCCCAAGTCTCCCGATAAAAATGATACCTCACTTGTGTGGGTAGGCCTAGCGCCCGCGACAGGAAACGCCCCAAAGCGCAACGTGGACACATCCAAATTTTTGGAAGAAAACAGAGGTGTTTTTTGCGAAGTGCCTACCTGTAGATTTTGGCCTCTAGATCAGCCGGCACCTAGGGAAACCTACCAAACCTGTGCATTTCTGAAAACTAGAGACCTAGGGGAATCCAAGGATGGGTGACTTGCGGGGCTCGAACCAGGTTCTGTTACCCAGAATCCTTTGCAAACCTCAAAAATAACTAAAAAAACACTTTTTCTTCACATTTCGGTGACAGAAAGTTCTGGAATCTGAGAGGAGCCACAAATTTCCTTCCACCCAGCGTTCCCCCAAGTCTCCCGATAAAAATGATGCCTCACTTGTGTGGGTAGGCCTAGCGCCTGCGACAGGAAACGCCCCAAAGCGCAACGTGGACACATCCAAATTTTTGGAAGAAAACAGAGGTGTTTTTTGCAAAGTGCCTACCTGTAGATTCTGGCCTCTAGCTCAGGCGGCACCTAGGGAAACCTACCAAACCTGTGCATTTCTGAAAACTAGAGACCTAGGGGAATCCAAGGAGGGGTGACTTGCGGGGCTCGGACCAGGTTCTGTTACCCAGAATCCTATGCAAACCTCAAAAAGTGGCTAAAAAAACAAGTTTTCCTCACATTTCGGTGACAGAAAGTTCTGGAATCTGAGAGGAGCCACAAATTTCCTTCCACCCAGCGTTCCCCCAAGTCTCCCGATAAAAATGATACCTCACTTGTGTGGGTAGGCCTAGCGCCTGCAACAGGAAACGCCCCAAAGCGCAACGTGGACACAAACACATTTTTGGAAGAAAACAGAGGTGTTTTTTGCAAAGTGCCTACCTGTAGATTTTGGCCTCTAGCTCAGCCGGCACCTAGGGAAACCTACCAAACCTGTGCATTTCTGAAAACTAGAGACCTAGGGGAATCCAAGGAGGGGTGACTTGCGGGGCTCGGACCAGGTTCTGTTACCCAGAATCCTTTGCAAACCTCAAAAATAACTTAAAAAACAAGTTTTCCTCACATTTCGGTGACAGAAAGTTCTGGACTCTGAGAGGACCCTCAAATTTCCTTCCACCCAGCGTTCCCCCAAGTCTCCCGATAAAAATGATACCTCACTTGTGTGGGTAGGCCTAGCGCCCGCGACAGGAAACGCCCCAAAGCGCAACGTGGACACATCCAAATTTTTGGAAGAAAACAGAGGTGTTTTTTGCGAAGTGCCTACCTGTAGATTTTGGCCTCTAGCTCAGCCGGCACCTAGGGAAACCTACCAAACCTGTGCATTCCTGAAAACTAGAGACCTAGGGGAATCCAAGGATGGGTGACTTGCGGGGCTCGGACCAGGTTCTGTTATCCAGAATCCTTTGCAAACCTCAAAAAGTGGCTAAAAAAACAAGTTTTCCTCACATTTCGGTGACAGAAAGTTCTGGAATCTGAGAGGAGCCTCAAATTTCCTTCCACCCAGTGTTCCCCCAAGTCTCCCGATAAAAATGATTCCTCACTTGTGTGGGTAGGCCTAGCGCCCGCGACATTAAATGCTCCAAAGCGCAACGTGGACACATCCACATTTTTGGAAGAAAACAGAGGTGTTTTTTGCGAAGTGCCTACCTGTAGATTTTGGCCTCTAGCTCAGCCTGCACCTAGGGAAACCTACCAAACCTGTGCATTTCTGGAAACTAGAGACCTAGGGAAATCCAAGGAGGGGTGACTTGCGGGGCTCGGACCAGGTTCTGTTACCCAGAATCCTTTGCAAACCTCAAAAAGTGCTAAAAAAACAAGTTTTCCTCACATTTCGGTGACAGAAAGTTCTGGAATCTGAGAGGAGCCTCAAATTTCCTTCCACCCAGCGTTCCCGCAAGTCTCCCGATAAAAATGATACCTCACTTGTGTGGGTAGGCCTAGCGGCTGCAACAGGAGGCGCCCCAAAGCGCAACGTGGACACATACAAATTTTTGGAAGAAAACAGAGGTGTTTTTTGCGAAGTGCCTACCTGTAGATTTTGGCCTCTAGCTCAGCCGGCACCTAGGGAAACCTACCAAACCTGTGCATTTCTGAAAACTAGAGACCTAGGGGAATCCAAGGAGGGGTGACTTGCGGGGCTCGGACCAGGTTCTGTTACCCAGAATCCTATGCAAACCTCAAAAAGTGGCTAAAAAAACAAGTTTTCCTCACATTTCGGTGACAGAAAGTTCTGGAATCTGAGAGGAGCCTCAAATTTCCTTCCACCCAGTGTTCCCCCAAGTCTCCCGATAAAAATGATACCTCACTTGTGTGGGTAGGCCTAGCGCCCGCGACATTAAATGCTCCAAAGCGCAACGTGGACACATCCAAATTTTTGGAAGAAAACAGAGGTGTTTTTTGCGAAGTGCCTACCTGTAGATTTTGGCCTCTAGCTCAGCCGGCACCTAGGGAAACCTACCAAACCTGTGCATTTCTGGAAACTAGAGACCTAGGGGAATCCAAGGAGGGGTGACTTGCGGGGCTCGGACCAGGTTCTGTTACCCAGAATCCTTTGCAAACCTCAAAAATAACTAAAAAAACAAGTTTTCCTCACATTTCGGTGACAGAAAGTTCTGGAATCTGAGAGGACCCTCAAATTTCCTTCCACCCAGCGTTCCCCCAAGTCTCCCGATAAAAATGATACCTCACTTGTGTGGGTAGGCCTAGCGCCCGCGACAGGAAACGCCCCAAAGCGCAACGTGGACACATCCAAATTTTTGGAAGAAAACAGAGGTGTTTTTTGCGAAGTGCCTACCTGTAGATTTTGGCCTCTAGCTCAGCCGGCACGTAGGGAAACCTACCAAACCTGTGCATTTCTGAAAACTAGAGACCTAGGGGAATCCAAGGAGGGGTGACTTGCGGGGCTCGGACCAGGTTCTGTTACCCAGAATCCTATGCAAACCTCAAAAAGTGGCTAAAAAAACAAGTTTTCCTCACATTTCGGTGACAGAAAGTTCTGGAATCTGAGAGGAGCCACAAATTTCCTTCCACCCAGCGTTCCCCCAAGTCTCCCGATAAAAATGATACCTCACTTGTGTGGGTAGGCCTAGCGCCTGCAACAGGAAACGCCCCAAAGCGCAACGTGGACACATCCAAAATTTTGGAAGAAAACAGAGGTGTTTTTTGCGAAGTGCCTACCTGTAGATTTTGGCCTCTAGCTCAGCCGGCACATAGGGAAACCTACCAAACCTGTGCATTTCTGAAAACTAGAGACCTAGGGGAATCCAAGGATGGGTGACTTGCGGGGCTCGGACCAGGTTCTGTTACCCAGAATCCTTTGCAAACCTCAAAAATAACTAAAAAAACAAGTTTTCCTCACATTTCGGTGACAGAAAGTTCTGGAATCTGAGAGGAGCAACAAATTTCCTTCAACCCAGCGTTCCCCCAAGTCTCCCGATAAAAATGATACCTCACTTGTGTGGGTAGGCCTAGCGCCTGCGACAGGAAACGCCCCAAAGCGCAACGTGGACACATCCAAATTTTTGGAAGAAAACAGAGGTGTTTTTTGCGAAGTGCCTACCTGTAGATTTTGGCCTCTAGCTCAGCCGGCACCTAGGGAAACCTACCAAACCTGTGCATTTCTGACAACTAGAGACCTAGGGGAATCCAAGGAGGGGTGACTTGCGGGCACGGACCAGGTTCTGTTACCCAGAATCCTTTGCAAACCTCAAAAAAAACTAAAAAAACAAGGTTTCCTCACATTTCGGTGACAGAAAGTTCTGGAATCTGAGAGGAGCCTCAAATTTCCTTCCACCCAGTGTTCCCCCAAGTCTCCCGATAAAAATGATACCTCACTTGTGTGGGTAGGCCTAGCGCCCGCGACATTAAATGCTCCAAAGCGCAACGTGGACACATCCACATTTTTGGAAGAAAACAGAGGTGTTTTTTGCGAAGTGCCTACCTGTAGATTTTGCCCTCTAGCTCAGCCGACACCTAGGGAAACCTACCAATCCTGTGCATTTCTGAAAACTAGAGACCTAGGGGAATCCAAGGAGGGGTGACTTGCGGGGCTCGGACCAGGTTCTGTTACCCAGAATCCTTTGCAAACCTCAAAAATAACTAAAAAAACAAGTTTTCCTCACATTTCGGTGACAGAAAGTTCTGGAATCTGAGAGGAGCCACAAATTTCCTTCCACCCAGCGTTCCCCCAAGTCTCCCGATAAAAATTATACCTCACTTGTGTGGGTAGGCCTAGCGCCTGCGACAGGAAACGCCCCAAAGCGCAACGTGGACACATCCAAATTTTTGGAAGAAAACAGAGGTGTTTTTTACAAAGTGCCTACCTGTAGATTCTGGCCTCTAGCTCAGGCGGCACCTAGGGAAACCTACCAAACCTGTGAATTTCTGAAAACTAGAGACGTAGGGGAATCCAAGGAGGGGTGACTTGCGGGGCTCGGACCAGGATCTGTTACCCAGAATCCTATGCAAACCTCAAAAAGTGGCTAAAAAAACAAGTTTTCCTCACATTTCGGTGACAGAAAGTTCTGGAATCTGAGAGGAGCCACAAATTTCCTTCCACCCAGCGTTCCCTCAAGTCTCCCGATAAAAATGATACCTCACTTGTGTGGGTAGGCCTAGCGCCTGCGACAGGAAACGCCCCAAAGCGCAACGTGGACACATACAAATTTTTGGAAGAAAACAGAGGTGTTTTTTGCGAAGTGCCTACCTGTAGAGTTTGGCCTCTAGCTCAGCCGGCACCTAGGGAAACCTACCAAACCTGTGCATTTCTGAAAACTAGAGACCTAGGGGAATCCAAGGAGGGGTGACTTGCGGGGCTCGGACCAGGTTCTGTTACCCAGAATCCAATGCAAACCTCAAAAAGTGGCTAAAAAAACAAGTTTTCCTCACATTTCGGTGACAGAAAGTTCTGGAATCTGAGAGGAGCCACAAATTTCCTTCCACCCAGCGTTCCCCCAAGTCTCCCGATAAAAATGATACCTCACTTGTGTGGGTAGGCCTAGCGCCTGCAACAGGAAACGCCCCAAAGCGCAACGTGGACACATCCAAAATTTTGGAAGAAAACAGAGGTGTTTTTTGCGAAGTGCCTACCTGTAGATTTTGGCCTCTAGCTCAGCCGGCACATATGGAAACCTACCAAACCTGTGCATTTCTGAAAACTAGAGACCTAGGGGAATCCAAGGATGGGTGACTTGCGGGGCTCGGACCAGGTTCTGTTACCCAGAATCCTTTGCAAACCTCAAAAATAACTAAAAAAACAAGTTTTCCTCACATTTCGGTGACAGAAAGTTCTGGAATCTGAGAGGAGCCACAAATTTCCTTCAACCCAGCGTTCCCCCAAGTCTCCCGATAAAAATGATACCTCACTTGTGTGGGTAGGCCTAGCGCCTGCGACAGGAAACGCCCCAAAGCGCAACGTGGACACATCCAAATTTTTGGATGGAAACAGAGGTGTTTTTTGCGAAGTGCCTACCTGTAGATTTTGGCCTCTAGCTCAGCCGGCACCTAGGGAAACCTACCAAACCTGTGCATTTCTGACAACTAGAGACCTAGGGGAATCAAAGGAGGGGTGACTTGCGGGCACGGACCAGGTTCTGTTACCCAGAATCCTTTGCAAACCTCAAAAATAACTAAAAAAACAAGGTTTCCTCACATTTCGGTGACAGAAAGTTCTGGAATCTGAGAGGAGCCTCAAATTTCCTTCCACCCAGTGTTCCCCCAAGTCTCCCGATAAAAATGATACCTCACTTGTGTGGGTAGGCCTAGCGCCCGCGACATTAAATGCTCCAAAGCGCAACGTGGACACATCCACATTTTTGGAAGAAAACAGAGGTGTTTTTTGCGAAGTGCCTACCTGTAGATTTTGGCCTCTAGCTCAGCCTACACCTAGGGAAACCTACCAATCCTGTGCATTTCTGAAAACTAGAGACCTAGGGGAATCCAAGGAGGGGTGACTTGCGGGGCTCGGACCAGGTTCTGTTACCCAGAATCCTTTGCAAACCTCAAAAATAACTAAAAAAACAAGTTTTCCTTACATTTCGGTGACAGAAAGTTCTGGAATCTGAGAGGAGCCCCAAATTTCCTTCCACCCAGCGTTCCCCCAAGTCTCCCGATAAAAATGATAGCTCACTTGTGTGGGTAGGCCTAGCGCCTGCGACAGGAAACGCCCCAAAGCGCAACGTGGACACATACAAATTTTTGGAAGAAAACAGAGGTGTTTTTTGCGAAGTGCCTACCTGTAGATTTTGGCCTCTAGCTCAGCCGGCACCTAGGGAAACCTACCAAACCTGTGCATTTCTGAAAACTAGAGACTTAGGGGAATCCAAGGAGGGGTGACTTGCGGGGCTCGGACCAGGTTCTGTTACCCAGAATCCTATGCAAACCTCAAAAAGTGGCTAAAAAAACAAGTTTTCCTCACATTTCGGTGACAGAAAGTTCTGGAATCTAAGAGGAGCCACAAATTTCCTTCCACCCAGCGTTCCCCCAAGTCTCCCGATAAAAATGATACCTCACTTGTGTGGGTAGGCCTAGCGCCCGCGACAGAAAACGCCCCAAAGCGCAACGTGGACACATCCAAATTTTTGGAAGAAAACAGAGGTGTTTTTTTGCGAAGTGCCTACCTGTAGATTTTGGCCTCTAGCTCAGCCCGCACCTAGGGAAACCTACCAAACCTGTGCATTTCTGAAAACTAGAGACCTAGGGGAATCCAAGGATGGGTGACTTGCGGGGCTCGAACCAGGTTCTGTTACCCAAAATCCTTTGCAAACCTCAAAAATAACTAAAAAAACACTTTTTCCTCACATTTCGGTGACAGAAAGTTCTGGAATCTGAGAGGAGCCACAAATTTCCTTCCACCCAGCGTTCCCCCAAGTCTCCCGATAAAAATGATACCTCACTTGTGTGGGTAGGCCTAGCGCCTGTGACAGGAAACGCGCCAAAGCGCAACGTGGACACAGACAAATTTTTGGAAGAAAACAGAGGTGTTTTTTGCGAAGTGCCTACCTGTAGATTTTGGCCTCTAGCTCAGCCGGCACCTAGGGAAACCTACCAAACCTGTGCATTTCTGAAAACTAGAGACCTAGGGGAATCCAAGGAGGGGTGACTTGCGGGGCTCGAACCAGGTTCTGTTACCCAGAATCCTTTGCAAACCTCAAAAGTAACTAAAAAAACAAGTTTTCCTTACATTTCGGTGACAGAAAGTTCTGGAATCTGAGAGGAGCCCCAAATTTCCTTCCACCCAGCGTTCCCCCAAGTCTCCCGATAAAAATGATAGCTCACTTGTGTGGGTAGGCCTAGCGCCTGCGACAGGAAACGTCCCAAAGCGCAACGTGGACACATACAAATTTTTGGAAGAAAACAGAGGTGTTTTTTGCGAAGTGCCTACCTGTAGATTTTGGCCTCTAGCTCAGCCGGCACCTAGGGAAACCTACCAAACCTGTGCATTTCTGAAAACTAGAGACTTAGGGGAATCCAAGGAGGGGTGACTTGCGGGGCTCGGACCAGGTTCTGTTACCCAGAATCCTATGCAAACCTCAAAAAGTGGCTAAAAAAACAAGTTTTCCTCACATTTCGGTGACAGAAAGTTCTGGAATCTAAGAGGAGCCACAAATTTCCTTCCACCCAGCGTTCCCCCAAGTCTCCCGATAAAAATGATACCTCACTTGTGTGGGTAGGCCTAGCGCCCGCGACAGGAAACGCCCCAAAGCGCAACGTGGACACATCCACATTTTTGGAAGAAAACAGAGGTGTTTTTTGCGAAGTGCCTACCTGTAGATTTTGGCCTCTAGCTCAGCCCGCACCTAGGGAAACCTACCAAACCTGTGCATTTCTGAAAACTAGAGACGTAGGGGAATCCAAGGAGGGGTGACTTGCGGGGCTCGGACCAGGTTCTGTTACCCAGAATCCTATGCAAACCTCAAAAAGTGGCTAAAAAAACAAGTTTGCCTCACATTTCGGTGACAGAAAGTTCTGGAATCTGAGAGGAGCCACAAATTTCCTTCCACCCAGCGTTCCCCCAAGTCTCCCGATAAAAATGATACCTCACTTGTGTGGGTAGGCCTAGCGCCTGCGACAGGAAACGCCCCAAAGCGCAACGTGGACACATACAAATGTTTGGAAGAAAACAGAGGTGTTTTTTGCGAAGTGCCTACCTGTAGATTTTGGCCTCTAGCTCAGCCGGCACCTAGGGAAACCTACCAAACCTGTGCATTTCTGAAAACTAGAGACCTAGGGGAATCCAAGGAGGGGTGACTTGCGGGGCTCGGACCAGGTTCTGTTACCCAGAATCCTATGCAAACCTCAAAAAGTGGCTAAAAAAACAAGTTTTCCTCACATTTCGGTGACAGAAAGTTCTGGAATCTAAGAGGAGCCACAAATTTCCTTCCACCCAGCGTTCCCCCAAGTCTCCCGATAAAAATGATACCTCACTTGTGTGGGTAGGCCTAGCGCCCGCGACAGGAAACGCCCCAAAGCGCAACGTGGACACATCCAAATTTTTGGAAGAAAACAGAGGTGTTTTTTGCGAAGTGCCTACCTGTAGATTTTGGCCTCTAGCTCAGCCCGCACCTAGGGAAACCTACCAAACCTGTGCATTTCTGAAAACTAGAGACCTAGGGGAATCCAAGGATGGGTGACTTGCGGGGCTCGAACCAGGTTCTGTTACCCAGAATCCTTTGCAAACCTCAAAAATAACTAAAAAACACTTTTTCCTCACATTTCGGTGACAGAAAGTTCTGGAATCTGAGAGGAGCCACAAATTTCCTTCCACCCAGCGTTCCCCCAAGTCTCCCGATAAAAATGATACCTCACTTGTGTGGGTAGGCCTAGCGCCCGCGACAGGAAACGCCCCAAAGCGCAACGTGGACACATCCACATTTTTGGAAGAAAACAGAGGTGTTTTTTGCGAAGTGCCTACCTGTAGATTTTGGCCTCTAGCTCAGCCCGCACCTAGGGAAACCTACCAAACCTGTGCATTTCTGAAAACTAGAGACGTAGGGGAATCCAAGGAGGGGTGACTTGCGGGGCTCGGACCAGGTTCTGTTACCCAGAATCCTATGCAAACCTCAAAAAGTGGCTAAAAAAACAAGTTTGCCTCACATTTCGGTGACAGAAAGTTCTGGAATCTGAGAGGAGCCACAAATTTCCTTCCACCCAGCGTTCCCCCAAGTCTCCCGATAAAAATGATACCTCACTTGTGTGGGTAGGCCTAGCGCCTGCGACAGGAAACGCCCCAAAGCGCAACGTGGACACATACAAATGTTTGGAAGAAAACAGAGGTGTTTTTTGCGAAGTGCCTACCTGTAGATTTTGGCCTCTAGCTCAGCCGGCACCTAGGGAAACCTACCAAACCTGTGCATTTCTGAAAACTAGAGACCTAGGGGAATCCAAGGAGGGGTGACTTGCGGGGCTCGGACCAGGTTCTGTTACCCAGAATCCTATGCAAACCTCAAAAAGTGGCTAAAAAAACAAGTTTTCCTCACATTTCGGTGACAGAAAGTTCTGGAATCTAAGAGGAGCCACGAATTTCCTTCCACCCAGCGTTCCCCCAAGTCTCCCGATAAAAATGATACCTCACTTGTGTGGGTAGGCCTAGCGCCCGCGACAGGAAACGCCCCAAAGCGCAACGTGGACACATCCAAATTTTTGGAAGAAAACAGAGGTGTTTTTTGCGAAGTGCCTACCTGTAGATTTTGGCCTCTAGCTCAGCCCGCACCTAGGGAAACCTACCAAACCTGTGCATTTCTGAAAACTAGAGACCTAGGGGAATCCAAGGATGGGTGACTTGCGGGGCTCGAACCAGGTTCTGTTACCCAGAATCCTTTGCAAACCTCAAAAATAACTAAAAAACACTTTTTCCTCACATTTCGGTGACAGAAAGTTCTGGAATCTGAGAGGAGCCACAAATTTCCTTCCACCCAGCGTTCCCCCAAGTCTCCCGATAAAAATGATAGCTCACTTGTGTGGGTAGGCCTAGCGCCTGCGACAGGAAACGCCCCAAAGCGCAACGTGGACACATACAAATTTTTGGAAGAAAACAGAGGTGTTTTTTGCGAAGTGCCTACCTGTAGATTTTGGCCTCTAGCTCAGCCGGCACCTAGGGAAACCTACCAAACCTGTGCATTTCTGAAAACTAGAGACTTAGGGGAATCCAAGGAGGGGTGACTTGCGGGGCTCGGACCAGGTTCTGTTACCCAGAATCCTATGCAAACCTCAAAAAGTGGCTAAAAAAACAAGTTTTCCTCACATTTCGGTGACAGAAAGTTCTGGAATCTAAGAGGAGCCACAAATTTCCTTCCACCCAGCGTTCCCCCAAGTCTCCCGATAAAAATGATACCTCACTTGTGTGGGTAGGCCTAGCGCCCGCGACAGGAAACGCCCCAAAGCGCAACGTGGACACATCCACATTTTTGGAAGAAAACAGAGGTGTTTTTTGCGAAGTGCCTACCTGTAGATTTTGGCCTCTAGCTCAGCCCGCACCTAGGGAAACCTACCAAACCTGTGCATTTCTGAAAACTAGAGACGTAGGGGAATCCAAGGAGGGGTGACTTGCGGGGCTCGGACCAGGTTCTGTTACCCAGAATCCTATGCAAACCTCAAAAAGTGGCTAAAAAAACAAGTTTGCCTCACATTTCGGTGACAGAAAGTTCTGGAATCTGAGAGGAGCCACAAATTTCCTTCCACCCAGCGTTCCCCCAAGTCTCCCGATAAAAATGATACCTCACTTGTGTGGGTAGGCCTAGCGCCTGCGACAGGAAACGCCCCAAAGCGCAACGTGGACACATACAAATGTTTGGAAGAAAACAGAGGTGTTTTTTGCGAAGTGCCTACCTGTAGATTTTGGCCTCTAGCTCAGCCGGCACCTAGGGAAACCTACCAAACCTGTGCATTTCTGAAAACTAGAGACCTAGGGGAATCCAAGGAGGGGTGACTTGCGGGGCTCGGACCAGGTTCTGTTACCCAGAATCCTATGCAAACCTCAAAAAGTGGCTAAAAAAACAAGTTTTCCTCACATTTCGGTGACAGAAAGTTCTGGAATCTAAGAGGAGCCACAAATTTCCTTCCACCCAGCGTTCCCCCAAGTCTCCCGATAAAAATGATACCTCACTTGTGTGGGTAGGCCTAGCGCCCGCGACAGGAAACGCCCCAAAGCGCAACGTGGACACATCCAAATTTTTGGAAGAAAACAGAGGTGTTTTTTGCGAAGTGCCTACCTGTAGATTTTGGCCTCTAGCTCAGCCCGCACCTAGGGAAACCTACCAAACCTGTGCATTTCTGAAAACTAGAGACCTAGGGGAATCCAAGGATGGGTGACTTGCGGGGCTCGAACCAGGTTCTGTTACCCAGAATCCTTTGCAAACCTCAAAAATAACTAAAAAACACTTTTTCCTCACATTTCGGTGACAGAAAGTTCTGGAATCTGAGAGGAGCCACAAATTTCCTTCCACCCAGCGTTCCCCCAAGTCTCCCGATAAAAATGATACCTCACTTGTGTGGGTAGGCCTAGCGCCCGCGACAGGAAACGCCCCAAAGCGCAACGTGGACACATCCACATTTTTGGAAGAAAACAGAGGTGTTTTTTGCGAAGTGCCTACCTGTAGATTTTGGCCTCTAGCTCAGCCCGCACCTAGGGAAACCTACCAAACCTGTGCATTTCTGAAAACTAGAGACGTAGGGGAATCCAAGGAGGGGTGACTTGCGGGGCTCGGACCAGGTTCTGTTACCCAGAATCCTATGCAAACCTCAAAAAGTGGCTAAAAAAACAAGTTTGCCTCACATTTCGGTGACAGAAAGTTCTGGAATCTGAGAGGAGCCACAAATTTCCTTCCACCCAGCGTTCCCCCAAGTCTCCCGATAAAAATGATACCTCACTTGTGTGGGTAGGCCTAGCGCCTGCGACAGGAAACGCCCCAAAGCGCAACGTGGACACATACAAATGTTTGGAAGAAAACAGAGGTGTTTTTTGCGAAGTGCCTACCTGTAGATTTTGGCCTCTAGCTCAGCCGGCACCTAGGGAAACCTACCAAACCTGTGCATTTCTGAAAACTAGAGACCTAGGGGAATCCAAGGAGGGGTGACTTGCGGGGCTCGGACCAGGTTCTGTTACCCAGAATCCTATGCAAACCTCAAAAAGTGGCTAAAAAAACAAGTTTTCCTCACATTTCGGTGACAGAAAGTTCTGGAATCTAAGAGGAGCCACGAATTTCCTTCCACCCAGCGTTCCCCCAAGTCTCCCGATAAAAATGATACCTCACTTGTGTGGGTAGGCCTAGCGCCCGCGACAGGAAACGCCCCAAAGCGCAACGTGGACACATCCAAATTTTTGGAAGAAAACAGAGGTGTTTTTTGCGAAGTGCCTACCTGTAGATTTTGGCCTCTAGCTCAGCCCGCACCTAGGGAAACCTACCAAACCTGTGCATTTCTGAAAACTAGAGACCTAGGGGAATCCAAGGATGGGTGACTTGCGGGGCTCGAACCAGGTTCTGTTACCCAGAATCCTTTGCAAACCTCAAAAATAACTAAAAAACACTTTTTCCTCACATTTCGGTGACAGAAAGTTCTGGAATCTGAGAGGAGCCACAAATTTCCTTCCACCCAGCGTTCCCCCAAGACTCCCGATAAAAATGATACCTCACTTGTGTGGGGAGGCCTAGCGCCTGCGACAGGAAACGCCCCAAAGCGCAACGTGGACACAAACACATTTTTGGAAGAAAACAGAGGTGTTTTTTGCGAAGTGCCTACCTGTAGATTTTGGCCTCTAGCTCAGCCGGCACCTGGGGAAACCTACCAAACCTGTGCATTTCTGAAAACTAGAGACCTAGGGGAATCCAAGGAGGGGTGACTTGTGGGGCTCGGACCAGGTTCTGTTACCCAGAATCCTTTGCAAACCTCAAAAATAACTAAAAAAACAAGTTTTCCTCACATTTCGGTGACAGAAAGTTCTGGAATCTGAGAGGAGCCACAAATTTCCTTCCACCCAGCGTTCCCCCAAGTCTCCCGATAAAAATGATACCTCACTTGTGTGGGTAGGCCTAGCGCCTGCGACAGGAAACACCCCAAAGCGCAACGTGGACACATCCAAATTTTTGGAAGAAAACAGACGTGTTTTTTGCGAAGTGCCTACCTGTAGATTTTGGCCTCTAGCTCAGCCGGCACCTAGGGAAACCTACCAAACCTGTGCATTTCTGAAAACTAGAGACCTAGGGGAATCCAAGGAGGGGCGACTTGCGGGCCTCGGACCAGGTTCTGTTACCCAGAATCCTATGCAAACCTCAAAAAGTGGCTAAAAAAACAAGTTTTCCTCACATTTCGGTGACAGAAAGTTCTGGAATCTGAGAGGAGCCACATATTTCCTTCTACCCAGCGTTCCCCCAAGTCTCCCGATAAAAATGATACCTCACTTGTGTGGGTAGGCCTAGCGCCTGCGACAGGAAACGCCCCAAAGCGCAACGTGGACACAGACACATTTTTGGAAGAAAACAGAGGTGTTTTTTGCAAAGTGCCTACCTGTAGATTTTGGCCTCTAGCTCAGCTGGCACCTAGGGAAACCTACCAAACCTGTGCATTTCTAAAAACTAGAGACCTAGGGGAATCCAAGGAAGGGTGACTTGCGGGGCTCGGACCAGGTTCTATTACCCAGAATCCTTTGCAAACCTCAAAAATAACTTAAAAAACAAGTTTTCCTCACATTTCGGTGACAGAAAATTCTGGACTCTGAGAGGACCCTCAAATTTCCTTCCACCCAGCGTTCCCCCAAGTCTCCCGATAAAAATGATACCTCACTTGTGTGGGTAGGCCTAGCGCCCGCGACAGGAAACGCCCCAAAGCGCAACGTGGACACATCCAAATTTTTGGAAGAAAACAGAGGTGTTTTTTGCGAAGTGCCTACCAGTAGATTTTGGCCTCTAGCTCAGCCCGCACCTAGGGAAACCTACCAAACCTGTGCATTTCTGAAAACTAGAGACCTAGGGGAATCCAAGGATGGGTGACTTGCGGGGCTCGAACCAGGTTCTGTTACCCAGAATCCTTTGCAAACCTCAAAAATAACTAAAAAAACACTTTTTCCTCACATTTCGGTGACAGAAAGTTCTGGAATCTGAGGGGAGCCACAAATTTCCTTCCACCCAGCGTTCCCCCAAGTCTCCCGATAAAAATGATACCTCACTTGTGTGGGTAGGCCTAGCGCCTGCGACAGGAAACGCCCCAAAGCGCAACATGGACACATCCAAATTTTTGGAAGAAAACAGAGGTGTTTTTTGCGATGTGCCTACCTGTAGATTTTGGCCTCTAGCTCAGCCGGCACCTAGGGAAACCTACCAAACCTGTGCATTTCTGAAAACTAGAGACCTAGGGGAATCCAAGGAGGGGTGACTTGCGGGGCTCGGACCAGGTTCTGTTACCCAGAATCCTATGCAAACCTCAAAAAGTGGCTAAAAAAACAAGTTTTCTTCACATTTCGGTGACAGAAAGTTCTGGAATCTAAGAGGAGCCACAAATTTCCTTCCACCCAGCGTTCCCCCAAGTCTCCCGATAAAAATGATACCTCACTTGTGTGGGTAGGCCTAGCGCCTGCGACAGGAAACACCCCAAAGCGCAACGTGGACACATCCAAATTTTTGGAAGAAAACAGACGTGTTTTTTGCGAAGTGCCTACCTGTAGATTTTGGCCTCTAGCTCAGCCGGCACCTAGGGAAACCTACCAAACCTGTGCATTTCTGAAAACTAGAGACCTAGGGGAATCCAAGGAGGGGCGACTTGCGGGCCTCGGACCAGGTTCTGTTACCCAGAATCCTATGCAAACCTCAAAAAGTGGCTAAAAAAACAAGTTTTCCTCACATTTCGGTGACAGAAAGTTCTGGAATCTGAGAGGAGCCACATATTTCCTTCTACCCAGCGTTCCCCCAAGTCTCCCGATAAAAATGATACCTCACTTGTGTGGGTAGGCCTAGCGCCTGCGACAGGAAACGCCCCAAAGCGCAACGTGGACACAGACACATTTTTGGAAGAAAACAGAGGTGTTTTTTGCGAAGTGCCTACCTGTAGATTTTGGCCTCTAGCTCAGCTGGCACCTAGGGAAACCTACCAAACCTGTGCATTTCTAAAAACTAGAGACCTAGGGGAATCCAAGGAAGGGTGACTTGCGGGGCTCGGACCAGGTTCTATTACCCAGAATCCTTTGCAAACCTCAAAAATAACTTAAAAAACAAGTTTTCCTCACATTTCGGTGACAGAAAATTCTGGACTCTGAGAGGACCCTCAAATTTCCTTCCACCCAGCGTTCCCCCAAGTCTCCCGATAAAAATGATACCTCACTTGTGTGGGTAGGCCTAGCGCCCGCGACAGGAAACGCCCCAAAGCGCAACGTGGACACATCCAAATTTTTGGAAGAAAACAGAGGTGTTTTTTGCGAAGTGCCTACCAGTAGATTTTGGCCTCTAGCTCAGCCCGCACCTAGGGAAACCTACCAAACCTGTGCATTTCTGAAAACTAGAGACCTAGGGGAATCCAAGGATGGGTGACTTGCGGGGCTCGAACCAGGTTCTGTTACCCAGAATCCTTTGCAAACCTCAAAAATAACTAAAAAAACACTTTTTCCTCACATTTCGGTGACAGAAAGTTCTGGAATCTGAGGGGAGCCACAAATTTCCTTCCACCCAGCGTTCCCCCAAGTCTCCCGATAAAAATGATACCTCACTTGTGTGGGTAGGCCTAGCGCCTGCGACAGGAAACGCCCCAAAGCGCAACATGGACACATCCAAATTTTTGGAAGAAAACAGAGGTGTTTTTTGCGATGTGCCTACCTGTAGATTTTGGCCTCTAGCTCAGCCGGCACCTAGGGAAACCTACCAAACCTGTGCATTTCTGAAAACTAGAGACCTAGGGGAATCCAAGGAGGGGTGACTTGCGGGGCTCGGACCAGGTTCTGTTACCCAGAATCCTATGCAAACCTCAAAAAGTGGCTAAAAAAACACGTTTTCTTCACATTTCGGTGACAGAAAGTTCTGGAATCTAAGAGGAGCCACAAATTTCCTTCCACCCAGCGTTCCCCCAAGTCTCCCGATAAAAATGATACCTCACTTGTGTGGGTAGGCCTAGCGCCCGCGACAGGAAATGCCCCAAAGCGCAACGTGGACACATCCAAATTTTTGGAAGAAAACAGAGGTGTTTTTTGCGAAGTGCCTACCTGTAGATTTTGGCCTCTAGCTCAGCCCGCACCTAGGGAAACCTACCAAACCTGTGCATTTCTGAAAACTAGACACCTAGGGGAATCCAAGGATGGGTGACTTGCGGGGCTCGAACCAGGTTCTGTTACCCAGAATCCTTTGCAAACCTCAAAAATAACTAAAAAAACACTTTTTCCTCACATTTCGGTGACAGAAAGTTCTGGAATCTGAGAGGAGCCACAAATTTCCTTCCACCCAGCGTTCCCCCAAGTCTCCCGATAAAAATGATACCTCACTTGTGTGGGTAGGCCTAGCGCCTGCGACAGGAAACGCCCCAAAGCGCAACGTGGACACAAACACATTTTTGGAAGAAAACAGAGGTGTTTTTTGCGAAGTGCCTACCTGTAGATTTTGGCCTCTAGCTCAGCCGGCACCTAGGGAAACCTACCAAACCTGTGCTTTTCTGAAAACTAGAGACCTAGGGGAATCCAAGGAGGGGTGACTTGTGGGGCTCGGACCAGGTTCTGTTACCCAGAATCCTTTGCAAACCTCAAAAATAACTAAAAAAACAAGTTTTCCTCACATTTCGGTGACAGAAAGTTCTGGAATCTGAGAGGAGCCACAAATTTCCTTCCACCCAGCGTTCCCCCAAGTCTCCCGATAAAAATGATACCTCACTTGTGTGGGTAGGCCTAGCGCCTGCGACAGGAAACACCCCAAAGCGCAACATGGACACATCCAAATTTTTGGAAGAAAACAGACGTGTTTTTTGCGAAGTGCCTACCTGTAGATTTTGGCCTCTAGCTCAGCCGGCACCTAGGGAAACCTACCAAACCTGTGCATTTCTGAAAACTAGAGACCTAGGGGAATCCAAGGAGGGGCGACTTGCGGGCCTCGGACCAGGTTCTGTTACCCAGAATCCTATGCAAACCTCAAAAAGTGGCTAAAAAAACAAGTTTTCCTCACATTTCGGTGACAGAAAGTTCTGGAATCTGAGAGGAGCCACAAATTTCCTTCCACCCAGCGTTCCCCCAAGTCTCCCGATAAAAATGATACCTCACTTGTGTGGGTAGGCCTAGCGCCTGCGACAGGAAACGCCCCAAAGCGCAACGTGGACACAGACACATTTTTGGAAGAAAACAGAGGTGTTTTTTGCGAAGTGCCTACCTGTAGATTTTGGCCTCTAGCTCAGCCGGCACCTGGGGAAACCTACCAAACCTGTGCATTTCTGAAAACTAGAGACCTAGGGGAATCCAAGGAGGGGTGACTTGTGGGGCTCGGACCAGGTTCTGTTACCCAGAATCCTTTGCAAACCTCAAAAATAACTAAAAAAACAAGTTTTCCTCACATTTCGGTGACAGAAAGTTCTGGAATCTGAGAGGAGCCACAAATTTCCTTCCACCCAGCGTTCCCCCAAGTCTCCCGATAAAAATGATACCTCACTTGTGTGGGTAGGCCTAGCGCCTGCGACAGGAAACACCCCAAAGCGCAACGTGGACACATCCAAATTTTTGGAAGAAAACAGACGTGTTTTTTGCGAAGTGCCTACCTGTAGATTTTGGCCTCTAGCTCAGCCGGCACCTAGGGAAACCTACCAAACCTGTGCATTTCTGAAAACTAGAGACCTAGGGGAATCCAAGGAGGGGCGACTTGCGGGCCTCGGACCAGGTTCTGTTACCCAGAATCCTATGCAAACCTCAAAAAGTGGCTAAAAAAACAAGTTTTCCTCACATTTCGGTGACAGAAAGTTCTGGAATCTGAGAGGAGCCACATATTTCCTTCTACCCAGCGTTCCCCCAAGTCTCCCGATAAAAATGATACCTCACTTGTGTGGGTAGGCCTAGCGCCTGCGACAGGAAACGCCCCAAAGCGCAACGTGGACACAGACACATTTTTGGAAGAAAACAGAGGTGTTTTTTGCGAAGTGCCTACCTGTAGATTTTGGCCTCTAGCTCAGCTGGCACCTAGGGAAACCTACCAAACCTGTGCATTTCTAAAAACTAGAGACCTAGGGGAATCCAAGGAAGGGTGACTTGCGGGGCTCGGACCAGGTTCTATTACCCAGAATCCTTTGCAAACCTCAAAAATAACTTAAAAAACAAGTTTTCCTCACATTTCGGTGACAGAAAATTCTGGACTCTGAGAGGACCCTCAAATTTCCTTCCACCCAGCGTTCCCCCAAGTCTCCCGATAAAAATGATACCTCACTTGTGTGGGTAGGCCTAGCGCCCGCGACAGGAAACGCCCCAAAGCGCAACGTGGACACATCCAAATTTTTGGAAGAAAACAGAGGTGTTTTTTGCGAAGTGCCTACCAGTAGATTTTGGCCTCTAGCTCAGCCCGCACCTAGGGAAACCTACCAAACCTGTGCATTTCTGAAAACTAGAGACCTAGGGGAATCCAAGGATGGGTGACTTGCGGGGCTCGAACCAGGTTCTGTTACCCAGAATCCTTTGCAAACCTCAAAAATAACTAAAAAAAACACTTTTTCCTCACATTTCGGTGACAGAAAGTTCTGGAATCTGAGGGGAGCCACAAATTTCCTTCCACCCAGCGTTCCCCCAAGTCTCCCGATAAAAATGATACCTCACTTGTGTGGGTAGGCCTAGCGCCTGCGACAGGAAACGCCCCAAAGCGCAACATGGACACATCCAAATTTTTGGAAGAAAACAGAGGTGTTTTTTGCGATGTGCCTACCTGTAGATTTTGGCCTCTAGCTCAGCCGGCACCTAGGGAAACCTACCAAACCTGTGCATTTCTGAAAACTAGAGACCTAGGGGAATCCAAGGAGGGGTGACTTGCGGGGCTCGGACCAGGTTCTGTTACCCAGAATCCTATGCAAACCTCAAAAAGTGGCTAAAAAAACAAGTTTTCTTCACATTTCGGTGACAGAAAGTTCTGGAATCTAAGAGGAGCCACAAATTTCCTTCCACCCAGCGTTCCCCCAAGTCTCCCGATAAAAATGATACCTCACTTGTGTGGGTAGGCCTAGCGCCCGCGACAGGAAACGCCCCAAAGCGCAACGTGGACACATCCAAATTTTTGGAAGAAAACAGAGGTGTTTTTTGCGAAGTGCCTACCTGTAGATTTTGGCCTCTAGCTCAGCCCGCACCTAGGGAAACCTACCAAACCTGTGCATTTCTGAAAACTAGAGACCTAGGGGAATCCAAGGATGGGTGACTTGCGGGGCTCGAACCAGGTTCTGTTACCCAGAATCCTTTGCAAACCTCAAAAATAACTAAAAAAACACTTTTTCCTCACATTTCGGTGACAGAAAGTTCTGGAATCTGAGAGGAGCCACAAATTTCCTTCCACCCAGCGTTCCCCCAAGTCTCCCGATAAAAATGATACCTCACTTGTGTGGGTAGGCCTAGCGCCTGCGACAGGAAACGCCCCAAAGCGCAACGTGGACACAAACACATTTTTGGAAGAAAACAGAGGTGTTTTTTGCGAAGTGCCTACCTGTAGATTTTGGCCTCTAGCTCAGCCGGCACCTAGGGAAACCTACCAAACCTGTGCTTTTCTGAAAACTAGAGACCTAGGGGAATCCAAGGAGGGGTGACTTGTGGGGCTCGGACCAGGTTATGTTACCCAGAATCCTTTGCAAACCTCAAAAATAACTAAAAAAACAAGTTTTCCTCACATTTCGGTGACAGAAAGTTCTGGAATCTGAGAGGAGCCACAAATTTCCTTCCACCCAGCGTTCCCCCAAGTCTCCCGATAAAAATGATACCTCACTTGTGTGGGTAGGCCTAGCGCCTGCGACAGGAAACACCCCAAAGCGCAACATGGACACATCCAAATTTTTGGAAGAAAACAGACGTGTTTTTTGCGAAGTGCCTACCTGTAGATTTTGGCCTCTAGCTCAGCCGGCACCTAGGGAAACCTACCAAACCTGTGCATTTCTGAAAACTAGAGACCTAGGGGAATCCAAGGAGGGGCGACTTGCGGGCCTCGGACCAGGTTCTGTTACCCAGAATCCTATGCAAACCTCAAAAAGTGGCTAAAAAAACAAGTTTTCCTCACATTTCGGTGACAGAAAGTTCTGGAATCTGAGAGGAGCCACAAATTTCCTTCCACCCAGCGTTCCCCCAAGTCTCCCGATAAAAATGATACCTCACTTGTGTGGGTAGGCCTAGCGCCTGCGACAGGAAACGCCCCAAAGCGCAACGTGGACACAGACACATTTTTGGAAGAAAACAGAGGTGTTTTTTGCGAAGTGCCTACCTGTAGATTTTGGCCTCTAGCTCAGCCGGCACCAAGGGAAACCTACCAAACCTGTGCATTTCTGAAAACTAGAGACCTAGGGGAATCCAAGGAGGGGTGACTTGCGGGGCTCGGACCAGGTTCTGTTACCCAGAATCCTTTGCAAACCTCAAAAATAACTAAAAAAACAAGTTTTCCTCACATTTCGGTGACAGAAAGTTCTGGAATCTGAGAGGAGCCACAAATATCCTTCCACCCAGCGTTCCCCCAAGTCTCCCGATAAAAATGATACCTCACTTGTGTGGGTAGGCCTAGCGCCTGCGACAGGAAACGCCCCAAAGCGCAACATGGACACATCCAAATTTTTGGAAGAAAACAGAGGTGTTTTTTGCGATGTGCCTACCTGTAGATTTTGGCCTCTAGCTCAGCCGGCACCTAGGGAAACCTACCAAACCTGTTTATTTCTGAAAACTAGAGACCTAGGGGAATCCAAGGAGGGGTGACTTGCGGGGCTCGGACCAGGTTCTGTTACCCAGAATCCTTTGCAAACCTCAAAAATAACTTAAAAAACAAGTTTTCCTCACATTTCGGTGACAGAAAGTTCTGGACTCTGAGAGGACCCTCAAATTTCCTTCCACCCAGCGTTCCCCCAAGTCTCCCGATAAAAATGATACCTCACATGTGTGGGTAGGCCTAGCGCCCGCGACAGGAAACGCCCCAAAGCGCAACGTGGACACATCCAAATTTTTGAAAGAAAACAGAGGTGTTTTTTGCGAAGTGCCTACCTGTAGATTTTGGCCTCTAGCTCAGCCGGCACCTAGGGAAACCTACCAAACCTGTGCATTTCTGGAAACTAGAGACCTAGGGGAATCCAAGGAGGGGTGATTTGCGGGGCTCGGACCAGGTTCTGCTACCCAGAATCCTTTGCAAACCTCAAAAATAACTAAAAAAACAAGTTTTCCTCACATTTCGGTGACAGAAAGTTCTGGAATCTGAGAGGACTCTCAAATTTCCTTCCACCCAGCGTTCCCCCAAGTCTCCCGATAACAATGATACCTCGCTTGTGTGGGTAGGCCTAGCGCCCGCCACAGGAAACGCCCCAAAGCGCAACGTGGACACATCCAAATTTTTGGAAGAAAACAGAGGTGTTTTTTGCGAAGTGCCTACCTGTAGATTTTGGCCTCTAGCTCAGCCGGCACGTAGGGAAACCTACCAAACCTGTGTATTTCTGAAAACTAGAGACCTAGGGGAATCCAAGGAGGGGTGACTTGCGGGGCTCGGACCAGGTTCTGTTACCCAGAATCCTATGCAAACCTCAAAAAGTGGCTAAAAAAACAAGTTTTCCTCACATTTCGGTGACAGAAAGTTCTGGAATCTGAGAGGAGCCACAAATTTCCTTCCACCCAGCGTTCCCCAAAGTCTCCCGATAAAAATGATACCTCACTTGTGTGGGTAGGCCTAGCGCCTGCGACAGGAAACGCCCCAAAGCGCAACGTGGACACATCCAAATTTTTGGAAGAAAACAGAGGTGTTTTTTGCGAAGTGCCTACCTGTAGATTTTGGCCTCTAGCTCAGCCGGTACCTAGGGAAACCTAGCAAACTTGTGCATTTCTGAAAACTAGAGACCTAGGGGAATCCAAGGAGGGGCGACTTGCGGGCCTCGGACCAGGTTCTTTTACCCAGAATCCTATGCAAACCTCAAAAAGTGGCTAAAAAAACAAGTTTTCCTCACATTTCGGTGACAGAAAGTTCTGGAATCTGAGAGGAGCCACAAATATCCTTCCACCCAGCGTTCCCCCAAGTCTCCCGATAAAAATGATACCTCACTTGTGTGGGTAGGCCTAGCGCCTGCGACAGGAAACGCCCCAAAGCGCAACGTGGAGACATACACATTTTTGGAAGAAAACAGAGGTGTTTTTTGCGAAGTGCCTACCTGTAGATTTTGGCCTCTAGCTCAGCCCGCACCTAGGGAAACCTACCAAACCTGTGCATTTCTGAAAACTAGAGACCTAGGGGAATCCAAGGATGGGTGACTTGCGGGGCTCGAACCAGGTTCTGTTACCCAGAATCCTTTGCAAACCTCAAAAATATCTAAAAAAACACTTTTTCCTCACATTTCGGTGACAGAAAGTTCTGGAATCTGAGAGGAGCCACAAATTTCCTTCCACCCAGCGCTCCCCCAAGTCTCCCGATAAAAATGATACCTCACTTGTGTGGGTAGGCCTAGCGCCTGCGACAGGAAACGCCCCAAAGCGCAACGTGGAGACATACACATTTTTGGAAGAAAACAGAGGTGTTTTTTGCGAAGTGCCTACCTGTAGATTTTGGCCTCTAGCTCAGCCCGCACCTAGGG
The DNA here is from genome assembly GCF_031143425.1 of Pleurodeles waltl. Classification (NCBI taxonomy): domain Eukaryota; kingdom Metazoa; phylum Chordata; class Amphibia; order Caudata; family Salamandridae; genus Pleurodeles; species Pleurodeles waltl. The sequence continues at coordinate 661,150,175 of NC_090450.1, read as the reverse complement.
AAACCTACCAAACCTGTGCATTTCTGAAAACTAGAGACCTAGGGGAATCCAAGGATGGGTGACTTGCGGGGCTCGAACCAGGTTCTGTTACCCAGAATCCTTTGCAAACCTCAAAAATAACTAAAAAAACACTTTTTCGTCACATTTCGGTGACAGAAAGTTCTGGAATCTGAGAGGAGGCACAAATTTCCTTCCACCCAGCGCTCCCCCAAGTCTCCCGATAAAAATGATACCTCACTTGTGTGGGTAGGCCTAGCGCCTGCGACAGGAAACGCCCCAAAGCGCAACGTGGACACAAACACATTTTTGGAAGAAAACAGAGGTGTTTTTTGCGAAGTGCCTACCTGTAGATTTTGGCCTCTAGCTCAGCCGGCACCTGGGGAAACCTAACAAACCTGTGCATTTCTGAAAACTAGAGACCTAGGGGAATCCAAGGAGGGGTGACTTGTGGGGCTCGGACCAGGTTCTGTTACCCAGAATCCTTTGCAAACCTCAAAAATAACTAAAAAAACAAGTTTTCCTCACATTTCGGTGACAGAAAGTTCTGGAATCTGAGAGGAGCCACAAATTTCCTTCTACCCAGCGTTCCCCCAAGTCTCCCGATAAAAATGATACCTCACTTGTGTGGGTAGGCCTAGCGCCTGCGACAGGAAACACCACAAAGCGCAACGTGAACACATCCAAATTTTTGGAAGAAAACAGACGTGTTTTTTGCGAAGTGCCTACCTGTAGATTTTGGCCTCTAGCTCAGCCGGCACCTAGGGAAACCTACCAAACCTGTGCATTTCTGAAAACTAGAGACCTAGGGGAATCCAAGGAGGGGCGACTTGCGGGCCTCGGACCAGGTTCTGTTACCCAGAATCCTATGCAAACCTCAAAAAGTGGCTAAAAAAACAAGTTTTCCTCACATTTCGGTGACAGAAAGTTCTGGAATCTGAGAGGAGCCACAAATTTCCTTCCACCCAGCGTTCCCCCAAGTCTCCCGATAAAAATGATACCTCACTTGTGTGGGTAGGCCTAGCGCCTGCGACAGGAAACGCCCCAAAGCGCAACGTGGACACAGACAAATTTTTGGAAGAAAACAGAGGTGTTTTTTGCGAAGTGCCTACCTGTAGATTTTGGCCTCTAGCTCAGCCGGCACCTAGGGAAACCTACCAAACCTGTGCATTTCTGAAAACTAGAGACCTAGGGGAATCCAAGGAGGTGTGACTTGCGGGGCTCGAACCAGGTTCTGTTACCCAGAATCCTTTGCAAACCTCAAAAATAACTAAAAAAACAAGTTTTCCTTACATTTCGGTGACAGAAAGTTCTGGAATCTGAGAGGAGCCCCAAATTTCCTTCCACCCAGCGTTCCCCCAATTCTCCCGATAAAAATCATAGCTCACTTGTGTGGGTAGGCCTAGCGCCTGCGACAGGAAACGCCCCAAAGCGCAACGTGGACACATACAAATTTTTGGAAGAAAACAGAGGTGTTTTTTGCGAAGTGCCTACCTGTAGATTTTGGCCTCTAGCTCAGCCGGCACCTAGGGAAACCTACCAAACCTGTGCATTTCTGAAAACTAGAGACTTAGGGGAATCCAAGGAGGGGTGACTTGCGGGGCTCGGACCAGGTTCTGTTACCCAGAATCCTATGCAAACCTCAAAAAGTGGCTAAAAAAACAAGTTTTCCTCACATTTCGGTGACAGAAAGTTCTGGAATCTGAGAGGAGCCACAAATTTCCTTCCACCCAGCGTTCCCCCAAGTCTCCCGATAAAAATGATACCTCACTTGTGTGGGTAGGCCTAGCGCCTGCGACAGGAAACGCCCCAAAGCGCAACGTGGACACATCCAAATTTTTGGAAGAAAACAGAGGTGTTTTTTGCGAAGTGCCTACCTGTAGATTTTGGCCTCTAGCTCAGCCGGCACCTAGGGAAACCTACCAAACCTGTGCATTCCTGAAAACTAGAGACCTAGGGGAATCCAAGGATGGGTGACTTGCGGGGCTCGGACCAGGTTCTGTTACCCAGAATCCTTTGCAAACCTCAAAAAGTGGCTAAAAAAACAAGTTTTCCTCACATTTCGGTGACAGAAAGTTCTGGAATCTGAGAGGAGCCTCAAATTTCCTTCCACCCAGTGTTCCCCCAAGTCTCCCGATAAAAATGATACCTCACTTGTGTGGGTAGGCCTAGCGCCCGCGACATTAAATGCTCCAAAGCGCAACGTGGACACATCCAAATTTTTGGAAGAAAACAGAGGTGTTTTTTGCGAAGTGCCTACCTGTAGATTTTGGCCTCTAGCTCAGCCGACACCTAGGGAAACCTACCAAACCTGTGCATTTCTGAAAACTAGAGACCTAGGGGAATCCAAGGAGGGGTGACTTGCGGGGCTCGGACCAGGTTCTGTTACCCAGAATCCTTTGCAAACCTCAAAAATAACTAAAAAAACAAGTTTTCCTCACATTTCGGTGACAGAAAGTTCTGGAATCTGAGAGGAGCCACAAATTTCCTTCCACCCAGCGTTCCCCCAAGTCTCCCGATAAAAATGATACCTCACTTGTGTGGGTAGGCCTAGCGCCTGCGACAGGAAACGCCCCAAAGCGCAACGTGGACACATCCAAATTTTTGGAAGAAAACAGAGGTGTTTTTTACAAAGTGCCTACCTGTAGATTCTGGCCTCTAGCTCAGGCGGCACCTAGGGAAACCTACCAAACCTGTGCATTTCTGAAAACTAGAGACCTAGGGGAATCCAAGGAGGGGTGACTTGCGGGGCTCGGACCAGGTTCTGTTACCCAGAATCCTATGCAAACCTCAAAAAGTGGCTAAAAAAACAAGTTTTCCTCACATTTCGGTGACAGAAAGTTCTGGAATCTGAGAGGAGCCCCAAATTTCCTTCCACCCAGCGTTCCCCCAATTCTCCCGATAAAAATCATAGCTCACTTGTGTGGGTAGGCCTAGCGCCTGCGACAGGAAACGCCCCAAAGCGCAACGTGGACACATACAAATTTTTGGAAGAAAACAGAGGTGTTTTTTGCGAAGTGCCTACCTGTAGATTTTGGCCTCTAGCTCAGCCGGCACCTAGGGAAACCTACCAAACCTGTGCATTTCTGAAAACTAGAGACTTAGGGGAATCCAAGGAGGGGTGACTTGCGGGGCTCGGACCAGGTTCTGTTACCCAGAATCCTATGCAAACCTCAAAAAGTGGCTAAAAAAACAAGTTTTCCTCACATTTCGGTGACAGAAAGTTCTGGAATCTGAGAGGAGCCACAAATTTCCTTCCACCCAGCGTTCCCCCAAGTCTCCCGATAAAAATGATACCTCACTTGTGTGGGTAGGCCTAGCGCCTGCGACATGAAACGCCCCAAAGCGCAACGTGGACACATCCAAATTTTTGGAAGAAAACAGAGGTGTTTTTTGCGAAGTGCCTACCTGTAGATTTTGGCCTCTAGCTCAGCCGGCACCTAGGGAAACCTACCAAACCTGTGCATTCCTGAAAACTAGAGACCTAGGGGAATCCAAGGATGGGTGACTTGCGGGGCTCGGACCAGGTTCTGTTACCCAGAATCCTTTGCAAACCTCAAAAAGTGGCTAAAAAAACAAGTTTTCCTCACATTTCGGTGACAGAAAGTTCTGGAATCTGAGAGGAGCCTCAAATTTCCTTCCACCCAGTGTTCCCCCAAGTCTCCCGATAAAAATGATACCTCACTTGTGTGGGTAGGCCTAGCGCCCGCGACATTAAATGCTCCAAAGCGCAACGTGGACACATCCAAATTTTTGGAAGAAAACAGAGGTGTTTTTTGCGAAGTGCCTACCTGTAGATTTTGGCCTCTAGCTCAGCCGACACCTAGGGAAACCTACCAAACCTGTGCATTTCTGAAAACTAGAGACCTAGGGGAATCCAAGGAGGGGTGACTTGCGGGGCTCGGACCAGGTTCTGTTACCCAGAATCCTTTGCAAACCTCAAAAATAACTAAAAAAACAAGTTTTCCTCACATTTCGGTGACAGAAAGTTCTGGAATCTGAGAGGAGCCACAAATTTCCTTCCACCCAGCGTTCCCCCAAGTCTCCCGATAAAAATGATACCTCACTTGTGTGGGTAGGCCTAGCGCCTGCGACAGGAAACGCCCCAAAGCGCAACGTGGACACATCCAAATTTTTGGAAGAAAACAGAGGTGTTTTTTACAAAGTGCCTACCTGTAGATTCTGGCCTCTAGCTCAGGCGGCACCTAGGGAAACCTACCAAACCTGTGCATTTCTGAAAACTAGAGACCTAGGGGAATCCAAGGAGGGGTGACTTGCGGGGCTCGGACCAGGTTCTGTTACCCAGAATCCTATGCAAACCTCAAAAAGTGGCTAAAAAAACAAGTTTTCCTCACATTTCGGTGACAGAAAGTTCTGGAATCTGAGAGGAGCCCCAAATTTCCTTCCACCCAGCGTTCCCCCAATTCTCCCGATAAAAATCATAGCTCACTTGTGTGGGTAGGCCTAGCGCCTGCGACAGGAAACGCCCCAAAGCGCAACGTGGACACATACAAATTTTTGGAAGAAAACAGAGGTGTTTTTTGCGAAGTGCCTACCTGTAGATTTTGGCCTCTAGCTCAGCCGGCACCTAGGGAAACCTACCAAACCTGTGCATTTCTGAAAACTAGAGACTTAGGGGAATCCAAGGAGGGGTGACTTGCGGGGCTCGGACCAGGTTCTGTTACCCAGAATCCTATGCAAACCTCAAAAAGTGGCTAAAAAAACAAGTTTTCCTCACATTTCGGTGACAGAAAGTTCTGGAATCTGAGAGGAGCCACAAATTTCCTTCCACCCAGCGTTCCCCCAAGTCTCCCGATAAAAATGATACCTCACTTGTGTGGGTAGGCCTAGCGCCTGCGACATGAAACGCCCCAAAGCGCAACGTGGACACATCCAAATTTTTGGAAGAAAACAGAGGTGTTTTTTGCGAAGTGCCTACCTGTAGATTTTGGCCTCTAGCTCAGCCGGCACCTAGGGAAACCTACCAAACCTGTGCATTCCTGAAAACTAGAGACCTAGGGGAATCCAAGGATGGGTGACTTGCGGGGCTCGGACCAGGTTCTGTTACCCAGAATCCTTTGCAAACCTCAAAAAGTGGCTAAAAAAACAAGTTTTCCTCACATTTCGGTGACAGAAAGTTCTGGAATCTGAGAGGAGCCTCAAATTTCCTTCCACCCAGTGTTCCCCCAAGTCTCCCGATAAAAATGATACCTCACTTGTGTGGGTAGGCCTAGCGCCCGCGACATTAAATGCTCCAAAGCGCAACGTGGACACATCCAAATTTTTGGAAGAAAACAGAGGTGTTTTTTGCGAAGTGCCTACCTGTAGATTTTGGCCTCTAGCTCAGCCGACACCTAGGGAAACCTACCAAACCTGTGCATTTCTGAAAACTAGAGACCTAGGGGAATCCAAGGAGGGGTGACTTGCGGGGCTCGGACCAGGTTCTGTTACCCAGAATCCTTTGCAAACCTCAAAAATAACTAAAAAAACAAGTTTTCCTCACATTTCGGTGACAGAAAGTTCTGGAATCTGAGAGGAGCCACAAATTTCCTTCCACCCAGCGTTCCCCCAAGTCTCCCGATAAAAATGATACCTCACTTGTGTGGGTAGGCCTAGCGCCTGCGACAGGAAACGCCCCAAAGCGCAACGTGGACACATCCAAATTTTTGGAAGAAAACAGAGGTGTTTTTTACAAAGTGCCTACCTGTAGATTCTGGCCTCTAGCTCAGGCGGCACCTAGGGAAACCTACCAAACCTGTGCATTTCTGAAAACTAGAGACCTAGGGGAATCCAAGGAGGGGTGACTTGCGGGGCTCGGACCAGGTTCTGTTACCCAGAATCCTATGCAAACCTCAAAAAGTGGCTAAAAAAACAAGTTTTCCTCACATTTCGGTGACAGAAAGTTCTGGAATCTGAGAGGAGCCACAAATTTCCTTCCACCCAGCGTTCCCCCAAGTCTCCCGATAAAAATGATACCTCACTTGTGTGGGTAGGCCTAGCGCCTGCGACAGGAAACGCCCCAAAGCGCAAAGTGGACACATACAAATTTTTGGAAGAAAACAGAGGTGTTTTTTGCGAAGTGCCTACCTGTAGAGTTTGGCCTCTAGCTCAGCCGGCACCTACGGAAACCTACCAAACCTGTGCATTTCTGAAAACTAGAGACCTAGGGGAATCCAATGAGGGGTGACTTGCGGGGCTCGGACCAGGTTCTGTTACCCCGAATCCTATGCACACCTCAAAAAGTGGCTAAAAAAACAAGTTTTCCTCACATTTCGGTGACAGAAAGTTCTGGAATCTGAGAGGAGCCACAAATTTCCTTCCACCCAGCGTTCCCCCAAGTCTCCCGATAAAAATGATACCTCGCTTGTGTGGGTAGGCCTAGCGCCCGCGACAGGAAACGCCCCAAAGCGCAACGTGGACACATCCAAATTTTTGGAAGAAAACAGAGGTGTTTTTTGCGAAGTGCCTACCTGTAGATTTTGGCCTCTAGCTCAGCCGGCACGTAGGGAAACCTACCAAACCTGTGTATTTTGGAAAACTAGAGACCTAGGGGAATCCAAGGAGGGGTGACTTGCGGGGCTCGGACCAGGTTCTGTTACCCAGAATCCTATGCAAACCTCAAAAAGTGGCTAAAAAAACAAGTTTTCCTCACATTTCGGTGACAGAAAGTTCTGGAATCTGAGAGGAGCCACAAATTTCCTTCCACCCAGCGTTCCCCAAAGTCTCCCGATAAAAATTATACCTCACTTGTGTGGGTAGGCCTAGCGCCTGCGACAGGAAACGCCCCAAAGCGCAACGTGGACACATCCAAATTTTTGGAAGAAAACAGAGGTGTTTTTTGCGAAGTGCCTACCTGTAGATTTTGGCCTCTAGCTCAGCCGGTACCTAGGGAAAGCTAGCAAACTTGTGCATTTCTGAAAACTAGAGACCTAGGGGAATCCAAGGAGGGGCGACTTGCGGGCCTCGGACCAGGTTCTGTTACCCAGAATCCTATGCAAACCTCAAAAAGTGGCTAAAAAAACAAGTTTTCCTCACATTTCGGTGACAGAAAGTTCTGGAATCTGAGAGGAGCCACAAATATCCTTCCACCCAGCGTTCCCCCAAGTCTCCCGATAAAAATGATACCTCACTTGTGTGGGTAGGCCTAGCGCCTGCGACAGGAAACGCCCCAAAGCGCAACGTGGAGACATACACATTTTTGGAAGAAAACAGAGGTGTTTTTTGCGAAGTGCCTACCTCTAGATTTTGGCCTCTAGCTCAGCCCGCACCTAGGGAAACCTACCAAACCTGTGCATTTCTGAAAACTAGAGACCTAGGGGAATCCAAGGATGGGTGACTTGCGGGGCTCGAACCAGGTTCTGTTACCCAGAATCCTTTGCAAACCTCAAAAATATCTAAAAAAACACTTTTTCCTCACATTTCGGTGACAGAAAGTTCTGGAATCTGAGAGGAGCCACAAATTTCCTTCCACCCAGCGCTCCCCCAAGTCTCCCGATAAAAATGATACCTCACTTGTGTGGGTAGGCCTAGCGCCTGCGACAGGAAACGCCCCAAAGCGCAACGTGGAGACATACACATTTTTGGAAGAAAACAGAGGTGTTTTTTGCGAAGTGCCTACCTGTAGATTTTGGCCTCTAGCTGAGCCCGCACCTAGGGAAACCTACCAAACCTGTGCATTTCTGAAAACTAGAGACCTAGGGGAATCCAAGGATGGGTGACTTGCGGGGCTCGAACCAGGTTCTGTTACCCAGAATCCTTTGCAAACCTCAAAAATAACTAAAAAAACACTTTTTCCTCACATTTCGTTGACAGAAAGTTCTGGAATCTGAGAGGAGCCACAAATTTCCTTCCACCCAGCGTTCCCCCAAGTCTCCCGATAAAAATGATACCTCACTTGTGTGGGTAGGCCTAGCGCCTGCGACAGGAAACGCCCCAAAGCGCAACGTGGACACAAACACATTTTTGGAAGAAAACAGAGGTGTTTTTTGCGAAGTGCCTACCTGTAGATTTTGGCCTCTAGCTCAGCCGGCACCTGGGGAAACCTACCAAACCTGTGCATTTCTGAAAACTAGAGACCTAGGGGAATCCAAGGAGGGGTGACTTGTGGGGCTCGGACCAGGTTCTGTTACCCAGAATCCTTTGCAAACCTCAAAAATAACTAAAAAAACAAGTTTTCCTCACATTTCGGTGACAGAAAGTTCTGGAATCTGAGAGGAGCCACAAATTTCCTTCCACCCAGCGTTCCCCCAAGTCTCCCGATAAAAATGATACCTCACTTGTGTGGGTAGGCCTAGCGCCTGCGACAGGAAACACCCCAAAGCGCAACGTGGACACATCCAAATTTTTGGAAGAAAACAGACGTGTTTTTTGCGAAGTGCCTACCTGTAGATTTTGGCCTCTAGCTCAGCCGGCACCTAGGGAAACCTACCAAACCTGTGCATTTCTGAAAACTAGAGACCTAGGGGAATCCAAGGAGGGGTGACTTGTGGGGCTCGGACCAGGTTCTGTTACCCAGAATCCTATGCAAACCTCAAAAAGTGGCTAAAAAAACAAGTTTTCTTCACATTTCGGTGACAGAAAGTTCTGGAATCTAAGAGGAGCCACAAATTTCCTTCCACCCAGCGTTCCCCCAAGTCTCCCGATAAAAATGATACCTCACTTGTGTGGGTAGGCCTAGCGCCTGCGACAGGAAACGCCCCAAAGCGCAACGTGGACACAAACACATTTTTGGAAGAAAACAGAGGTGTTTTTTGCGAAGTGCCTACCTCTAGATTTTGGCCTCTAGCTCAGCCGGCACCTAGGGAAACCTACGAAACCTGTGCATTTCTGAAAACTAGAGACCTAGGGGAATCCAAGGAGGGGTGACTTGTGGGGCTCGGACCAGGTTCTGTTACCCAGAATCCTTTGCAAACCTCAAAAATAACTAAAAAAACAAGTTTTCCTCACATTTCGGTGACAGAAGGTTCTGGAATCTGAGAGGAGCCACAAATTTCCTTCCACCCAGCGTTCCCCCAAGTCTCCCGATAAAAATGATACCTCACTTGTGTGGGTAGGCCTAGCGCCTGCGACAGGAAACACCCCAAAGCGCAACGTGGACACATCCAAATTTTTGGAAGAAAACAGACGTGTTTTTTGCGAAGTGCCTACCTGTAGATTTTGGCCTCTAGCTCAGCCGGCACCTAGGGAAACCTACCAAACCTGTGCATTTCTGAAAACTAGAGACCTAGGGGAATCCAAGGAGGGGCGACTTGCGGGCCTCGGACCAGGTTCTGTTACCCAGAATCCTATGCAAACCTCAAAAAGTGGCTAAAAAAACAAGTTTTCCTCACATTTCGGTGACAGAAAGTTCTGGAATCTGAGAGGAGCCACAAATTTCCTTCCACCCAGCGTTCCCCCAAGTCTCCCGATAAAAATGATTCCTCACTTGTGTGGGTAGGCCTAGCGCCTGCGACAGGAAACGCCCCAAAGCGCAACGTGGACACAGACACATTTTTGGAAGAAAACAGAGGTGTTTTTTGCGAAGTGCCTACCTGTAGATTTTGGCCTCTAGCTCAGCCGGCACCAAGGGAAACCTACCAAACCTGTGCATTTCTGAAAACTAGAGACCTAGGGGAATCCAAGGAGGGGTGACTTGCGGGGCTCGGACTAGGTTCTGTTACCCAGAATCCTTTGCAAACCTCAAAAATAACTAAAAAAATAAGTTTTCCTCACATTTCGGTGACAGAAAGTTCTGGAATCTGAAAGGAGCCACAAATTTCCTTCCACCCAGCGTTCCCCCAAGTCTCCCGATAAAAATGATACCTCACTTGTGTGGGTAGCCTAGCGCCTGCGACAGGAAACGCCCCAAAGCGCAACATGGACACATCCAAATTTTTGGAAGAAAACAGAGGTGTTTTTTGCGATGTGCCTACCTGTAGATTTTGGCCTCTAGCTCAGCCGGCACCTAGGGAAACCTACCAAACCTGTGCATTTCTGAAAACTAGAGACCTAGGGGAATCCAAGGAGGGGTGACTTGCGGGGCTCGGACCAGGTTCTGTTACCCAGAATCCTTTGCAAACCTCAATAATAACTTAAAAAACAAGTTTTCCTCACATTTCGGTGACAGAAAGTTCTGGACTCTGAGAGGACCCTCAAATTTCCTTCCACCCCGCGTTCCCCCAAGTCTCCCGATAAAAATGATACCTCACTTGTGTGGGTAGGCCTAGTGCCCGCGACAGGAAACGCCCCAAAGCGCAACGTGGACACATCCAAATTTTTGAAAGAAAACAGAGGTGTTTTTTGCGAAGTGCCTACCTGTAGATTTTGGCCTCTACCTCAGCCGGCACCTAGGGAAACCTACCAAACCTGTGCATTTCTGGAAACTAGAGACCTAGGGGAATCCAAGGAGGGGTGACTTGCGGGGCTCGGACCAGGTTCTGCTACCCAGAATCCTTTGCAAACCTCAAAAATAACTAAAAAAACAAGTTTTCCTCACATTTCGGTGACAGAAAGTTCTGGAATCTGAAAGGAGCCACAAATTTCCTTCCACCTAGCGTTCCCCCAAGTCTCCCGATAAAAATGATACCTCACTTGTGTGGGTAGGCCTAGCGCCTGCGACAGGAAACGCCCCAAAGCGCAACATGGACACATCCAAATTTTTGGAAGAAAACAGAGGTGTTTTTTGCGATGTGCCTACCTGTAGATTTTGGCCTCTAGCTCAGCCGGCACCTAGGGAAACCTACCAAACCTGTGCATTTCTGAAAACTAGAGACCTAGGGGAATCCAAGGAGGGGTGACTTGCGGGGCTCGGACCAGGTTCTGTTACCCAGAATCCTTTGCAAACCTCAAAAATAACTTAAAAAACAAGTTTTCCTCACATTTCGGTGACAGAAAATTCTGGACTCTGAGAGGACCCTCAAATTTCCTTCCACCCAGCGTTCCCCCAAGTCTCCCAATAAAAATGATACCTCACTTGTGTGGGTAGGCCTAGCGCCCGCGACAGGAAACGCCCCAAAGCGCAACGTGGACACATCCAAATTTTTGGAAGAAAACAGAGGTGTTTTTTGCGAAGTGCCTACCTGTAGATTTTGGCCTCTAGCTCAGCCCGCACCTAGGGAAACCTTCCAAACCTGTGCATTTCTGAAAACTAGAGACCTAGGGGAATCCAAGGATGGGTGACTTGCGGGGCTCGAACCAGGTTCTGTTACCCAGAATCCTTTGCAAACCTCAAAAATAACTAAAAAAACACTTTATCCTCACATTTCGGTGACAGAAAGTTCTGGAATCTGAGGGGAGCCACAAATTTCCTTCCACCCAGCGTTCCCCCAAGTCTCCAGATAAAAATGATACCTCACTTGTGTGGGTAGGCCTAGCGCCTGCGACAGGAAACGCCCCAAAGCGCAACATGGACACATCCAAATTTTTGGAAGAAAACAGAGGTGTTTTTTGCGATGTGCCTACCTGTAGATTTTGGCCTCTAGCTCAGCCGGCACCTAGGGAAACCTACCAAACCTGTGCATTTCTGAAAACTAGAGACCTATGGGAATCCAAGGAGGGGTGACTTGCGGGGCTCGGACCAGGTTCTGTTACCCAGAATCCTATGCAAACCTCAAAAAGTGGCTAAAAAAACAAGTTTTCTTCACATTTCGGTGACAGAAAGTTCTGGAATCTAAGAGGAGCCACAAATTTCCTTCCACCCAGCGTTCCCCCAAGTCTCCCGATAAAAATGATACCTCACTTGTGTGGGTAGGCCTAGCGCCCGCGACAGGAAACGCCCCAAAGCGCAACGTGGACACATCCAAATTTTTGGAAGAAAACAGAGGTGTTTTTTGCGAAGTGCCTACCTGTAGATTTTGGCCTCTAGCTCAGCCCGCACCTAGGGAAACCTACCAAACCTGTGCATTTCTGAAAACTAGAGACCTAGGGGAATCCAAGGATGGGTGACTTGCGGGGCTCGAACCAGGTTCTGTTACCCAGAATCCTTTGCAAACCTCAAAAATAACTAAAAAAACACTTTTTCCTCACATTTCGGTGACAGAAAGTTCTGGAATCTGAGAGGAGCCACAAATTTCCTTCCACCCAGCGTTCCCCCAAGTCTCCCGATAAAAATGATACCTCACTTGTGTGGGTAGGCCTAGCGCCTGCGACAGGAAACGCCCCAAAGCGCAACGTGGACACAAACACATTTTTGGAAGAAAACAGAGGTGTTTTTTGCGAAGTGCCTACCTGTAGATTTTGGCCTCTAGCTCAGCCGGCACCTAGGGAAATCTACCAAACCTGTGCATTTCTGAAAACTAGAGACCTAGGGGAATCCAAGGAGGGGTGACTTGTGGGGCTCGGACCAGGTTCTGTTACCCAGAATCCTTTGCAAACCTCAAAAATAACTAAAAAAACAAGTTTTCCTCACATTTCGGTGACAGAAAGTTCTGGAATCTGAGAGGAGCCACAAATTTCCTTCCACCCAGCGTTCCCCCAAGTCTCCCGATAAAAATGATACCTCACTTGTGTGGGTAGGCCTAGCGCCTGCGACAGGAAACACCCCAAAGCGCAACGTGGACACATCCAAATTTTTGGAAGAAAACAGAGGTGTTTTTTGCGAAGTGCCTACCTCTAGATTTTGGCCTCTAGCTCAGCCGGCACCTAGGGAAACCTACGAAACCTGTGCATTTCTGAAAACTAGAGACCTAGGGGAATCCAAGGAGGGGTGACTTGTGGGGCTCGGACCAGGTTCTGTTACCCAGAATCCTTTGCAAACCTCAAAAATAACTAAAAAAACAAGTTTTCCTCACATTTCGGTGACAGAAAGTTCTGGAATCTGAGAGGAGCCACAAATTTCCTTCCACCCAGCGTTCCCCCAAGTCTCCCGATAAAAATGATACCTCACTTGTGTGGGTAGGCCTAGCGCCTGCAACAGGAAACACCCCAAAGCGCAACGTGGACACATCCAAATTTTTGGAAGAAAACAGACGTGTTTTTTGCGAAGTGCCTACCTGTAGATTTTGGCCTCTAGCTCAGCCGGCACCTAGGGAAACCTACCAAACCTGTGCATTTCTGAAAACTAGAGACCTAGGGGAATCCAAGGAGGGGCGACTTGCGGGCCTCGGACCAGGTTCTGTTACCCAGAATCCTATGCAAACCTCAAAAAGTGGCTAAAAAAACAAGTTTTCCTCACATTTCGGTGACAGAAAGTTCTGGAATCTGAGAGGAGCCACAAATTTCCTTCCACCCAGCGTTCCCCCAAGTCTCCCGATAAAAATGATTCCTCACTTGTGTGGGTAGGCCTAGCGCCTGCGACAGGAAACGCCCCAAAGCGCAACGTGGACACAGACACATTTTTGGAAGAAAACAGAGGTGTTTTTTGCGAAGTGCCTACCTGTAGATTTTGGCCTCTAGCTCAGCCGGCACCAAGGGAAACCTACCAAACCTGTGCATTTCTGAAAACTAGAGACCTAGGGGAATCCAAGGAGGGGTGACTTGCGGGGCTCGGACTAGGTTCTGTTACCCAGAATCCTTTGCAAACCTCAAAAATAACTAAAAAAACAAGTTTTCCTCACATTTCGGTGACAGAAAGTTCTGGAATCTGAAAGGAGCCACAAATTTCCTTCCACCCAGCGTTCCCCCAAGTCTCCCGATAAAAATGATACCTCACTTGTGTGGGTAGCCTAGCGCCTGCGACAGGAAACGCCCCAAAGCGCAACATGGACACATCCAAATTTTTGGAAGAAAACAGAGGTGTTTTTTGCGATGTGCCTACCTGTAGATTTTGGCCTCTAGCTCAGCCGGCACCTAGGGAAACCTACCAAACCTGTGCATTTCTGAAAACTAGAGACCTAGGGGAATCCAAGGAGGGGTGACTTGCGGGGCTCGGACCAGGTTCTGTTACCCAGAATCCTTTGCAAACCTCAATAATAACTTAAAAAACAAGTTTTCCTCACATTTCGGTGACAGAAAGTTCTGGACTCTGAGAGGACCCTCAAATTTCCTTCCACCCCGCGTTCCCCCAAGTCTCCCGATAAAAATGATACCTCACTTGTGTGGGTAGGCCTAGCGCCCGCGACAGGAAACGCCCCAAAGCGCAACGTGGACACATCCAAATTTTTGAAAGAAAACAGAGGTGTTTTTTGCGAAGTGCCTACCTGTAGATTTTGGCCTCTACCTCAGCCGGCACCTAGGGAAACCTACCAAACCTGTGCATTTCTGGAAACTAGAGACCTAGGGGAATCCAAGGAGGGGTGACTTGCGGGGCTCGGACCAGGTTCTGCTACCCAGAATCCTTTGCAAACCTCAAAAATAACTAAAAAAACAAGTTTTCCTCACATTTCGGTGACAGAAAGTTCTGGAATCTGAAAGGAGCCACAAATTTCCTTCCACCTAGCGTTCCCCCAAGTCTCCCGATAAAAATGATACCTCACTTGTGTGGGTAGGCCTAGCGCCTGCGACAGGAAACGCCCCAAAGCGCAACATGGACACATCCAAATTTTTGGAAGAAAACAGAGGTGTTTTTTGCGATGTGCCTACCTGTAGATTTTGGCCTCTAGCTCAGCCGGCACCTAGGGAAACCTACCAAACCTGTGCATTTCTGAAAACTAGAGACCTAGGGGAATCCAAGGAGGGGTGACTTGCGGGGCTCGGACCAGGTTCTGTTACCCAGAATCCTTTGCAAACCTCAAAAATAACTTAAAAAACAAGTTTTCCTCACATTTCGGTGACAGAAAATTCTGGACTCTGAGAGGACCCTCAAATTTCCTTCCACCCAGCGTTCCCCCAAGTCTCCCGATAAAAATGATACCTCACTTGTGTGGGTAGGCCTAGCGCCCGCGACAGGAAACGCCCCAAAGCGCAACGTGGACACATCCAAATTTTTGGAAGAAAACAGAGGTGTTTTTTGCGAAGTGCCTACCTGTAGATTTTGGCCTCTAGCTCAGCCCGCACCTAGGGAAACCTTCCAAACCTGTGCATTTCTGAAAACTAGAGACCTAGGGGAATCCAAGGATGGGTGACTTGCGGGGCTCGAACCAGGTTCTGTTACCCAGAATCCTTTGCAAACCTCAAAAATAACTAAAAAAACACTTTATCCTCACATTTCGGTGACAGAAAGTTCTGGAATCTGAGGGGAGCCACAAATTTCCTTCCACCCAGCGTTCCCCCAAGTCTCCAGATAAAAATGATACCTCACTTGTGTGGGTAGGCCTAGCGCCTGCGACAGGAAACGCCCCAAAGCGCAACATGGACACATCCAAATTTTTGGAAGAAAACAGAGGTGTTTTTTGCGATGTGCCTACCTGTAGATTTTGGCCTCTAGCTCAGCCGGCACCTAGGGAAACCTACCAAACCTGTGCATTTCTGAAAACTAGAGACCTATGGGAATCCAAGGAGGGGTGACTTGCGGGGCTCGGACCAGGTTCTGTTACCCAGAATCCTATGCAAACCTCAAAAAGTGGCTAAAAAAACAAGTTTTCTTCACATTTCGGTGACAGAAAGTTCTGGAATCTAAGAGGAGCCACAAATTTCCTTCCACCCAGCGTTCCCCCAAGTCTCCCGATAAAAATGATACCTCACTTGTGTGGGTAGGCCTAGCGCCCGCGACAGGAAACGCCCCAAAGCGCAACGTGGACACATCCAAATTTTTGGAAGAAAACAGAGGTGTTTTTTGCGAAGTGCCTACCTGTAGATTTTGGCCTCTAGCTCAGCCCGCACCTAGGGAAACCTACCAAACCTGTGCATTTCTGAAAACTAGAGACCTAGGGGAATCCAAGGATGGGTGACTTGCGGGGCTCGAACCAGGTTCTGTTACCCAGAATCCTTTGCAAACCTCAAAAATAACTAAAAAAACACTTTTTCCTCACATTTCGGTGACAGAAAGTTCTGGAATCTGAGAGGAGCCACAAATTTCCTTCCACCCAGCGTTCCCCCAAGTCTCCCGATAAAAATGATACCTCACTTGTGTGGGTAGGCCTAGCGCCTGCGACAGGAAACGCCCCAAAGCGCAACGTGGACACAAACACATTTTTGGAAGAAAACAGAGGTGTTTTTTGCGAAGTGCCTACCTGTAGATTTTGGCCTCTAGCTCAGCCGGCACCTAGGGAAATCTACCAAACCTGTGCATTTCTGAAAACTAGAGACCTAGGGGAATCCAAGGAGGGGTGACTTGTGGGGCTCGGACCAGGTTCTGTTACCCAGAATCCTTTGCAAACCTCAAAAATAACTAAAAAAACAAGTTTTCCTCACATTTCGGTGACAGAAAGTTCTGGAATCTGAGAGGAGCCACAAATTTCCTTCCACCCAGCGTTCCCCCAAGTCTCCCGATAAAAATGATACCTCACTTGTGTGGGTAGGCCTAGCGCCTGCGACAGGAAACACCCCAAAGCGCAACGTGGACAAATCCAAATTTTTGGAAGAAAACAGACGTGTTTTTTGCGAAGTGCCTACCTGTAGATTTTGGCCTCTAGCTCAGCCGGCACCTAGGGAAACCTACCAAACCTGTGCATTTCTGAAAACTAGAGACCTAGGGGAATCCAAGGAGGGGCGACTTGCGGGCCTCGGACCAGGTTCTGTTACCCAGAATCCTATGCAAACCTCAAAAAGTGGCTAAAAAAACAAGTTTTCCTCACATTTCGGTGACAGAAAGTTCTGGAATCTGAGAGGAGCCACAAATTTCCTTCCACCCAGCGTTCCCCCAAGTCTCCCGATAAAAATGATACCTCACTTGTGTGGGTAGGCCTAGCGCCTGCGACAGGAAACGCCCCAAAGCGCAACGTGGACACAGACACATTTTTGGAAGAAAACAGAGGTGTTTTTTGCGAAGTGCCTACCTGTAGATTTTGGCCTCTAGCTCAGCCGGCACCAAGGGAAACCTACCAAACCTGTGCATTTCTGAAAACTAGAGACCTAGGGGAATCCAAGGAGGGGTGACTTGCGGGGCTCGGACCAGGTTCTGTTACCCAGAATCCTTTGCAAACCTCAAAAATAACTAAAAAAACAAGTTTTCCTCACATTTCGGTGACAGAAAGTTCTGGAATCTGAAAGGAGCCACAAATTTCCTTCCACCCAGCGTTCCCCCAAGTCTCCCGATAAAAATGATACCTCACTTGTGTGGGTAGGCCTAGCGCCTGCGACAGGAAACGCCCCAAAGCGCAACATGGACACATCCAAATTTTTGGAAGAAAACAGAGGTGTTTTTTGCGATGTGCCTACCTGTAGATTTTGGCCTCTAGCTCAGCCGGCACGTAGGGAAACCTACCAAACCTGTGCATTTCTGAAAACTAGAGACCTAGGGGAATCCAAGGAGGGGTGACTTGCGGGGCTCGGACCAGGTTCTGTTACCCAGAATCCTTTGCAAACCTCAATAATAACTTAAAAAACAAGTTTTCCTCACATTTCGGTGACAGAAAGTTCTGGACTCTGAGAGGACCCTCAAATTTCCTTCCACCCCGCGTTCCCCCAAGTCTCCCGATAAAAATGATACCTCACTTGTGTGGGTAGGCCTAGCGCCCGCGACAGGAAACGCCCCAAAGCACAACGTGGACACATCCAAATTTTTGAAAGAAAACAGAGGTGTTTTTTGCGGAGTGCCTACCTGTAGATTTTGGCCTCTACCTCAGCCGGCACCTAGGGAAACCTACCAAACCTGTGCATTTCTGGAAACTAGAGACCTAGGGGAATCCAAGGAGGGGTGACTTGCGGGGCTCGGACCAGGTTCTGCTACCCAGAATCCTTTGCAAACCTCAAAAATAACTAAAAAAACAAGTTTTCCTCACATTTCGGTGACAGAAAGTTCTGGAATCTGAGAGGACTCTCAAATTTCCTTCCACCCAGCGTTCCCCCAAGTCTCCCGATAAAAATGATACCTCGCTTGTGTGGGTAGGCCTAGCGCCCGCGACAGGAAACGCCCCAAAGCGCAACGTGGACACATCCAAATTTTTGGAAGAAAACAGAGGTGTTTTTTGCGAAGTGCCTACCTGTAGATTTTGGCCTCTAGCTCAGCCGGCACGTAGGGAAACCTACCAAACCTGTGTATTTCTGAAAACTAGAGACCTAGGGGAATCCAAGGAGGGGTGACTTGCGGGGCTCGGACCAGGTTCTGTTACCCAGAATCCTATGCAAACCTCAAAAAGTGGCTAAAAAAACAAGTTTTCCTCACATTTCGGTGACAGAAAGTTCTGGAATCTGAGAGGAGCCACAAATTTCCTTCCACCCAGCGTTCCCCAAAGTCTCCCGATAAAAATGATACCTCACTTGTGTGGGTAGGCCTAGCGCCTGCGACAGGAAACGCCCCAAAGCGCAACGTGGACACATCCAAATTTTTGGAAGAAAACAGAGGTGTTTTTTGCGAAGTGCCTACCTGTAGATTTTGGCCTCTAGCTCAGCCGGTACCTAGGGAAACCTAGCAAACTTGTGCATTTCTGAAAACTAGAGACCTAGGGGAATCCAAGGAGGGGCGACTTGCGGGCCTCGGACCAGGTTCTGTTACCCAGAATCCTATGCAAACCTCAAAAAGTGGCTAAAAAAACAAGTTTTCCTCACATTTCGGTGACAAAAAGTTCTGGAATCTGAGAGGAGCCACAAATTTCCTTCCACCCAGCGTTCCCCCAAGTCTCCCGATAAAAATGATACCTCACTTGTGTGGGTAGGCCTAGCGCCTGCGACAGGAAACGCCCCAAAGCGCAACGTGGAGACATACACATTTTTGGAAGAAAACAGAGGTGTTTTTTGCGAAGTGCCTACCTGTAGATTTTGGCCTCTAGCTCAGCCCGCACCTAGGGAAACCTACCAAACCTGTGCATTTCTGAAAACTAGAGACCTAGGGGAATCCAAGGAGGGGTGACTTGCGGGGCTCGGACCAGGTTCTGTTACCCAGAATCCTATGCAAACCTCAAAAAGTGGCTAAAAAAACAAGTTTTCCTCACATTTCGGTGACAGAAAGTTCTGGAATCTGAGAGGAGCCACAAATTTCCTTCCACCCAGCGTTCCCCCAAGTCTCCCGATAAAAATGATACCTCACTTGTGTGGGTAGGCCTAGCGCCTGCGACAGGAAACGCCCCAAAGCGCAACGTGGACACATACAAATTTTTGGAAGAAAACAGAGGTGTTTTTTGCGAAGTGCCTACCTGTAGATTTTGGCCTCTAGCTCAGCCGGCACCTAGGGAAACCTACCAAACCTGTGCATTTCTGAAAACTAGAGACCTAGGGGAATCCAAGGAGGGGTGACTTGCGGGGCTCGGACCAGGTTCTGTTACCCAGAATCCTATGCAAACCTCAAAAAGTGGCTAAAAAAACAATTTTTCCTCACATTTCGGTGACAGAAAGTTCTGGAATCTAAGAGGAGCCACAAATTTCCTTCCACCCAGCGTTCCCCCAAGTCTCCCGATAAAAATGATACCTCACTTGTGTGGGTAGGCCTAGCGCCCGCGACAGGAAACGCCCCAAAGCGCAACGTGGACACATCCAAATTTTTGGAAGAAAACAGAGGTGTTTTTTGCGAAGAGCCTACCTGTAGATTTTGGCCTCTAGCTCAGCCCGCACCTAGGGAAACCTACCAAACCTGTGCATTTCTGAAAACTAGAGACGTAGGGGAATCCAAGGAGGGGTGACTTGCGGGGCTCGGACCAGGTTCTGTTACCCAGAATCCTATGCAAACCTCAAAAAGTGGCTAAAAAAACAAGTTTTCCTCACATTTCGGTGACAGAAAGTTCTGGAATCTGAGAGGAGCCACAAATTTCCTTCCACCCAGCGTTCCCCCAAGTCTCCCGATAAAAATGATACCTCACTTGTGTGGGTAGGCCTAGCGCCTGCGACAGGAAACGCCCCAAAGCGCAACGTGGACACATACAAATTTTTGGAAGAAAACAGAGGTGTTTTTTGCGAAGTGCCTACCTGTAGATTTTGGCCTCTAGCTCAGCCGGCACCTAGGGAAACGTACCAAACCTGTGCATTTCTGAAAACTAGAGACCTAGGGGAATCCAAGGAGTGGTGACTTGCGGGGCTCGGACCAGGTTCTGTTACCCAGAATCCTATGCAAACCTCAAAAAGTGGCTAAAAAAACAAGTTTTCCTCACATTTCGGTGACAGAAAGTTCTGGAATCTAAGAGGAGCCACAAATTTCCTTCCACCCAGCGTTCCCCCAAGTCTCCCGATAAAAATGATACCTCACTTGTGTGGGTAGGCCTAGCGCCCGCGACAGGAAACGCCCCAAAGCGCAACGTGGACACATCCAAATTTTTGGAAGAAAACAGAGGTGTTTTTTGCGAAGTGCCTACCTGTAGATTTTGGCCTCTAGCTCAGCCCGCACCTAGGGAAACCTACCAAACCTGTGCATTTCTGAAAACTAGAGACCTAGGGGAATCCAAGGATGGGTGACTTGCGGGGCTCGAACCAGGTTCTGTTACCCAGAATCCTTTGCAAACCTCAAAAATAACTAAAAAAACACTTTTTCCTCACATTTCGGTGACAGAAAGTTCTGGAATCTGAGAGGAGCCACAAATTTCCTTCCACCCAGCGTTCCCCCAAGTCTCCCGATAAAAATGATACCTCACTTGTGTGGGTAGGCCTAGCGCCTGCGACAGGAAACGCCCCAAAGCGCAACGTGGACACAAACACATTTTTGGAAGAAAACAGAGGTGTTTTTTGCGAAGTGCCTACCTGTAGATTTTGGCCTCTAGCTCAGCCGGCACCTGGGGAAACCTACCAAACCTGTGCATTTCTGAAAACTAGAGACCTAGGGGAATCCAAGGAGGGGTGACTTGTGGGGCTCGGACCAGGTTCTGTTACCCAGAATCCTTTGCAAACCTCAAAAATAACTAAAAAAACAAGTTTTCCTCACATTTCGGTGACAGAAAGTTCTGGAATCTGAGAGGAGCCACAAATTTCCTTCCACCCAGCGTTCCCCCAAGTCTCCCGATAAAAATGATACCTCACTTGTGTGGGTAGGCCTAGCTGCTGCGACAGGAAACACCCCAAAGCGCAACGTGGACACATCCAAATTTTTGGAAGAAAACAGAGGTGTTTTTTGCGAAGTGCCTACCTGTAGATTTTGGCCTCTAGCTCAGTCGGCACCTAGGGAAACCTAGCAAACCTGTGCATTTCTGAAAACTAGAGACCTAGGGGAATCCAAGGAGGTGCGACTTGCGGGCCTCGGACCAGGTTCTGTTACCCAGAATCCTATGCAAACCTCAAAAAGTGGCTAAAAAAACAAGTTTTCCTCACATTTCGGTGACAGAAAGTTCTGGAATCTGAGAGGAGCCACAAATTTCCTTCTACCCAGCGTTCCCCCAAGTCTCCCGATAAAAATGATACCTCACTCGTGTGGGTAGGCCTAGCGCCTGCGACAGGAAACGCCCCAAAGCGCAACGTGGACACAGACACATTTTTGGAAGAAAACAGAGGTGTTTTTTGCGAAGTGCCTACCTGTAGATTTTGGCCTCTAGCTCAGCTGGCACCTAGGGAAACCTACCAAACCTGTGCATTTCTAAAAACTAGAGACCTAGGGGAATCCAAGGAGGGGTGACTTGCGGGGCTCGGACCAGGTTCTGTTACCCAGAATCCTTTGCAAACCTCAAAAATAACTAAAAAAACAAGTTTTCCTCACATTTCGGTGACAGAAAGTTCTGGAATCTGAAAGGAGCCACAAATTTCCTTCCACCCAGCGTTCCCCCAAGTCTCCCGATAAAAATGATACCTCACTTGTGTGGGTAGGCCTAGCGCCTGCGACAGGAAACGCCCCAAAGCGCAACATGGACACATCCAAATTTTTGGAAGAAAACAGAGGTGTTTTTTGCGAAGTGCCTACCTGTAGATTTTGGCCTCTAGCTCAGCCGGCACCTAGGGAAACCTACCAAACCTGTGCATTTCTGAAAACTAGAGACCTAGGGGAATCCAAGGATGGGTGACTTGCGGGGCTCGGACCAGGTTCTGTTACCCAGAATCCTTTGCAAACCTCAAAAAGTGGCTAAAAAAACAAGTTTTCCTCACATTTCGGTGACAGAAAGTTCTGGAATCTGAGAGGAGCCTCAAATTTCCTTCCACCCAGTGTTCCCCCAAGTCTCCCGATAAAAATGATACCTCACTTGTGTGGGTAGGCCTAGCGCCCGCGAAATTAAATGCTCCAAAGCGCAACGTGGACACATCCAAATTTTTGGAAGAAAACAGAGGTGTTTTTTGCGAAGTGCCTACCTGTAGATTTTGGCCTCTAGCTCAGCCGGCACCTAGGGAAACCTACCAAACCTGTGCATTTCTGGAAACTAGAGACCTAGGGGAATCCAAGGAGGGGTGACTTGCGGGGCTCGGACCAGGTTCTGTTACCCAGAATCCTATGCAAACCTCAAAAAGTGGCTAAAAAAACAAGTTTTCCTCACATTTCGGTGACAGAAAGTTCTGGAATCTGAGAGGAGCCACAAATTTCCTTCCACCCAGCGTTCCCCCAAGTCTCCCGATAAAAATGATACCTCACTTGTGTGGGTAGGCCTAGCGCCTGCGACAGGAAACGCCCCAAAGCGCAACGTGGACACATCCAAATTTTTGGAAGAAAACAGAGGTGTTTTTTGCGAAGTGCCTACCTGTAGATTTTGGCCTCTAGCTCAGCCGGCACCTAGGGAAACCTAGCAAACCTGTGCATTTCTGAAAACTAGAGACCTAGGGGAATCCAAGGAGGGGCGACTTGCAGCCTCGGACCAGGTTCTGTTACCCAGAATCCTATGCAAACCTCAAAAAGTGGCTAAAAAAACAAGTTTTCCTCACATTTCGGTGACAGAAAGTTCTGGAATCTGAGAGGAGCCACAAATTTCCTTCCACCCAGCGTTCCCCCAAGTCTCCCGATAAAAATGATACCTCACTTGTGTGGGTAGGCCTAGCGCCTGCGACAGGAAACGCCCCAAAGCGCAACGTGGAGACATACACATTTTTGGAAGAAAACAGAGGTGTTTTTTGCGAAGTGCCTACCTGTAGATTTTGGCCTCTAGCTCAGCCGGCACCTAGGGAAACCTACCAAACCTGTGCATTTCTGGAAACTAGAGACCTAGGGGAATCCAAGGAGGGGTGACTTGCGGGGCTCGGACCAGGTTCTGTTACCCAGAATCCTTTGCAAACCTCAAAAATAACTAAAAAAACAAGTTTTCCTCACATTTCGGTGACAGAAAGTTCTGGAATCTGAGAGGACCCTCAAATTTCCTTCCACCCAGCGTTCCCCCAAGTCTCCCGATAAAAATGATACCTCACTTGTGTGGGTAGGCCTAGCGCCCGCGACAGGAAACGCCCCAAAGCGCAACGTGGACACATCCAAATTTTTGGAAGAAAACAGAGGTGTTTTTTGCGAAGTGCCTACCTGTAGATTTTGGCCTCTAGCTCAGCCGGCACGTAGGGAAACCTACCAAACCTGTGCATTTCTGAAAACTAGAGACCTAGGGGAATCCAAGGAGGGGTGACTTGCGGGGCTCGGACCAGGTTCTGTTACCCAGAATCCTATGCAAACCTCAAAAAGTGGCTAAAAAAACAAGTTTTCCTCACATTTCGGTGACAGAAAGTTCTGGAATCTGAGAGGAGCCACAAATTTCCTTCCACCCAGCGTTCCCCCAAGTCTCCCGATAAAAATGATACCTCACTTGTGTGGGTAGGCCTAGCGCCTGCGACAGGAAACGCCCCAAAGCGCAACGTGGACACATCCAAATTTTTGGAAGAAAACAGAGGTGTTTTTTGCGAAGTGCCTACCTGTAGATTTTGGCCTCTAGCTCAGCCGGCACCTAGGGAAAACTACCAAACCTGTGCATTTCTGAAAACTAGAGACCTAGGGGAATCCAAGGAGTGGTGACTTGCGGGGCTTGGACCAGGTTCTGTTACCCAGAATCCTATGCAAACCTCAAAAAGTGGCTAAAAAAACAAGTTTTCCTCACATTTCGGTGACAGAAAGTTCTGGAATCTGAGAGGAGCCACAAATTTCCTTCCACCCAGCGTTCCCCCAAGTCTCCCGATAAAAATGATACCTCACTTGTGTGGGTAGGCCTAGCGCCTGCGACAGGAAACGCCCCAAAGCGCAACGTGGACACATCCAAATTTTTGGAAGAAAACAGAGGTGTTTTTTGCGAAGTGCCTACCTGTAGATTTTGGCCTCTAGCTCAGCCGGCACCTAGGGAAAACTACCAAACCTGTGCATTTCTGAAAACTAGAGACCTAGGGGAATCCAAGGAGTGGTGACTTGCGGGGCTTGGACCAGGTTCTGTTACCCAGAATCCTATGCAAACCTCAAAAAGTGGCTAAAAAAACAAGTTTTCCTCACATTTCGGTGACAGAAAGTTCTGGAATCTGAGAGGAGCCACAAATTTCCTTCCACCCAGCGTTCCCCCAAGTCTCCCGATAAAAATGATACCTCACTTGTGTGGGTAGGCCTAGCGCCTGCGACAGGAAACGCCCCAAAGCGCAACGTGGACACATCCAAATTTTTGGAAGAAAACAGAGGTGTTTTTTGCGAAGTGCCTACCTGTAGATTTTGGCCTCTAGCTCAGCCGGCACCTAGGGAAACCTAGCAAACCTGTGCATTTCTGAAAACTAGAGACCTAGGGGAATCCAAGGAGGGGTGACTTGCGGGCCTCGGACCAGGTTCTGTTACCCAGAATCCTATGCAAACCTCAAAAAGTGGCTAAAAAAACAAGTTTTCCTCACATTTCGGTGACAGAAAGTTCTGGAATCTGAGAGGAGCCACAAATTTCCTTCCACCCAGCGTTCCCCCAAGTCTCCCGATAAAAATGATACCTCACTTGTGTGGGTAGGCCTAGCGCCTGCGACAGGAAACGCCCCAAAGCGCAACGTGGAGACATACACATTTTTGGAAGAAAACAGAGGTGTTTTTTGCGAAGTGCCTACCTGTAGATTTTGGCCTCTAGCTCAGCCGGCACCTAGGGAAACCTACCAAACCTGTGCATTTCTGAAAACTAGAGACCTAGGGGAATCCAAGGAGGGGTGACTTGCGGGTCTCGGACCAGGTTCTGTTACCCAGAATCCTATGCAAACCTCAAAAAGTGGCTAAAAAAACAAGTTTTCCTCACATTTCGGTGACAGAAAGTTCTGGAATCTGAGAGGAGCCACAAATTTCCTTCCACCCAGCGTTCCCCCAAGTCTCCCGATAAAGATGATACCTCACTTGTGTGGGTAGGCCTAGCGCCCGCGACAGGAAACGCCCCAAAGCGCAACGTGGACACATCCAAATTTTTGGAAGAAAACAGAGGTGTTTTTTGCGAAGTGCCTACCTGTAGATTTTGGCCTCTAGCTCAGCCCGCACCTAGGGAAACCTACCAAACCTGTGCATTTCTGAAAACTAGACACCTAGGGGAATCCAAGGATGGGTGACTTGCGGGGCTCGGACCAGGTTCTGTTACCCAGAATCCTTTGCAAACCTCAAAAAGTGGCTAAAAAAACAAGTTTTCCTCACATTTCGGTGACAGAAAGTTCTGGAATCTGAGAGGAGCCTCAAATTTCCTTCCACCCAGCGTTCCCCCAAGTCTCCCGATAAAAATGATACCTCACTTGTGTGGTAGGCCTAGCGCCCGCGACAGGAAACGCCCTAAAGCGCAACGTGGACACATCCAAATTTTTGGAAGAAAACAGAGGTGTTTTTTGCGAAGTGCCTACCTGTAGATTTTGGCCTCTAGCTCAGCCGGCACCTAGGGAAACCTACCAAACCTGTGCATTTCTGAAAACTAGAGACCTAGGGGAATCCAAGGAGGGGTGACTTGCGGGGCTCGGACCAGGTTCTGTTACCCAGAATCCTTTGCAAACCTCAAAAATAACTAAAAAAACAAGTTTTCCTCACATTTCGGTGACAGAAAGTTCTGGAATCTGAGAGGAGCCACAAATTTCCTTCCACCCAGCGTTCCCCCAAGTCTCCCGATAAAAATGATACCTCACTTGTGTGGGTAGGCCTAGCGCCTGCGACAGGAAACGCCCCAAAGCGCAACGTGGACACATCCAAATTTTTGGAAGAAAACAGAAGTGTTTTTTACAAAGTGCCTACCTGTAGATTCTGGCCTCTAGCTCAGGCGGCACCTAGGGAAACCTACCAAACCTGTGCATTTCTGAAAACTAGAGACGTAGGGGAATCCAAGGAGGGGTGACTTGCGGGGCTCGGACCAGGTTCTGTTACCCAGAATCCTATGCAAACCTCAAAAAGTGGCTAAAAAAACAAGTTTTCCTCACATTTCGGTGACAGAAAGTTCTGGAATCTGAGAGGAGCCACAAATTTCCTTCACCCAGCGTTCCCCCAAGTCTCCCGATAAAAATGATACCTCACTTGTGTGGGTAGGCCTAGCGCCTGCGACAGGAAACGCCCCAAAGCGCAACGTGGACACATACAAATTTTTGGAAGAAAACAGAGGTGTTTTTTGCGAAGTGCCAACCTGTAGATTTTGGCCTCTAGCTCAGCCGGCACCTAGGGAAACCTACCAAACCTGTGCATTTCTGAAAACTAGAGACCTAGGGGAATCCAAGGAGGGGTGACTTGCAGGGCTCGGACCAGGTTCTGTTACCCAGAATCCTATGCAAACCTCAAAAAGTGGCTAAAAAAACAAGTTTTCCTCACATTTCGGTGACAGAAAGTTCTGGAATCTGAGAGGAGCCACAAATTTCCTTCCACCCAGCGTTCCCCCAAGTCTCCCGATAAAGATGATACCTCACTTGTGTGGGTAGGCCTAGCGCCCGCGACAGGAAACGCCCCAAAGCGCAACGTGGACACATCCAAATTTTTGGAAGAAAACAGAGGTGTTTTTTGCGAAGTGCCTACCTGTAGATTTTGGCCTCTAGCTCAGCCCGCACCTAGGGAAACCTACCAAACCTGTGCATTTCTGAAAACTAGAGACCTCGGGGAATCCAAGGATGGGTGACTTGCGGGGCTCGGACCAGGTTCTGTTACCCAGAATCCTTTGCAAACCTCAAAAAGTGGCTAAAAAAACAAGTTTTCCTCACATTTCGGTGACAGAAAGTTCTGGAATCTGAGAGGAGCCTCAAATTTCCTTCCACCCAGTGTTCCCCCAAGTCTCCCGATAAAAATGATACCTCACTTGTGTGGGTAGGCCTAGCGCCCGCGACATTAAATGCTCCAAAGCGCAACGTGGACACATCCAAATTTTGGGAAGAAAACAGAGGTGTTTTTTGCGAAGTGCCTACCTGTAGATTTTGGCCTCTAGCTCAGCCGGCACCTAGGGAAACCTACCAAACCTGTGCATTTCTGGAAACTAGAGACCTAGGGGAATCCAAGGAGGGGTGACTAGCGGGGCTCGGAACAGGTTCTGTTACCCAGAATCCTTTGCAAACCTCAAAAATAACTAAAAAAACAAGTTTTCCTCACATTTCGGTGACAGAAAGTTCTGGAATCTGAGAGGACCCTCAAATTTCCTTCCACCCAGCGTTCCCCCAAGTCTCCCGATAAAAATGATACCTCACTTGTGTGTGTAGGCCTAGCGCCCGCGACAGGAAACGCCCCAAAGCGCAACGTGGACACATCCAAATTTTTGGAAGAAAACAGAGGTGTTTTTTGCGAAGTGCCTACCTGTAGATTTTGGCCTCTAGCTCAGCCGGCACGTAGGGAAACCTACCAAACCTGTGTATTTCTGAAAACTAGAGACCTAGGGGAATCCAAGGAGGGGTGACTTGCGGGGCTCGGACCAGGTTCTGTTACCCTGAATCCTATGCAAACCTCAAAAAGTGGCTAAAAAAACAAGTTTTACTCACATTTCGGTGACAGAAAGTTCTGGAATCTGAGAGGAGCCACAAATTTCCGCCCACCCAGCGTTCCCCCAAGTCTCCCGATAAAAATGATACCTCACTTGTGTGGGTAGGCCTAGCGCCTGCGACAGGAAACGCCCCAAAGCGCAACGTGGACACATCCAAATTTTTGGAAGAAAACAGAGGTGTTTTTTGCGAAGTGCCTACCTGTAGATTTTGGCCTCTAGCTCAGCCGGCACCTAGGGAAACCTACCAAACCTGTGCATTTCTGAAAACTAGAGACCTAGGGGAATCCAAGGAGGGGTGACTTGCGGGGCTCGGACCAGGTTCTGTTACCCAGAATCCTTTGCAAACCTCAAAAATAACTAAAAAAACAAGTTTTCCTCACATTTCGGTGACAGAAAGTTCGGGAATCTGAGAGGAGCCACAAATTTCCTTCCACCCAGTGTTCCCCCAAGTCTACCGATAAAAATGATACCTCACTTGTGTGGGTAGGCCTAGCGCCCGCGACATTAAATGCTCCAAAGCGCAACGTGGACACATCCAAATTTTTGGAAGAAAACAGAGGTGTTTTTTGCGAAGTGCCTACCTGTAGATTTTGGCCTCTAGCTCAGCCGACACCTAGGGAAACCTACCAAACCTGTGCATTTCTGAAAACTAGAGACCTAGGGGAATCCAAGGAGGGGTGACTTGCGGGGCTCGGACCAGGTTCTGTTACCCAGAATCCTTTGCAAACCTCAAAAATAACTAAAAAAACTAGTTTTCCTCACATTTCGGTGACAGAAAGTTCGGGAATCTGAGAGGAGCCACAAATTTCCTTCCACCCAGTGTTCCCCCAAGTCTCCCGATAAAAATGATACCTCACTTGTGTGGGTAGGCCTAGCGCCCGCGACATTAAATGCTCCAAAGCGCAACGTGGACACATCCAAATTTTTGGAAGAAAACAGAGGTGTTTTTTGCGAAGTGCCTACCTGTAGATTTTGGCCTCTAGCTCAGCCGGCACCTAGGGAAACCTACCAAACCTGTGCATTTCTGAAAACTAGAGACCTAGGGGAATCCAAGGAGGGGTGACTTGCGGGGCTCGGACCAGGTTCTGTTACCCAGAATCCTTTGCAAACCTCAAAAATAACTAAAAAAACAAGTTTTCCTCACATTTCGGTGACAGAAAGTTCGGGAATCTGAGAGGAGCCACAAATTTCCTTCCACCCAGTGTTCCCCCAAGTCTACCGATAAAAATGATACCTCACTTGTGTGGGTAGGCCTAGCGCCCGCGACATTAAATGCTCCAAAGCGCAACGTGGACACATCCAAATTTTTGGAAGAAAACAGAGGTGTTTTTTGCGAAGTGCCTACCTGTAGATTTTGGCCTCTAGCTCAGCCGACACCTAGGGAAACCTACCAAACCTGTGCATTTCTGAAAACTAGAGACCTAGGGGAATCCAAGGAGGGGTGACTTGCGGGGCTCGGACCAGGTTCTGTTACCCAGAATCCTTTGCAAACCTCAAAAATAACTAAAAAAACTAGTTTTCCTCACATTTCGGTGACAGAAAGTTCGGGAATCTGAGAGGAGCCACAAATTTCCTTCCACCCAGCGTTCCCCCAAGTCTCCCTATAAAAATGATACCTCACTTGTGTGGGTAGGCCTAGCGCCTGCGACAGGAAACGCCCCAAAGCGCAACGTGGACACATCCAAATTTTTGGAAGAAAACAGAGGTGTTTTTTACAAAGTGCCTACCTGTAGATTCTGGCCTCTAGCTCAGGCGGCACCTAGGGAAACCTACCAAACCTGTGCATTTCTGAAAACTAGAGACCTAGGGGAATCCAAGGAGGGGTGACTTGCGGGGCTCGGACCAGGTTCTGTTACCCAGAATCCTATGCAAACCTCAAAAAGTGGCTAAAAAAACAAGTTTTCCTCACATTTCGGTGACAGAAAGTTCTGGAATCTGAGAGGAGCCACAAATTTCCTTCACCCAGCGTTCCCCCAAGTCTCCCGATAAAAATGATACCTCACTTGTGTGGGTAGGCCTAGCGCCTGCGACAGGAAACGCCCCAAAGGGCAACGTGGACACATACAAATTTTTGGAAGAAAACAGAGGTGTTTTTTGCGAAGTGCCTACCTGTAGATTTTGGCCTCTAGCTCAGCCGGCACCTAGGGAAACCTACCAAACCTGTGCATTTCTGAAAACTAGAGACCTAGGGGAATCCAAGGAGGGGTGACTTGCAGGGCTCGGACCAGGTTCTGTTACCCAGAATCCTATGCAAACCTCAAAAAGTGGCTAAAAAAACAAGTTTTCCTCACATTTCGGTGACAGAAAGTTCTGGAATCTGAGAGGAGCCACAAATTTCCTTCCACCCAGCGTTCCCCCAAGTCTCCCGATAAAGATGATACCTCACTTGTGTGGGTAGGCCTAGCGCCCGCGACAGGAAACGCCCCAAAGCGCAACGTGGACACATCCAAATTTTTGGAAGAAAACAGAGGTGTTTTTTGCGAAGTGCCTACCTGTAGATTTTGGCCTCTAGCTCAGCCCGCACCTAGGGAAACCTACCAAACCTGTGCATTTCTGAAAACTAGAGACCTAGGGGAATCCAAGGATGGGTGACTTGCGGGGCTCGGACCAGGTTCTGTTACCCAGAATCCTTTGCAAACCTCAAAAAGTGGATAAAAAAACAAGTTTTCCTCAAATTTCGGTGACAGAAAGTTCTGGAATCTGAGAGGAGCCTCAAATTTCCTTCCACCCAGTGTTCCCCCAAGTCTCCCGATAAAAATGATACCTCACTTGTGTGGGTAGGCCTAGCGCCCGCGACATTAAATGCTCCAAAGCGCAACGTGGACACATCCAAATTTTTGGAAGAAAACAGAGGTGTTTTTTGCGAAGTGCCTACCTGTAGATTTTGGCCTCTAGCTGAGCCGGCACCTAGGGAAACCTACCAAACCTGTGCATTTCTGGAAACTAGAGACCTAGGGGAATCCAAGGAGGGGTGACTTGCGGGGCTCGGAACAGGTTCTGTTACCCAGAATCCTTTGCAAACCTCAAAAATAACTAAAAAAACAAGTTTTCCTCACATTTCGGTGACAGAAAGTTCTGGAATCTGAGAGGACCCTCAAATTTCCTTCCACCCAGCGTTCCCCCTAGTCTCCCGATAAAAATGATACCTCACTTGTGTGGGTAGGCCTAGCGCCCGCGACAGGAAACGCCCCAAAGCGCAACGTGGACACATCCACATTTTTGGAAGAAAACAGAGGTGTTTTTTGCGAAGTGCCTACCTGTAGATTTTGGCCTCTAGCTCAGCCGGCACGTAGGGAAACCTACCAAACCTGTGTATTTCTGAAAACTAGAGACCTAGGGGAATCCAAGGAGGGGTGACTTGCGGGGCTCGGACCAGGTTCTGTTACCCTGAATCCTATGCAAACCTCAAAAAGTGGCTAAAAAAACAAGTTTTACTCACATTTCGGTGACAGAAAGTTCTGGAATCTGAGAGGAGCCACAAATTTCCGCCCACCCAGCGTTCCCCCAAGTCTCCCGATAAAAATGATACCTCACTTGTGTGGGTAGGCCTAGCGCCTGCGACAGGAAATGCCCCAAAGCGCAACGTGGACACATCCAAATTTTTGGAAGAAAACAGAGGTGTTTTTTGCGAAGTGCCTACTTGTAGATTTTGGCCTCTAGCTCAGCCGGCACCTAGGGAAACCTACCAAACCTGTGCATTTCTGAAAACTAGAGACCTAGGGGAATCCAAGGAGGGGTGACTTGCGGGGCTCGGACCAGGTTTTGTTACCCAGAATCCTTTGCAAACCTCAAAAATAACTAAAAAAACAAGTTTTCCTCACATTTCGGTGACAGAAAGTTCTGGAATCTGAGAGGACCCTCAAATTTCCTTCCACCCAGCGTTCCCCCAAGTCTCCCGATAAAAATGATACCTCACTTGTGTGGGTAGGCCTAGCGCCCGCGACAGGAAACGCCCCAAAGCGCAACGTGGACACATCCAAATTTTTGGAAGAAAACAGAGGTGTTTTTTGCGAAGTGCCTACCTGTAGATTTTGGCCTCTAGCTCAGCCGGCACCTAGGGAAACCTACCAAACCTGTGCATTTCTGAAAACTAGAGACCTAGGGGAATCCAAGGAGGGGTGACTTGCGGGGCTCAGACCAGGTTCTGTTACCCAGAATCCTATGCAAACCTCAAAAAGTGGCTAAAAAAACAAGTTTTCCTCACATTTCGGTGACAGAAAGTTCTGGAATCTGAGAGGAGTAACAAATTTCCTTCCACCCAGCGTTCCCCAAAGTCTCCCGATAAAAATGATACCTCACTTGTGTGGGTAGGCCTAGCGCCTGCGACAGGAAACGCCCCAAAGCGCAACGTGGACACATCCAAATTTTTGGAAGAAAACAGAGGTGTTTTTTGCGAAGTGCCTACCTGTAGATTTTGGCCTCTAGCTTAGCCGGCACCTAGGGAAACCTACCAAACCTGTGCATTTCTGACAACTAGAGACCTAGGGGAATCCAAGGAGGGGTGACTTGCGGGCACGGACCAGGTTCTGTTACCCAGAATCCTTTGCAAACCTCAAAAATAACTAAAAAAACAAGGTTTCCTCACATTTCGGTGACAGAAAGTTCTGGAATCTGAGAGGAGCCACACATTTCCTTCCACCCAGCGTTCCCCCAAGTCTCCCGATAAAAATGATACCTCACTTGTGTGGGTAGGCCTAGCGCCTGCGACAGGAAATGCCCCAAAGCGCAACGTGGACACATCCAAATTTTTTGAAGAAAACAGAGGTGTTTTTTGCAAAGTGCCTACCTGTAGATTTTGGCCTCTAGGTCAGCCGGCACCTAGGGAAACCTACCAAACCTGTGCATTTCTGAAAACTAGAGACCTAGGGGAATCCAAGGAGGGGTGACTTGCGGGGCTCGGACCAGGTTCTGTTACCAGAATCCTTTGCAAACCTCAAAAATAACTAAAAAAACAAGTTTTCCTCACATTTCGGTGACAGAAAGTTCTGGAATCTGAGAGGACCCTCAAATTTCCTTCCACCCAGTGTTCCCCCAAGTCTCCCGATAAAAATGATACCTCACTTGTGTGGGTAGGCCTAGCGCCCGCGACAGGAAACGCCCCAAAGCGCAACATGGACACATCCAAATTTTTGGAAGAAAACAGAGGTGTTTTTTGCGAAGTGCCTACCTGTAGATTTTGGCCTCTAGCTCAGCCGGCACCTAGGGAAACCTACCAAACCTGTGCATTTCTGAAAACTAGAGACCTAGGGGAATCCAAGGAGGGGTGACTTGCGGGGCTCAAACCAGGTTCTGTTACCCAGAATCCTATGCAAACCTCAAAAAGTGGCTAAAAAAACAAGTTTTCCTCACATTTCGGTGACAGAAAGTTCTGGAATCTGAGAGGAGCCACAAATTTCCTTCCACCCAGCGTTCCCCCAAGTCTCCCGATAAAAATGATACCTCACTTGTGTGGGTAGGCCTAGCGCCTGCGACAGGAAACGCCCCAAAGCGCAACGTGGACACATCCAAATTTTTGGAAGAAAACAGAGGTGTTTTTTGCGAAGTGCCTACCTGTAGATTTTGGCCTCTAGCTCAGCCGGCACCTAGGGAAAACTACCTAACCTGTGCATTTCTGAAAACTAGAGACCTAGGGGAATCCAAGGAGTGGTGACTTGCGGGGCTTGGACCAGGTTCTGTTACCCAGAATCCTATGCAAACCTCAAAAAGTGGCTAAAAAAACAAGTTTTCCTCACATTTCGGTGACAGAAAGTTCTGGAATCTGAGAGGAGCCACAAATTTCCTTCACCCAGCGTTCCCCCAAGTCTCCCGATAAAAATGATACCTCACTTGTGTGGGTAGGCCTAGCGCCTGCGACAGGAAACGCCCCAAAGCGCAACGTGGACACATCCAAATTTTTGGAAGAAAACAGAGGTGTTTTTTGCGAAGTGCCTACCTGTAGATTTTGGCCTGTAGCTCAGCCGGCACCTAGGGAAACCTACCAAACCTGTGCATTTCTGAAAACTAGAGACCTAGGGGAATCCAAGGAGGGGTGACTTGCGGGGCTCGGACCAGGTTCTGTTACCCAGAATCCTTTGCAAACCTCAAAAATAACTAAAAAAACAAGTTTTCCTCACATTTCGGTGACAGAAAGTTCTGGAATCTGAGAGGACCCTCAAATTTCCTTCCACCCAGCGTTCCCCCAAGTCTCCCGATAAAAATGATACCTCACTTGTGTGGGTAGGCCTAGCGCCTGCGACAGGAAATGCCCCAAAGCGCAACGTGGACACATCCAAATTTTTTGAAGAAAACAGAGGTGTTTTTTGCAAAGTGCCTACCTGTAGATTTTGGCCTCTAGGTCAGCCGGCACCTAGGGAAACCTACCAAACCTGTGCATTTCTGAAAACTAGAGACCTAGGGGAATCCAAGGAGGGGTGACTTGCGGGGCTCGGACCAGGTTCTGTTACCAGAATCCTTTGCAAACCTCAAAAATAACTAAAAAAACAAGTTTTCCTCACATTTCGGTGACAGAAAGTTCTGGAATCTGAGAGGACCCTCAAATTTCCTTCCACCCAGTGTTCCCCCAAGTCTCCCGATAAAAATGATACCTCACTTGTGTGGGTAGGCCTAGCGCCCGCGACAGGAAACGCCCCAAAGCGCAACATGGACACATCCAAATTTTTGGAAGAAAACAGAGGTGTTTTTTGCGAAGTGCCTACCTGTAGATTTTGGCCTCTAGCTCAGCCGGCACCTAGGGAAACCTACCAAACCTGTGCATTTCTGAAAACTAGAGACCTAGGGGAATCCAAGGAGGGGTGACTTGCGGGGCTCAAACCAGGTTCTGTTACCCAGAATCCTATGCAAACCTCAAAAAGTGGCTAAAAAAACAAGTTTTCCTCACATTTCGGTGACAGAAAGTTCTGGAATCTGAGAGGAGCCACAAATTTCCTTCCACCCAGCGTTCCCCGAAGTCTCCCGATAAAAATGATACCTCACTTGTGTGGGTAGGCCTAGCGCCTGCGACAGGAAACGCCCCAAAGCGCAACGTGGACACATCCAAATTTTTGGAAGAAAACAGAGGTGTTTTTTGCGAAGTGCCTACCTGTAGATTTTGGCCTCTAGCTCAGCCGGCACCTAGGGAAAACTACCTAACCTGTGCATTTCTGAAAACTAGAGACCTAGGGGAATCCAAGGAGTGGTGACTTGCGGGGCTTGGACCAGGTTCTGTTACCCAGAATCCTATGCAAACCTCAAAAAGTGGCTAAAAAAACAAGTTTTCCTCACATTTCGGTGACAGAAAGTTCTGGAATCTGAGAGGAGCCACAAATTTCCTTCCCCAGCGTTCCCCCAAGTCTCCCGATAAAAATGATACCTCACTTGTGTGGGTAGGCCTAGCGCCTGCGACAGGAAACGCCCCAAAGCGCAACGTGGACACATCCAAATTTTTGGAAGAAAACAGAGGTGTTTTTTGCGAAGTGCCTACCTGTAGATTTTGGCCTCTAGCTCAGCTGGCACCTAGGGAAACCTACCAAACCTGTGCATTTCTGAAAACTAGAGACCTAGGGGAATCCAAGGAGGGGTGACTTGCGGGGCTCGGACCAGGTTCTGTTACCCAGAATCCTATGCAAACCTCAAAAAGTGGCTAAAAAAACAAGTTTTCCTCACATTTCGGTGACAGAAAGTTCTGGAATCTGAGAGGACCCTCAAATTTCCTTCCACCCAGCGTTCCCCCAAGTCTCCCGATAAAAATGATACCTCACTTGTGTGGGTAGGCCTAGCGCCTGCGACAGGAAACGCCCCAAAGCGCAACGTGGACACATCCAAATTTTTGGAAGAAAACAGAGGTGTTTTTTGCGAAGTGCCTACCTGTAGATTTTGGCCTCTAGCTCAGCCGGCACCTAGGGAAAACTACCTAACCTGTGCATTTCTGAAAACTAGAGACCTAGGGGAATCCAAGGAGTGGTGACTTGCGGGGCTTGGACCAGGTTCTGTTACCCAGAATCCTATGCAAACCTCAAAAAGTGGCTAAAAAAACAAGTTTTCCTCACATTTCGGTGACAGAAAGTTCTGGAATCTGAGAGGAGCCACAAATTTCCTTCACCCAGCGTTCCCCCAAGTCTCCCGATAAAAATGATACCTCACTTGTGTGGGTAGGCCTAGCGCCTGCGACAGGAAACGCCCCAAAGCGCAACGTGGACACATCCAAATTTTTGGAAGAAAACAGAGGTGTTTTTTGCGAAGTGCCTACCTGTAGATTTTGGCCTCTAGCTCAGCCGGCACCTAGGGAAACCTACCAAACCTGTGCATTTCTGAAAACTAGAGACCTAGGGGAATCCAAGGAGGGGTGACTTGCGGGGCTCGGACCAGGTTCTGTTACCCAGAATCCTTTGCAAACCTCAAAAATAACTAAAAAAACAAGTTTTCCTCACATTTCGGTGACAGAAAGTTCTGGAATCTGAGAGGACCCTCAAATTTCCTTCCACCCAGCGTTCCCCCAAGTCTCCCGATAAAAATGATACCTCACTTGTGTGGGTAGGCCTAGCGCCTGCGACAGGAAATGCCCCAAAGCGCAACGTGGACACATCCAAATTTTTTGAAGAAAACAGAGGTGTTTTTTGCAAAGTGCCTACCTGTAGATTTTGGCCTCTAGGTCAGCCGGCACCTAGGGAAACCTACCAAACCTGTGCATTTCTGAAAACTAGAGACCTAGGGGAATCCAAGGAGGGGTGACTTGCGGGGCTCGGACCAGGTTCTGTTACCAGAATCCTTTGCAAACCTCAAAAATAACTAAAAAAACAAGTTTTCCTCACATTTCGGTGACAGAAAGTTCTGGAATCTGAGAGGACCCTCAAATTTCCTTCCACCCAGTGTTCCCCCAAGTCTCCCGATAAAAATGATACCTCACTTGTGTGGGTAGGCCTAGCGCCCGCGACAGGAAACGCCCCAAAGCGCAACATGGACACATCCAAATTTTTGGAAGAAAACAGAGGTGTTTTTTGCGAAGTGCCTACCTGTAGATTTTGGCCTCTAGCTCAGCCGGCACCTAGGGAAACCTACCAAACCTGTGCATTTCTGAAAACTAGAGACCTAGGGGAATCCAAGGAGGGGTGACTTGCGGGGCTCAAACCAGGTTCTGTTACCCAGAATCCTATGCAAACCTCAAAAAGTGGCTAAAAAAACAAGTTTTCCTCACATTTCGGTGACAGAAAGTTCTGGAATCTGAGAGGAGCCACAAATTTCCTTCCACCCAGCGTTCCCCGAAGTCTCCCGATAAAAATGATACCTCACTTGTGTGGGTAGGCCTAGCGCCTGCGACAGGAAACGCCCCAAAGCGCAACGTGGACACATCCAAATTTTTGGAAGAAAACAGAGGTGTTTTTTGCGAAGTGCCTACCTGTAGATTTTGGCCTCTAGCTCAGCCGGCACCTAGGGAAAACTACCTAACCTGTGCATTTCTGAAAACTAGAGACCTAGGGGAATCCAAGGAGTGGTGACTTGCGGGGCTTGGACCAGGTTCTGTTACCCAGAATCCTATGCAAACCTCAAAAAGTGGCTAAAAAAACAAGTTTTCCTCACATTTCGGTGACAGAAAGTTCTGGAATCTGAGAGGAGCCACAAATTTCCTTCCCCAGCGTTCCCCCAAGTCTCCCGATAAAAATGATACCTCACTTGTGTGGGTAGGCCTAGCGCCTGCGACAGGAAACGCCCCAAAGCGCAACGTGGACACATCCAAATTTTTGGAAGAAAACAGAGGTGTTTTTTGCGAAGTGCCTACCTGTAGATTTTGGCCTCTAGCTCAGCTGGCACCTAGGGAAACCTACCAAACCTGTGCATTTCTGAAAACTAGAGACCTAGGGGAATCCAAGGAGGGGTGACTTGCGGGGCTCGGACCAGGTTCTGTTACCCAGAATCCTTTGCAAACCTCAAAAATAACTAAAAAAACAAGTTTTCCTCACATTTCGGTGACAAAAAGTTCTGGAATCTGAGAGGACCCTCAAATTTCCTTCCACCCAGCGTTCCCCCAAGTCTCCCGATAAAAATGATACCTCACTTGTGTGGGTAGGCCTAGCGCCCGCGACAGGAAACGCCCCAAAGCGCAACGTGGACACATCCAAATTTTTGGAAGAAAACAGAGGTGTTTTTTGCGAAGTGCCTACCTGTAGATTTTGGCCTCTAGCTCAGCCGGCACCTAGGGAACACTACCTAACCTGTGCATTTCTGAAAACTAGAGACCTAGGGGAATCCAAGGAGTGGTGACTTGCGGGGCTTGGACCAGGTTCTGTTACCCAGAATCCTATGCAAACCTCAAAAAGTGGCTAAAAAAACAAGTTTTCCTCACATTTCGGTGACAGAAAGTTCTGGAATCTGAGAGGAGCCACAAATTTCCTTCCACCCAGCGTTCCCCCAAGTCTCCCGATAAAAATGATACCTCACTTGTGTGGGTAGGCCTAGCGCCCGCGACAGGAAACGCCCCAAAGCGCAACGTGGACACATCCACATTTTTGGAAGAAAACAGAGGTGTTTCTTGCGAAGTGCCTACCTGTAGATTTTGGCCTCTAGCTCAGCCGG
Organism: Pleurodeles waltl; assembly: GCF_031143425.1. NCBI lineage: Eukaryota > Metazoa > Chordata > Amphibia > Caudata > Salamandridae > Pleurodeles > Pleurodeles waltl. The sequence continues at coordinate 661,111,947 of NC_090450.1, read as the reverse complement.
CACGTAGGGAAACCTACCAAACCTGTGTATTTCTGAAAACTAGAGACCTAGGGGAATCCAAGGAGGGGTGACTTGCGGGGCTCGGACCAGGTTCTGTTACCCTGAATCCTATGCAAACCTCAAAAAGTGGCTAAAAAAACAAGTTTTACTCACATTTCGGTGACAGAAAGTTCTGGAATCTGAGAGGAGCCACAAATTTCCGCCCACCCAGCGTTCCCCCAAGTCTCCCGATAAAAATGATACCTCACTTGTGTGGGTAGGCCTAGCGCCTGCGACAGGAAACGCCCCAAAGCGCAACGTGGACACATCCAAATTTTTGGAAGAAAACAGAGGTGTTTTTTGTGAAGTGCCTACTTGTAGATTTTGGCCTCTAGCTCAGCCGGCACCTAGGGAAACCTACCAAACCTGTGCATTTCTGAAAACTAGAGACCTAGGGGAATCCAAGGAGGGGTGACTTGCGGGGCTCGGACCAGGTTTTGTTACCCAGAATCCTTTGCAAACCTCAAAAATAACTAAAAAAACAAGTTTTCCTCACATTTCGGTGACAGAAAGTTCTGGAATCTGAGAGGACCCTCAAATTTCCTTCCACCCAGCGTTCCCCCAAGTCTCCCGATAAAAATGATACCTCACTTGTGTGGGTAGGCCTAGCGCCCGCGACAGGAAACGCCCCAAAGCGCAACGTGGACACATCCAAATTTTTGGAAGAAAACAGAGGTGTTTTTTGCGAAGTGCCTACCTGTAGATTTTGGCCTCTAGCTCAGCCGGCACCTAGGGAAACCTACCAAACCTGTGCATTTCTGAAAACTAGAGACCTAGGGGAATCCAAGGAGGGGTGACTTGCGGGGCTCAGACCAGGTTCTGTTACCCAGAATCCTATGCAAACCTCAAAAAGTGGCTAAAAAAACAAGTTTTCCTCACATTTCGGTGACAGAAAGTTCTGGAATCTGAGAGGAGTAACAAATTTCCTTCCACCCAGCGTTCCCCAAAGTCTCCCGATAAAAATGATACCTCACTTGTGTGGGTAGGCCTAGCGCCTGCGACAGGAAACGCCCCAAAGCGCAACGTGGACACATCCAAATTTTTGGAAGAAAACAGAGGTGTTTTTTGCGAAGTGCCTACCTGTAGATTTTGGCCTCTAGCTTAGCCGGCACCTAGGGAAACCTACCAAACCTGTGCATTTCTGACAACTAGAGACCTAGGGGAATCCAAGGAGGGGTGACTTGCGGGCACGGACCAGGTTCTGTTACCCAGAATCCTTTGCAAACCTCAAAAATAACTAAAAAAACAAGGTTTCCTCACATTTCGGTGACAGAAAGTTCTGGAATCTGAGAGGAGCCACACATTTCCTTCCACCCAGCGTTCCCCCAAGTCTCCCGATAAAAATGATACCTCACTTCTGTGGGTAGGCCTAGCGCCTGCGACAGGAAATGCCCCAAAGCGCAACGTGGACACATCCAAATTTTTTGAAGAAAACAGAGGTGTTTTTTGCAAAGTGCCTACCTGTAGATTTTGGCCTCTAGGTCAGCCGGCACCTAGGGAAACCTACCAAACCTGTGCATTTCTGAAAACTAGAGACCTAGGGGAATCCAAGGAGGGGTGACTTGCGGGGCTCGGACCAGGTTCTGTTACCAGAATCCTTTGCAAACCTCAAAAATAACTAAAAAAACAAGTTTTCCTCACATTTCGGTGACAGAAAGTTCTGGAATCTGAGAGGACCCTCAAATTTCCTTCCACCCAGTGTTCCCCCAAGTCTCCTGATAAAAATGATACCTCACTTGTGTGGGTAGGCCTAGCGCCCGCGACAGGAAACGCCCCAAAGCGCAACATGGACACATCCAAATTTTTGGAAGAAAACAGAGGTGTTTTTTGCGAAGTGCCTACCTGTAGATTTTGGCCTCTAGCTCAGCCGGCACCTAGGGAAACCTACCAAACCTGTGCATTTCTGAAAACTAGAGACCTAGGGGAATCCAAGGATGGGTGACTTGCGGGGCTCGGACCAGGTTCTGTTACCCAGAATCCTTTGCAAACCTCAAAAAGTGGCTAAAAAAACAAGTTTTCCTCACATTTCGGTGACAGAAAGTTCTGGAATCTGAGAGGAGCCACAAATTTCCTTCCACCCAGCGTTCCCCCAAGTCTCCCGATAAAAATGATACCTCACTTGTGTGGGTAGGCCTAGCGCCTGCGACAGGAAACGCCCCAAAGCGCAACGTGGACACATCCAAATTTTTGGAAGAAAACAGAGGTGTTTTTTGCGAAGTGCCTACCTGTAGATTTTGGCCTCTAGCTCAGCCGGCACCTAGGGAAAACTACCTAACCTGTGCATTTCTGAAAACTAGAGACCTAGGGGAATCCAAGGAGTGGTGACTTGCGGGGCTTGGACCAGGTTCTGTTACCCAGAATCCTATGCAAACCTCAAAAAGTGGCTAAAAAAACAAGTTTTCCTCACATTTCGGTGACAGAAAGTTCTGGAATCTGAGAGGAGCCACAAATTTCCTTCACCCAGCGTTCCCCCAAGTCTCCCGATAAAAATGATACCTCACTTGTGTGGGTAGGCCTAGCGCCTGCGACAGGAAACGCCCCAAAGCGCAACGTGGACACATCCAAATTTTTGGAAGAAAACAGAGGTGTTTTTTGCGAAGTGCCTACCTGTAGATTTTGGCCTCTAGCTCAGCCGGCACCTAGGGAAACCTACCAAACCTGTGCATTTCTGAAAACTAGAGACCTAGGGGAATCCAAGGAGGGGTGACTTGCGGGGCTCGGACCAGGTTCTGTTACCCAGAATCCTTTGCAAACCTCAAAAATAACTAAAAAAACAAGTTTTCCTCACATTTCGGTGACAGAAAGTTCTGGAATCTGAGAGGACCCTCAAATTTCCTTCCACCCAGCGTTCCCCCAAGTCTCCCGATAAAAATGATACCTCACTTGTGTGGGTAGGCCTAGCGCCCGCGACAGGAAACGCCCCAAAGCGCAACGTGGACACATCCAAATTTTTGGAAGAAAACAGAGGTGTTTTTTGCGAAGTGCCTACCTGTAGATTTTGGCCTCTAGCTCAGCCGGCACCTAGGGAAAACTACCAAACCTGTGCATTTCTGAAAACTAGAGACCTAGGAGAATCCAAGGAGTGGTGACTTGCGGGGCTTGGACCAGGTTCTGTTACCCAGAATCCTATGCAAACCTCAAAAAGTGGCTAAAAAAACAAGTTTTCCTCACATTTCGGTGACAGAAAGTTCTGGAATCTGAGAGGAGCCACAAATTTCCTTCACCCAGCGTTCCCCCAAGTCTCCCGATAAAAATGATACCTCACTTGTGTGGGTAGGCCTAGCGCCTGCGACAGGAAACGCCCCAAAGCGCAACGTGGACACATCCAAATTTTTGGAAGAAAACAAAGGTGTTTTTTGCGAAGTGCCTACCTGTAGATTTTGGCCTCTAGCTCAGCCGGCACCTAGGGAAACCTACCAAACCTGTGCATTTCTGAAAACTAGAGACCTAGGGGAATCCAAGGAGGGGTGACTTGCGGGGCTCGGACCAGGTTCTGTTACCCAGAATCCTTTGCAAACCTCAAAAATAACTAAAAAAACAAGTTTTCCTCACATTTCGGTGACAGAAAGTTCTGGAATCTGAGAGGACCCTCAAATTTCCTTCCACCCAGCGTTCCCCCAAGTCTCCCGATAAAAATGATACCTCACTTGTGTGGGTAGGCCTAGCGCCCGCGACAGGAAACGCCCCAAAGCGCAACATGGACACATCCAAATTTTTGGAAGAAAACAGAGGTGTTTTTTGCGAAGTGCCTACCTGTAGATTTTGGCCTCTAGCTCAGCCGGCACCTAGGGAAACCTACCAAACCTGTGCATTTCTGAAAACTAGAGACCTAGGGGAATCCAAGGAGGGGTGACTTGCGGGGCTCGGACCAGGTTCTGTTACCCAGAATCCTTTGCAAACCTCAAAAATAACTAAAAAAACAAGTTTTCCTCACATTTCGGTGACAGAAAGTTCTGGAATCTGAGAGGACCCTCAAATTTCCTTCCACCCAGTGTTCCCCCAAGTCTCCCGATAAAAATGATACCTCACTTGTGTGGGTAGGCCTAGCGCCCGCGACAGGAAACGCCCCAAAGCGCAACATGGACACATCCAAATTTTTGGAAGAAAACAGAGGTGTTTTTTGCAAAGTGCCTACCTGTAGATTTTGGCCTCTAGGTCAGCCGGCACCTAGGGAAACCTACCAAACCTGTGCATTTCTGAAAACTAGAGACCTAGGGGAATCCAAGGAGGGGTGACTTGCGGGGCTCGGACCAGGTTCTGTTACCAGAATCCTTTGCAAACCTCAAAAATAACTAAAAAAACAAGTTTTCCTCACATTTCGGTGACAGAAAGTTCTGGAATCTGAGAGGACCCTCAAATTTCCTTCCACCCAGTGTTCCCCCAAGTCTCCTGATAAAAATGATACCTCACTTGTGTGGGTAGGCCTAGCGCCCGCGACAGGAAACGCCCCAAAGCGCAACATGGACACATCCAAATTTTTGGAAGAAAACAGAGGTGTTTTTTGCGAAGTGCCTACCTGTAGATTTTGGCCTCTAGCTCAGCCGGCACCTAGGGAAACCTACCAAACCTGTGCATTTCTGAAAACTAGAGACCTAGGGGAATCCAAGGATGGGTGACTTGCGGGGCTCGGACCAGGTTCTGTTACCCAGAATCCTTTGCAAACCTCAAAAAGTGGCTAAAAAAACAAGTTTTCCTCACATTTCGGTGACAGAAAGTTCTGGAATCTGAGAGGAGCCACAAATTTCCTTCCACCCAGCGTTCCCCCAAGTCTCCCGATAAAAATGATACCTCACTTGTGTGGGTAGGCCTAGCGCCTGCGACAGGAAACGCCCCAAAGCGCAACGTGGACACATCCAAATTTTTGGAAGAAAACAGAGGTGTTTTTTGCGAAGTGCCTACCTGTAGATTTTGGCCTCTAGCTCAGCCGGCACCTAGGGAAAACTACCTAACCTGTGCATTTCTGAAAACTAGAGACCTAGGGGAATCCAAGGAGTGGTGACTTGCGGGGCTTGGACCAGGTTCTGTTACCCAGAATCCTATGCAAACCTCAAAAAGTGGCTAAAAAAACAAGTTTTCCTCACATTTCGGTGACAGAAAGTTCTGGAATCTGAGAGGAGCCACAAATTTCCTTCACCCAGCGTTCCCCCAAGTCTCCCGATAAAAATGATACCTCACTTGTGTGGGTAGGCCTAGCGCCTGCGACAGGAAACGCCCCAAAGCGCAACGTGGACACATCCAAATTTTTGGAAGAAAACAGAGGTGTTTTTTGCGAAGTGCCTACCTGTAGATTTTGGCCTCTAGCTCAGCCGGCACCTAGGGAAACCTACCAAACCTGTGCATTTCTGAAAACTAGAGACCTAGGGGAATCCAAGGAGGGGTGACTTGCGGGGCTCGGACCAGGTTCTGTTACCCAGAATCCTTTGCAAACCTCAAAAATAACTAAAAAAACAAGTTTTCCTCACATTTCGGTGACAGAAAGTTCTGGAATCTGAGAGGACCCTCAAATTTCCTTCCACCCAGCGTTCCCCCAAGTCTCCCGATAAAAATGATACCTCACTTGTGTGGGTAGGCCTAGCGCCCGCGACAGGAAACGCCCCAAAGCGCAACGTGGACACATCCAAATTTTTGGAAGAAAACAGAGGTGTTTTTTGCGAAGTGCCTACCTGTAGATTTTGGCCTCTAGCTCAGCCGGCACCTAGGGAAAACTACCAAACCTGTGCATTTCTGAAAACTAGAGACCTAGGAGAATCCAAGGAGTGGTGACTTGCGGGGCTTGGACCAGGTTCTGTTACCCAGAATCCTATGCAAACCTCAAAAAGTGGCTAAAAAAACAAGTTTTCCTCACATTTCGGTGACAGAAAGTTCTGGAATCTGAGAGGAGCCACAAATTTCCTTCACCCAGCGTTCCCCCAAGTCTCCCGATAAAAATGATACCTCACTTGTGTGGGTAGGCCTAGCGCCTGCGACAGGAAACGCCCCAAAGCGCAACGTGGACACATCCAAATTTTTGGAAGAAAACAAAGGTGTTTTTTGCGAAGTGCCTACCTGTAGATTTTGGCCTCTAGCTCAGCCGGCACCTAGGGAAACCTACCAAACCTGTGCATTTCTGAAAACTAGAGACCTAGGGGAATCCAAGGAGGGGTGACTTGTGGGGCTCGGACCAGGTTCTGTTACCCAGAATCCTTTGCAAACCTCAAAAATAACTAAAAAAACAAGTTTTCCTCACATTTCGGTGACAGAAAGTTCTGGAATCTGAGAGGACCCTCAAATTTCCTTCCACCCAGCGTTCCCCCAAGTCTCCCGATAAAAATGATACCTCACTTGTGTGGGTAGGCCTAGCGCCCGCGACAGGAAACGCCCCAAAGCGCAACATGGACACATCCAAATTTTTGGAAGAAAACAGAGGTGTTTTTTGCGAAGTGCCTACCTGTAGATTTTGGCCTCTAGCTCAGCCGGCACCTAGGGAAACCTACCAAACCTGTGCATTTCTGAAAACTAGAGACCTAGGGGAATCCAAGGAGGGGTGACTTGCGGGGCTCGGACCAGGTTCTGTTACCCAGAATCCTTTGCAAACCTCAAAAATAACTAAAAAAACAAGTTTTCCTCACATTTCGGTGACAGAAAGTTCTGGAATCTGAGAGGACCCTCAAATTTCCTTCCACCCAGTGTTCCTCCAAGTCTCCCGATAAAAATGATACCTCACTTGTGTGGGTAGGCCTAGCGCCCGCGACAGGAAACGCCCCAAAGCGCAACATGGACACATCCAAATTTTTGGAAGAAAACAGAGGTGTTTTTTGCGAAGTGCCTACCTGTAGATTTTGGCCTCTAGCTCAGCCGGCACCTAGGGAAACCTACCAAACCTGTGCATTTCTGAAAACTAGAGACCTAGGGGAATCCAAGGAGGGGTGACTTGCGGGGCTCAAACCAGGTTCTGTTACCCAGAATCCTATGCAAACCTCAAAAAGTGGCTAAAAAAACAAGTTTTCCTCACATTTCGGTGACAGAAAGTTCTGGAATCTGAGAGGAGCCACAAATTTCCTTCCACCCAGCGTTCCCCCAAGTCTCCCGATAAAAATGATACCTCACTTGTGTGGGTAGGCCTAGCGCCTGCGACAGGAAACGCCCCAAAGCGCAACGTGGACACATCCAAATTTTTGGACGAAAACAGAGGTGTTTTTTGCGAAGTGCCTACCTGTAGATTTTGGCCTCTAGCTCAGCCGGCACCTAGGGAAAACTACCAAACCTGTGCATTTCTGAAAACTAGAGACCTAGGGGAATCCAAGGAGGGGTGACTTGCGGGGCTTGGACCAGGTTCTGTTACCCAGAATCCTATGCACACCTCAAAAAGTGGCTAAAAAAAAAAGTTTTCCTCACATTTCGGTGACAGAAAGTTCTGGAATCTGAGAGGAGCCACAAATTTCCTTCACCCAGCGTTCCCCCAAGTCTCCTGATAAAAGTGATACCTCACTTGTGTGGGTAGGCCTAGCGCCTGCGACAGGAAACGCCCCAAAGCGCAACGTGGACACATCCAAATTTTTGGAAGAAAACAAAGGTGTTTTTTGCGAAGTGCCTACCTGTAGATTTTGGCCTCTAGCTCAGCCGGCACATAGGGAAACCTACCAAACCTGTGCATTTCTGAAAACTAGAGACCTAGGGGAATCCAAGGAGGGGTGACTTGCGGGGCTCGGACCAGGTTCTGTTACCCAGAATCCTTTGCAAACCTCAAAAATAACTAAAAAAACAAGTTTTCCTCACATTTCGGTGACAGAAAGTTCTGGAATCTGAGAGGACCCTCAAATTTCCTTCCACCCAGCGTTCCCCCAAGTCTCCCGATAAAAATGATACCTCACTTGTGTGGGTAGGCCTAGCGCCCGCGACAGGAAACGCCCCAAAGCGCAACGTGGACACATCCAAATTTTTGGAAGAAAACAGAGGTGTTTTTTGCAAAGTGCCTACCTGTAGATTTTGGCCTCTAGCTCAGCCGGCACCTAGGGAAACCTACCAAACCTGTGCATTTCTGAAAACTAGAGACCTAGGGGAATCCAAGGAGGGGTGACTTGCGGGGCTCAAACCAGGTTCTGTTACCCAGAATCCTATGCAAACCTCAAAAAGTGGCTAAAAAAACAAGTTTTCCTCACATTTCGGTGACAGAAAGTTCTGGAATCTGAGAGGAGCCACAAATTTCCTTCCACCCAGCGTTCCCCCAAGTCTCCCGATAAAAATGATACCTCACTTGTGTGGGTAGGCCTAGCGCCTGCGACAGGAAACGCCCCAAAGCGCAACGTGGACACATCCAAATTTTTGGAAGAAAACAGAGGTGTTTTTTGCGAAGTGCCTACCTGTAGATTTTGGCCTCTAGCTCAGCCGACACGTAGGGAAACCTACCAAACCTGTGCATTTCTGAAAACTAGAGACCTAGGGGAATCCAAGGATGGGTGACTTGCGGGGCTCGGACCAGGTTCTGTTACCCAGAATCCTTTGCAAACCTCAAAAATAACTAAAAAAACAAGTTTTCCTCACATTTCGGTGACAGAAAGTTCTGGAATCTGAGAGGAGCCACAAATTTCCTTCCACCCAGCGTTCCCCCAAGTCTCCCGATAAAAATGATACCTCACTTGTGTGGGTAGGCCTAGCGCCTGCGACAGGAAACGCCCCAAAGCGCAACGTGGACACATCAACATTTTTTGAAGAAAACAGAGGTGTTTTTTGCGAAGTGCCTACCTGTAGATTTTGGCCTCTAGCTCAGCCGACACGTAGGGAAACCTACCAAACCTGTGCATTTCTGAAAACTAGAGACCTAGGGGAATCCAAGGATGGGTGACTTGCGGGGCTCGGACCAGGTTCTGTTACCCAGAATCCTTTGCAAACCTCAAAAATAACTAAAAAAACAAGTTTTCCTCACATTTCGGTGACAGAAAGTTCTGGAATCTGAGAGGAGCCACAAATTTCCTTCACCCAGCGTTCCCCCAAGTCTCCCGATAAAAATGATACCTCACTTGTGTGGGTAGGCCTAGCGCCTGCGACAGGAAACGCACCAAAGCGCAACGTGGACACATACAAATTTTTGGAAGAAAACAGAGGTGTTTTTTGCGAAGTGCCTACCTGTAGATTTTGGCCTCTAGCTCAGCCGGCACCTAGGGAAACCTACCAAACCTGTGCATTTCTAAATACTAGAGACCTAGGGGAATCCAAGAAGGGGTGACTTGCGGGGCTCGGACCAGGTTCTGTTACCCAGAATCCTTTGCAAACCTCAAAAAGTGGCTAAAAAAACAAGTTTTCCTCACATTTCGGTGACAGAAAGTTCTGGAATCTGAGAGGAGCCACAAATTTCCTTCCACCCAGCGTTCCCCCAAGTCTCCCGATAAAAATGATACCTCACTTGTGTGGGTAGGCCTAGCGCCTGCGACAGGAAACGCCCCAAAGCGCAACGTGGACACATCCAAATTTTTGGAAGAAAACAGAGGTCTTTTTTGCGAAGTGCCTACCTGTAGATTTTGGCCTCTAGCTCAGCCGGCACGTAGGGAAACCTACCAAACCTGTGCATTTCTGAAAACTAGAGACCTAGGGGAATCCAAGGAGGGGTGACTTGCGGGGCTCGGACCAGGTTCTGTTACCCAGAATCCTTTGCAAACCTCAAAAAGTGGCTAAAAAAACAAGTTTTCCTCACATTTCGGTGACAGAAAGTTCTGGAATCTGAGAGGAGACTCAAATTTCCTTCCACCCAGCGTTCCCGCAAGTCTCCCGATAAAAATGATACCTCACTTGTGTGGGTAGGCCTAGCGGCTGCAACAGGAAGCACCCCAAAGCGCAACGTGGACACATACAAATTTTTGGAAGAAAACAGAGGTGTTTTTTGCGAAGTGCCTACCTGTAGATTTTGGCCTCTAGCTCAGCCGGCACCTAGGGAAACCTACCAAAACCTGTGCATTTCTGAAAACTAGAGACCTAGGGGAATCGATGGAGTAGTGACTTGCGGGGCTCGGACCAGGTTCTGTTACCCAGAATCCTTTGCAAACCTCAAAAAGTGGCTAAAAAAACAAGTTTTCCTCACATTTCGGTGACAGAAAGTTCTGGAATCTGAGAGGAGCCTCAAATTTCCTTCCACCCAGTGTTCCCCCAAGTCTCCCGATAAAAATGATACCTCACTTGTGTGGGTAGGCCTAGCGCCCGCGACATTAAATGCTCCAAAGCGCAACGTGGACACATCCAAATTTTTGGAAGAAAACAGAGGTGTTTTTTGTGAAGTGCCTACCTGTGGATTTTGGCCTCTAGCTCAGCCGGCACCTAGGGAAACCTACCAAACCTGTGCATTTCTGAAAACTAGAGACCTAGGGGAATCCAAGGATGGGTGACTTGCGGGGCTCGGACCAGGTTCTGTTACCCAGAATCCTTTGCAAACCTCAAAAAGTGGCTAAAAAAACAAGTTTTCCTCACATTTCGGTGACAGAAAGTTCTGGAATCGGAGAGGAGCCTCAAATTTCCTTCCACCCAGCGTTCCCCCAAGTCTCCCGATAAAAATGATACCTCACTTGTGTGGGTAGGCCTAGCGCCCGCGACAGGAAATGCCCCAAAGCGCAACGTGGACACATCCAAATTTTTGGAAGAAAACAGAGGTGTTTTTTGCGAAGTGCCTACCTGTAGATTTTGGCCTCTAGCTCAGCCGGCACCTAGGGAAACCTACCAAACCTGTGCATTTCTGAAAATTAGCGACCTAGGGGAATCCAAGGAGGGGTGACTTGCAGGGCTCGGACCAGGTTCTGTTACCCAGAATCCTTTGCAAACCTCAAAAAGTGGCTGAAAAAAACAAGTTTTACTCACATTTCGGTGACAGAAAGTTCTGGAATCTGAGAGGAGCCACAAATTTCCTTCCACCAAGTGTTCCCCCAAATCTCCTGATAAAAATGATACCTCACTTGTGTGGGTAGGCCTAGTGCCCGCGACAGGAAACGCACCAAAGCGTAACGTGGACACATCCAAATTTTTGGAAGAAAACAGAGGTGTTTTTTGCGAAGTGCCTACCTGTAGATTTTGGCCTCTAGCTCAGCCGGCACCTAGGGAAACCTACCAAACCTGTGCATTTCTGAAAACTAGAGACCTAGGGGAATCCAAGGAGGGGTGACTTGCGGGGCTCGGACCAGGTTCTGTTACTCAGAATCCTTTGCAAACCTCAAAAAGTGGCTAAAAAAACAAGTTTTCCTCACATTTCAGTGACAGAAAGTTCTGGAATCTGAGAGGAGCCATAAATTTCCTTCCACCCACCGTTCCCCCAAGTCTCCCAATAAAAATGATACCTCACTTGTGTGGGTAGGCCTAGCGCCCGCGACAGGAAACGCCCCAAAGCGCAATGTGGACACATCCAAATTTTTTGAAGAAAACAGAGGTGTTTTTTGCAAAGTGCCTACCTGTAGATTTTGGCCTCTAGCTCAGCCGGCACCTAGGGAAACCTAACGAACCTGTGCATTTCTGCAAACTAGAGAACTAGGGGAATCCAAGGAGGGGTGACTTGTGGGGCTCGGACCAGGTTCTGTTCCCCAGAATCCTTTGCCAACCTCAAAAAGTGGCTGAAAAAAACAAGTTTTCCTCACATTTCGGTGACAGAAAGTTCTGGAATCTGAGAGGAGCCACAAATTTCCTTCCACTCAGCGTTCCCCCAAGTCTCCCGATAAAAATGATACCTCACTTGTGTGGGTAGGCCTAGCGCCCGCAACAGGAAATGCCCCAGAACGCAACGTGTACACATCACATTTTTTCATAGAAAACAGTGCCTACCTGTGGATTTTGGCCTCTAGCTCATCCGGCACCTAGGGAAACCTAGCAAACCAGCACATTTTTGAAAACTAGAAACCCAGGGGAATCCAAGATGAGGTGACTTGCGGGGCTTGGACCAGGTTCTGTTACCCAGAATCCTTTGCAAACCTCAAAAAGTGGCTAAAAAAACAAGTTTTCCTCACATTCGGTGACAGAAAGTTCTGGAATCTGAGAGGAGCCACAAATATCCTTCCACCCAGCGTTCCCCCAAGTCTTCCGATAAAAATGATACCTCACTTGTGTGGGTAGGCCTAGCGCCCGCGACAGGAATGGATCACACAAGGGTCAATGGTAGTCATTGCTTGAGGTCTACTGTTAACCCTGGAGTGATTCATTCCTGAAGCATGCACTAGGCGCAGGCACACAAGCAGGGTTGTGTTTTTATCAGGACAAGTGGGGAAACACTGGGTGGTAGGAATTTTGAGGATCCCTGCAGATCCCTGGACTTCTGCTCATTGGAATGCAAGGAAAATGTGTTTTTTAAGCACATAATGTAATTTCAAGGGGATTCTGGGTGAAGGAAAACTGGTGAGAGCCATGCAAGTCCTGCACCCTTGGACTCCCCTGGTACTAGTTTGTTAAAGTTAACCCACCACTCACACTGGTTGGTTTTAGCACCTCCAGAAATTATGGTTTCAAAGCATGATTACTTATCAAAGTATCTGAATATTGAAACCAAGCCTTCTGAAGGTGGGCCATAAGCCGCGTCCAGGCACCAACCTCTTTATGGTCCATTCACACGCCATTCACGCACAACAAACAACCCTTTCATATCGCCAGCCACTGGCCCAATCCAATCAATCACTCCACTCACATTAACTTACCGCTGCCAGACAAGGGCCCATCACATTCACACGCCACAGAACGGAATAAGTTTGACTACATTTTACCACCTGTCAAGTAACTGCCTCCTTCTTCCTTAACATTACCAAATGCATGCATAACAAACCTTTACTAATGACTCCTGTGACAGCCACCTGAGGCTCAGGAAGACATGTTTTTCATGCACCTTTAACACACTCTCTGTGCTAAATCCAACTCCTTCCAGTTTGTGGATGCAAGTTGGGGGTGTCCGAGTATGCCGTACAAAGCGATTCCTCGAACTGAGTGAGCATATATACATTTGAAACTAAGGGAGACATGCTGGGGATTTCTCATGATGTTCCCTAAAGAGAAGGTCATAGGCTATGGAAAAGGGTAGTGTTTGGTACATAGGGGAGTCCATGAGAACGTAGCATATGTCCCAGCCAACATTATGTGCAGTGATGTGACTATAATGCACTTATACAGCAAACTGAACATCTACTAAGTTCTGATGGAGGATGAACATGAAAAGCAGGTCAAACACTGACCTATACAAGTCATTCTCCTTCAGTGCTGGGATGGCACCAATGGGTTTGAATCCATAGGTGTAGATGATGTACATCTGTACTACCTTTACTATCTGCCTTCTACCTGTGCTATAACCCTGTGAAGGCACTCCTACCATAAGCTTTCCTTACCCATCCATGTCTCTGTTCTCATCAGAGTCCTGGCTAATCCTGTATAATAGCCAAGTGAACCTATACTAGTTTGTGGAAGCAAGTTGGGGCTTCCAAGTATGCCCTACAAAGTGATTCCTCGAACTGAGAGAGCATATCTACCGTTGAAAGTAAGGTAGACATGCAGGTGAAGAAAGGGTACTCCGTGGCAATGTGGCATATGTTCTGTCCACTAGTATATGCAGTAGGGGGAAGAAAATGCATGTTAATTGAACAGAAGGAAGTCCATGATGAAGTAAAATTCTGTGGCTCCTTGCCTAACGAAGCAGTGGCCAATGGACGTTCGGTATCCATGCACTGCCACTGAAAGGATTACCCAACAGCAGCTCAATCTCAGTCGATTTCCCAGAACTTTGCTTTAGTATGATACAACATAAAGCAAGTAGGGATACAGAGGCCTGGTTGTGATGGACACTGGGGACAGTAATACCGACTCTCCTGCCGCTTTCCATGCTCTGAGCACACTTTACAGCGACGACATGGACGATCCTTTTTGGGTGTTTTAGGTATGCGATCAGAAAAGTGTCGCTCCTACAGCCTTGCCACATCCTCCAGAACATATGAGGTGGAGGCTGCTGCTTCTTCTGTAACAGCAGTGAGGCTTTCAATTACAGACAACTGGAAGTCAAGGAAAGTCATGAGTCTTCCTGTTGTTGTCTGACGGTAAACAACATACGCATTATATGTTGCCATCTGAATCAGGTGGGTAAACAGTTTCTTGTACCAAGTGCGAGTTTTACGACACGCATTGTATGGTTGAAGAACCTGGTCGTTCTTGTCCACTCCACCCATGTACTTATTGTAATCGAGTATACAGATGGGCTTGTGGACTTCGGCCATCTGACCCCAAACCGTGATGGGAGAAGTGCTCTCATCATGAATTGTAGTGAGCACGTATACATCACGTCTATCTAGGAACTTGACTGCGAGCAGTTCGTTAGAACGCAATGCAGTACTCTGTGATTTCTGGAGCTTCTTGCAAACAAGCTCCTGCGGGAATCCTTTGCGGTTACAACGAACTGTACCGCAGGCCACAGTGCCAGCTTTGTAGAGCTCACTGAACAGCTCTACTCCTGTATAGAAATTGTCCACATAAAGGTTATAACCTTTGTGAAGAAGTGGCTGGACAAGTTCCCATACAATCTTACCTGTGACCCCTAACACCGGAGGGCAACCTACAGGGTTTAGGGTAGAATCCTTCCCTGTATACACTCTCAGGCTGTACACATAGCCAGTAGAGCTCTCACACAGCATGTACAGCTTTATGCCATAGCGAGCTCTTTTGCTCGCAATGTACTGTCTGAAAAGCAGCCGTCCTTTGTACAGGATCAAGGACTCATCGACTGCTATATTCTTTCCAGGAGTATATATCTCTGGAAACCAGGCAGACAAATGTTCCACGACAGGCCGAATTTTGAACAACCTGTCATGATCTGGATGGTCCCGGGGCAATGCAGCAGAATTGTCATTGAAATGCAGTATGCGCTGCAGTAGCAAAAAACGATCTCTGCTCATGTATGGTGCGAAGATGGGAGTTACCCAAACCGTGCGAGTCGTCCAGTAGGACTGCAAGGTGGGTTTCTGTACTAACCCCATTTTGAGCGTAAGGCCCAAAAATATCTTCAACTACGCCAGCGAAGTGGGAGTCCACTGGCGTGCCCTAGAACGGAGCCCTAGAGTGCCTCCGCACTCCCTCAGAAATTGGTCTGCACGCAAATTTGTTTGCTGCACAACTTTCTGAAGAAAGTCAACATCCAAAAACAGATAGATGTAGTCGACTGGCAAAAAGTTAGCTGTATCGACTTTACATCCAGCGTCACCAGTAAAAGGTGGAATTTGGGGCTGAACCAAACAGGGGGGCTGCCAAGAGAGCACTCTCTCTGTGCTTGTGGCAGCAAGCACGTGCTCTCTGGGTTCGGCTAACCCAATGTGGTCCCGCTGCCCAGAATGTGCTTGCGAAGGGACAGCACGGATGTCGTCATTGTCTCCTTCAGACTCACTGGAAGAGGTGTCGTCAGATGGGACTCCGCCGACTGAAAAGTCACTCCCAGAATCTGCCCCATTGTCCTCTCCCTCAGATGCTGTCTCAGTGTCTGCTGTCTCAGTCTCTGAGCCTACATCAGAACTGTCCTCCATAACCCGAGCTAGGGCTTGATCAGCAGTCATCCAACGAGACGCCATCTCTGCAACTGGCTAAACTGTCCCTCTAAATTACTAGCCTACGTAGAAGGCAGATAGTCACAAAATTGCTTGTGGGTATGTTTGTTGTGTACAACAGGAAATGTCGTCACCTTACCTTCGCTTCTTCTCCAATTCTGCAGATTCTCTGAAAACACTGAAAAAAACAAAAAAAGAATGTATTACTTCACCTTACCACACACCCTGTGCAACAGTCATTTTTGGTGCTCTGCCTCCCATTACCTCCTCTTCTAATTCCCTCAGTACTACCCAGCAAAAGTGCCACTCATATCTCCATAGTCCCCCTGGCATTACATTTGTTTTAAAGCGCAGGTAACGCTTGCCTTTACTAATCCACTCAGCTACTTTATGGCAACTACCACTACAGAAAAGACATGCATGCATGCATATATATATATATATATATATATTGTGTGAACAAGATTCTCACCCCACTCCACGAGGTTCAAATTGGCATCTTTTATTGCAAGCAACAGCCACGTACGCGTTTCGACTCTCAAGGATTCTTGATCACAGTAAATGAGTCCCTCTTTTCTTTCATTGTTTATACTTGCAATAAAACATGTCAATTTGAACCTCGTGGAGTGCGGTGAGATTCTTGTTCACAAAATATTTTCGAGGTTGCTCTCCTCCATCACTGAGCACCGGCAGTGGAGTGCGCTGCGCAACAATCTATTTAACCAATTTGTGTTGCATATCTATATATATATATATATAATAACATATATATATATGTTTAGAAACAAAGTGGTCGCGCGATCGCCCCCCAAAACCGTGTAAATACATAATTATTGCCCCGGGGGGGGGTCGCCCTTTTACGAGGGGGCTGACCCCCCAAAGAAGATCCCTGGTGCCTAGGTGCGTTTCCTGGCCGTGGATCGCAGCTGTGCTGCGATCCACGGCCAGGAAACGGTGCCAGGGAGGCATCGATGGAAAGGGGAGAGCCTCCCCTTTCCATCGATGCCTCCCTGGCATCTGGGGAGGACGTTTTGGCCTTTTTTTCCCCACCGGAGAAAGAGAGAACACTTACCTGCTTCTCTCCTTCTCTGGTGGCGAAAAACTGTGACGTCAGCGCGCCTCGCGGCGTGCTGACGTCATAAGGGGGCGGGAGGGGGGTGGGATGGAGACGCGGAAGCTCTTCCGCGTCTCCTACGGTAAAAAAAAATTACAAAAAAATCCTCCGGTGCATTGCACCGGAGGATTTTTAACCCCCTCCCTGGTGTCGGCCACTGGTCATGACCCGCACCAAGGAGGGAGTGTGGGCGTCAGCCAGTGGCCGACGCCCGCATTCAACAGGTTAAAAAATAAAAGAAGAAACGAAGAAATATGGATCTGGTTGAAATCTCCCTCTATAAACAAACAAAGGCTCAGCCTAGAGCTCTTAGGGCCTCTCTACAGAAATGAGCCTGCAACGGATACACCAAGCCTCCGATAAAAATGTGGTAACTGAGGAGGCAACCAGTGTGGATGTTTCATATTTGCATATTCTGGTGGCATTGACTCTATCCGACAGTAATAGATTTTTACAGAGGGGGATAATCCACTTTCTTCTAGGGTTCTTGTATGAGGGACAGAAAAACAGGATATGCTCAATTGTTTCTTTATAATGAGGACAAGATATACATCTATCAGTCGAAGGGACACTAGATGACCAGTGGGCTGTATAGATATTAGTAGGCAGGGAACCATATCTAAGCTGTAAATAAAGGGCACGAGCATAAGATGGCATGGGGAGGTTCATGAAAGTCTCAGGCCAAGGTTCATGTTTAATTTGGAGAAATTCTGTTGTTAACCTACCCAGCCCGTTTTGGCGCAGTATATCTTCATTGGCTTGATCACACAGTTGTTCTGGCAGTATTTTAGCGGTGGGCCCATGACGGAGGTAGTTCGTCATGGGACCTCTTCAGCATAGTACTATGGCTGTGGACATTGGTTGGATGCTAGCAGCCTACATCTGTTGTAAGTTGGACAATTGTGAACACATGGAAAACACACTATAAAACACACTCCATTCCAGACCATGATTCTGTGCCACCACACCCCAGCAGACCCTTTGGATGCAGGAACTGCCATACAGAATCCCCATTTTTTCTCTCTGTTACTCTCCCTCTGTGTTTTTTGTTAATTTTGTGTGTGGATATGTGCCTACATGTTGCAAATGTGAGTTCATTTCCACCATGGTCATTGAAATAAATATGTGTAACTCATTTTTCAAAGAAGCGCTATCTATTGTGACAACAGGTGGCTACAACTACCATGATGCCCTGCATTTGTATCTGAAAAACAATACTGCAATGTAATATTGTTCCACTTTCCTTTACTTTCATCTGCTCACACACCTCATACACTTGTACACTTGACACTCATTATGGTGTGCCATGGAATAAAATGTCACTTCCTGTGCATCTAAAGCATGTTGATATTTTCTCATAGCTACATTGATTTTATGGAAATGATTACATAATTCATAGCCTTTTTGAATCCAAGATTTCTAACAATGTGTTGTGGCATGCTGAATAGAAGCAGTAGCCACACATAATTTACTTTGCACTGTCCATATGATGACCAATGACAGTTTTAATGTTAAGTTGAACCACATCGACTCCAATATATTGTAGCCTGCTAGGCCTTGAAATGATCCAGTACTCCAGTCTACTAACCACTTAGTTGGGTTGAATAACTGCTACTTGCAACGTACAATTCTGAAATAACACTTTTGCCTTTCAGAACATCTCTACAATGTCAGCACTGGAGATGGGATCTCTGTAAATCAGGCTGCAAGTGTAAAATAATGAAAATCACAAAAAGGACTAATCTGTCTATGACTGTTTTGACAAGATTTGTCCATTTGTAGACAAAGACACATAGAATGCGCAAAGTAAATCTGCCAGCCAAGATACCTCTACTATAGACCAGGAGCAAGCCTTTATTGAGGACTCCATTCCTGCAAGTCTGGATGATCGGGAGCAGCCTGATCCAACTGGCCTGTCTGGCCAGACAGTTCCAGTGAGTCGCATACAGTCCACACTTACACCTCCCACCCTAGCTGCAATACCACCTCAGCATGAGTACAGATCTACTTCCTGTGTACAGAGGAGGTACACACCAAACCTGTGTCCCCCCCGTCCTGGTTGCTGTTGAGTCAACACCTACACTATGTCCAGTGATGCCAGGACCTAGCGGGATGAGGCAAACTTCCTCAATGGCACACGGTAGTGGGGATAGGGGTCATGGGAGGGAATCTGTGGGCCAGAAATTGAGACCACCGGGCTCTTTGTTAGCCAGACCACCATTGATCAAGTCTTGGGAGCAGTGCAACAGTCCCAAGATATGATGGGCCAAGTTGTCACTGAGCTCTGGGAGATCTAGGAGGTGCAGAGGGAGCTCATGTTTGAAATACACAGTCACAATGAAAATATGAGCTCCCTGACTGGGGTGCTGTTCGACATATCCCACGATGTGAGCAGGACTTTTTCCATTACATATGCCCTGCCTGTGTTCCCTCTGCACCTGGGCCAAGTACTCCACTGTCACGCACTGAGAGGGAGGCCCTGCCACATGAGGATCCTGCTCCTCCCACCCAGTCCCTGCACCTGTACCCCACTCCTTCCAAGAGGGGACGGTCATCCAGACTACCAGGAGAGGATGGTGCAACTGCCACCACCACCTCCAAAAGACGTAGGTCCTAATTTCCTCCAGTGTGTTTATATCACTCACTCTGTGGACTTTTTCAGGGACACATTTACCTTATTCTAAGGACAGGTATATTTTGTACATTGAACTCTAAAGTGATTTTGGCTATATTACCATACTTTAATCTACCATGGCAGACTTTTTTGTTCAATTCCTCATTTTTTGAGACACTTTTTTGTTCTTTTGTTTCATTTAAAAAAATTATATGGGCACAAACTGCAAGACTCCTGTTGGATTTTTTGTGGCATATAATTTATCATGTCCATCTTCCACTATCAAGTTGTCAATATTTTGAACATTTATTTGATCAGCAAAATTAGAAATGACAAGAGGTAAGGTGTTACCCATTATGTGAACATATATATGTAGCTAACACGTCTTTGAAGAAATATGAGCTCAGTTTCACAAACCATGCATAACCCCAATAGTTTGTGCCATTCAGAGGTGGAAGCTCCATGACATCTACACCATGGAAGAAAGGAAATATTGCATGGGATCAAATTAAATAGGCAGACTATCATTGCTGCATGACCTCAGTTGGAGCCATATATTCTGCCCTCACAATAGGAATCCTGCATCAATAACACCAGTAGGCAACATCATGGGAGTTACAAAATTTGAGGCCACATGACCATTACAGGACACTGTGGCAGTATCCGATGCAAATAAACAAACAACATTCAGTGGTGTGCTAAAAAGTGCTATAACCTATGAGGAGACACATCCACTGCTACCTCCACTGAAAAGAAATTGACGATTAAGCCGATTTGAAGGAATAACAGTATGCCAGGGCTCGGCATACACATGTCATTTGAGAAAGTTAAGTGTCACATATTGCCTTGATGGCACCATCACACAGAAAACAGGATACAACCTCTTCAGAGTTCATTCTATCAGAGTGCAAGTTGTCTCTGCACAAGAACTTCCCATCTCAAATGTGTTTCCCAGGTTGAACACATGTTCACTTTTTTTACTGTCCAACGGCAACATATCACTGCAAATGTCACAACTTTGAAACGTCCAATTGAAGATTACATGGTGAAGGAACCTGAAACAGAATAACATGGGGTAACTAATGATTTCACATATAAAATTTCACACAAACAACAATTTTAGAGGACACACATACTGCGCACAAGCAAAGTTAAACTATAGCAACAAAGGTAGTCATCAATGTAGGGAAACTCTGATCCACTAACATCTTGAGATCGGTGTATGCTGAACTGATCATTCCTACCAAATTACCATTTCAGACTGATATCTTCCCTATGTCACAAGTTACACTGACAATGGAGATTACAATATGAAAGGGACACTTTCACCTAGGTGAAGAAGTAGTCAATGACATCTTCACATAAGTCAACTCCTTCTTCACAACTGTCATGTCATTGGGCATTTCAACACCCTCACCCAGTGGCTCTTCACAGACATCCTCCTCCATGATTATAGGGATGTTCTGTCACAGGGCAGTGCTGTAGAACATTTAGCAGGAAACCATGATTTGGCACACCTTATCAGTGAGTAGAGGAAGGCTCCACTGGTTGCCCAGGCACCTAAACCCGGCCTTCAGGAATCTGAAATCATGCTCCACTGGCCTCTCTGTTCTTCCAAGTTGACCGGATAGTAGGTGGTACACCCCATGATGGCCCCTGCCGTAGCCTAGCTGCTACTCATGAAAGCCAATGGCTGTGTCTGTCTCCTTCACAGAACGCATCTGCCGTGTACTTGTGTACAGCGTACTGAAAAAAAGCTCACTTGCCTCCTGACACCACAGCCAACAAGACCTCCTTCTTTTTTTGCTGCTATTGCCAACCTCAAGGACACACATCCAACACATATGAGGATATCTGGAGGTGTAAGTTAATCAGACAGTGTCTGATGCTGTGTATGGTGTATTGCTTTGTGCCGAAGGTTGCCACTAGATTCCTCATCACAAGCCAAGTACTGTTTTGGGCAGACAAACGGCTGCATGCAAACAAAGGGGTATCTACATTTTCTCTATCTCATGAGGGACAGTTTGACCAAACATACCCATTTAATAATTGGCTCAGGTGGGATGCTCCATCACCAAATTGAGTATGTCATGTATGCCCTATTACTATGAAATGGCAAACTTCACACTTATGATGCAGTTGATTTATCAGACTTGACGTTGATACGTTGATGCTATGACACAATGATTATGAGCATCTGCTCCAAAAGGACTGGGAATGTGTACAGTGGCATTATTCCTAACCTGGAACCTGTTTGATGCTGTAGCAGGTTGGCATGATGCCTTAGTGCTTCGCAAATGTGCATGTAAGACAGTCCGTGTGAAACAAAGTGAAATTGTATGCTAAACTGTATTGTTTGTACAAGACAGGAATGTGCCCAATTTGGTGACAGAGATACACATCCCCCAAACAACATTTTGGTGTCCTTCATTCTGCCCAGATGAGAAATCAATGATGGTGAGAAATGTGATACTTGAAGGGACATTTGCAGATGCAGATAGATGTTGTGGGATCCCATCTTGAGAAGTACATTTCAAGTTCAACACGTCTCTTTTGCAAATGTAAATACATATTAGCTCTGTACTGCAGTGGGTTCGAAATGTCCCATGGCCTACGTGTTTACTCATGTTGTCAAAGCCCTTTGCCATGGAGGGGACTACAAGTGTATAAGAGACAAAGGCATACATGATATATGAGCCGGCATTTGGAATTTCTAGACGTTGAGCAAATGTTATGTGATCACAGTTCATGTCCAATTGCATTTGCACAGATACCCTCAAACTGTTGTATGTGTCTTCTCAGCATCGCCTGGACAAGGCAAAGGTTACTGTGACCACGTCGGTGGGGAGGAAGCTGGCCACTGTGGCTCCAGTATGGACAGCACAGACACTGAAGGAGCCAGTGGCTCAACGGTGGGGGGACTTGCACGGAGGCCACCTTAGGAGGTCTCTGATGAAGACCAGTCCCTAGTGGTGGCGGATCCTGGAGCACATGTTACACCTGCATCTTCACCTGCCACCAATGTTTCTATCTCCACCCTCCCTCTTGCTCCCCCCAGCTGGCCGTAGCTAACCCCCTGAAAGGGTTGATATCACCTTCGCAGCAGGCACCACAACCCATGCCCTATTGTCCCAGGCTATGCTCAATCATGAGGCTGTTGATCTTTTAAGGGCGATCACTGCATTCCAGGCCCCATTACTGAATGCAATCCAGGGGTTAGCCGGCCAGAACACCCAGATGTTGGCTTACCTGGATGGCATTCACGGTGTCCTGTCTGGCCTTCAGTGGACATTTTAGGTTCTGGCCTCCTCTTTGAGCGTAACCTCCCACTCACTCAAACCTTGTTCCCAAACTCCCACCCCTTCCAATTGCCAAATCTCTCAACCACGCCCTATCCCAAGTACACTCAAACATTTGCACAAGCAGCAAATCCACACACTGACATAGCAAAAACACAGAGACAAACACACATATGCAGACACCACACTAGCACACCCACCACAAGCATACACACAGTCAGAAAACCCACCATGACACAATCACACAACCACCACTGGCACACCAGCAGATACCACACTCACCAAGACACAGACATCCATACTCACTACCAGCACACCCACAATCAGAACACCTACCACTACATCAACACCTACACATCCCACTAGTACACCCACAGTCAGCACACCCACCACTACACCAATACACACTCTGACTAGCAGCACACCCACAGACTTCACAACAACACACATCCCCTCCACAACAGACACATCCATGCACACACATACTGAATACAAACACACACACTCACCCACCCAACAGACAATCAGTAAAGTACACAGATCAAAACAATGGCATACCAACAGACACCGCACCCATCTCAACACAGGCATCCATACTCACTACCAGCACACCCACAGTCAGCACCCCCAGTACTACATCAACACACCATCAGTACACCCACAGGCAGCACACCCACCACTGCACCAACACCCACACTAGTTAGCAGCACACCCACAGGCACCACAACAACACACACCCCCTCCACAACAGACATTCACACACCCACAAATACTGAACACAAACACCCATACTCACACACTCAACAAACAATAGTAAAAGGCACAACTCAAAACATACAGCACTTACACCTGACCCTCAGGCACCTACACGTTCAACAGACACATGCACAACAGACACAGCCATTCCCTCTACCTCCCAAACCAAGCTCCCTGAAAACCACCCTACCAATTTCCCAAAGCATGACATACTTTTTGCCTTGGCCCTAACCCCTTACAAACCCAAAACGACCCCTCCCAAAAGTCTTCCAAGCCCTTCTACCTAACAATCCACCCATTCCACATCCAAAACCACCCCTTACCAATCACAAGCCACCCCTACAAAACATAAATCCACCCCTTCCAAAAATATTTCCATCCCTTCCAAATACTTATCTATCCCTACTAAAGCCACAACCATACCTCCCAAACCCAAACACACCCATCCCAAATTCACTCCTCCCAAACCAAAGGACCCCCTCCCAGTGACATCATTAGGGTACCTGCTTTCTGCCCCATGGATGGCCCTTCCAGAAGGAGTTTATTTTCACAGTAGCATTAGGAGGCAAATTGTGGGTATGCACCCACACTGTGGATTACAGGCCTAGGGCCTTTTCTTTCTTCTGTACAGGATTTGTGAGTTGTTGATAAGAGAATTATCTCACATTTATAAAACGTTTTTTCTTTTGCGAATACCTTTGTCCTGGTCTTGTTTCCGGATTGTTACTAATTATTTTCAGATAATTTAATTTCTGCTAATGTGTGTGCCATGCACTTACTTTGATTTGACACAGTTTGTGGATTGTAGTTTTTTTTTTATTGCATACATTAGTTTTGAACATTTGTGATGGATATTTTAATTCTGGTGCGAGCATTCACGTTGTTACTGGACACTTACACCTAAATTAAATATGTTTCTGTTTTTGTGACTAGAGAATGCATGTGTGTTTATTTTCATATGCTGTGTCAATGATAAGCTCATATGCAATACAAGAAGAACCTGGCACATTATAGTAAAGTGACTAATGTTTGAGATGTATTGCACACACTAAGAGGCCATGTGACTGTTATACATCTCTGCCATGTTTGCAGTTTAGAGGTAAGATTGATAGTACATTCTGTCTACACCCACTTGTAGCATGCCGCAGTAAAATTGGTATATTATCATGGGATCGTTTGGTTCCTATTCGGTACACTGATTCAGTAAATGCTTTTGAATTTTTTGGGAAATTATTGCACACACATGTGCGGACACATTCATCACTGTGACTGTTTTGACATTTTGTTTAGGTGTTCATTGCCATGAAGGCAGTTCAGACAAGATTGGTGGGTGCTACATATATCTTGAGGTCTGTTCTGATACATTTTTTAAGTACAACATTATACACACAAGCATTGCCCACCATTAGGGTGTTGTTTGCCAAAAATATTTACCCATGCACGAGTCCAGTGCTACTGTGAAGAAACAATTTTGAGGATAACAGGAATGACCATGACTTACCATTTGTTCTGGCGATGATGGGGTTGATTTCCATCTTGGACCTGGCCCAGGTACAATGGCAGGACTGGTAGGAGTGGGTTCATGGCAACAGGAAATAGAACAAGTGTAAAAAAAAAGATGAGTTTCTTCCTTGTATCCATCCCAATCTGCCAACTCATGTGTCGAGGTTTAACCACCACAGTTGCATTGGTGGGAATGCACACTATGATTGGCTCAGTCGGAAAAAGGGCTGTCGTCCTGCTGCCATCCACTTTATCCTATGGCACTGCTGACTGGGGTGGAGATAGTTAGCAGTGACAGCAGACCGTTGGCAGTCTTTTGCCTATGCTTCTGCTAACATCTAAATAGGGCGGATGGCCTGTCATGGCAGCAGACAGATTTTCAGATGGAAAAGTGAAGTTGGAACCATTATCACCAAGATCAAAATCAGAACCTCAGTCTCGCAGAGATCGCTTTGTGGCAACAATTCCACAATGCCCTTCATCTCATAGGCCACTTCAATTATCTGTTATCACAGACTCTCCAGAATACCAATTCTTGAACCCCTCAGGATAATGTCTTCTTGAGTTATGGACAGTTCATCTTTGACATGTTTAAACTTCTAGTATTCACTGTCACTGGTAAGAGTTCAAGTGTGCTAGTTCCAAGACTGATGGTAATAATGTCTTTCAGTTATAACTTGTCACTCTCTTGACTCGTGGCAGTGACAGTGAAATGGCAACTAGTGTGTTTGATTATACAATGAAATGTATGTAGGCTTCAGCTGTCTTGGAAGGGGTACCATGACTTTGTATAGACACTCTGGTGAAGTAGTCAGCAAGGTTTTGATCTTTCCCTGGATGGTACACAATTGTCCAGTTGTATTTTTGTAATTGCAGACCTCAATGTTCAAAGTTCAATGCAAGGAGGCATCTTGGCCGCTGGTTTGCCAAAGATAGCCTACAATGCTTGATTAACTGTCACAAGTGTAAAAGGCTTTCCGTATAAGAAAATGTGGAAATGTTCACAAGCCCACATCAGGTTATGAATAAGCACACTTAATTTGGGACAAACCTTTTTTTGTATATGCCACAATATGACTTTGAGCATTTGGGTGTTCACTGTGCTGTGTAAGGATTGCACCTAAGACAACTGGACTAGATTTACCAACAGCTTCTGTCTGAAGCTTTGGATTAAATTATGCCATTTCATTAGCGTTCTTAATAACTTGTTTGAGTCTCTTAAAGCTTTTCTCGCATTCCTGTGACCAATGAAATGAAACATTCTTTTTCATCAAGTCTTTCAATGGAGCACTCATTGTGGTAAATTCTCATATGTATCTGGACCAGTAACCGGGATTGGCAGTTGACAACTATTGCACTTTAGCTGGATTGGCTGTCATAACCCCATCAGAAGAGATAGAACTTGGGCTTTGTCTTATGGAATTCATATTTCTTTTCAAAGTTAAATCTGCATCAACAAGTAAATGATACACTTGCTTTAGAACTTTATTGTGCTTCTTCTGTGTAGCTTCATAAAGTAAAATGTCATCACCATAGTTGAAAGCACTCATGAAAGGTTGTATGAGACGTCAAATGACATCTTGAAAAAACTCTGCAGCTGATGATCAAATACCGAAACGCAGTCCTTTATATCAAAATACAACAATATGTGTAGAAAAGGTTGTAGTGTCGCTGCAATTCTCCTTG
Source organism: Pleurodeles waltl (assembly GCF_031143425.1). Taxonomy (NCBI): domain Eukaryota; kingdom Metazoa; phylum Chordata; class Amphibia; order Caudata; family Salamandridae; genus Pleurodeles; species Pleurodeles waltl. The sequence continues at coordinate 661,085,430 of NC_090450.1, read as the reverse complement.
AGTTCCAACTGCTGATATCCTTTATTTATATCATGGCAAAAGAAAACCTTCGCACCATTCAATTGTGTTATCATGTCACCAAAATGCAAACCTGTACGTCATTCTCTTTCTATTGCCTTGATGTATATTGTAGGAAAGTACCATCTTTCTTGGCATGTTACCCCAATTTATACCTGATTGTCAATATGTTTTGCCTGTCTTACTGGGATCCTGCTGGTCAAGATCCCAGTGCTCATAGTTTGTGGCCTAATGCGTGTGTTGTCAGTAGTGCTTAACAGTGCAACTGAAGTTCTGCTAACCAGAACATTAGGGCTTATGCTCTCTCTGCTTCCAAATTAGTCACTATAGTTTAGTGACTTCATTTACCAATTCCAACTGGGACACTGGACCCCCTTATATGTCACTAGTATATCGTACCTAGGTACCCACGGCACTGGGGTTCCAGGAGATCCTTATGGGCTGAAGCATTTCTTTGCCCACTCATAAGGAGCTCAGACAAACCCTTTCACAGGACTGCAACTGCAGTCTGCATGAAATAGTGAACACACTATTTCACAGCCATTTTCACTGGACTTAAGTAACTTATAAGTCACCTATATGAATAACCTTCATTTACTGAAGGCTAGGTGCAAAGTTACTAATATGAGGGCACCCTTGCACTAGCAAAGGTGCCCCCACGCTGTCCAGGGCAAAGTCCCAGACTTTGTGAGTGCGGGTACACCATTATACGAGTGCACTACATATGGGTCAATACCTATATATAGCTTTACAATGGTAACTTCGAATATGGCCATGTAAGGTGTCTAAGATCATAGAACTGTCCCCCCATTCCATATCTGGTAATGGGGGCCAATCTCATGCAGCCTGGGTCTCCACCATGTACTCTCAAACCAGCTCTCTGAAGCTTGCGCTGCAGCTACAGCTGCTGCCACCTCACAGACAGGGTTCTGCCTTCCTGGGGTCTGAGCAGCTCAGTCCCAGGAAGGCAGGACAAAGCATTTCCTTTGGGAGGAGGGTGTTACATCCTCTCCCTTTGGAAATAGGCCTTACAGGCTTGGGAGAGGTAGCCTCCCAGAGCCTCTAGAAATGCTTTGAAGGGCACAGATGGTGCCCTCCTTGCATAAGCCAGTCTACACCAGTTCAGGGACCCCCAGTCCCTGCTCTGGCTCGAAACTGGACAAAGGAAAGGGGAGTGACCACTCCTCTGTCCATCGCCACCCCACGGGTGGTGCCCAGAGCTCCTCCAGTGTGTCCTGGCGTGAGCCATCTAGTTTTCCAAGGTGTGGGGACACTCTAGAGACCTCTGAATGGCCAGTGCCAGCAGGTGACGTCAGAGACCCCTCGTGATAGGTGCATACCTGGTTATGTAGCCAATCTCCCTCTCAGGACTATTTATGGTCTCTCGTGTGGGTTCCTCCTCAGATTCAGCTTGCAAGCTTCCACCAGGAATCCTCTGCAACTCCTGCTTCATCCTTGACCATCAGATCAACCACAGACTGATCCAGGCACCTCTGTAACTGCAACAAAGTATCCAGAAAGGCTACTGTGACTCTGCAACCTCAGCTCCAGCCAGCAACTGCAACAGTTTCCAATGTATGCATGCTTTGAGGACTCCCTGTCTTCACCCTGCACCAGAAGAACTAAAGAAATCTCCCATGGAGAGACGGAGTCACTTCCCTGCTCCAGCAGGCACCTTCTAAGATGACGACCGGTTCTCTGGGACTCCTCTCCTGCAACGACCCCTTCGACACAGACTGTCCTAAGGTCCAGCTGTCCAAATTTGGTGGAGGTGCGAGCTTGCCTTCCCCGTTTGCAACAGTATCCCTGTGCATCGTGTCATCTTCACCTCCTGAGGCCTCTGTGCACTGTTTGCAAGAATCCTTCAAGCACAGCCTGGCCCAGATCCTCAGCTCTCTAGCCTGCGACGCACAACTCACTGAGTTGTTTTCCGCAGTGTGGGACCTTCTTTTGCAGTGCTGCAGCAGCAACAATTTTCACCCTCTTTGTCCCCCTGTCCTGGGATCTCCTTGAGTGCTGCCTGGTCATCTGTGGGTTCCCTCCAGTGTTGGGAGCCCCCTCTGCCTCCTCAGTCTAAGTTGAAGCCCCCAGGCCCCTCCTGGGTCCAGGCAGCTCCATTTTGACGCAATCCGCAACATTGCTTGAACCAAGGCTTGTTGGACGAATCCAGCACTGCAACTCTCCTGCATCCAACACCTCGATGTGGGACATCCTTTGCATCACAAAGGAACCCGCAGCCATCTTCTCCGGTGCTCTTCTGCAGACTTCTTTCAACCGGAGAATCCTCTTTTGTACCATCTTCTAGGTTGGCAGGGGCTCCTGTCCTTTCTGCAATCTTCTGTGTCTTCTGGACTTGGTCTCCTCTGTTTACAGGTCTTCAGGTCCAGGAATCCACCATTTGTTGTATGCAGTCTTTCTTGGTTGTTGCAATAACTCTAATCACGACTTGTAGTGTGTTCTGAGGAAACTTGCAGTACTTTACTCCTACTTCCTGGGCCCTGGGGAGGGGTAATTTACTCACCTTTGTGGTTTTCTTACCCTCCCAGCACCCCTCTACACATTACACTTGTCTAGGGGGGAATTCATGCATTCCACTTTCTTAGTATATGGTTTGGTTGCCCCTAGGCCTATTTCTTCCTATTGCATTCAGTGGTATTTTCTATTGTTTGCACTATTCTGTGATGATGTACTTACCTGATTTTGGTCTCTAGTGTATATATTGTGTATAATGCTTACCTCCAGAAGGAGTATTGCCTCTAAGATATTTTTGGCATTGTGTCACTAAAATAAAGTACCTTTATTTTTGGTAGCACTGAGTATTGTCTTTTATTGTGTATAAGTACTGTGTAACTATAGTGGGATTGCAGGAGCTTTGCATGTCTCCTAGTTCAGCCTAAGCTGCTCTGCTACAGCTACCTCCAACAGCCTAAGCTGCTAGAACACTACTACATTTCAATAATGAGGGATAACTGGACCTGGTATAAGGTGTAAGTACCTAAGGTACCCACTACAAGCCAGGCCAGCCTCCTACACACATCCACACAGGTGCTTACAGCTCCTTCACTGTTGTTTTTGGGTACTGCCACTATGGTAGAAACCAATGGCATTGGACCAGTAGACACTCAATTATATCATGTTTAAGTAATGATTCATGTTCCTTTTCAACACCTTCTTGTAAATGAAATGCAATTCATCCTTGGGGTACAGAACGGATGTCCTCATTAATATTCAATTGTACATTCATCCTCTTAAGTCTTTCTGACCCATGAAACAATGAAGGGAACTGACTTACTGTTTTGTAATGAGCATTCATGTTGTAGTTCACTGTGATCAGTCCCATATTAGCAGCTGTGGCAAACTTGGTGCCATACCTTAATACATATTAATGGGCGCTTTCCCTTTTGTCTTCTAGTATTTCATCATCGCTACAAATCAATCTTGACTTTTTAATGGTATTGATGCAGCCCATGTGAATATCTTAGTTTTTAATGACGTCAGTCATGGCAATGGAAATAGTTCTTCATATTTCTCCTCAGGCATAATGTTCATGGTGCACTACTGATGATATTGAAAGGTATTGGACAACCGGTTACTTTCTGTATAATCTTCGAACAATGTTTGAATGACTTTGGTGATTTTTCATGTTTTCTTTAACTTGTATTTTTCTTAACATGTGGTCAATCCAACATGTTTACATTTTTCTGAGATAAACATCTATCTTGCACAACCATCCTCTTCACTTTCACTTGACATTGATAATGAAGAACTTTTTGACAATGATTTAGATGATGATTGACTTAATTTGTTGTCGATTTGTCTCAACTGGTATAGTCGCGTGGCCTTGTGGGCATACGTCAAAGGTCGCTTCTGGAATGCTCGGGCTGCCATTTTGTCTTCTTGCCATGACGCACTTACTTTTTCCTTTGCCTTGCAAACCTTATTCTCCTTCTGACAGACGTTGCATATCTGTCCAATGGCAGATATTTACCATTGTGTGCAAATGACAATCCACATCTGAAAGACAACTTCTTTTTCCTTGGAGACATCACCTTGTGTCCTTCAGCCTAGTGCTCCTGCTTGCTTTTCATGTTCATGACTGACTCACTTTGGGCACCTCCAGCCTCCATGTTAGCAGTTTGTCAATCGGTACACTCTTCAGCTCTGGGAGCCATGAGAACTCACTTCGGACTAAGAGTTTATCTCAGCATTCATCGTCTGAATGCACCTGACAGGTATCTGTCAATAACTCTGAGACATATTGCTTCCTCATCATTAAATTCATTGAACTTACAGTGTTTGATGAGCGTATCTAGTCTTTCAACAGATTCAACTATGGTTTAATCAACTGTCTATCGTTCTTGACTGAAAATGTACATTTCATGATCTACACTTGTCATTAGATTGAACTTGAGATTCAAGGCTTCTTTAATTTGATGCTATGCAACTTCATCAGTTTGAAGCATTTTCCTTCTGACTTCTTTCACACCATCACCAGCAAGATTCTTAAGGTATTTGATAATCTTCTTGTGCATCAATGAAATCATCAAATGTCTCTTTCCAAACAGTCCATCTATAGCCAATATTGTGCTTTTTGAAAGTTTCGAATGGTGGTGATGGTTTCAAGAAGGCAGCATAATTATAGCTGTTTCCAGAATTGGCTGAAACTGAGAATGGAGTTCTCTCCAGTACTGTCTGCTGTCCACTCAGACCCCCTTGCTTCATTCCATCTCTAAGGTTTGGTGATATGTTGCTCTGTGGGTTCTCTTGGACAGTCTGTACAACTGTGACTTTTTCCTTGATCTCCATTGAAGCCCTTCCTTTTTCCTGAGACCTCTGGAGTTGCTCTGACCCGCCCCACGACAGCTTTGGTGGTATGCTGCTTCAGGTGTGAATTGCTCTGTAACCACAACCCTGGGTACTTCTCCTTGGGCCACTTCATCCAGTGCTGTGGTATTATGACTCTCTTTAATTGGTTCTGGTAAGAAAACAACTGCTTCTTTTATTTGAATTGCTTTGTTTTCAGGCATTCTTTTGTGATTTTTGACATCTGGTTGATCTCTGCCTCACTGCGCTTCTGATTGCTGCACTATCTTGCAATCTGCTGTCGCTATTTGCTGTACTTTCAAAACCTTGTTATCTCCGTCTTCAGCATTATTGCTCCATGTAATGTATAGCTTTATGTTGTGTAGTAGCATTGTACCTCTCTTTACTGACTTGCCAGCAGACTCTTGGCCAACGATGTATAGACTTCTCAGTGAAGCTTTCATTATTTTCAAGTTCATCACTCAGGCTGGAGTTGTGCTTTGATTCTGTATATGCCAAACGTTGATTCCACACTACTATGGAGGCACACGTGGTATGTACGAGCAGTTTGCTTTCACCACGGCAAACTCTCTGTGAGAGCACTGTCAATATTTGGGTTATTATTCCCTAGCATGTTGCCCACTGTAACTTCTTCCTCATTCTGGGTAACCGCCAATTCCTAATCCACACACAGAACTGGGTATTACATGTCTTTTTTTGTCTGCGTGCAACCGCAAACTCAACAATCGAAACCTGCATTTACTTCAATACACTCTAACACTTACTTCACAGTTCTACAGAGTACATCAGTAGCCAAAAGGGTTCCATCATTAATAACTCACACAACACTACACAGGTCTATGCCATTTTCATTTTTTTACTTTTTTACTCTGATATCTGTTTATTATGCTTGAGGATCATTGTAGTATATGTATGAACAGTGTTTATAATATTATATGCATTTTGGGCCAGATGTAAGTAAGTTTGGGAATGCGACTCGCAATTTGCGACTCGCAAACCCCTATGCAGGTTGGTGTCCCTGACACCATCTGCGAATCGCAAGGGGGTCGCAAAGACCCACCTCATCAATATTACTGAGGTGGGTCGCAATTTGCGACCCCCTTGCGATTCGCTGCACTCACAGGGATGGTGGCCTGCTGAAGACAGCAGACCACCATGTCTGTGACTGCTTTTTAATAAAGCAGTTTTTATTTTTTAAGGAAAACGGGATGCAATACACTTGAGAAAATGAAACTTTTTTGTTTCATTTTTTCAGAGTAGGCAGTGGTCCATAGGACCACTGCCTGCTCTGAAAAAATATTTTCAGAGCCATTCACAAAGGGGAAGGGGTCTCATGGGGACCCCTTCCCTTTTGCGAATGGGTTAGCACCCACTTCACATGGATGCTAACTGTGAATTTCTTTGCGACCGCGTTCGCAGTCACAAAGCAATTCTGCATCGCGATGCAAATCGCAAAAAGGAAGGGGAACACCCCTTACTATTTGCGAGTTGCATTCCAATTTTGCGAGTCAGTAACCAAGTTACTGACTCGCAAAATGGGAATGAGCATCGCGGTGTGCGTTTTGCATGGCGCAAACAGTGAAATTCGCTGTTTGTACCATGCAAAACGTTTTGTACATCTGGCCCTTTATTCCATTTTTCCTGTACCTTCTTGCCACCCAAATGGGTTTTTCATAGTCCCTAGTGATATGCCCTCAATTATTTATTTTTTTACATTTTCCTTCCAACCCCTGACTGCCATCGGCCTTCTTCTTTTAGGCCATAGACACACAAAATTCATTTTTTAAGGATTATTCCATTTTCACTGCACTCCCTGACTGCTATAGGCACACACCAGTACTCATTTTTTAGGATTATTAAATTTTCCCCTGCACCCCCCACCTGCCATAAGTGCACAGGAGCATTCACTTTTTAGGATTATTACATTTCCCCCTGCACCCCTGCCTGCTACAGATGTCTCCCCTTAGATGCACATAAAGCAATCAGTTGCATCTGTATGTTGTTAATCCTGACTTGAAATATTATATTATGGTGTGGATTGGGATCAATAGTCCATTCACTACTGTTAATTATTTGGGATAACCTCACCAAATTATATTGTCGGAACTATGAATAATTCAAACAGCAAAACTGCCCCGTTTCACTCAATATTTTTCTTGTTTGTTTGCTTTTAGGTGCACAGGAGACATCACCCACAGTACTGTCAGACAGAATGCTGTCACAAAGTGACATGACCACAGCATGTAACACCTATACTTCCACTTGTGCAGGTAATTGCCAACTGACAGAGCTTGAAGATTGCCTTAAAAAAGGTGTTCCTGCCAAGAAATAGGCTAGTGCAGAGGAGAAGAAAAAGCAGATTGCCACCACTGGTGTGCCACCCTCTACCTTTTTCAGAAAATATGGTGGGCCTGTCACACCATCCTCCAGTTGGCAAGCTAGGACTTGCACTCCAACATCAACGGTGACACCACCCCAAGGCCATGTCTCTCAGTGAGGTAGCCCCTGCAATCATTGCGATGAGAACAGAGGGCCAGATTGTCACCACCAGGACAGTGCGCGCTCTACGGGCATGTAGAATGCAAAAACCCAGCACTCGCAAGATAATGTAATTTATGCATTGTGATGATATGTCATTGTTTAACCTTTTGCATTGCAGAATTCCATCCAAAAGATTAATTTTTAAGGTGCTTATAAATACTGTACATTTGCAATGTATTGCTGCAGACATTCAGAGTGTGTTAGGGTGTGGTCCCTTTCCAGGGCCTTCTAGAGACTTTCCCTGCATTATGCCTGGGCGTGGTTCTAGGCTGGGCCAAGACTCTATAAAAGAGAGTCAGCCCAACTTCCAGTGCTCACTATTCAGAGGTCCCGGTGCAGAGCAGAAGCTTCTTCCTGAGCTCCTGTCCCGGCGGCGTATTTGGATTTTCCAGTCTTCTGCACTCATCTCTCATTGGTGATCACTGTTTCCAGGCGGTAAGACAGTGTTTGGACATTTCCCAACACCGTAATTGAGAATTTTCATATTCTTGATTGTAATTCTTAAATGAATAACAGATTACTTGTGGGCTGCCATTTTTTGACATTTGTATGGTGGTTTGCAAATAGGGAGGACGCGCAATTTATTCCATAAAGACTTGACTTCGTTATTACATTGTTGTTCATTGCGCACTGATATATCTTGACATTTACATGATGTTTTACGAGTTGGCAAGACGTGCAACTCATTTCATGAGCATTTAACTTTGTTAGTCATTGCGCGCTACCTTTTCTTGACATTTACATGGTGGCATTCGAATCGGCGAAACGCGCGATTCACTTCACGTGTGTAATTCATGCTGTTCATTGTGCGCTACCATTTTCTGGCATTTACATGGTGGCATTCGAATCGGCAACACGCGCAATTCTTTCCTTGAGTGCTTTTCATGTTGTTCATTGTGCGCTACCATTTCTTGGCATTTGTATGGTGGCATTTGAATCGGCAAGACGCGCAATTCTTTCCTCGTGTATAAATAATGTAAATTACTGTGCGCTACTATTCTAAGACATTTTCTTGGTAGCATTTCAAGTTGACACGTTGCGTGATTTATTCCTTGAATCTACGTTGTGTGATTTCATGGTGCACAATCCTTTATGGTGTTTAATACTCATATAAAAATCTGCAATGTGCGCAATTCACTTCCCAATCTTTTTTCTGAGATGAACACAACAATACCAGAGTTCTAGATGTAATGCTGTGTGTTCCTGATATGTATTCTTAAAAGGAGATTCATATGGTTGTTTAGAAATTGCTCAGAGTGTTTCCTGATTCTCATGCTAAAGAAAGTACTCGAATCTGAAAGTCCTATTTAACTTTTCCTGTTTCCTCCTCAGGTATTCGGTCATCTAAAGCCTAGTCAGTTTTAGGACTATTCTAGGAGTGTTCATGTTTTTCGGAAAAGACGAAGCTTAGAGTTGTAGCATGGTACTGATTTCATGAGATGTAATTTTCATGTTGTGTTTTAACCTTTTGCTTCCTACAGGTCTCCTTCCCAGCTGTTCCCGTCCTAATCCCCTTTTCCCCACTTGGACTCTCTTAGACTCTGTGATAAATCTAATCAGAGTATTGGAGCTGTCTTGTGGTGGAAGTGTTGGGAATGTGCACAGACTCCGAGGATCTGATGACTCTGACACAGATGTAGGTAGAAAGCAAATTGCGAGTTGCAAATTGCGAGTCCTGCTGACTCGCAATTTGCAACTCGCAATTTGCTATGCAGAAAGGTGTCTCAGACACCTTCTGCGACTCGCTATGGGGTCGCAAAGACCCACCTCATTAATATTCATGAGGTGGGTCGCAGTTTGCGACCCCATAGCGAGTCTAGGCACTCACGGGGATGGTGGCCTGCTGGAGCCAGCAGACCACCATGTCCGTGACTGCTTTTCAATAAAGCAGTTTTTTTTTTCTATCTGCAGCCCGTTTTCCATAAAGGAAAACGAGCTGCAAATAGAAAAAATTACCGAAACCTTTTGTTTCGGTTTTTTTCAGAGTAGGCATAGGACCACTGCCTGGTCTGAAAAAAAATTTTTGTGATCACTCACAAAGGGGAAGGGGTCCCATGGGGACCCCTTCCCGTTTGCGAATGAGTTATCATCCACTTCAAGTGGATGGTAACTGCGAGTTGATTTGCGACCGCTTTTGCGGTCGCAAATCAACTTACATCGCGGTGCGAGTCACAAACAGGAAGGGAACACCCCTTCCTATTTGCGAGTCAGAAACACATTTTGCGAGTTGGTTCCGACTTGCAAAATGTGTTTCTGCATCGCGTGCGGGCATTAGCGCCTCGCAAACTGTGTTTTTCGCCGTTTGCGAGGCGCTAATGCCTTGCTGCATCTGGCCCTAAGTCTGAATTGGAGTTGTCTCAGCCACAAAGTAGTACCCAATTGTCATGGAAAACTGAGGAAAATGGACAACAGGAGCAGTGGCCAGAGACAGGAATATTTCTTCCTTCAGTAGGAGCAGAACATGAAGTTGAGCTTAGCTTCCTGCTGAGCAAGATGTACCTTTTCCTGAACAATTGGCTTCCCAATCACCAGAAAGAAAAAGAATGGGTACTCCACAATTTTCTCCAAGTCTTCCCCTCTGATGATCTGGACATGGATTGACCCCAGCTAAGTCTAAAACCCACTGTGAGACACAAGGGAAAAGGAAAGTTCCTGAGAGCCCTATAATTATGAAAGGGGAGGAGGAGGATGAGCCAGTCATTGTCATGAAAGCTAGGTCAGAGGACACCAACATTAACCCTCCTATTCAAACTGCTTAGAGCAATGTGCCAATAGTTCCACCACCACTGTCAGCTTCCATATTATTAAGCCCACTAAAGACTAGAATCAACCACTAGTTCAATCAAAGTACACACTGCAGAGAGGTAATCGTGAACACACCTACCTACCTATTTTTCTTCAGGCATTGGCAATAGCACCAGTGGCATACTATAAAGGTTCTCCTCCCTATTTTGGGATTTCTTTATGTTTAGCAAGAAGGAGGATAACTTTGCAATGTCCTCCATTTGCCACATAAGTCTTCATCGATGTAAGTCTGGTTCTCACTATGGTAGAGGAGACCCAATGACCCATATAAAAAACATCACAAGTTCCAGTGGGAGGAGCACCTTTAAAAAAATCTGCAGGTAGGGGTTGGGATGAGAGAGAGGAATCAGCTTAGATTATGGTGGGAGGTGATGAGAAAGAAGAGGATGATAGCTTTACACCAAGCACCCCTGTCCCTAGAGGTGTGCCAGCAGCATCACCCACATCAGCAATCTCAAAATGGCACAAGACTGTTGTGGAATGAGGACTGCCCCAAGATGCACATTGTGTCTAGCACCGCCTGATCCTCTCCAGAAATCAACTGCATCAGTGGCACCACAAAAGAAAAAAATCTCACCTACTGTGATGAGCATGTTTAGGCAGAAGGGTCCCTATAAACTCAAACACCCAACAGCACAGTTGTACGACGAGAAGCTGGCTAAAGTATTAGCATTAGACCGTCTCCCTTTTTCTTTTGTGGAAGGAGTTGGATTTTTAGAATTTGAGGTGTCCATCGACCCAAAATGGAAGGTTCCTCTACAGACTTTTTTTTGCCAGAGTTGCTATTCCAGTAATCCATTGTAATGTGCTGAACTTGGTTAAACAATCTTTGCAGCAGAGTGCTGTTTACTCTATCCACCTTATGACAGACATGTGGGAAGGTTGTCAAGCAACTAATTGCATAAATATCAATGCACACTGGATCTATGTGCAGGTCTCAGCACTAAACAAACTCTTAAGGGCATTCAGCTGCATGCAACAGTAGCAATGTTCACCATGGAGAAATCCCATACAGCTGCAAACATCTTGAAAGACTTAAACAGCACGATGTTCGAATGGCAGCGACCCAGAGGTCTCAGAATTAGATTTTCTGCCATGGATAATGGCAGTAATGTAGTCAAGGGCATGGCAGATGATGGATGTTTCAGGGTCCTGTGCTTGGGTCAATGCATCAACATGATTCAGATCTAGGTGGATTTGGTCCTGCCACTGTTTTTACATCTGATAATCTGTCCGCTGACTAGGTGGTCCCCCCACCTTATTTAGATGCTGGGGAGCCCATAGATGAAAGTCTGATAGTGAACTGCCTTCACCAACAGAATTTTAAACCCATATAAATGGCACCTTAGGCAAAAGCGGCTGGCAGCAGGATCATGCCCAGTTTTACTGCTGGGCCAATAATTAGATGTCTTCCAGCTGACTTAAATGTGGTGGCTAATCCTCTATACCTGGTTTGGGGGAATCAAAGGCAAATAACGTCACAACTTACCTTTTTTCTACTTTTCACTTCCCTTGCCACCATGAACCGGATTGTACAAGCCCTTTCATTGCTGCTCCTACTGGACCATGACAAAAATCAACCGCATTGTCGCTGAAGCGAAGGTAAGTGACTTTCTTACCTGTTACCATTGGAATTGACTGCGTAGATTATCTCTGTACTTGTACACTTTTTATAAATGCTTGCACGCAATACTAAAACAATGTCCAATGCATGTGTGTGTAATGTGTTAGTGTTAGAAATTTAAAGAAGCAAACCTGTATATTTTATCTACATATACCAATTTGGTCCAAGCTGTCTTCATGCTAATGGACAACTGCACAAAATTTCACATCAATCCTAAATTCAAAATGTGTTCATACAGGTGTTTTTAACCATTTTCCCTAAACTATGAAATCACATTCATAAGCGTTACACATTATTTTAACACAATTTAAATGTAATAATTGTACTACACAATGCAACAAGTGGGTTCACAAGATATGTACTTTCAATGTCAACTCTCAACTTAAAACATTTCATATAAGCATTAATGTCACATTTCCCCTTGTCCAGTGCATGATCTGTATATCATTAAATTTCACATAACCCCTTCGCTGCCAGGCCTTTTCCTCCTTCTGTGCCAAGCCTTTTTTGGCTATTTGGGTAGTTTGCGCTTAAGCCCTTACAACATTTTGTCTCCATAAGCTATCCATGCCAAATTTGTGTCCCTTTTTTCCAACATTCTGGGAACTCTAAAGGTACACAGAGTTTGTCGGTTACTCCTTGAGGAGACCAAGAAATTATCCAAAATACAGCTAAAATGTGTTTTTTTTAGAAAAATATGAAAGTAGTGCTGCAGAAGAAAGCATATGTTTTTTCCCTGCAAATGGCATCAACAAGTGGTTTGCGGTGCTAAAATCACTATCTTCCCAGCTTTCAGGAACAGGGATACTTGAATCAGAAAACCAACATTTTCAACACAGTATTGGCTTTTTACTGGGACATGCACAATTTTTACTATTTTTTTGTGCTTTCAGCCTGCTTCCAGTTATGACAGAAATGGTTGTGAAACCAATGGTGGTTCCCGGACAGCTAAACATTTCTGATTAGTAGAGAAAATTCTGAATTCAGCAAGGGGTCACTTGTGTAAATCTTTTAAGGTTTTCCTATAGAAAGTAACAGTTGAAATTTAAAAGAAATATTGAAATTGAGTTGAAAAAAAACAGCCATTTCTGTCTACATTTTCTTCCGTAACTTTTTCCAGCTATGGCAGATTTTTAAAAGCAATATGCCGTTACATCTGCTGGACTCTTCTTGTTGTGGGCATACATAGGGCTTGTAGGTTCATCAAGAACCCAAGGTACATAGAGGCCATAAATGAGCTGCACCTTGCAATGGGTTTGCATTGTATACCAGGTTTACAGCAAATCATTTGGTAAAACAGAAAGAGTGAAAAATTGGTATCAAGGAAACCTATATTTCTCCAAATTGGCACAGGATAAGGAGTTTAGCAGCAGTGGTTATTTGCACGTCTATGAAATTGGGGTTCCCCATAATAGAATGTGAATTACTGGGCATTGCTCAAAATTACTTCTTTCTCATACACCGTCTTACATTTGGAAGGCAACAATATAGAGAAAGACAATTGGCAATAACACTTGTTCTTCCATTATGTGTTCCCCCAAGTCTCCCAATAAAAATGGTACCTCACTTGTGTTGGTAGGTCTAGTGCCTGTGACAGGAAGTGCCCCAAAACACAACATGGACACATCACATTTACCCAAAGAAAATGGACGTGTTTTTTGCAAAGTGTCTAGCTGTGGATTTTGGCCTCTTGCTCAGCAGGCACCTAGAGAAACCTACCAAACCTGTACATTTTTGAAAGGTACATACCTAGGGAAATTCAGGATGGGGTGACCTGTGGGGCTCTCACTGGGTTCTGTCACCCAGAATCCTTTGCAAACCTCAAAATTGGGGGAAAAAACACTTTTTCCTCACATTTCGGTGCTGCAAAGTTCTGGAATCTGAAGGGAGCCACAAACTTTCTTCCACCCAGCATTCCTCCAAGTCTTCTGATAAAAATGGGACCTGACTTGTGTGGGTAGGCCTAGTGCCCACAACAGGAAATGCCTCAAAACATAACATAAACACGTCACATTTCCCTAAAGAAAATGGATGTGTTTTTTGCAAAGTGCCTAGCTGTGGATTTTGCACTCTAGGTGAGCCAGCCCCCAAGGAAACCCACTGAATCTGTACATTTTGAGAAAGTAGATTCCTAGGGCAATCCAGGATGGAGTGACTTGTGAGGCTTTCACTGGGTTCTGTCACCCAGATCCTTTGCAAACCTCAAAATTGGGCTCAAAAACACTTTTTCCTCATATTTCAATGCTGGAAAGTTCTGGAATCTGAGGGGAGCCACAAGCTTCACTCTGTCCAGCATTTCCTCATGTCTCCCAATAAAAATGGTACCTTACTTGTAAGGATAGGCCTTAGGCCCGCAACAGGAAATGCCCCAAAATGCCCCAAAACGCAATGTGGACACATCAAAATTATCTGTTACAAAACTACCTGTTTTTGCAAGGGGGGACACCTGAGTTTTTAGTCACCGAAGTGGCGGTCTTCTAAAAAAAACTACCAAACCCAGACATTTTTGAAGACTAGATACCCGGTGGAGTCCAGGGATGTGTGGATTGCATGGATCCCCCAAAGTTTTCATACCCGGATTCCCCAGCAAACTCTAAATTGAGCAGAATTTTTTATACGCTTTTAGGCTGACTCTGCTTTGGGCACCAAAATAAGTGAGGTATCATTTTATTTGGGAGACCAAGGGGAATGCTGGGTGGTAGAAAATTTGGGCCAGTATGGTGATCCTACACAGACAAGTGAAGAAAATGTGTTTTTTTTGTGCTAAATTTGAGGTTTGCAGGGGAGTTTGAGTAAGAAAATGTTGGGTAATTCACACAATTGAGGTAGCATTTTTATCAGGAGACCAGGGTGAACGATGGGTGGAAGAAGTTTCTGGTTCATTTTTGCTTCTGGAAGACTATAGCACAGAAATGCAGGAAAATGTGTGATTTTAGTCTTGTTTGAAAGTGTACAGGGCATTGTGGCTAAAGAACTTGTGGAGATCCACAAGAGGCACACCTATACCCACATGCCTGACACAGCAATCACACCAGCTAATGGAGGCTGTGGACTGATGTTTAGCTAGCAGTGTGTTGTAGTGACCAACAGCAAGTCACTATTCACACTGCCAGCCAAGCGCCAGCTCACACACACTGCCAGCCAAGTGCCACTCCAAGCACACCACATGCCAAGCTCCACTCCACGCACACCACCAGCCAAGCGTCGCTTTACGCCTACTGCCATCCAAGCACCACTCCACGCACACCGCCAGCCAAGTACCACTCCGCACACACTGTCATCACATTTTCTTCAACAAAAAAGAAAACACTAATTATGAGTAAGTACAAAACTATGAACACAAAAGCTGTAACTAAATACATGACAGTTATGCCAACCGTGAAGCTGAACAAAAAAGATAAAACAATACGGAACAGGCAGTTCACTTTTATGGTATTTCTCAATAAATCTTTTGCTTGTGGTAACTTATGAAACAGCTGGCCACACACAGTTCAGGCTTAGAAGGACAATCGGGGCAGTAAATACAAGCCTCCCTCCAGATACCCCTTTGGGCACAGACTTTATATTTCTGAGAAGGAAAGTCTTTTTGGGGTGTAGGAAAAATGTGATCAGGAAAGTGGCAATCTTTCAATCTAGCCGCATCCTCTACCACTTCATCTATAGGAACTCTTGTCTGTTCCACTACAACAAGGCTCTCTATCACAGACTCCTGAAACTTAACAAATATCATCTTTGACTCAGGAGAACAATCTTTGAACACAACAAAAGCATTAAAAGGTGCTCAATGGAAGAGATGTAAAGCCAACTTCTTTTACCAAATGTATGACTTACAAACAGCAGTGTAAAATTTCAACCTCCGATCTACTATATCTAAACCACCCATGTGCTTACTGTAGTCTAACATGCATGCAGATTTGCACACTTCAGCAGCATGACTTCAAATAGTCACAGGTGAAGTACACTCATCATGGATGGTAGTCAGCATATAGACATCCCTCCTGTCTGCAAATTTCACAGATAGCAGCTCATCATTACGAAAGGCACTGCACTGTCCCCTCTCAAGATTTTTAAACACAAGCTCCCTTGGATAGCCCTTACGGTTAGAGTAGATTGTGCCACAAGCAACAGTGTCCACTTTGAGCAATTCCCTGAACAATTGCACACCATTGTAGAAGGTATCTATGTACAAATTGTGACCTTTGTTAAATAGTCATCTACCAAGTTCCCACACAATTTTCTCACTAATTCCAAAAGTAGATGGAAAACCAAGAGGGTCCATCCTCGAATCCCTACCAGTGGAGACCTGGAAATTATAGACATATCCTGTACTACTCTCAGACAGCATATATATTTTAATTCCATAAAGTGCCTTCTTGCTAGGTATGTACTACCTAAAAACCAAACAGCCCTTGAACAGGATCAAACATTCTTCCACAGCTATTTCTTTCCCTGGAACATCGATCTCTGAAAACCGATCTACAAAGTGATCAAGGACAGGCCGAATCTTCAAAAGACGGTCAGAATCAGGGTGATCTCTTGGCAGTGCTAATGCATTATCAACAAAATGCAATATCCGGAGAAGCAAATACCGATTACGATTCATGGTAGCAGGAAATGTAGCCATTGCCATCAAGGGGCTAGTTGACCAATATAAAGACATATCAGTCCCATCAAAAAAGTTAAACCCAAGAACTTCCTTAACTCTTTCGGATTTGTGGGAATCCACCTGGTAGCTCTAGAGTGTGGTTTAAGTCTGACACTGTTGTCCCTCAAATACTGTTTAGCATACAAATTAGTCTGCTTAACAATCTCATCCAAAAATACATCGTCCATAAACAACTGAAAGACATTGATACACAAAACTTTGTCCGTATTCACTCTCACCCTGGGAGATCAGAAAAGGCAAGACAGAATTTTCACTGCCAGAATCTTGCAATTCCTCCTCTGCCTCAGATGCACAGTCAGTCTTATAATCATGGTCAGAAGAAGAGTGAAAAAGCATACCATTAACCTGCTGAGCGGTCATCCTGCGGCTAACCATGATCCTTCCTAAGAAATGTAACTTGACAAATATGCCAACAACAACCAACACTGTGTAAAATAAGTAATAAACAATGTGTGGCTTTATCACAAAGACCTATATACTCAAAAACGATACCTGAGACAGCTACACTCACCAACTTCTAATCTGCACAGACACAGCAAGCACCAATGACATCCCACTAAAAAGGAAAAAAGAAAATAATATTACACAGAAGGCAACAAAAATATATTTGTGCACAAATCTATGGGCAATTTCACACACAATGCAACATAAGCTAAATACTCTGCATTTAGTACACCATTTACAAAAAATTAATTAATGTATGGCAACAACACTGATTTGGAGTACATAGTCCAAAAAAAGTTTTTCCTACCAAACATGGAACTACACAAACTGCAGGTCTACTACTGCCACAACCGCAAGGAGTCACAGCAAAGGAATCAACGGCTTTGACCTAGAACAAAAAGTAGAAATACAACATTATGATCACAAATACAAATATTTTGCAAGTTTACAAACATCCTGCTACCAAATATTTAAAAACATTTCCTGGTGTCTAGTGGTTTCAGCCCCCCCCCCCTTGGGGGCAGATGGCCGAACATAAAGAGGCCGATCTGTCTCCAAGGGGGGCAGAAATGGCAAAAAATCATTTACACTCAAGAGGGAGATACCCTTGCCCAAGAGGCCTCCCCCAAGAAGAATATGCACCCAAGCAATAATCCGTGGTGCCATAGTGGTTTCTGCCCCCCTTGCCCAAGGGGTCGCTGCCCCAAACAAAAACAAGCAGACACAAAACATAATCCATGGTGCTGTCATGAGATTACACATTAAATCAACCTTCCACAGGATCAGATGCCTTTTACCTAACTCCCTCCAACAGATGCATTCTCAGACTTCACTGATTATCTGAACCCTGCATCCACCTGGGGGAAAGGGGAATGGGAATAGAAGAAGAGAGACCACCTCCAGATCCAGTTCCAACTTGTGTTTCCCACTTGGAGATAGGATATTCAGTGTGTGCTTCTGTAACCTGCACCTTTCCTATTATTGGGATTTCTTTAAAGGAAGTACCTGCAGTCGGGTGATAAGAGCACAAATAAGTACATTCCTACTGCACATTCAACTGTTCAGCCATTCACATTCACCCAGCTCTATCATTTGTGAGGCCACGAGGACCTGCGATGCCCCACTTGCGGACTGCGGTCAGATCGTCAGTTCGTGTCCTGGACGGCAGTTTCTGACGCAGGCCTTGTTTTGAGCCGCGTTTCGAGCTGCTGCCTATTTTTTGGTCCACAGCGAGACCGGTACATCATTCTTTGGGCGCTGCTTCGTGCTGCGCCCGCCTTTTGCACTTATAATCTCTCTTACCGATTTTTGCTGTCTTTGTTCTTGTTTTCTCTTTCTTTGTGGTTTCCCTCTTAGCCATCTTTTCTTCTTCCCAGGAGTCTGTGTTTCCTTCTTTTACACCACAGCTATTTTCCCATTCACTCTAATGTGGCTTTTTACAATTCAAGATGGTGTCTTCGGAACTTCCTGCGTGTCACTTCCTGTTTGCCAGAATAGAAGCACAGTTGGTCTTCTGATCCTTGCGTTGCAAACACTTCCGTTCTGGTGGTGCTCCTCGCTCCTGCATCCGGTGAGTTTTTGGACTTCTCCTGTTTTTTCTTGTCTGCAGTTTTTGCTGTTTCCAGTTCATATTATGCTTCTCTTTTTTTCTTACCTCTTTTTCAGGAGTTCTTGTTTCTGAGGTTTTTCCCAGGATTGGGTTTTTTCCTATGGGACTCCTTCTGAAGGTCACATTCTGCCTGGTGTTACTCTATCAGCAGCACCGTAGCTACTGAAAAGGGTCGCCCTTACCTTGGTCAGTCCAGAACCAGCAAGAGACCTGGTGGTGCCTCGAGATTGACAGATAACCGCGGTAAGAACCATTCCGATCGTGACATCATTCTCCTAACCTGGATCTTTTGAGAGACTATTAGCCTCTGTCTAAGAGAACAATGTTAACTTAATATGTTCTTTTCTCCAGGAGTCAGAGGTATCCAAGGTTCTCTGGAGAACAGTTCATAGGTTCGCAAATATACAATCTACTAATGTCTTTTACAGGAAACAAAAACTCCTTCTTAAGGTTCAGTTTTCTTAACCACAGTCTCTAGGAATCAGTCTGAGCACTGAGGTATGTCTCCAAGACTGGCAACTTTGCAAGGCGAAGAGTTTTTTAATATATATGTACATAAATATATTGGCAAGTTAGGAAATCATACAAATGGATTCCTTACTGTAGTTGCTTGAAGTTCTGTTAAGCCAAAACAAATTCTCCTCAGAAAGCTGATAGCCAGTTGTTGGAAGAAGGAAGAAATTCAGCTTCCCCAGAAGGGAAATAGTAGCTGGTGTGCACACCATAACAAGAAAAATAATTAATTACTCTCTATGAAACGAAGAGCCTCAGGAACACTGCTCATTCTCCTCAGGATGACAGTTGAAGTGCACAGCTCCCAGAGAGAAACAGCTGGAGGGAAGCTTCAGCACAAGACTAAGGTAAAAACACAAGAGCGCTGACCTCACAAAGATTTGGGCCACCATCTAGAGTAACAGTTAAACCTGTAGAAGCTAGCTCTAAGAACAGCCTCTGCAAGAGCCACCGGGAGAGAGGACGCCTCTTCAAACAACGTGGGTACAAGGAAAAGTGGAATCGTTCTTGCTGACGGAATAACTTAACAACACTGGTAATAGTTTTCCTAGCAGTACCTCCTCCAAAGAACTCCCTCCCACAGAAGGTTTGCTGGGGAAAGTGTTGTGAAATTGCTTTATCAGCCTTGGAGCATGCACATTTTGGAAGGCATCCCAGGCCTCTGCAAGAGCCACCGGGAGAGAGGACGCCTCTGCAAACAACGTGGGTACAAGGAAAAGTGGAATCGTTCTTGCTGACGGAATAACTTAACAACACTGGTAATAGTTTTCCTAGCAGTACCTCCTCCAAAGAACTCCCTCCCACAGAAGGTTTGCTGGGAAAAGTGTTGTGAAATTGCTTTATCAGCCTTGGAGCATGCACATTTTGGAAGGCATCCCAGGACCTTTCTTCTGGGCCAAAACCTTTCCAATCAATGAGGTAATATAATGTTCCTTTTTTAAACTTTGAGTCTAAAATTCTGTTTACTTCATATTCTAAATGTGAATATACTTGGATATGATCTGGAAGGGTAGTTGTCCTAACACTGGGAGGGCTTCTTTTAAGTAGCAAAACATGAAATACTGTATGAATCTGAGGCGGCAAGGCGAGTTTGACTGGTACTGGATTTACAATTTTATTTATTTTAAAAGGTCCTGCATATCTAGGCTGGAATTTTTTGTTCCCTCTTAAATGTAAATGTTGAGTGGATAGCTAGACCTTCTCACCCTCACAATAACCAGGATTGCCTCTCCTCTTTTTGTCAGCATGCTTCTTGTAGGAGACCTTCACCTTGGTCAATTGTTCTCTAGCAGATTGGTAGGTCTCTTCAATTTTCTTACTGAATTCATTCGCAACTGGGACCGAGCCTCCTGACCTTCCTAAGATAATGTTTGGGTGCCTACCAGAGTTCAAATAGAAAGGAGAATAACCCGTGGAGCCATGAATAGCATTGTTGTACGCAAATTCTGCTGTCCAAATGAAATCTGGCCAATCATTATCTTGGTCCAGAAGATATGAGCATAGGTACTGCTCTATCTCCTGCTTAACTCTTTCTGTCTGTCCATCTGTTTCCAGATGATAACTAGTAGAATAACGTGACTGTATTCCAAGTTGTTTCATAAAGGCCCTCCCTAATTGGGAAACAAATTGGGGACCTCGATCAGAGACTATATCCACGGAATGCCATGAGCTCTCACATATGTGCTGTGAAAATAACTGTGCTATCAGAGAGGGTCTAGGAATCTTCTTCAGAGGGATGAAATTACTCATTTTAGAAAAGGTTTCCACAAAAATTAATATTGTGTCAAAACCTTGACTTGATGGTAAATCTACAATCAAATCCATAGTAATGGTGTGCCAGGGATATGGTGCAATGGGAAGAGGCTGAAGCTCACCTTCAGGAGCTAGTCGTGTTGTCTTTCCTGAAATGCATTTATCAAAGGTTTGAACATATTGTTTTATTTGAGGTATCATGGCAGGCCACCAGAAATACCTTTTTGGCCATCTAAAGGATCATCATGACACGCTTGCAGCGCTAGTTCTTGCAACTCACGAGTTGGCAAATATAAAGCATTTTCAACAAAAGGGAGATTTTCCTTCCTTTTTGTTGGCACAATCTGAAATTTCTTGGCCAGACATGGATTCTCGAATCTTCATTTTTATTTTGGAAAATTGTAAGGTACAAACAAACTTGTCTGCTGGAATCATTGGAATCTTTTCAGCTTCTCCGGCTCCAGGTATATTATTCATTCTCGATAATGCATCTGCCTTACCATTGTCAGAACTAGGTCGATAGGTAATGGTAAAATAAAATCTGCAAAGTACAAGGACCATCTCAATTGCCTTGGAGTTAATGTCTTAGCAGTCTTTAAAAACTGAAGATTTTTATGATCGGTGAACACTGTGACTACATGACGAGGCCCTAATAAATAATGCCGCCATTCCTGAAAGGCATCCTTCACTACCAATAGCTCTTTGTCAGCAATTGGATAATTTCTTTCAGGAGGTGTTAATTTCCTGGATCGAAATGTCACTGGGTGAAGCTGACCAGTTTCCTTGGGCCTCTGAGATAATACCCCACCAATTGCTTGGTCCGAGGAGTCAGCTTCCACAAAAAATGGCTCCTCAGGAGTAGGATGGAAAAGGATCTGAGCTGTCGTAAAGGCTCTTTTGAGGAACGCAAAAGATTCTTCAGCATCAGTTCACCAATGGAAGGATAGTCCTTTTCTGAAAAGTTTTGTAATGAGGACCACCTTTTAGGAAAACTCTTTTTTAAACCAGCGGTAAATATTGGCAAAGCCAATAAAACTTTGCACCTCCACCTCCTTCACCATTTTAGGAGAAGGCCATTCCAGGATTGTTTTAATTTTAGCAGGATCAATGGAAACTCGATTTTCCGATAAGATGAATCCCAAGAATTTTACTTCCTTCACATGAAAGGCACACTTTTCCAACTTCACATATACAACATTTTGCATCTATTTCTTTACAACTGCTCTCATATGATCTACATGGTCTCGCAAATTCTGGGAGAACATTGAAATATCATCAATGTAGACTACTACAAATTAATCTGAAAACTCTCTCAGAACATCGTTCACATAGTGCTGGAAAGCGGCCGGCGCGTTACATAGTCCATAAGGCATCACTTGGTATTCGTATAGACCAAACCGGGTGCGAAAGGCCGTTAATCATTTGTCTCCCTTAGCAACTCTAATTAAATGGCATTCTCCACGAAGATCTAACTTGGTGTAGATTTTTGTGGCTTTTACCTGATCTAGCAGTACTGTAATCAAGGGCAGGGGATATTGATTCTTCATCGTAACTTAATTTAACGCTCTATAATCGATATAAGTTCTTATCTCGTCATTTTTCTTCTTTGAGACAAAAAAAGGGGGGAAGAGACTGGGGATCGCGAGGAACAAATAAAACCATTTGCCAAATATTTATCCAAATATTATTTTAGGAACTTGTTCTCCTTTTCAGTAAGGGCATAGATTCTACTGCGAGGTAGATTCGCACCTGGCTCAAGTTTTATCCTGCAATCATAAGATCTGTGGGGAGGTAGCTTTGCTGCCTCTGCTTGGTCAAACACTGCAGACAATTCTTTATATTCTGGGGAAATGACAAACTTTTCTAGAGCACAAACCACATTGGATTTAGTAGCTAAAACGTAAGATGGTGTACTGCTTATCTCTTGCGGACCATAACAATGTTTCCGACAGTAGCTTGAATTTAATTGGACTGTCCTCTTTTCCCAATTAATTTCAGGGTTGTGCTCCGTAAGTCACTGTAAGCCCAAGATCAGCTGAAATTGAGGAGCATCTATGATATTGAAAGATAACTTTTCTTGGTGTCCTAGATGATCTTTCAGAACTATAGGTTCAGTTTAATCTGTGATAGGCCTGAAGACAGGTTTGTTCCATCCACCACACAAACAGGCTCTGCAGTTCTTTTTTTGACAAAATGTATTCCCATTTTTGTGGCATACTGCAGCTTCTTTTCTCGGAAGATGAAGTCAAAGGAGATGGTTAGATGGACGGAAGCAGACTGTAAGGTGTTTGCCCCTAATTGGGATTCAGGGCCTGGTTGGTGTTGTGAGTCAACCAGGGTTACTCTCTTCGTAGAATTTGTATTCTTTTTCCTGAATTATCTTGTTTAGACTTCTTTGGGTATTCTCTTACAAAATGTCCAGACAACCCACAATAGAGACATAGATTCTTAGTTCTTCGCTTGTCCTTTTCCTCTTTAGACAGGGAACCTCTTACACTGCCGATTTGCATTGGCTCTTCCGAAGAGTGTATCTCTAAGGTCTTGATACTTTCCACTTTACTCCTGTCGAAGCACGGTGGGATAGGAAGAAACGCTCTCTTTCATTCAGCTTTTCTTTGAAACAGACACTGATCAATCTGTAAAACTAGATCAATTAATTTTGACACATCAGTAGGTCGAGCTGGAATCTGGGCTAGCACATCTTTTAGGTCTTCTCATAAACCTCAGTAAAAAAACACAGCCCTTTTGCACTCAGGCCAACCAGTTTCCACAATTAATTTGTTGAATTGGGCCAGATAAGAGATCAAGGGGCATATTTATACTCCGTTTGCGCCGAATTTGTGTTGTTTTTTTCGACGCAAATTCGACGCATAACTAACTTCATATTTATACTTTGGCGTTAGACGCGTCTAGCGCCAAAGTTCATGGAGTTAGCGTCATTTTTTTGCGTGAACACCTTCCTTGCGTTAATGATATGCAAGGTAGGCGTTCCCGTCTTAAAAAATGACTCCAATGCATATGCGTCGTATTTATACTCCCGGGCAAAAATGACGCCCGGGAGTGGGCGGGTCTAAAAAACCCGCATTAGCGCCAGATTTTAGCGCCTGGGTCAGGGCAGGCGTTAAGGGACCTGTGGGCTCAGAATGAGCCCAGAGGTGCCCTCTCCTGCCCCCAGGGACACCCCCTGCCACCCTTGCCCACCCCAGGAGGACACCCAAGGATGGAGGGACCCACCCCAGGGACATTAAGGTAAGTCCAGGTAAGTATTTTTTTTTTTAAAAAATTGTGGCATAGGGGGGCCTGATTTGTGCCCCCCTACATGCCACTATGCCCAATGACCATGCCCAGGGGACAGAAGTCCCCTGGGCATGGCCATTGGGCAAGGGGGCATGACTCCTGTCTTTGCTAAGACAGGAGTCATTTCAATGGGGGTTGGGCGTCGTAAAAAAATGGCGCAAATCGGGTTGAGGCGATTTTTTTGCCTCAGCCTGACTTGCACCATTTGTGGACGCCCATACGCCATTTTCCCCCTACGCCGGCGCTGCCTGGTGTACGTCGTTTTTTTTAACGCACACCAGACAGCGCCGGCGGCTAACGCCAGCTAACGTCATTCAATAAATACGGCGCCCGCATGGGGCTTCAGAATGGCGTTAGCCGGCGCTAATTTTTTTGGCGCAAAACTGCGTTAGCGCAGTTTTGCGTCAAAAAGTATAAATATGGCCCCAAATCCCCCGCCTCTAGAGGTGAAAAACTTGGTGAAAGGGAAAAAATATAGCGGCAAAAAACATAGCGGCAGTGCCATGAAAAGGAGGCCGCAAGTCGCGGCAGCAGTACGATACGTTTGTGAAAAGACGCTGCAAGTAGTAATTCTCCCGCTCCCGCCCCAGGAGGTGAAAATCTGGGCAAAAGAGAAAAACATAGCGGCAATGCTGTGAAAAGGGAGTCCCTGCAGCAGTACGGTTGTGAAAGGATGCCGCAAGTTGCAGGGAGCCGCCTGCTCCTTTCTCCTGCTGCCGCTCCAGGAAGTATAAAGTATAGCGGCAGTGCCACGAAAAAGAAGCTGCAAGTCACGGCAGCAGCAGCAGCAGTGGCAGTACCATGAAAGAGACACTGCGGGGCGCCGCAGGGAACATCGGTCACCCCCTTCACCCACTCCAGGAAAGACAAAGACAAAGCAGCAGTAGTGGGAGCGGCTGTATAAAACCGCCGCAAGTCGCCGGCAGAAGGACTCTCGCCCCTTCCTCCCTCTCCTACTCCTGGTACAGGGGAATTTGAGAGTTCTGGTGGTGAGAAAGACCACGAAAGAGGGGAAAGAAGAAGAGAGACCCCCTCTGAATATTCAAGGAACGTGCCTGAACAGCATTGAGTAAGCATCTAGTAGCCAGCTGCGCAGAGGATACAGGTCAGCAGGTCGTGAAGAACAGTGGGCGGTTGAGAGCTGGCTGAGTCGGGAATTGAGGGGAGCCTGTTGTCTGACATTAAGGTACTGTGGTTTGTTGCTGGCTCCACTTTCTTTACTCCTTTTCTTCTGGCCCAGCTTTGTTTTGGTTTGCCCTGCTCTGCCCTGTTTTGTTAAGCCACAGCCTGTCTGCAATTGTTACAAAAGGGGTGCCTGAGGTCTGTGGACTGTTGCAGATTGAGATTTTTTGAGATCCAGATGGTGCCCTTATTCTAGAGTTAATCAGAAGGGCGCAGCAGTTAAAATCGTATCCAGTTTCATACTAGGTCCTGGTGGATTGCTAAAACTATTTTCTTGATAGAAAAATTGCTCTGCTGGGAGAGTGGATCAGGATTAAAGTAGAACAAAGTAGAAAAGGAGAAAAAGGATCAGAATTATTACAAATGACTTCTAAATGCATGAGAAGGAGTAGGTCATTTCTTAGTCCGGCCTGTAAAAAAACTAAATCGAACCCCTTAAAAAAATAAGGGTGTTCAGCACCGAAATGCAAAAAGTGTGAACTCTATCCTCCCATTTCTCCAAAAGGATCCATGTGAGATGGCAGTTAAGGTGGGAAATACATCTGGTACCAACAATAATACCTCTCAAGGTTCCGCCCAGGGTAATGACTTAAATTATATGATGGATGACAGCATTACTGTCAGTGGGGCTTTAGCTGTTGTCTCCGCCTCCCCCCCCTAAGTAGGTCCAATCAAGCTGAAATTATGGAATTCATCCTTCCCGATATTGATCCGGATGAGGTGCCGGGCTGCAGAATTGTCCCTCCATCCATCCCAATAATGCCCATAGTAGCGCAATCTAATACTGGTTCCCATATGCTAAAACTTTTTAGTAGTATTCCCTCAGACCACTTCCTTTCGGATATAAGATCTTCAGAAACCCCATATTTGGAGTGTGTGGGGAACTTTTCCAACTGTCCACCAGATCAACACATAGGGCCTGATTAGGACTTCGGCGGAGAGGGTTAATCCGTCCCAAAGGCGACGGATATCCCGCCCGCCAAATTACGAGTCCATTATATCCTATGGAGCTCGTAATAGAGCGGGCGGGATATCCGTCACATTTGGGACAGATTAACCCTCTCCGCCGAAGACCTAATCAGGCCCATAGTCCTTTCTGATTCCTTGAAAGAATTATTTTTGTCTATTTTAGAACTCCTCGAAAAATCCATAAAAAATTCTGATCACACTCAAGGTATACTTGTTTCCATTCTAAAGGTTTTATTAGTAAATCAAACTGTGAGCCACCCCCTGACGAGTCAGACAAGACAAACGTAAAGGAGATATGTCAAGGTTTGGGACTAAACACAAATGGTTCCTGTTTGCAGTCCTCAACTGCTGAAGATCTGACAAACATAGGTGATATGTCCACCCACTCCAATAAAGGAACCCAAGCAGGAAAATCACAACTGGATAAAGCAGTTTCAACACTAGCGAATCTGGCCTCCCAAGGCAGTGAGTTATATTCTCTGGACAATCTCTTTTCCAGCATGAGTTCAGCGTGTAATATTCCACCATTGGTCCATGATGTTCAGAAAAAGGAACCCGCTCTAAATCCCCGAGTGGTTCCATTCCCAATTTTCCTTCCCAAAGATAATTTATCCTCAAAATCGATGGAAAGAAATGAAATCGAGATGGAAAAGGCCAGTAAATCAACTAAAACTAGAGGGAAAAAGGCAGGGAAAAAAAGTAACAGGCGAATCTCTAAAAAGAAGGCAAGGAAGGTTAAGTTTGAGGAAAGGGAGCAGGTGGAAGTTACGGACGCGCTGGAGCAGGTCCCCTCATTGGAGAACCTCCAGAACGGGTCTGAGGAGGCGTCTCTTTTTGTACTGGAAGGGCCAGATATGGGTTCATTGTGAGACCACGAAGAGACAGATTTTCAGGCGATCCCTAGTGCTACATTTTATTCCATCGATGTAACACCGCCTGATACCGCCCTATTAGGAGCTATGGACATCTGCACTAGATTAGTTACTCAGAATGTGGGATAAAAATTCAGAAGGGATAATGTCCTTATTGGGCATATGGAGTTACCAGCCAACTTGGAGTTTTTGACTATATTTGATTCTAATATAAGCATAAATTGTTCCTCTCTACTGTCGTGCTTTTTGAAATAGAGGAACTCAAATTAATTGAGAGTAGTGATATTGTGAGGGTCTTTCTTGACCACAGTATAGGGGGATGTAAGGCAAAGGTATGGTTTACCTCTAAAACCTTTTTTTAATTAATTTTGGCCCACTGCACCCAACTCCAACGCAGGGGTATAAACGTTATTCCCGTTTGGGATAAGTTAATGCACCTTGGCGGGCAGTATTCTACTCATGGTCTAGACTCCACAAATAGTAACGTGAATCGGGGGGTGAAACGTTCTTTATCCTCTGGTGAAATTGTACAAGTTTCTTTATTCTAAAATGGCGGATCTGCCCCCAAGGGGTGGGGCAGAAATGGCCAAAACAGATGCCGTATAATTGGGAGCCGCTCCCACACACACAAACACACATAGTCAAACAAAATCCCAGTATTACTGTGGCAAGATTGCAATGCCGTGCGCAATCGTTCAGCAGTAATACGTTTCAAAGAGACACAGAGGGAAAGGACAAACTATTTTCTTCCCCTTGTGCTTCTTTGAAACACCACCACCCCTCCCGGGGTGAAACTTACCTCCTCAATCCGACCCTGTAAGCAAATGACTTCCAGCGCCACCAGGACCATCTGATGATGTCAGGGCATGCAGCACGTGCTGATGTCAGCTCGCCGGGGGGGAGTTAGGTGGGAGCAGAAGTTGTTCCGCTGCCATTCTCAGTGGTGGGGTGTGCGTGGGTGGGCTACGGGGGGACCTCCAGCATTTCCCCTGCGTGTCAATGCCAGTACATAACTGTTACGTCCTTGGCATAGACGGAATTAACTTTAAAGTTTTTGTGTGTAATGCATATGTCTTTAATATTAACACATATCATTTTCAAAGAAGCACACTTGCATTAACAAGTTAAAAAAATATAAACTTGTTTAATTTTGATGTAAGTATCATTATCATGATGAATGTTTGCACCAAAATTACCATATCCTTTACAAATGTTCATCACCAATATATTCATTATTCAAACATAAACCTGTTTTGTTCTCTGTCATAGATGAAATTAAGTTCATGTTACTCACAGCTTCATAAATAACATTGTCATCGATCAATTGTTTTTAATTAAAAAATAATTCCAGGACAAATTTTATGAAAATACATTTTTTTATTCTTAAATGAAATATGTCTCTCAAAAAGCCCAACATAAACAAAACATAGCTGTCCAATAACTAAGGATGAACTGAGTCAATATTTGGTTTTTTTCCCAAGAACCTGCCTCCTAATTACACTGCCAAGGAACAACAGCTTCACGAAGGGGCATCTTGTGGGCACAGCACAGACACCTCAAGGATTCTTCTTGGGAGGGGTGTGTTTTTTTTTTTTTTTAGGGATCCGGGACAGGTAAGAAGTAAAAGTGGATGGAGGAGAAGTGGTACAAGGGGTGGGAGATGATTGGGAGGTAGAGGGAGCTGGAGTGGGTGATTTGTGTGTGTCTTTCGGTTTTGCAGGTGCATGTGGGTCTGGTGTATGTGGTACATTTTTGGATATGTGTGTCTTGGAAGGTGTGTGATATTTGGATTAGTATGTGTTTTTGCAATTGGTGGATGTTGTGGGTGTGCTTTTTTGTGAGTGTGTTTGGATAAGTGTGCTGTTAAGGTAGTTTGTGTGGTTGTGGTGAATGTGTATGTGTTGTAGATGCATGTGCATCTGGTGTATGTTTGAATGTGTGTGGCTTTGTAGGTGTTTTGTATTTGGTTGAGTATGAGCGTGTGGTTTTGGTGGGTGTTGTTTTGTATGTAGGTGTGCATGCATGTGTATGTGTGTGACTATGGCCCTCATTCTGACCCTGGCGGTCTTTGACCGCCAGGGCGGAGGACCGCGGGAGCACCGCCGACAGGCCGGCGGTGCTCCAATGGGGATTCCGACCGCGGCGGTAAAGCCGCGGTCGGACCGGCACCACTGGCGGGCTCCCGCCAGTGTACCGCCGCCCCATTGAATCCTCCACGGCGGCGCAGCTTGCTGCACCGCCGCGGGGATTCCGACCCCCCCTACCGCCATCCAGATCCCGGCGGTCCGACCGCTGGGATCCGGATGGCGGTAGGGGGGGTCGCGGGGCCCCTGGGGCCCCTGCAGTGCCCATGCCACTGGCATGGGCATTGCAGGGGCCCCCGTAAGAGGGCCCCTACATGTATTTCACTGTCTGCTGTGCAGACAGTGAAATACGCGACGGGTGCAACTGCACCCGTCGCACAGCTTCCACTCCGCCGGCTCGATTCCGAGCCGGCTTCATCGTGGAAGCCTCTTTCCCGCTGGGCTGGCGGGCGGTCTGAAGGCGACCGCCCGCCAGCCCAGCGGGAAAGTCAGAATTACCGCCGCGGTCTTTCGACCGCGGAACGGTAATCTGACGGCGGGACTTTGGCGGGCGGCCTCCGCCGCCCGCCAAGGTCAGAATGAGGGCCTATGTGTGTTTGGATGAGTCTGCTATTGAGGTGGATGTTGTGGTGCTTGTGGGTGTGCCTGTGTTTGTAGGTGTGCTGGTTGTTGTGGTGATTGTGGGTGTGCCGGTGGTTGCTTGTGATGTGGTGGTTGTAGTGCTTGTGTCTGTGGTGATGGGTGTTGTGGTTGTCGGTGTGGTGGTGGCACTTGTGGCTATGGTGCCTGTGGGTATTATGGCAGTAGTATGTACATGTTGGGTGGGTGCTGCTTGTGTCTGTTGCAGTGGGTGGGTGCAAAAAAGTGAGTGTGCTTGGGATTTTGGTGGGAGTTGGGATTTGGGATTTGGGATGAGGTAGGGACCAGAGCTGGGGCACAAGTTTGGGCAGGTTAGGGGGATGCAGTAAGTGCAGAGTTTATTTTCACAACTGATCTCTGAATGCCAGACATAGAACTATAAATGACATTCAGAAATGCAACCATTTGTTTAATTTGGCAACTAAGGTGGTCATTCTGACCTCGGCGGTAAAAGGCGCCTACCGCCGGTCAGAAATCCTCCATAATTCCGGCGCGGTCGCGGTAATCCGCCACGGTCATTCTGACCCGCAGCAGCCAAACCTCCGAAAATCCGACAGCCACAACAGACCGCCAGACCAGCGGTCGGCGGAAAAGTGGAGGTGACCAAACCTCCACCGTCACGCCAACAGAAATACGCCCATGCCATTACGACCCACGAATCCACGCGGCGGTCTTTCAAACGCGGTTTTCCATTGGCGGTACACCCCGCCGCGGTCAGAATACACACAAACGAACAAAACTCAGCCACATTGGACGATTTGAATTCCACACACCTGATACACATACACACACCACTCCCACACACACAATACAATATAAAACACACACCCACATCACCCACAAACCCCTTCGACCAAAATCCAAAAAGAAGCACTGAGAGACACAGCAGCGATCACAGAACACCATCACACAGAGGCACACTACACCATCACCCACACAATATCCACACACAAAACAACACACACCACCACACTCAACACACTTAACTACACATACTCCACCCCACACATCATACACACCACTCCATGGCACCCCAAAGACACCCCCGCTTCTCAGACGAAGAACTCAGGGTCATGGTGGAGGAAATCGTTCGGGTAGAGCCCCAGCTCTTCGGCACACAGGTATAATACACCAGCATTGCCCGGAGGACGGAGCTATGGCAGAGGATTGTCGACAGGGTCAACGCTGTGGGACAGCACCCCAGAAATCGGGAAGACATCAGGAAGCGATGGAACGACCTACGGGGGAAGGTGTGTTCCATGGTATCCAGGCACAACATCGCCGTGCAGAAGACTGGCGGAGGACCACCACCTCAACCCCCACAATTTACAACATGGGAGGAGGAAGTCTTGAACATCCTGCATCCTGACGGCCTCGCAGGAGTCGGCGGAGGAATGGATTCTGGTAAGTTGAAGCTTCAATACTGCTTCCCCCCCACCTGCATGCCAAATCATACCCCAACCCTCACCCCCATCCTCGAACCCCACCCTCACCCCAACCCCCATCCTCACCCCCACCCTCACCCCCACCCCCATCCTCACCCCCACCCTCACCCCCACCACCATCCTCACCCCCACCCTCACCCCCACCACCATCCTCACCCCCACCCCCAGCACACCTATTCCCTTCCAATGTCTCACCATCACAACCCACACATCCCAAAACCTAGGCCTGCATGCGTCCACTAAGCATGGACACCCATCACCAAAGCATGCCCAATGCATATACACATCCCCCCCACAAGCCACCCTCACCAAAGCCCCCACACACGAATGCCAGCACTTGGGGACACGGGAACCCACAGATACACCCATATGGCACACATTGAAACTATAACCATACCTCTATACCCCTGCAGGACCCGACCGCCAACACACCGCCACGGAGGGCCCAGAATTCTCCACACCCCCCACCCAAGAGGCCGTCAGCGATGACAGCAGCTCTGTCGACCTGGACACTGATGACCAGCCCGGACCATCGGAGACCTCTGGACAGTCGGTTCCCCTCAGACAGCCACAGGCCACTACAGACCCAAACCCCTCTGGGAATACCAGCACAGCTCCCACCCAGCGGGCCCATGCCTCTGTCTCCAGGGCGCGTCAATCTGCGGTGTGTCTACCACTACAGGGCACCCAGGATAACCCACCACCCCAACAACAACAGGGACCTGGGGGCAGTGGTAGTGGGCACACCGGCCAGGGGGCAGAGTCCCAGGGAAACAGGGCAACTCGGAGGGCAGCTGTGCGACAGGGGGGGGACGGGCCCAGGGAACCCACTCTCCACGAGGCCCTCACCACCATCATGGGAGCATACAACCGCTCCCAGGAGACGATGGCGACGGTACTGGCCAGGTTCCAGGAGATCCAGGTACTGCAGGAGGAACACTATCGGGGGTACAGGGAGGACATCAGAGCCCTCACCTCCACCCTGGTTACCATGGTAGGGCTGCTGCAGGAACTCATCAACACCAGGACGGACACTCAACAACAACAAAGGGCCCCTGCCACTAGCCTGGACCAAGAACAGCCAACCACCTCCGCCGGCGCTAGTGGACAGGAGGCCCCCGCACAACAGCAGCCCACCAGACCCCCACCTCCTGCAGGAGAAGAACCACCCCGCAAGAGGGCCCTGAGATCTCGCAAGAAGACAGAGTAGGATGTCAAGACCCCCGCCAGCAAAGGATACCACCTGATGTCATCCCACTGTCCCACATTGTCACCCTGTCCATCCTTGAACTGCCCATGCTCCATCTCTCCACAGGCCTATGGACAATGCACCTGTGTGACTGTTACTCTGGACTCTGCCATGGACATTCCTTCACCATAGCCCCCACCCACTTGAAACCACCCATCCCATTTTGAGCACTGAAATAAACACCTATTTTGCACAAAACTATCTGGAGTCTGGCTGTGATTTCAAAATATTGTAATTGACATGAGAGTGCAAATATGTCCTTGTACATAGTGAAGTCAACAAACAGCTGCCACAAAGCTGTAGTCCATGGGGAAATGAAGCACAGGACTCGTAGTGGGGACCCCAGATCTGAAATAGGGAGGGAAAAGCCACAACTCAGTCATCATACACTGGGGCAAATAGACAGGCAGCAGAGATGCAGGAGAGTAGTTTACATTTACTAAATTATGTTTTAATTTTTACCTGTGTCCTATTGGAAGTACTGTTCAATGATTCTGTCCCTGTTGTCTGTTTCATCCCCGTCGTCTTCCTCCTCTTCACTCTCCACAGGTTCCACAGCTGCCACAACACCACCGTCTCGACCATCCTCCTGCAGGAAAGGCACCTGGCGGCGCAAAGCCAGGTTGTGAAGCATGCAGCAGGCCACGATGATGTGACACACCTTCTTAGGTGAGTACATTAGGGATCCACCTGTCATATGCAGGCACCGAAACCTGGCCTTTAGGAGGCCGAAGGTGCGTTCGATCACCTTCCTAGTACGCCCATGGGCCTCATTGTACCGTTCCTCTGCCCTGGTCCGGGGATTCCTTACTGGGGTCAGTAGCCACGACAGGTTGGGGTACCCAGAGTCCCCCAATAGCCATACACGGTGTCTCTCTAGCTGTTCCATCACGTAAGGGATGCTGCTATTCCTTAGGATGTAGGCATCATGCACTGACCCAGGGAATTTGGCATTTACATGCGAGATGTACTGGTCAGCCAAACACACCACCTGGATGTTCATGGAATGGTAACTTTTTCTGTTCCTGTACACCTGCTCCCTGCCTCTTGGGGGAACCAAAGCCACATGGGTCCCATCAATGGCACCAATGACGTTGGGAATATGTCCAAGGGCATAGAAATCACCCTTCACTGTAGCCAATTCGTCCACCTCAGGGAAAAGGATGTAGTTCCTCATGTATTTCATCAGGGCAGACAACACTCTGGATAACACCTTCGAAAACATGGGCTGAGACATCCCAGAAGCAATTCCCACTGTTGTCTGAAATGACCCACTTGCCAAGAAATGGAGTACTGACAGGACCTGCACCAGAGGGGGAATCCCTGTCGGTTGGCGGATGGGGGACATCAGGTCGGGCTCCAGCTGGGCACACAGTTCATGTATAGTGGCACGGTCAAGCCGGTAGGTCAGGATAATGTGGCGTGCTTCCATTGTCGACAGGTCCACCAGCGGCCTGTACACAGGAGGATTCATCCGTCTCCTCGCCAAACCCAGCGGACGGTGCCTAGGAAGGACAACATGGAGCACACAGTCAAGCAACCCACAGGTACGTACTCACAGCTTGCACAGTAAACGATTCTCTATGCAGTGAATGGC
This sequence comes from Pleurodeles waltl, assembly GCF_031143425.1. Taxonomy (NCBI): domain Eukaryota; kingdom Metazoa; phylum Chordata; class Amphibia; order Caudata; family Salamandridae; genus Pleurodeles; species Pleurodeles waltl. Next base: position 661,051,300 of record NC_090450.1, on the reverse strand, counting down.
GTGTATGAGTGGCTATGCAAGGCCTAGGCCTGTGTGACGCAGTTGAAATTGAGCCATGTGGACCCTCGAAATGGCGGCTGCCTGACCTGTGAAGTGTGACAATGGGATGTGAGGTCAATGCGCTGGCGTGGCACACCGCGGCGGTCGGCGGTCGAAGACCGCGGCGCAAAGCCGCATTGGTTAACATTGAAGCCTATGGGTTTCAGGAGCCAATGGCGAAGGGCGCCGGCGGTGGCGGTACGCACCGCCGCGGTACGCACCGTCGCAGGCGTGACCGCCATTTTCTATCTACTTATTCACTCGCGACTTGAACTTTCACAGGAGAGGACCTATACTGCAAGTGTTGCTGTGACCTCGGTCTGGAAGGGACAATGGCTGCTGCGCCTGGGGAAAGGGCCCCTGCCTTCCCTGGAGAAGAGTTGGAGAAACTTGTGGATGGGGTCCTCCCCCAGTATGCGCTACTCTACGGTCCTCCAGACCAACAAGTGAGTTTAATTCAATATGGATTTGGGGCCACTGGATCGCTTGGGGGCCTGGCGGGGGGCCTGGCGGGGATGGGGGGCATGTTGGGCCTGGCGGGGGGCATGGCGGGGGGCCTGGCGGGGGGCATGGCGGGGATGGGGGGCATGTTGGGCCTGGCGGGGGGCATGGCGGGGGGCCTGGCGGGGGCCATGGCGGGGATGGGGGGCATGTTGGGCCTGGCAGGGGGCATGGCGGGGGGCCTGGCGGGGATGGGGGGCATGTTGGGCCTGGCGGGGGGCATGGCGGGGGGCCTGGCGGGGGGCATGGCGGGGATGGGGGGCATGTTGGGCCTGGCGGGGGGCATGGCGGGGGGCCTGGCGGGGGGCATGGCGGGGATGGGGGGCATGTTGGGCCTGGCGGGGGCATGGCGGGGGGCCTGGCGGGGATGGGGGGCATGTTGGGCCTGGCGGGGGCATGGCGGGGGGCCTGGCGGGGGGCATGGCGGGGATGGGGGGCGTTGGGCCACTGGCAACGAAAATGCAGACAAACTTGAACGTGGTATTTCTCCCTCCCTGTACGTGTCACATAGGTCCGCGCCCATGAGAAGATCGGGATTTGGCGTGCCATCGCCAAGGAAGTCCGGACCCTGGGGGTCCACCATCGACGGGGCACCCACAGCCGCAAGAGGTGGGAGGACATCCGCTGCGGGACCAAGAAGACCGCTGAGTCTCTGCTGGGGATGGCCTCCCAACGTAGGCAGGGTGCCTGCCGTCAACTGACCCCCCTGATGTTCCGGATCCTGGCGGTGGCCTACCCTGATTTGGATGGGCGCGTGAGGGCAGCACAGCAGACACAAGGGGGTGAGTACAAGCATAATCTACTCTGTTGTCGCGCAGTGGAGGTGTCTGGGTGGGGGAGGAGGGCTGTGGGTCCCCCTAGGCCAGGGCGATATCTGTAGGCTGGGCACCCCCGTAAGCCCCTGTGTCCCCAGCCACCACCCTCAGTAGTGTGCCAGTACAGCCATCCCTGGGCCGTGTCATCCATGGGTGCAGTTGTCAACTCTAGGCGTGTAGGGCATGTTCCACGGAATGCGTAGCGGACCCCAAGTGCGCAATTTAGTGCAGGGGGCATCTGTGTCTGTCATGTCCGCTAACTGTACCGGTGATCCATGTACTCAAAATCTCTTTATTTCTCTCTCCCCCCCCTTTTTGTTTGCCTTTCTGTGCTTGTGTGCATCAGCATCATCAGGCGGAGGAGAAGTGGCATCGGGGCAGGAGGGAGCTGCATCTCACATGGCCCAGGAGGGCCATGCCACAGAGTCTGACTGGACCAGTGAGACGGAGGGCGAGGGGAGCTCCACAACGGGGACGACTGGACCCTGCAGCGACATGGACACGTCCTCGGAAGGGAGCTCCCTTGCGGGGGTGGCACCATCCGTGCCCCCCGCCATTACAGGTACAGCCGCCACCCAGCGCACCATCTCCGCCCTCCCAGCAGCCCCTCAGCGTTCGCCCCGTGCCCGCTCTGCCAGGAAGCCGGGCATCTCCTTCGCCCCAGGCACCTCAGGCCCTGCCCCTGTTACCCCCGCTGCCCTCAGTGAGGAGGTCATTGACGTCCTCCGAACGCTCATTGTTGGGTAGACTACCCTTTTGAATGCCATCCAGGGGGTGGAGAGGGAGGTTCATCGCAGCAATGCGTACCTGGAGGGCATTCATTCGGGTCAGGCTGCCCATCAGCGATCGTTCCAGGCTCTGGCCTCAGCACTGACGGCAGCCATTGTCCCTGTCTCCTGCCTCCCTCTACTAACTCCCTCCTCCCAGTCTCCTGTTCCTCTGCCTGTCCCACCCACACCATCAGACCAGCCTGCACACACCTCAACACCCAAGAGCAGCTCATCCAAACATAAGCACCACAGATCACGCAGACATTCACACAAGCAACATTCCGATGCAGACATGCCAACAGTCACTACCACCTCTGTGACCCCCACCTCCTCGTCTCCCTCCTCCCTCCCTGTGACGTCTACACTCACACCTTCATTCACCTCACCATCAGCCAGTGTTTCCATCACCAGCACACCCTCCAGTACAGTCCGCACACGTGCAGTCACCACCCCCACTGCCATTTACACGTCCCCTGTGTCCTCTCCCACTGTGTCTGTCACCCCCTCTTCCACACCACACAAACGCAGCCACCCACCCACCCAACAGCCATCCACCTCACGACAGCCTCCCGCTCCTGCACTTGCACCCAAAGACAGCAAACTTGTTTCGCCTACAACCACATCCTCTCCCTCCACTCCCATACCCACTGTACCTACCACTCTCCATTGTCCCAAGAAAATCTATCTCTCTACTGCTACCTTCTTTCCTGACCCTGAGCCCCCCCCTCCTTCTCGTCGGGGTAAGAAGAGCACCTCAGCCACCACCAGCCCTGCAGCCCCCTTGACAAGGGTGCAGGGGTATTGGAGCCCACCAGCCCACAGGTCTGGATCTTCGCCCAGCAGCAAGGGGACAGCCAGCCCACCCCCTGGGAAGAGGAGCAGAAGGCGGAAGGGCCGCCGCAGGAGCCCGGGTTCTATATCCCCCCAGGACACTAGCCAGCCACCGTCAACAGCCACAGCTCCAAAGGGAGGAAAGGGCCACAGACTCCCGACTAAGGAGGGCAAGGGCAGCAAGGCGGAGAAGTCAGGCAGCAGGCCTGCTGCCCATGGAGGACACGTCACAGCTGCCCAGGAGGAGCCCACAACCCCCATAGCTGCTGCCCAGGGAGGAACCGTCCCAGCTGCCCAGGGAGAGCCCACCACCCCCATAGCCGCTGCCCAGGGAGGACCTAGCCCAGCTGGCCAGGAGGGCCCCACCACCCACAGCCCAGGTGGGCATTGAAGGAGCACCATCCCCGCTGCCCAGGAGGGCACCACCAGGCAATGAGCAGTTGGCCATAGAATGGCCGCCGTCTCCAGCACCGCTCCGCTGGGGACCGCCGTCTCAAGAACCGCTGAATTGGGCCCTTCAAGGCAAGAGCCACTGAACTGGGCCCTTCAAGGCAAGAACCGCTGAACTGGGCCCTTCAAGGCAAGAACCGCTGAACTGGGCCCTTCAAGGCAAGAACCGCTGAACTGGGCCCCGCCGTCTCCAGCACCGCTCCGCTGGGGACCGCCGTCTCAAGAACCGCTGAACTGGGCCCTTCAAGGCAAGAACCGCTGAACTGGGCCCTTCAAGGCAAGAACCGCTGAACTGGGCCCCGCCGTCTCCAGCACCGCTCCGCTAGGGACCGCCGTCTCAAGAACCGCTGAACTGGGCCCTTCAAGCCAAGAACCGCTGAACTGGGCCCTTCAAGCCAAGAACCGCTGGCCCTTTGGCAGACGTGGCAGGGCAGGATCTGTCTCGGGCAGGGCTGCAGGATGTCCTCTGGCCAACATGCCTCCTCCAGTGGCAGTGGAGTCTGTTATGGACTGTTTGGACTGTGGCTTTGCACTCCCCAGGATGGCCCAGTGGGCAGGCCACCCACTGTATGGACTGTACGGACTGTGGCTTTGCACTCCCCAGGATGGCCCAGTGGGCAGGCCACCCACTGTATGGACTGTATGGACTGTGGCTTTGCACTCCCCAGGATGGCCCAGTGGGCAGGCCACCCTCTGTATGGACTGTACGGACTGTGGCTTTGCACTCCCCAGGATGGCCCAGTGGGCAGGCCACCCACTGTATGGACTGTATGGACTGTGGCTTTGCACTCCCCAGGATGGCCCAGTGGGCAGGCCACCCACTGTATGGACTGTACGGACTGTGGCTTTGCACTCCCCAGGATGGCCCAGTGGGCAGGCCACCCACTGTATGGACTGTATGGACTGTGGCTTTGCACTCCCCAGGATGGCCCAGTGGTCATGGAGTCCCCTCGTGGATCTGGCGTCGTGTACTCAAGTGGCTGAGGTGCCCCCCCTTCCCTTCCCCCTGAGGTGCCTGTCCTTTTTTCTTTCTGATGCCCCTGCAGTGTTCTCTCCGTGGAGTTCTTGTCGTGGGACTGGGCCTTGCCCCTTTGCTCAGGACCCCTGTGGTCCACGGACAGTGGTTGGACTACATATAGTAGATGTATATATTTTGTACATAGTTTATTTATTTATTAGGATTACTGCTGTCCATTTTTCAATATATCTGCCCGTTTAAGATCTCTTCTTTTGGTCTTTGCATTATTTCGGAGGGGGGGGTTTGTGGGTTGTGACAGTGATCTGTGGGAATGCATTGATGTGTGTGTTGTAGTGGGTGTGGGTGGGTGGGTGTGTGCCGGTAATCTTTTCCCTCCCCTGTGTCGTAGGTGCAGTACTCACCGATGTCTTCCGTGCCGTCGGGCTTGCTCCTGGTACAGGAGTAGGTATAGGAGTGCGGGGATGACCTGTAACTCGGGTTCCATACTGCCGGAATCTCGCGTGGAGTGCATAGAGGTGAGCGTTTTCCCGTTCGTAGTCTGTTTCCGCCGTGTTTTTATCGGCGGTGCTCCCGCCCCGGAAAAGGTGGCGGATTGGTGGGTCGTGATAGTGTGGGCGGTACATTGTCTGCCGCCTGGCTGTTGGCGGTGACCGCCGCGCTGTTTGTTTGTTCCGCCGTGGCGGTCGGAGTGTTAATGCGGCGGGCTGTGTTGGCGGTTCCCGCCAGGGTCAGAATTGCATATTTTGGACCGCCGGCCTGTTGGCGGGTTGGCCGCCGCTTTATCACCAACCGCCAGGGTCAGAATGAGGGCCTAAGTCCCTAGATGCCATTCACATTCTCTGTCTGGCCTACAGAGATGCTGCTTAAGAGGTCAATAGCCTCTCCATTAAGTGCAACAAGGGGGATAGGGGTGGAGGGAGGTGCCTGTGGCAAAGGAGATCCGATCTCTTTTAGGGGGATGTGTTTGGGCAACTGAGGGGGAGGAAGAGGAAGGGTGGGGATTGTAATCTTGGTGGTGTACATGGATGCAGATGGTAAATATCCTGTAGGGTCTGTCACCACTAGGCACTGGCTAATTGTGAAGTACTCTGAAGAAGAAGAAGAGCTGGTGGCCTCTGTTCCAGTCCCCTTCCCTCCCATGCCACTGTGTCCATCGGAGTCTGAGATCTCACCACCCAACACACAAGGGCCAGCTGCTTCCCCGCCTTTGTGGCCAATGGCCCTTTTGCCTGCTCCAGAAGATGCTGAAATTTTAAACATTCCCTAATTTCACCTACTTCAAGGGCTTCAAACTTAGGGATACTTTATCAGTAGCCCATGTATGTAGAGAACATCTTAAGGACCCCTTTGCTCACAGTTTTGTAAATTGCCATTATTACTTCCATTTCAATTTTGATCATTTCACTTAAATTTTTCACATTTCTCCTGGAATTGTTCAACACTTCTGAATGGTACAGACTAGTTGTTGTGAATAGTGAACTCATGTCACAAAAATTAATATGTAGCAAGAAACTCTTGTACCGTTAACATTGCCCATCTGCAAAAGTATTTTTCTTTAACTCTTTTTCATCAATATTGATTTATCATTTGGACATAACAAAGGACACAAAACTATTGTATTTGAGTAAGTGGTACTCTATCATGTATGTTTAATTTAATAACATTTGCCTTCCAAATTCATGTTTGTAAAAACAGACTGACTTACATCCACATTTGTGAAGGAGTAAGCCTTCATGCCCATCTGTTAGTGTGAACACGAGCTGACATGAATTATGAATTGAAAACCTTCTTTTCATGTCTGTGCTAAAAATGTTCCCATTGTTCTCATGTTTGTAGTAATTTTCAATCACATGCTCACTAGTGTTTGCTAATTATACCAACTCATCAATGTGAAGTTTAAAACATCCACTGTATCAGAAGTGCACTGTATGCTAGGTCACCTGTAAAAGGGCTAATATAACCTCCTAACAATTTTGATGGAGCATCACATCTGACACAATCAGTTGTGACCTCCTTGGTACAACTGTCCCTTATAACATACCCAAAATCTAGGTATATATTTTTTCTTAGGCACGCATGTGTCTTCACAAAACAGAAATCTTGCCGTAACCTTTTCTACCAATCAATACACAAAACACATCATCATATACCTTGTGCAATACTTACAACAACTAACATTAAGAACTCAAATAGAACTTACCCCCTTGATTCTGCTGTTGGGCTCTCAACTGCCCATCAATCTCGGGACAGGCCATTGCAAGTATGTGACCCATTAAGTGGGGTCAGGGTCAGTGAATGTGCTTCCCACATTGGGAGGACTGGCCGAGCTGGACCTCTGATGACTTTTTGATCCAGCATCATAGGCCCTCATACCTCTTTCTACAATGAATGTTGTACTACTTGTAAACACCCTGGGCTCACACGTTCTTGGCCATGGCCTTCCAAATGGTATTTTTCTGGTGGGAGTTCAACTATTTGGATTGGAAAAAAAAGAAAAATAGATTTTGTGAGGTTTGATTTGTATGTATTGATGTAACACCATTTTTATTTAATCTCACACAAGCATTTCTAATGTTAGTACAGCACACTTCTGAAACAATTATTAGTTACTTGTGACTACAAATTTGTCATGACCTGTTGACAACGCTCATCACTTTTTATGTCCTTATTTTAAAAATGCAGGCCACTAACATCATCTAGGCAAGGGGTATGAAACTTTTCCTGTAGTGAGAGCTACTTCTGATCAGTGCAAATCATTTTGACATACTGAGGGCTAAACAAATGCACATTGTTACCACACACCCCAACGCCTAGATCCATTGGCCTAATGCCTAATACCTAAAGAGCCAGATACTATGGTTATAACCATATACTATGACTAAGGGCAGTATGGATGGCTACCATGTTCGTCTGTGACAGCTTGTTCTTTGGTGATGTATAAACATATGTGTGCAGAAATGGCAATACATTTGAATGGGTCACTGAGAGCCTGGTTCATATAAATGGGAAAATTTAAAGGTAAAAAAATAATTACTCGGACAAGTTCATAACTTGATTTTTTTTCAGCACTTTACATTTCTCTCATTTTGACATAAGGCTGTATTTTCACTTATACTTATGGCACAGTGTCTATTGACCACTAGAAGTGAGGAGCATGCAGTTTGCAAATGGAAAACTTTGAAATGTGAGTAAATTGAAATGAAAAGTCACTGTAATCGTCAAAATAACTTTTCATTTAAATTTACAGACATTCAAAAACATTGCTAAACTTCATTTTGTGAACAGCAAAATTATTGACTTGACTTCACTCCAATCACAGCACTTAACTCAGGAACTAAAAGGGAAAATTGAGCCTGTGTTTAAAAAAAAAAAACAAGTTAGTTAGAAATACATTTTCCTTTCAAACATGTGCCTGTTCCTTCGGTGTCCCATACAGGTGGTTGTACAGGAACAGCAGCTCCCTGGTCAGCAATTCCAACTCTTCTGCTGGGAAGTTAGTGGTACTGTCACCTGCTTTGGAGGCATCGTGGCTCCGAGAGGTTGGTAACCACTGAAAAAGTGGAAGAGGTGTTGTTGGCTGCAGTGTTAGGAGGCAAGTGGGCTTTTTTCGGAATTCCACGTGCATGTACACTACGTATGTGATCATCAACGGAGACAGACACATCCATTAGCTTTTGTACATTGTGGTCACACAAGTAAGCCTATGCCTGAGTCTGCCATGGAGTTTTACACCCACTACGCTGTCAGCTTCCACTGACAGCTGTCAGATTGCAGATGTCCTGAAGGCAAGGTCAGCCAACCGTCATTTTAGATTGTGAATCAGTGTATTTAAAAATGTTAAGTGTGTTAGCGCGCCTTGTCCATAGTAAGTAAACTTACAAGGAGACGCGTATAGGTCGATGAACCTTTTGAATAGCCTGGAGTATCCTAGTCATGCAGTAACTACTGAATCGATAGCTAACATCAATAATCAAGAAACATTTTATGGAAAACAGCTTTAAACCATAATACTCCAGAATAACCACTACGCAGGAAGGAGTTAACAATTTCTATTCCCTATTGATTACAATTCTAGATCATCCATTATTTCAATCTTTATTCAAATCAATCTTTTTTTTAATCTACCAAAGATACATCAATTCATAAAAAAAAGCTTATATAACAATGCAATACCACAAACTAAGAATGACAGCATTAGTAGTGAAATTCAGCAATTAAGTTTATCAGTCAATTGTCACTGTCAACATCACCCATTACAACCTACCTAACCAAGATTAGCATTAGTATGGGGGTCTTCATGTGAAAACAATTTAGAGAAAACATAAATTTGGAAAAAAATCTACCTAAGTGAGAATCTTTAAACACAGCGCAGTTGATAACTAAAAGGAAAGGCACAAAAATAATCAGTCACATTTTCATAGCTACCTATCCAGGATGGATCAGCAACAAGTCAGTCTTCATCTTCAGGTCATCTATGAGTCAGCTACGGATCAGGCTCACAGACCATGAGCCCAATATCAGCTACTCGGACAGCGCCTCCTGATGTCAGAAACTTTTCTCCTCAACTCTGATTTCTTGCCCCTTGTCATGACTTTTTATTAGGGTCTCCCAGTACATCCCCCTAATTGCTAATTGGTCAGTTAGTTGGCAGATATGATTTTAACCTATAGTTTTTGTTTACCAAATCTACTAATTTTCATATGTCTCAGTTCACAAGAAATGGATTGTTTTTTTCCGACGATGTCCTCATCTTCCAGACCTTCAGGTATAGAAATTGTTGCATATCCTTCTTCAGTCAGTGGTCCTATTGTTCAAGTCCTGGGAAAGTACTTTTAGCCTGCTCTACACATAATAGTATCAAATTGTCTTCATCATCTCCTGTCTGCCGGTACATTGCAGAACGTTCTAGCTACTTGAACCTCAAATGGGTCAAGGTTGATTATAGTGGTTTCCAGTCCTTTGCAAAGCTCTCAGTATTTCATGCTTTCAGAGTGAGCGAGGCCCAGTGAAACTAGGCCCTTAGTCCAGCTAACCTAATACTACAAATTAATATCAAACATAGGTTATACATCTCATTATGACATATTTTTACATCTTTCTCATATATTTTCATTATTTCATACAATTTCAGTCATTTTAGTATACATGGTGGTCATATCCCGAGGGCACATTTACAAACGTGTACATTATTTTTCTATAATTCATTTCTCTACGCAATTTCTCATTAGTAATTACATATACTTCATTAATAATTTTCTCAATTAGCATATCTGCTTCAACAGTCCCTCCTCTGATGACTAAATATGTCATCACACCTTCCTTTATCATTATTTTACAGTTCGGTTTCTGATGTACTTTGACTTCTCCTTAATTTCTCTCTATATATTCTTCTCCTAGGCTGTTTTCCCTCCTCTGATTATTCTTAGATCTCTTTAATTTTATTTTCTCCCTTAATTTACATGAACCCCATAAGCCTAGTATAGAAACAATCACAATTAATATTCCCTGTAAAGTTTCCATAACAGCCCATTCCAAATTTGACTAACCCAATTACCCACGGAAGTCAATCCATTTCCAACTTTTTCCCAAGCTCCTGGCTCCTTCAATTCCTTCAAATCCTTGCCCGAATTAGTTAAGTTAGTAAGTAAGTCTCTTATCTCCTTATCACTATTGGGTATATATGAACAACAATGCCTGGTGCTAATCATCCTACAGAATCCACCGTCTTTCGCTAAAAGTATATCTAACGCAAGCCTATTTTGAAGCGTCATAGCTGTATCCGCAGCCAATTCAGTATCTAACAGGAGTATTGCCCCTGTGAAATTTGTCGGCATGTTATCCACAATAGTAGACAACTTTCGTATCTTGATTGCATTCAAAATAACTCCTACTGAAGGAATTCTTTCACCAAAAATGTCTCCCACAATTGCAGAAGAGGTTTCCCTCATCTGTCGCTCATGATGTAATTCAGTCACTTTCGGAAATTTATTTAAATCATCTATCTGATAAATTTTAGGGAAAACTATCACCAAATAGCATGTCCCATACCATCCTATAGGAAGATGATAATAAGTAGCAAGTCCACAAATATAGTAGATTCCAGGAATTGCAGGGTCCTGACCATTCAGCATAAAAGCCCATCTACTCTGAAACAAAAACACATGCCTACATTCACTCATTCCCACAAATAAAGTGTCAGTGCGTGATTTTGGCCTATATATACAAAGCTTCCCTACATGTAATGCATCTAAAGGTAATTTTCCTTGCGTTTTAATAGCAGTGTAAGCATAATCATTCATATAAGTTCTTTTCATTAATACTTTCTCTAACTTTTCCTTCAATACCTTTCTCCTGTCATCAGTATGCCCTATAAAGCTCTTTTCTAATGGGGTTAGTAAGCAGGTTAAATTATTTTTATGAGCATAAGCAGTGCCAAACATTAGTGTTGGCTTAAAGAATCCTCTAACTAAGGCTATATCATGCTCTTTAGCTACTTTACTCAAATATCTAATAATAGGAACAAAAGAAAAAGTTTGAATAAAAAATACTGGATATACTCTTCGTTATAGAATCTGGTTAGTAGCAAACTACAAGTTATGCCATAAATTAATGGCAGGCTATGGTACGTAATCCCTTCTTCCACAGAGGAAGGAATTTGTGTACACACAAGACAATTCCTCGCATCCATTGTCTCAACATACTCACTCAACAACCGATAGAACACATTCGAAGAAAGCTCTCCTTGAGTCTTAGTATAGTCATGCAAGTACTTTTCATCTAGCTTAAACTTCTCTAAAGCTGTTAGTGTAGTAGTTTCAGAAACAGAGGCAATAGTAGCCTCCTTCATTTCATGAACAGATATTCCCACAATCATTATTATAAACATTATTCCACACATAATTGCCACTCCAGCATTCAAATACCTACAATATCTAATATTTCTAACGCGTTACTTAATTCAGCCATGATCTGTAAAGAATCAGAGAGTAGAAATAATTCTTAGATAAAGTGCAACAGAAAAAAAAAAAATCAAAATGAGAAAAAATATTTCTTCTCATGGTTCAGTTTCACACGTAGGAACCCTTTCTCCTTTGTCAAAATCAGCTAGCAGCTTGTCACATCCGGGTTTCAATTGTATAATCAGGTTATTAATGTCTTTTCTGATTTATTTTTAACAGTCTCTCTTTACAGGCTTCTTCAGATTAGCTCAATAACTCAGTTCATTGATTACCTTCAGTTTGCATCAAAGTACTGATTCAGAACTTCTCAATCAAAGCAAAAGGACATAAACTTGTTTTGCCATTCACTTGTTGCTGCATATGCCCATCCAGGAACTGTGTATCTTCAACTTGCTACTCTCTTTCTTTTCAACCTTCGTTCTCCACCTAACTCTCCTTCACTTAATTCCTCTTTTCTAGTAGTATCCACTTCTTCCTCTATTGGTTTATTTATGAACAATTCCTTCTTTCTCCCAATTCGCGACTCAGGCCAATTATCTCATTTTCTCATTCCTTCTGCCAATATTCTCCTCAGGATTGGACTATTTTCCTTTTCTCTCTCTATGGTGTTTTCTCTTGATGGACCTGCAACGGGTTCAGGAGGAGTCGGACCACTTTGACTTTGATCCGTCTCAACTCTTTACCCCTCTCAATCTGGCACTTGCTCTCCTTGCTTTTGAGCACCGTCTGCTTCTGGGAGAACCCCTACTGTACTCGGTTCTCCTGCTGTATCCCTTGGGTTAGACTCTTGCTCACCCTCCTGTAAATCTTCACTTTTGTCTGTTACAGGGGTGATTGATCCATCTTCCACAAGCTCAGGATCAACTTCAGGTTCAGCTTGCTCTTGTTCCGGCTCAGGTATAGCCACTTGTTTTGCTGCTGTTGGTGCTCTCCACAACACTTCTTCATGTTCTTGCGGACTCACCACTCTCTTTGTATGGCTTGCATGTATCCAGTTCGGCAGTCCTGCACGGTTTACAGCTGTCATAGTTGTTAGCACTACCTGGTAGGAACCTTTCCAACTCAGTTCTAAACAGGTCTTTCGAACGTGCTTTTTGATGACGACCCAATCTCCAGCTCTAAGATTGTAAACTGGGTCATGGATGGGTGGTAGGGTAACAGCCTGCACCTGCTGAGAGAAAGAGCAAACCACATCAGCCACACCTTTGCAGTAGTCCAACACCATATCATCTGTAATATTGACAAGTGCATTGGCTGGAATTGCTGGCAACCTCATTACTCTTTCCATGAGGATCTCATGGGATGACAGTCCTGTCTTTCTGTCAGGTATATTTCACATTGACATCAGTACCAAGGGTAAAGCATCTGGCCATTTCAGATTAGTTGCGGCACACATCTTGGCAATTCTTGATTTCAATGTACCATTCATTTGTTCCACTAGTACTGATGCTTCAGGGCGATAGCTGCAATGCAACTTCTGCTCAATGTTTAATGCTGCACATAAGAGTTTGATCACTTCGTTATTGAAGTGAGTTCCCCTATCTGATTCTAAAGAGATTGGAAATCTGAACCGTGGTATTAACTCTCTAAGCAACAACTGTGAGACTATCATTTCTTCGCGTAGGGTATGCTTTAATCCAATGACTAAAGACACACACAATCAACAGCTCGTACTTCAATCCACCACATGCAGGCATCTCAATGAAATCCAACTGCATTCTGATGAATGGCCCTCCTGCTCTTCCAATGTGGCTCAAATTCACCACCGTCCATTTTCCCACATTTATTGCTGACAAATTACACATCAATGACACTGCCTCTGCTGTCTGTCTGAATTTCGGATTGAACCAATCAACTTTGAACAACCTGACCATGGCATCCCTTCCAATATGTGCCGGGCCATGGTAATAGCGGGCCATCTGAGTTAACAAACTATTTGGCAACACCATCTGATCCTCCTCAGAAACCCAGATTTCATCAGATCTTTGAATGTATTTTAATCTGATCCAAAGTTGTTTCTCTTCCTTATCTGCATTCTCTTGCAATGTTTTCAATTCTTCCAGTCTATCAATTACCTTTAATGCAAAACTTGTGCAATTATTCTCTTCTTCGGTCATTAGTTCCCACTTGGCTTTAAACGATATACAGTTCAATGCACAAAACCTTGCGACTTGATCTGCATATCCATTTCCCAATGAAATGTAATCCTGTGCCTTTTGATGTGCACTACATTTTACCACAGCAATTTCTTCAGGTAACTGTATTGCATACAACAACTCTTTTATTCGGTCGCCATTTCTCACTGGTGTGCCAGTAGAGGTCATAAAACCTCGCTGTGACCTCAACTGGCCAAAATCATGAACAATTCCAAATCCATACTGACTGTCAGTATAGATTATTACTCTTAATATTGCAGAAACATAGAATGCTCTAGTAAGAGCTACTAATTCTGCCACCTTTGCAGAGTATACACCTCAAAGCCGTGAAGCTTCTAATGTGCCTGTAATTGTGCATACTGCATATCCTGCTCTAAAAGTCCCTGTTCCATCTCTGAGACACGAACCATCAATAAAGACAATTTGGTAATTTTCTTCCAAACGCGTGTCTCTAATATCAGGTTTCGGTTTTGTACACAATTCAGTTACCTCAAGACAATCATGCTCGACGTCTTCTTCTTTTTCAATTTCAACAGTATCACTTGGAAGCAATGTCGCTGGATTCAGCACTGTCCATCTCTTTAACATTACATTTGGAGCACCCAATATGCTTGTCTCATACCTTGTTAGTCTTGCACCCGTCAAGTATTGCGTTTTCGTCCTTGCCAGTAATATTTCAACAGAATGTGGTACCATTCCAGCAATGGGTATCCCATCACTATACCCTCACATTTGGAAAGACTTTGACCAACTGCGGCTACTGCACGCAGGCAACCTGGTAAAGCTGCTGCGACCGGCTCCAAGGTAGCTGAAAAATAATTTACAGGGCGATAAGCACCTCAATGGACCTGTGTCAAAACAGACAAAGCATCACGCTCATGGTAAAACGATGTGAAAGGCTTTGTGTAATCAGGCATTCCCAACGCTGGAGTGCTGCACAAACTCTATCTCAATTCAGTGAATGCTTTCATCTGATCTTCATCTGGGGTAAAGGGATCTGTAACTTCCTTATGTGTCAACTGCTGCAAGGGTTTAAGCAATTTCAGCAAAATTTTGAATCCACTGTCTACAGTACCAGACCATTCCCAGAAACATCCTGACATCTCTCTGTGATGTCGGGGGACTTCCCTGCAGAATCATGGTAATTCTCTCCCTGGAGATTCTCCTTAATCCCTTCTCAATCTGGTATCCCAGATATTTTACAGATTTTTGGCAATACTGCAATTTCACAGGTGAAACTTTATGTCCAAATTCTCCCAAATGATTCAACAGGGCAATTGAATCACACTAACACTTGTCCCTTGCTCTAGATGCGATCAGCAAATCATCAATTTATTGCACTAGAGTCGATTGGAATGGTAATTCTAACGACTCCAAGTTCTTTTTCAAGATCTGATTAATCAGTGTTGGTGACTCCCTACACCCTTGTGAAAGCCTGCACCAGCTGTAGACTCTGTCTAGGAATTTGAAACTAAAAAGAAACTGACTATCCTCATGAAGAGGCATGGAAAAGAGAAAAGAAATCTTGTGACAAATCAACCACTGTGAACCACTCTGCATCGCAAGGAATCTGAAACAGTATCACTGCTGGATTTTGCACCACAGGACAACATTTAACCACCAAATAATTCATTTTTCGCAAGTCCTGTACAACGCGTCCTTTCCCACATGGCCTTTTCAAGCCCATCATTGGCGAATTGCATGGGTTGCTTAACACTTCCTTCAAAACTCCTTGTTTTAGAAAATCTCCAATTATTTGCGCAACTTTCATCAAAACATCTTGTGGCATGTTATAGTGTGGAAGCTGCAGAAATACTGCATTAGGTTTTAAAGTGATTGTAATTGGCTCCACTCCCTTAATCAGACCTACTTCTTTACCTTTCAGGTCCCAGACTACTTCTTTCACTGTTCCCTGTAAATCTGCATGCAATTCCTTCACAGTAAACATTGGGAAAAATTCAATCAATGGGTATTCTCCACTAGCATTGTTAACCATCATTTCAGTCACCTGTTCTTTCTCATCATCATTATTTGTTTGAACTTCTATTCCACTGTCTGAACAATTAAAGGAGCTTCTTGTCTTACGCAGTAAGTCTCTTCCCAGTAGAGATATGTGACTCGAGTCAAACACCAGAAATCTATGTAGACCCTGGTAATTGCCAATTTCAACCTGCACTGGTTCTGTGATTGGGTTTGTCAACTGTCTATTTTCCACTTCCTCAACTTGAACTGTCCTGCCTGAACGAGGTAAATTCGGGACCTCAATGCTACTCACTGTAGAGCGTGTAGCTATTGTATCCACTAAGAATGAGACCTTCTGTACCATCACTTTTCCCTTCACGAAAGGTCCTCTCTGATCTACTTCTTGGGAGGCTGCAAGCATACAAGCTCCTTCATCACATCTGTCACTCATCCATTCTTCGTTTATTTCATCCTCACTATAAAATGGAAATTGGTGCACTGTGTTATTACTACTGTCTTGTCTCTGACCTGTGACCTGCTGAGTGAGCATCACCTGTTGCTGCTCCATCGGGGCTTGAGGTATCTGCATTTGCTGTCTAGGTACCATGGGGACATGCTGCTGTACTGGTGCACCTGTGCAAATTGTACGCGTGGCACCTGCATTTGCTATACTGGTAGGAAATTATGTCCTTTATTTTGAACGTTAGGAATAAATCCTTTCATCCTTGGGACTTTCGCAGTTTAAAATGTACCAACATCACTTTGCTGAACAACACCATTCTGCGCCATCAACGGACACTACCGCTTCCAGTGCCCCACGTTTCCACACAAATGACAAGGCAACATCTTTTTCATTCCCTGCATGTCATTCTGAACCACTACGGTCCCTAACTCCGGACTACGCATCATATCAACTCCACGTCCTTGCCTCTCATTTGAGGCTGGACCATAACAGCTCTATGCTATGGCGGCATAGGCGGTACTGTAGCTCCTTGCACTCCTGTCTGAGCTGCCTTTATTTGCATCACCATCGCTTTCTCCTTTAACTTTTTCTGCTTCAATTCAATCTCGTCACTACAGTATTTTGCATACTGCAGCACTTCATCAATTGGCTTTGCCTGCCAGCAAATCAAATCTTAATGATCTGTCCTACTTCTGGTCTCAAACATTCAACGAACCTAAACACAAAATGTAACATGTCTTTCGGCTCAATTGCTTCCTTGCCACTGTACTTCTTGAATGCTTTTAACAATCTTTCATAGTGGGTATGTATTGACTCTTTAGACTCGTGAACTGTTATATCAATTCGCTGCCAATCAATATTTTGGGGAGAAATTCTAGTCTTCAGGAACTCGATCACCTTATAATAATTTTTTATTACCTCAAGTGAAGGTGCACCCGTTACTTTATCTCTTTCTGGTTCACTTGTTGGCCAATCCACCGCTCTCTTACATTCAACCCACAAGTCGGGTTCCACCACTATCTCCAATAGCGTGTTTAAGTCTTCCCACAAACATTTGGAAACTTTTACAAATCTATCTGTCTGCTGATACCACTCGACTGGCTTCTCTCTTAATTTTGGGTAGTAATTTGTAAATGAAATTATATCACTCCTGTGCCATGGAACATGACCTGCCCTCCTGGAATCTCTCTCATCGGAAGCATTTTTACCGATTCCTTTTCCTTTTGAAAATCTCCAGACCCCTCTTGTGAATCCCACTTTCCTTAGTCTTTTTTCTACCTTCCCACTTCTCTAATGCTCCCCAAATCTGAACACTATGCAGCAATTGCCTCAAATGAGCCTTCATTCCTGCTGATCTCATGTGTTCAAAATCCTTTGCCTCGTAATCTAATCTGTAACTGCAATTCAAATGCTTTTTTTCTCAATCTCAATTTCATGTTTCCCTGCTAATTCTGACAATTTCTGATGTATTTTATTCACTTCTCTTGTAATATTTGGGCACAAATACCTCAGCTCTTCTTCAGTGTAGGATGCCAATCTGTTCACATCCATTGTTCCCTCAACTGATTCGGTTGCTTCTATATTCAACCTCACATGATTGATCTGCTCTTCGCCATTCTGCGCATTTTGAGGAGTGTTTAGACTGTCTAACCATTTACTCAATGGCTGGGCTGACAATCCCTGTAACGAAATGTTACTAGCATTTGGCACTGGTAGCTGTTGCACCACTGCACCTGGAGACTGCGGCGTCAAAAGTTTCAAACTTTGACTCACATTCGGGACATTGACAGCATCTGCAAGTGCTACAAGTGGACTAAGATCCATTAATGGTCTAGATCCATTGAAAGTCTGACCTATTGATGACATCCCTTGCACTGGATCACTTACTCCCCTTCTTATAAGACTATGGTGGTCATTACAACCCTGGCGGTCAGTGACCGCCAGGGTTAAAGTGGCGTTCGTACCGCCAACAGGCTGGCGGTATGAAAACCCATATTTTGACCGCGGCGGTACCGCCGCGGTCACAACGCCGGGGCCGCCGGTATTCCGCCATTTTAGCCCCGGCAATGATAATCCGCCAGGGCAGCGCTGCCCTGGGGATTATGACTCCCCTACCACCAGCCTGTTTCTGGCGGTTTGCACCGCCAGGAAGAGGCTGGTGGTAAGGGGACTCAGGGGGCCCCTAGGGGCCTCTGCACTGCCCATGCACTTGGCATGGGCAGTGCAGGGGCCCCCAGACAGAGCCCCATCGCGCATTTCACTGCCCGAATTTCGGGCAGTGAAATGCGCGACGGGTGCCACTGCACATCAGCATTGCCGCTGGCTCAATTACGAGCCGGCGGCAATGTTGATGTGACTTTTCCGCTGGCCCAGCGGAAAAGTAAAAATACAGAGCCAGCCATACCGCCAGCACTGGCGGTATTCTGGCTCCCGCAACCTCGGCGGTCTGCAAGGCAGACTGCCGAGGTTGTAATGACCCCCTATGTGGCATTTCGTTCTGTTCTCCCATGCTTGCCTTCTTCTGTGCAAACAAGGTGATCTGTGTAGGGAAAGGTGCGGAAGACATTGTGACGTGAAGGGTTAATTAGTCTGAGCAGTGTAGATGAGCGTGCTACATGCAGAAACCTGAACAGTACATGGAAAAGTTCAAGATGTCGCTTGTCAATAGGACCCAGGTTCACAGCAGAAGTATTATTGGCAGAAGTACCAGAATACATTATTGGCATGGATCTGTTATTAGGCAAAACTATAGAAGCGCAATGGGGAACATTCACTTTTGGTGTGAGGTGCACACAGATAAAGAAATCTATGACAATCCTGATTGGGCATGCAGAGTGGAGTCCATTACATGTGCCTTCTCCAAAGGAGCCAGTGTGTATCAAGCAGTACCGAATACCTGGAGGTCACAAGGAGATTTCAGAAACTAGTCAAGGGCTACTAGATGCAGGTGTGCTTAGGCCGGCCTTGAGCCCATTAAATTCCCCTATGTGGCCTGTAAAGAAACAGGATGATACATATAGAATGACATTTGACTATCGACAGCTGAACAAAGTGGCCCCGCCCTTGATAGCCACAGTCCAGACATCATCACCCTAGTTGAACAGTTGAGCAAAGATGTGGGGGAATGGCATGCTGTAATTGATTTAGCAAATGCCTTTTTCTCAATTGACATTGATGAGGCAAGTCAAGACCAATTTGCAATAAGCTGGCAAAACAGACAGTTCACGTTCAGAAAGCTGCCCCAGGGGTATGTACATATCCCCACCTTGTGCCACGGACTAATAGCCAGAGATTTAGCCAACTTCTCAGCAGGGGACACCCACCTTGCACATTACATTGATGGCATCATGATTACTGGGGAAACCAAAGAACAGGTCTCAGACACACTGGAGAGGTTAATTGAGTACTTACAGCAGAGGGGATGGGCTATTAACCCTAAAAAAGTCCAAGGCCCTGCACACAAGGTCAAATTTCTGGGCGCTATTTGGTCAGGACCAGTAAAACGAATACCACAGAAAGTGATTGATACGGTACGGCAGCCAAAGGTTCCTACAAAAAAAGCAGAAGCACAACAATTCATTGGCTTGATGGGGTTTTGGAGACAACATATCCATCACTTAGGATTAACACTGAGACCATTATATGAAAAAAGCACGCTTTTCAATGGGGACCTGAACAGCAAGAGGCCTTTAAGGGGGCAAAAGATGCATTACAGAACTATTTTGCGTTTGGTCCTCTCACAGAAGGAGACCTGTTTGAGTTGGAAATGATAGTACAGGATGATGTAGTGGTGTGAAGTCTATGGCAAAGGCAAGGGAGAAAGAAGGTGCCACAAGGATTCTGGTCAGAGGTCAACCCCATCCATGAGCAATTACACCCCGTTAGAGAAGGAATTAGCAGGAGCATATTGGGCATTAGTGGAAACGGAACGCTTAACTGGTGACCAGCCAGTTACCTTAAGAACACAGTCCCTTTACTAGGCTGGATAAGAGAAGGAGGGGTTGGCGCTAAAGTAGGCAGAGCACAGGAGTCTACCATCGTGTAGTGGAAATGGTACCTGCAGCAGAGAGCAAAGCCGGGGCCAGCAGGAGTGTTGAAGTCACAAGAAGATATGCTAGAGGTAGTGGACTTGCAGGCAATGGCCCCCTCATAAGAACTTACTGAAATGGAACCTTCACCATTCAAAACAGCCCCACCTTCTGAGCAACTTACTGAAGAAGAACAACAAAATGCACGGTTCACAGATGGTACAGATGTGGAAGAAAGGGCAAAGGTTTCAAATCTATGTGGGACATGTGGATGCCTTTTGTCCATCAGACACGTCCTTTGCATCTCTATTCAACAATACTGCAGATCAGATGGCAAAAACACGGACAGTGATCATTAATGAAGAAGCAGAGGCTGCTTTAGCAAACTGTGCTCATGCAACTTCAGGACATCTAGGAGAAAATGGCACTTATGCATGGGCGCAGCAACAACAAATTCCAGTTACTAAAGAACAAGTGCAACAAGCAGTAAAGGAGTTCCCTACATGTAACCAAATCAGAAAAAATGCCTTTGCAAAGGAAGCCTAGTGGACATATCAAAAGAGGAACTGCAGCTGCCACGGTGTGGCAATTGGACTATATCGGGCCACTACCAAAAGAAGGAGGAAAAAGTTACATATTGACCATGGTGGACACCTACTCTGGCCTTATGTTAGGTATGCCTTATAAGTCTGCAGACCAGAAGTCCACTTTGCGAGGGCTAAACTACCTTATAAAACATTATGGGGTGCCTGATGAAATCCAAACAGACAGAGGTACACACTTTTCAGGGAAAGCGGTGCAGGACTGGGCCCAAGAGCAGGGGATTCTGTGGATATTACACCTTAGCTATTATCCACAAGCTGCAGGCATGATTGAGAGATATAATGGGTTGTTAAAAGAACAGGTAAAAAAGTTATCAACAGATCAGACTCTAAAAGGGTAGAGTAGTAATTTAGACAAAGCTTTATTTGAACTGAACAACAGACCAGTTGGGCAGCAGACTCCTTTCATTCGAATGACAGGGCATGACAAAGAACCTGTACATACCATGACTGTCTGGAAAACAGACCCTCGAGCCAGATTACCTTTGCAGGCTACTGCTGGAAGTATAGGACTAGATCTGTTTGCTCCAGAGGGCGGAGAAGTGCCTGTAGGACAGATAAAAACAATACCATTAGGAATAGGAGTGAGAGTACTACCAGGAACCTATGGTAGGATTGCCTTCCGATCTAGCATAGCCATCAAAGAAGTGTCAATACTCGTGTGAGTCATTGATCCAGATTATAGAGGAGAGGTTAAAGTAGTATTGTTGAACCAAGGAAATGCTGCTGTATCATATCAAGCATATGACAGACTTGCACAGTTAATTTGTGAAAAAGCGCACACTCCACATATAGAAGAGAGGTCTGACCCCTCCCCCCCTGATAGTACCCAGAGAGGTGATGGGGGATTTGGAAGCACAGTAAAGAAGGTGTGGCTACATCAACCAGGGAAAAAGCCAGAAGCAGGAGAGATATTAAGTCAAGGGGTGGGGAGCACGTATGTTGTACTTTTGAAGAACTCTAATGTACCTGTGTTTGTACCTGCAATGAGACTCACACCGCGGTCATAGATGATGACATATGAATCAGTGATGTGGTTCCTGTTGGCGGTCATAATTGCAACTGGAAGGGCCGTTTGGGTTCGACCGAATATAGCAGAGAATGTTGTTATGGACCTCAGTGTCATATGTGCACCACAAGCAGTTAATGTTACCGATGACAAGGGGAAGATTTCACTCTGCAATGTAAAGGTGCTGGGAGGCAAGTGGATGGCTGCCAAATCTGTGACCTGCAAGGTAATGGGGCAGCAAATTTGACATGCTAATGGACTAAACGAATTGCAAGGAACACCAGCAATAGCGCAAGATTTAAATTATACCTTGAATATGATATGCAAATATTGTGATACAATTGTACCGTTTACGCCAGCCCCAACATATCCATGTAAACCATATGATTGTTGTGACAAACAAAGTATGTTACCAGGGCATATGGTGGTGATTACAATGAACAATAGAACCAAAGGAGCCCGATATTCCAAACCGCCAGCATTCATGTTTTATGTAGCTGAAAGACGCATGATTAGCAACCTAGGTAACATTTCCATAGTTCGATATAGGATAGGATGTAAGCAAGCTTTGCATGTAAGCATAATTAACCATATTGTATTACAGATAAATATTACTAAAGGAAACATCTCAAGTTATGATCCACTATTTGCCCCATGGACATTGCAGATATGGCCATTACCAAAGCTATGTATTAGAAGAGATCTAGGATCCTTGATAGCCGGAGCCACTGGAATAGGGGTAGGAGCCTTAAATTATTTTGATATTGAAGCCATTAGGAATAAGTTATCATCTACAGGATATAGTAAAGGAGAGTCAATTAAAGTCATTTCTCAAAGGGGGCCCACGCACTCACAAGAAATGTGGAAAGTTCAACGGGGGTTGTACCATGATTGGCAATGGCATAATTTCACCAATGAGCAATTTGGAAAAAGCTTTCAAAACACGCAGGCAGTATCCAAAGGAATTCAATGTATATTATGGCAAAGTATTGTTAATCAACAGTATGTAGATTTTAAATCAGAATGGGGACAGCTCCAAGGCAAGTACTGGAGACCGAGGAGATATGGGTAAAGCTCATATAGTTTCATTGTGAAGAAGAAATGTGTTATGCTCATTTTTAAACAGCAAGAAGTGATTTCCCTCCTGAAACATGGTGCCCTTTTATATAGCTCCCCATAGTAATAGGGAAAGAGTGGTGGATACCTCATACTTACAAAAATTGGATTGATCAGACAAACCATACTGTAGATCCCACAAGATGCGCAGATTGGTCTAAGGGGTGGGTATGTACCCACACAGGATGGGTGCTAGACCCATGCCTTCACCCAATACAAGGAGAATGTGAATGGTTACCTTATCCTATAAATGGCACAGACTTATATCAGATAGGGAAGGAGAGTGTATGCTATGTTACTAATCATTCCTTGCTTACAAACGGATTTGTACGAACCACAGGGGAGCAAGGAACGTGTATGTGTAATGTTACCAGCATTATTGACATAAGTACTCACATCCTATACCGGCCGACTAAGTTCACCACAACCACATCACAAACGCAAATGCAAGAACAGTTAGAATGGAAAATCCTGCTTGTTGTTAAGCTACCCAGACTAGAGGTAATCAGGCAATACGCACAAGTTACATTTGCTAAGTTTGAAATGGCAGCTAAATACACCAAGGATACAGCCATACAGATGACCATAGACGCTAAACAGCTTATGCACACTGCTTCACGCATCCAACAGGATGAGCACCACTAATATGATATTTTCTTGGGCTGGGCACCAGGAGCTACAAAAACGCTTAATGTGATATTGCATCCTTTAATTTGGTTACTGATTATTTGTGTCATACTGATGGCTATGTTATGCAGACTATATGCATGCACTGAACAGCTTTATGCTAAAATGCAAGCACTTGGAATAATGCTGATTGGTATTCATAGCATCCTGGCTGGAGAAATACCAAAGTAAATGATTTCTGTTTCGCATGCATCACCCTCATCTAAGAGGTGGAGTGATCAGTGTAGGTAAAGGTGCGGAAGACATTGTGACGCGAAGGGTTAATTAGTCTGAGCAGTGTAGATGAGCGTGCTACATGCAGAAACCTGAATAGTGTGTGGAAAAGTTCACGATGTTGCGTTCAAGCTTGTTTTCCAACATTCCATAGATAAAATTATGTGCAGTCTGCATGTTCAAGAAGCAGGAAGTGTGGGAGAGAGGCAGACAAAGGTTGCTCTAACCCTGAGAAAAAGAGTTCATGAGAAGGCCAAAAAATAATGACTAGTGAGCAACAGGGCAGCCAAAGGACTTGCACTTATAACATAGCTAGAAAATGCGAGAAAAGAATAGAGTCCAAGCTTCAGGTTATTTAAGCACGGGTGGGGGAATTGAAGCTCGCAGATGGAGTTGTGCAAGCTGCCATCGCCCACATCGCTGCCTCCCTGGTTGTGCTGTTCTTAGACTGCGATGCTCGAGGGGGAGATAGGCTCCAGGGAGTGGGAGAGGGCTACCTAGCACTGTGGATAAAATTAAGTTCCACCTAAGGATTAAAGGCCTTTGTTTCTCTGCTTTATTCTGCTTGATCAACATGCTAGCGCTATGTCTGCAATCTAATGTATTCTGTCCATTTATATCTGATTTCCTTGAATGTCTCAATGTGAATGTGATGCAGTAGCTGAATATGCATTTCATAGGCAGTCGGTTAATGTAGTTTCGTATAGTACAGCTATATTTGGATTACTATATTGATAAACTCTTTGCATACATATAAATAGATATTGTTATTGCTATTTTCATTCTACTCTGTTGGTGTGCCAAACATATTTATATATATATATTCACAGATTATTCTATTAAAGCTAAGCTGTGTGCATTATTGGTGTGTGGTCCTTCATTGAGCGTCCACCACCAGGAACAGGATGGCAGTGAGGGGGTCGGAATCCCCCATGGCGGCGCAGCAAGCTGCGCCGCCATGGGGGATTCCTCAGGGCATCGGAAAACCGGCGGGACACCGCCGGTTTTCCTGTTCTGACCGCGGCCAAACCGCCGCGGTCAGAATGCCCTGCAGGGCACCGCCAGCCTGTTGGCGGTGCTCCCGCCAACCCCGGCCCCGGCGGTCCTTGACCGCCGGGGTCGGAATGACCCCCTTAGCCTGCTCTACACATAATTGAATGAAATTGTCTTCATCATCTCCTGTCCCCCGGAACATTGCAGAACGTTCTAGCTACTTGAACTTCGAACGGGTCAAGGTTTGTCATAGTGGTTTCCAGTCCTTTGCAAAGCTCTCAGTATTTCATGCTTTCAGAGTGTGCGAGGCCCAGTGAAATTAGGCCCTTAGTCCAGCTAACTTAATACTACAAATTAATACAAAACATAGGTTATACATCTCATTATGACATATTATTACATCTTTCTCATATATTTTCATTATTTCATATAATTTCAGTCATTTTAGTACACATGTTGATCGTACCCCAAAGGAGCATTTTCAAACGTGCACATTACTTTTCTATAAATAATTTCTCTACGCAATTTCTTACATATACAGCATTAATAATTTTCTCAATTAGAATATCTGCTTCAACAAGTGCATCACTACAATCAAAATAGTGGCTAGTCTATTAAGATTTACAAAATGTAAACATTACTGTTTTTCTAAATGTAAAATAGTATAATGGACTGAGTTATAGTGGATAAATGTGACACATCTTATTGTATACTTCTGTTGACAGAATTTCAGAAACAAATAATGGGCAAATAATATATTTAAGATGTATTATTTACACATTAGTTTAACAATATATCATACATGTAAAAAATTGTATTTAAATTTACAACATCACTTAAAAGTTTTGTGTACATATATGTCACCAAAATATATGGAATTTTACAAAGACATGAGATGTGTGTTGAATAATGTTTGAACATTTAAAGAGATTGTTTTTTTCTTAAATGCAGATATATAAACCCAGGGAGGGGTAGAAGAAGACAGTTTCAAGTGTTTTGAAAATCCCACATATTGCAGAGGATGGAGACCATGATGAGCCACTGGGTGAGGAAGTTGAAATGCCAAATGAAGATGATAGTTGTGAAGAGGAAGGACTTGACGTATGTCAAGATGCTATTGACCACTTCTTCACATGAGTGTAAGTATCTCTTTACATAATGTTTTGTTAAGTGTCAAGACAACTTTTGATTTAATGAGTATATCAGTCTGTGGTGGAGGAATGGGAAGTTAAGGAAATTCCAGGGCAAATATGTTTGTTGATCAATGTTGTCACACATTGCCTAATGCGTTCATTTAAATTGTTTATCATTGGGTGTTCTTTGTCAATGTGTCCTCATAATTTATCATTTGTAATGTGTCTATTTGTCATATAAATAGATTACTTTTACTTGTTATTCTGTTTTAGGATCCTTCACCATGTCATCTTCAGCTGGACATTTCAAAGTTATGACATTTGCAGTTATATGCTACTGTGCAAGGTACAAAGGGAACATGGGTTGATCCTGTTAAAGACACACAGACTTTGGATACAAACACATCTTGCACAGTAATTGAATAAATGTTTTTGAGATTGCAGTTAACTTGTTTCTGTTGAATGTTGCCACCAAGGCAATATGTGCTGCTTAACTTACTA
The DNA here is from genome assembly GCF_031143425.1 of Pleurodeles waltl. Classification (NCBI taxonomy): domain Eukaryota; kingdom Metazoa; phylum Chordata; class Amphibia; order Caudata; family Salamandridae; genus Pleurodeles; species Pleurodeles waltl. Next base: position 661,025,093 of record NC_090450.1, on the reverse strand, counting down.
TAACCACATGTGTAAGCCGACCCAAAGAATTCTTATCTCTCTTTACATTTGCAAAATCCTCATTTTGTGTTCAGTGTATGAAACTATTGATGTGTCTCATTATTGTAGAAAAAATGTTTTGTAGCTCACCACTTAAAGTTGGTTGTGATATTCCACAAGATTGCCACAGTGAATTTGAATGATCCCGTGGCCACAAAATGGTGTACTGCCCTGATTTTGACTCTTGGAGTTATTGATGTGAGATTTCTATTGTGAGGCAGGAGGTCTTGCTCCAGCTAATTACATGAATCGATAACAGTTAGCCTCTGGAATCTGATATGTAGGCTAATATCTCATTGCTCCATGGTGTCACGGTCTGGGACTGTAAATATAAAAATGGAACAGACTATTTGAGGTATGAGTGGGGTGTACATTTTCTTATGAGAGCTAGACAAACATTTGTTTCTTGCAATTGTATGAACCTAATACTATTAGATTTATGGTGCTTGTTATATTCTTACTTTTTTGAAAATGGGAGAAACATTACCTATATGGAATTTTTATTTTGTAAAAAGTATTTAGGATTAAGTGTATTTTTTAATTATTATAGAAGGAAGAATTAAAATAAAAATTAGCACAAGAAATACAACACCAGTCTTTGCTTTTTTGGTTTAGAATTTATTTTTTCGAACACAAATAAATTGAAACAAATGAAAAACAAAAACAAAAGAAAAACCCCCAAAACACAGTAAATCATGGTAAATGAAACTATTACCTTGCAGGAAAATTTGTTTAGAGTCCAATGTAGAAAATACAACTGACATCAAAAAGGTATACATGTCCAGAAAATAGTCCACAGAGTGAATGGTAGTCATACACTGGAGGAACGTAGGTTCTGCATCTCTTGTGGGGGTATTGTGGGTCTTTCCATCCACTCCAGGTGGTCTTGATCAACATCCCCTCCTGAGGGGGAGGTGGATTCACAGTTGCACAGAATGTGGTGGTTGTAAGTGTTTCTGCTTGTGGCACGGCCTCCGTTCCTGTGGCTGAGGCAGTTGTAGTGGGTCCAGATGTTTTAGGGGCCACAGAAAGGGGTAGTTGTTTCTGGGAAAGACCTGTACATATGTTGGTAAATGTCAAACAGCACCCTTGTCAGTGATTTCCAATTAGAGTTTAGATTCTGCATCTCTATCCTTTGCAACATATTCATGTCACAAATCTCAGTAAGGGCCTGGCCCATTATGTCTTGAGACTGATATAGGAATCACAAGACTTGCTCAATGGGAGCCTGGCGGACAGTGTGCCCAATGGCCTCACTTTGCTGGCCCAAAACCAAACCCCCACTACTCTGTGCCCTTGAGCCAGTGTATCATATCCCACTGGATCTTGTCTGAACTGGAAGTGGGGGTGCTGTTGGCTCGATAGCAACCAGGACTGGGGGAGGGGGCAAAAGATTGGGGTGATGCTCTTTAGGACACAGGAATTGGAGGTATCTGTTTGCTGAGTTGTGGTTAACAGCTGGGGTGGAAGTTCTCAGTGTGAGCTGAGTGAGACTGAGCTGTCTTTCCCAGACAGACCAGATGGACCAGGCAGCTCCTTTTCATCTGGACTTGCAGGAGAGGATTCCTCACTGAAGGCTTGATCCTGGTATAGAGTGGTGGTATTCTCAGTGGCAGATAGTTGTCCACATACTCTGGGTGTATGACCTAATGTGGATTACAAATTATAAAAGTCTGGATTATGCATCAAATGTTTTTTGCGCATAAATGAGGCAACTTAAAATAGTAAATGAGATTTAATAGCATGATTAGACATTTTGGCGGGGGGCGGGGTTGGGTAATTAGCCAAACATTATAAATGACACACATGAAAGCTTCATACAAAGTATGTGAAGAGATGTCCTGAAAAGAAAAAGATTACTTAGGAAGTGTACATGAAATATATCACACATTCAACCCAACTCAGAGGAGAGGAGAAATGAGAAGTAAATCATTCCAATGCCTAGCAGGCTAAAGTTCAGACTACTATGCAACTTAGTAGGATTAATGGAATTACTCTAAAAATAAACATTGCAAATTACATTTATTGTCATTCTAACTTATTTTCTGCATACACCGTAACCTGAAATATATTCTTAAAGTCAGCATACTTTGATTTTTGATACCAATTACATCAATTCAATGAAATAGTGAGAAAGTGACAACATACAAAATTAAATGAAGTAATGCCATTTTTATTTATGAAATGGGGTTTGAGAAATGCCTGACATTTTCACGTATGTGCATATATGAAAGAGAAGAGAGAATTACCAACATCACATTGCAACTATATTTTCCAGATACCAAAACAAGGCATCATGGTAGTTGTTGTCATTTCAATGTAACATTGCCAACACTTGGAACATTGTACATTGCACATTGTTAGTAAAATATATTCAGTGAAGATGTATACTTAATTTACTAAATTTACTAAACTATGACATGTGTGAAAATTTGATAAAAGGTGAAAAATCCCTTACAAGCACCATACCTTCATGGTAAATAGATGGAGTTTGGAACTGTTGTCTTAACTACAACAAAATACATTCAAACAAACATGCAAATGCAAGAAATGATCAATGAAGAACAACACACATATTGGCCAGAAATAAAAAAAGAGATGGTAGCATAATGCAATTAATTTGATTCACAATTTTTGATTCATCATCATTATCATTTAGCTTTATTTTGGCAGCAACTACCATAAAAGCAATGGAAATACACATATAAACCATGAATCACAATACAATGGCTAAAAATACAAAACTAAAATCCTCAAGATAAAAATTTCACATTTACGTATAAATCAGACGCCAAATTACTCTATCAAGCGATACATGTGGCTTTGTTTTTCTTAAAGTTCATGAGCCCATGGCATAAAGTAATTAACCAAGCTTGTGTTCTAAGTCAAGCAATGTAAACAATAGAACTTAAACAAATAGGTTTAAATTCCTAAAACTTTAAACATTTTCTCCCCATATTAAGGGAAGTCTAATATGATACAAGCATACATTCGAAATCTAAAAATGGCAATAGTAAATCAATTAAAAACAGTCTTTGACCTTGAATAAGTATTGTGTCAATATAAAAAACTTACTCTAATACGACATATGGCTGCTAAGAACTTTGCCACAGTACACACCACCGGCCCATGGGTACTTGTACTACAAATCCTACGAGCCGAATGGCAGTCCCTAATGCCCGTGATGTAACAAAGAGGTCTTATCCATCGGGCCCTTTGCTTTTTATATGCAGGGCAATGGAATAAAAGATGGCTTATTGTTTCCCTAGTATTTTCACCCACTCGGGCAAAGGTCTGACAGATTAACAGCTTGCTTCCATCTGGAGGTAAGATCACGCACTTGTAGAGATCCTAATCTAAGTCTTAGATAAAGTGCACATGCCATAGGATGTAGAATGATGTAAAAAAAGTGCTCAAACTCATAGTGACACTTAAATGATAAAAAACTGTCCGTCATACTTCCCGACGGAACAGCTACTAGAATTAATGTTTGTATGTTTGCCCAGTATGCCTCCTTCAAAGTCTGTGGGGCATTTTTTGGAAGATGCAAAGGATCCGTCCAAAAGGAGCCCAGCCCAAGTTTAAAAAAGCCTCTTTTTACATACTGGCACCATGGAAGTTTACCAACCTGAGAGTCTCCTAGGAGCGCTTCTAGCCATATCCTTTAAGGATCTAGCGCTGCTGAGGACCAAATCCAAATCCAGTATTGCAGCGGTCTCAAGGCAGCAATATCAGCAATGGAGTACAAATTTAAGTCCATTCGGATAGGGATAGTAGGAGAACTCAAGGGAACCTTTAGGAGGGCCTTGATAAAAATAATTCTCTGCTCTTTCCATATCGTGGAGTTTTCCATGGCCCCACAGCTCAGCACCATAAAAAGCACCTGCTATAGCCTGCACTTTATAAATATCCACCGCTGGTGTAATGGGATAGCGGGCATTCTAGCAGCAAATCTCAAAATGCCTCCTGTCTTTTGTTTAAGGGACATAATACACTTTGTCAGATGTCCATTTGTGGGAGTTTTCTAGTCTAATTCGCAGATAATCAAAATCACTAACATGTTCAAGGACCTCACCATCCAGCACTATACCTTTTTTTGCTCTAAATTTTGGATCACCAAATACCATGAATTTATTTTTTGTGCAGTTTATTTGTAAGCCGTAATCCTTAAAAAACTCCGAACATTTCTCCAAAGGCCTAGATAATCCAGAGGCAGTTTTGGACAAGAGCAAGGTATCATCAGCAAATAACAGACATGGGTGGTCATTACAACACTGGCCGTCGGTGTTAAAGCAGCGGTAAAACCGCCAACAGGCTGGCTGTAAAAAAAATGGAATTACGACCGTGGCAGAAACAGCCAACACATACAGCCACTTTAACACTCCGACCGCCACAGCGGTACAAACAAACAGTGCGGCGGTAACTGCCACCAGACAGGCGGAGGACAATGTACCGCTCACAGAATTACAACCCACCAATCCGCCACCTTTTCCAGGGTGGATTCACCGCGAACAAAAACACGGTGGAAACAGGACTTCGAATGGAAAACGCTCACCTCTACACACCCCACGAGGAACCAGGACGTTATGGAACCGGAGCTCCAAATTTTGCCAGCCTTTATCTTCCTGCTCCTCTACCAGGAGCACGAACGCCGGCGGCGAAGACAACAGTGAGTACTGCACCTACAACACAGGGGAGGGGGGAGGGAAAAAACAGTGACACATACACACAATAGGCAACACCCCCACCCTCACCCACTACAACACACACACAAGTACATGTTGATACATCACAGTTACACCCTCCAACCCCCCCTGGAAGAATGCAAGGACAAAAGGAAATGAGTCGAATAATTGGATATATTCAAAGACATGAATCTAAAATATATACAAATGTATAAATTTATACAATATACAATTATATACACCAAGAACACACGTCCAAGGGATTCCACCATCATAGTCCGTGGATCACTGGGCCCAAAAGGCATGGGCGAGGCCCACACTCAATACCCGATCAAAACTGAGAGAACACTGCAGGGGCATTAGATAGAACAGGCACCTCAGTGGGAAGGGAAGGGGGGCACCTCAGCCGGTTGAGTGCACGACGCCAGATCCACGAGGGGGCTCCATGCCCATTAATGTATCTTGGGGAGTGCAGAGCCACAGTCTCACAAATCTCTACAGTGGGTGGTTTGCCCACTGTTCAATCCTGGGGAGTGCAAAGCCACAGTCTCTCAAGTCTCTACAGAGGGTGGTTTGCCCACTGTTCAATCCTGGGGAGTGCAAAGCCACAGTCTCACAAGTCTCTACAGTGGGTGGTTTGCCCACTTTTCAATCCTGGGGAGTGCAAAGCCACAGTCTCTCAAGTGGACAACAGTCACCACTGGTTCTGGAGGGGGCCTTGTGACCAGAGTGCTTTATCCTGCCAAGGACAGAGGTAGTGGATGTATCCCTCCACTGGTTCTGGAGGGGGCCTTGTGCCCAGAGTGCTTCATCCTGCCAAGGACACAGGTAGTGGATGTATCTCTCCACTGGTTCTGGAGGGGCCCTTGTGCCCAGAGTGCTTCATCCTGCCCGTGGCGGACTCAGTAGCGTCGGAATCATTTGCGATGACTGGCCTGCAGGGCTTCTGGCGGCGGTGTCCTAGGCAGCGGTGCTTGTGGCAGTGTCCTTGGCAGCGCTGCTTGTGGCGGCGGTGTCCTGGGCAGCGGTTCAGCTGCTGGCAGTCTTGTTCTGCCCTGCGGGGCTGCTGGCGGCGGTGTCCTGGGCAGCGGTTCAGTTGCTGATGGTCTTGTTCTGCCCTGCAGGGCTGCTGGCGGCGGTGTCCTGGGCAGCGGTTCAGCTGCTGACCATCCTGTCTGTGGCAGCGGGGCTGCTGCTGGCGGTCGCTTCCTGGGCAGCGGGGCTGCTGGTGGTCCTGTCTGTGGCAGCTGGGCTGCTGCTGGCGGTCCTGTCTGTGGCAGCGGGGCTGCTGCTGGTGGTCACTTCCTGGGCAGTGGGGCTGTTGGCAGTCCTGTCTGTGGCAGCGGTGCTGCTCTGGCGGTCGCTGCCTGGTCAGTGTGGCTGCTGGCGGTCCTGTCTGTGGCAGCGGGGCTGCTGCTGGCGGTCACTTCCTGGGCAGTGTGGCTGCTGGCGGTCCTGTCTGTGGCAGCGGGGCTGCTGCTGGCGGTCGCTTCCTGGGGAGCGGGGCTGCTGGCGGTCTTGTCCGCCGTGCTGATCTTCCCAGACTTGCAGTTTTTACTGTGCCCCTTTCCCCCCTTGGATGGTGTTGCAGCTGTCTCCACAATCCCAACTGTCCCCCTGGGAGCGGCATTGGTGGCTGGTTTCTGTCCCCTCTCCCGCCGGGCACTGTCCAACTTTTTATGCTTGACAGGTGGGGGACTGTCCGTGCTCTGGCTCCTTGCCACACTGCCTGCCCTGCTGCCTGGTGCACTCCATAATCCGGTCACTAATGGCACCACTAGTCCCGCCGATGTTGTGGCTGAGGTGCTAGGTTGGGACCTGGAGAGTCGGGCCATAGGAGACTGACGGGGTGGGGAAGGTGAGGGAAAGAGGTCAAGGCTGGACAGGAAACGTTTCTTAGGAACACTGGGACGGGTAGCTGGAGGGGGTTTGGGAGTGGAGGAAGAGGTAGTGGTTGTAGGCGGTGTAAGTTTTGTGACTTTGGGTGAAGGTGCATGGGCTGTAGGCTGTCGTGAGGTGGATGGTTGTTGGGTGGGTGTGTGGCTGGGTTTGTGTACCATGGGAGGTGGCCTCACAAACACAATGGGAGAGGACACAGGGGATGTGTGAATGGTAGTGGGGGTGGTGACTGCACGTGAGCAGGGTGTGGTGGTGGGTGTGCTGGTGATGGACGTAGTGGCTGAGGATGTAGTGCATGCAGGTGTTAGTGGAGACGAGACAGGGAGGAAGGAGGGAGACGAGGAGGAGGGGGACACAGTGGAGGCAGTGGATGTTGGTGTGTCTGCATGTGCATGATGCTTGCGTGAGTGCCTGTGGGATGTGTGGTGCTTATGTTTGCCAGAGCTTCCCTTTTGTGTTGAGGTGTGTGCATGCTGGTCTGATGGTGTGCTTGGGATAGGCTGAGGTACAGGGGTGTGGGTCTGGGTGGAGGAAGTTGGAGGGGGGAGGCTAGAGACAGGGACAATGGCTGCCATCAGTGCTGAGGCCAGAGAATGAAAAGCTCGCTGAAGGGCTGCCTGACCAGAGTGTATGCCCTCCAGGAATGCATTGGTTTGTTGCAACTGCCTCTCTACACCCTCGATGGCATTCAAAATGGTAGACTGCCCAACAGTGAGGGGCCTGAGGAGGTCAATGGCCTCCTCACTGAGGGCAGCAGGGGTGACAGGGGCAGGGCCTGAGGTGCCTGGGGCAAAGGTAATGCCTACCCTCCTCGGTGAGTGGGCACGGGGCAAACGCTGAGGGGCTGCTGGGAGGGCGGTGCTGGTAGGCGGGGATGGCGGCTGTACCTGTAAATGCGGTGGGCACAGATGGGGCCGCCACCGCAAGGGAGCTCCCATCAGAGGAGGAGTCCGTCTCGCTGGTGTCAGCTCCTGTCCCCGCCGTGGAGCTCCCCTCGCCCTCTGTCCCACTGGTGAATTCGGAGTCCGTAGTGTCGCCCTCCAGGGCCATGTGGGATGCAGCTCCCTCCTGCTCCGGTGCCACTGCTCCCCCACCTGATGATGCTAATGCACGGAAGGGCAGGGAGACCACAAATAGGGGGGGGAGACAGAAGAAAGACATGTTCAGTGCATGCAATACCGCTACCATTGGCGGACACGACAGACACAGAAGCCCCCTGCACTACGCCGCACACTTGGGGTCCACTATTCAATCCCTGGGACATGGCTTACAAGGCTATGGCCAATTGCTGCACACATGGATGCCACAGGAGCCTGACTAGGTGTAGTTGGCACTGTACACAGGTGGGGTGGGGTGCCACAGGGCCTGCCTGAAGAAGGGAACTTAACTAGCAAACCTGCCCTGGCCTAGGGGTACCCACAGCCCACCTCCCCCACCCAGACACCAAAAATGCGCACTGAATCAGCTGAATGAGAGAGTACTCACCCCCTTGTTGCTGCTGTGATGCCCTCAAGCGCCCATCCAAGTCCGGATACGCCACCGCCAGGATCCTGAACATCAGGGGGGTCATGGTACAACGGGCACCCCTCCCATGTTGGGAGGCCATCCCCAGCTGAGCCTCCGCCGTCTTCTTGCTCCAGCGGCGAATGTCCTCCCATCTTTTCCGGCAGTGGGTGTTCCGTCTGTGGTAGACCCCCAGGGTCCGGACTTCCTTGGCTATAGCACGCCAGATGTTCTTCTTCTGGTGGGTGCTGACCTACAGGAACTGTACAGGGGAAAAGAGAAGTAATTACCAACTGCACCGTCACAGTCATTGGCCCGCATCCCTACCCTTGCCATGACGCACATGCACTCACCGTCGTTTCATGCACGCCTCATTCCCACCCCCCCATCTTTCATCCACCCCACTCCACACAGGCATTGCCCATACAGCATGCTCACAGTGTACTTACCTGTTTGTCTGGAGGACCGTAGAGTAGCGTGTACTGGGGGAGGACCCCATTCACGAGTTTCTCCAGCTCCTCCGTGCTGAAGGCAGGGGCCCTTTCCCCAGACACACGAGCCATTGTCTCTTCCAGACTGAGGTCACAGCAGCACTTGCAGTGTAGGTCCTCTCCTGTCGAAGACCAGGTATCGAGTGATTGAACAGATAGAAAATGGCGGTCACGTCCGCGGCGGTGCGTACCGTCACCGCCGGCGTACATCGTCATTGGCTCCTGGGACCCATAGGGCCCAATGTTAACCAATGCAGAATTGTGCTGCGGTCTTCGACCGCCTACCGCGACGGTGTACAACGCCAGCGAAGTTACCTCATATCCCCCGTCCCACTTTACAGGTCAGGCAGCCGCCATTTCAGGGGCCCAATTGGCATTATTTTAGACTGCGTCACACATACCTAGGCCTTGCCTAACCACTCATACAGGCAAATTTCGATTTATGAATATTGTCAGAGTAAGCTGTGTTTACGTACCTCAGAGCTGGTCGACTCTGTGCTCCCTGTTCTCCTCCATAGGCACCGTCCACTGGGGCAGGTGAGGAGATGGCACCATCCTCAGGTGTACATACCACTGGTGGACCTATCGACAATGGAGGAAAGACATATGATCATCACCTACAGGCTTGATCGTGCCACAATCCAGGAACTGTGTGCCCAGTTGGAGCCAGACCTGATGTCAGCTATCCGCAATCCCACAGGAATCCCCCCTCAAGTGCAGGTACTGTCAGTACTCCATTTCCTAGCAAGTGGGTCATTTCAAACAACAGTGGCCATAGCATCAGGGATGTCCCAGCCGATGTTTTCCAAAGTGTTGTCCAGAGTGTTGTCTGCCCTGCTGAAACACATGCGGAGCTACATCGTTTTCCCTCAGGTGGAGGATTTGCCTACAGTGGGAGGTGACTTCTATGCCCTGGGACATATCCCCAACATCATAGGTGCCATTGATGGGACACATGTGGCCTTGGTCCCAACCCCCCGCAGGAGTGAACAGGTGTACAGAAACCGGAAGAGTTACTATTCGATGAATGTGCAGATGCTGTGTTTGGCAGACCAGTACATCTCCCATGTTAATGCCAAATTCCCTGGCTCAGTGCACGACGCTTACATCCTGTGGAATAGCAGCATCCCTTATGTGATGGGGCAACTCCAGAGTCACCGGGTGTGGCTATTAGGTGAGGAAATGGACCCAAATCAGGGGGAATAGTTGTCTGGGTCTGTGGATGTCCCTATGAGTCAGTCTGTGTCTAACAGTTGTCCCTCAACATTTTCAGGTGACTCTGGTTACCCCAACCTGTCATGGCTACTGACCCTAGTAAGGAATCCCAGGATAAGGGCAGAGGAACGCTACAATGAGGCCCATGAGCGAACTAGGAGGATTATAGAGCGGACCTTCGGCCTCCTGAAGGCCAGGTTCCGGTGCCTCCATATGACAGGTGGTTCCCTATTCTACTCACCAAAGAAGGTGAGCCAGATCATCGTGGCCTGCTGTATGCTTCACAACTTAGCTTTGCAACGGCAGGTGCCTTTTCTGCAGGAGGATGGTCCAGATGGAGGTGTTGTGGCAGCTCTGGAGCCTGTGGACAGTGAAGACGAGGAAGCAGAAGAAGAGGACTTCGACAACAGGAACACGATGATCCTGCAATACTTCCATTGAGACACAGGTAAGAAGACAACACTGCCTGCTACATCTGATTTTCATCCACTACCTCTCTACTGTCTGTCATTTTCACCCAGTGTATGGTCACTGAGTTGTCACTTTCCCTTATGATTTCACAGATGTGGGTCCCACTGCGTGACATCTGCTTTGTTTCCTCATGGACTAGAGCTGTGTTACATAGGTATGTTGACATTACATTTGAAAGAACATTTTGCCACTGTTATTGCTAATACACAATTTCAAAATCACAGACAGACTCCTGATTGTTTAGTGCTTTAAGGGTGTTTATTTAAGTGCTCAATATTGGAGGGGATTGTAAAATGGTGAGGGGTAATGGTGGAGGAATGTCCATGGCAGAGTCCAGTCTATTAGTCTCACAGGTGCATTGTCCAAAGGAGCACAGGAAGGGGATCTGGGGCAGTTTAAGTATGGACAGGGTGACAAGGTGGGACAAATGGATGACAATCAGGGTGGTCTCATTTCTTGGCGGGGGTCTTGGCATCCTTCTCTGTCTTTGTCCTGGATCTCAGGGACCATTTGTGGGGTGGTTCTCCCTCTGCAGGGGTGGGGTGCTGGTGTGGTGGTCCTGTGGCGGTGCCTCCTGTCCACTAGCGCCGGCGGAGGTGGTGGGCAGTTCATTGTCCAGGCTAGTGTCAGTGGCCCCTTCTTGTGCCACAGTGTCTCTCTTGGTGTTGAGGAGTTCCTTCAGCACCCCTACAATGGTGCCCAGGGTGCAATTGATAGATCTGAGTTCCTCACTGAAGCCAAAATACTGTTCCTTCTGCAGCCGCTGGGTCTCCTGAAACTTGGCCAGTACCGTTGCCATTGTCTCCTGGGAATGATGGTAGGCTCCCATGATGTTGAAGAGTGCCTCGTGGAGAGTGGGTTCCCTGGGCCTGTCCCCCCCGTCGCACAGCAGTCCTCCCAGTTCCCCTGTGTTCCTGTGCCTCTGTCCCCTGAACCGTGTGGCTACTGCCACTGCCCCCAGGTCCCTGTTGTTGTTGGGGTGGTGGGTTATCCTGGGTTCCCTGTAGTGGTGGACACACTGCTGATTGATGTGTCCTGGGGACAGAGGTATGGGCCCGCTGGGTGGGTGCTGTGCTGGTGTTTCCAGAGGGGGCAAGCTCTGTGGTGGCTTGTGCCAGTGTGAGGGGAACCAACTGTCCCGAGGTCCTAGATGGGCCGGGCTGGTCATCTAGATCCAGTTGGACAGAGCTGCTGTCATCACTGTGGTCCTCTTCTGTGGGTGGAGTGGACATATCTGGACCCTCCTGTCCGGTGACGTTGGGTAGGGGTCCTGCACGTGTGTAAAGGCATGATTCTTGCATCTGTATGTTCCACGGTGTGCAATGGGTGGGTGACTGTGTACCCCAGTGCTTGCATTCCTGTGTAGGACCTTGTGTGATGATGGTTGAGGGGGGGTACATGGGTATGTGCAGTGGCCATGCATTGGTAATGGGTGTCCATGCTTTGGTGCTGCATGCAGGGCTTGGTGTTGGGATGGGTGGTTTGTGATATTGGTACATGTGTGAGGAGTGGGAGTGATGGGTGTGAGGTCGAGGGTGGGGGTACGTGATGGCATGCAGGTAGGGTGGGGGATGTAATAGTAAAGATTAGACTTACCAGAGTCCATTCCTCCAGCTACTCCTGCGAGGCCCTCAGGATACAGAATAGCCAAGACCTGCTCCTCCCATGTTGTTAGTTGTGGGGGAGGAGGTGGGGGTCCACTACCAGTCCTCCGTACCGCAAGGTGGTGTCTTGAGACCACGGAACGCACCTTCCCCCGTAAGTCGTTCCACCTCTTCCTGATGTCATCCCTATTTCTTGGGTGCTGTCCCACTGCGTTGACCCTGTCCACTATTCTTCACCATAGCTCCATCTTCCTAGCAATGGAGGTGTGCTGCACCTGTGATCCGAAAAGCTGTGGCTCTACCCGGATGATTTCCTCCACCGTGACCTTGAGCTCCTCCTCAGAGAACCTGGGGTATCTTTGCTGGGCCATGGGGTGGTGTGGGTGATGTGTGGGGTGGTGTGTGTTGTGATGTGGGGGGTGATATTTAGAGGTGTGTTGTGTGAGGTGCGTGGATGCTATGTGGGTGATGGTGTTGAGTGCCTGTGAATGCTCGCTTGTAGATGGTGGTGTCTCTCTGTGGTCTTCAGTCACAATTGTGGTCGTAAGGGTTTGTGGGTGATGTGGGTGTGTGTTTTATATTGTATTGGGTGTGTGGGAGTGGTGTGTGCATGTGTATCAGGTGTGTGTATTTTGAATTGTCCAATGTGGCTGTGTTTTGTAAATGTGTGTGTATTTTGAGCGCAGTGGTGTGTACCGACAATGGAATACCGCGGTTGAAAGACCACTGCGTCGATTCGTGGGTCATGATAGTGTGGGCGTATTCCTGTTGGCGTGACGGTGGAGGTTTGGTTATCGCCAGTTTATCACTGACCTTTGGTGTGGCGGACTTGTGTGGGTGTCTAGATTTTGGCGGATTCCGGCCTTTGGGTCTTAATGACCGTGGCTGAATTCCGCAGCTGCGGCGGTGTGTTGGTGGTCTTCTGCACAGCGGTATGTGGCTTTTACCACCAATGTTGTAATGACCCCCATGGTGTCTTGACACCACTCAATTTCGGAGAATCGTCTGTGCTATCAAGTAAATATGGGATACAGACGTTTATGAAAAGCAAGAAAAGAGTTGGAGCCAAAACAATCCCTGTCCAACACCTTTCTGAATGGGAAACTCATCAGAAAATTCTCCATCCTTCCCCCACCTTACTATAGCAAAACTCTCTGAGTAGAAATCCCTCATCAAATTTAACAAGGGGCCCGGAGCTCCGGTTTTAGCCAGAGTCTTCCATTACTTGCAACGGGCGACCAGATCGAAGGCGGATCTGAGATCAACAAAGGTGACAAACACCGTCCAGGTCCACCACCTTCCATTTGATTGTAAGAAAGAGGAAGACCTGGTCCACCGTGGCCGTCCCTCGCCTGAAACCCGCCTGCAAGTGGCTTAAAGCTCCATTCTCTTCTATCCAGGCTCTAAGCCTATCCAAGACCTGGAAAGAAAAGATTTTCTGAAGATTGTCTAGAAGGCTGATTGGTCTATAGTTTCCCAGAGCCGAATTCTCCCCTTTCTTATAGATAGGGCAATTATTTCACCCTTCCACAAATGGGGAAAGATGTTACTCTCCACAATAGCGTTTGAAACTTGGTTAATATAAGGGCCCCATAGTATCAAGTCAGACTTGTACAGGTTGGATGGAACCCAGGAGCCTTCCCTGATTTTTGGGCCATGATATCTATCTCTGTTTCTTTCCTAGAGAACGGTGCAATAACACTTACCCTATCGATCTTATCCATATTCACAGCCTCTATGTCCGCTGGAAGAACAGGATCCTGGCTATAGAGTTTAGTAAAGTAAGAGGTCCAGTTTTTTGAAGGGATATGACAATCAGGCCTAGAGCTCAGATTTCGTCCTTTTTGATTCACAATATTTTGATTCACAATTTTTTGATTCACAATGATTTGATTCACAATTTTGTGAAATCGATTTGTGGAATCAAAAAATTGGTTTATGTGTTTTACAAATGTGGAAAATGCATTACCAACAGCTAACTTGGCAGCAAAAACTAAATTTATGATTAGTGAAGCATTGATTAGTCTAACTTACCATTATCCCCTCCACCAGGAATTCCTGTAAAGCCTTCAGGATGTAAGATCTGCAAGACCTTCTCCTTCCTTGGAAATAGTTGTAATGGGGGCTGGGAGAACCACCACCAGTCCTCTGGGCCTCCAGATAGTTCTTGGAGGACAGGAAGTGCACTCTTCGCAACAAGTCATTCCACCTCTTCCTAAGTTCCTCCTGTGTGAGCAGGTTGTTTGCTACAACATTCACTCTGTCAACTATTCTGGTCCTCATTTGCCTTTTCTGAGATGTATTTTGTAGGTGTGCTCCAAACTATTTTAGTTTTTCTAATGATTTCATCCACCAAGACTAACCACTCTCCCTCTGTAAATTATTTTCATGCCTGCCATTATTAGTAAATAAAATAAATAACAATGTTGACTGACAACTTGGCAAATTAAAAAAGACAACTGAAAATAAACAGAGGGAGAGAAAAAAATAACCTGACTTTTGTCAGGCAAATAGAGCTAGAAAATGGTGCAGTGTGGGACAGTGATATGGCAAAGGATCGTGGTCTGAAACGGAGTGAGATTTATGTGAGGTATGCAGGTGATCACAATTATCCAAAAGGTATCAGGTTTGTATTGCTAGTAACTATCCAATTCCCACAGATATGGTACAATGTTGAGTGGGTCCCGCGATGAACTCCCACCATCAGGAATGCCCTGCTACAACAATGCCACAAGAACAGGGAAATCTCAATCTGCTAGGTGCAATCCCGCAACCCTGATGGTGATGGAGTACTGTTAGCCAGCATAGGAGTCGGCCAGCTCGACAGCAGGAAACCACTTATGCGACAAACTACACTGTCGATGTGGATGGAGGTTCAGCCACCATAAATCTGAATGCAACAGTTGGACCTCTGTCAGCTTTACAAAGTACTTGAAACTGCCACCACGAAAGGATAATGGAATTCCCATCAACATCTAAATCAGGCTCATAGTCAGCAACATTCTGACCACTTGCAGAAGAATCTGCCCTCATTTCAGTTATTCTTTTAAAGTCCGGGAAACAGTTGAGGATCACTCAGCATGCTAACAGAGTACCTGTTAAAGCCCTCATACAGGAGGTGCCAACAGGTTGGAACTCAACCTACCACATGTTGCAATGTCTGTTTGAGCGGTACTGATTGATCACCAACTATGTTGAAAAACAAGGGAATGTAACTGGGAAAAGCATGACCCTGGAGGTAGACAAATGGATCGTAGTCAAACGCCTGGCACAAGTGCTACTTCTTGTTCCTTTTGAGGTTTCCACATTTGAAGTCAGCAACGAGGAGAGTATGATGGACCAAGCTAATCAGTTGTTGCATCTGCTACAGGGCCAGTTAAAAAAAGGTGTTGCAAAGGTTCACTGATGTGAACGGCAACAGAGAAGCACATGAGTTGATAGATAACTTAATCCTTTACTTTTCTGTTAATACAAGGCTGAAAAGCAAGATTGTTATCTCCAAAGAGTACATCTGTGCCACAATACTTGATCCATGGTATAAAAAGAGACTATCCACTGTCCCCATTGTTTCAGAAGGGGATGATTCACTAAACAAGACTTAGATTGTTGGAAGAGGAACAACTCAAAGTTAGAGTCCCATGCAGAAGTTCTGATGTGCATCCTTTAACCTCTAGACAGCAGTGTTGTTGTCTCACAGCAGTCAACACCAGCAAAGTACCAGCAAAAACACCAAACAAAAGAATCAGACCAAACCTCTGCAATCGCTTAGTTTCAAGTGGAAGGGCTTAAGTCAAGAACAGAGGCAAAGGCTACAGAGGCCCAGCAAGTGGCAGCACCAATGACCATTCAGAGGATGGTGCAAGACTAACTGGAAGACCCAAAAGTGGTGTATGTGGAACAAAACCTATTGATTTATTGGTATGGGAAGATGTGCCAATGGCCTTAGCTCAGCAGGCTAGCAATAAAGTATCTGTTTTTTCCAGTACCCAGTGTGTCTGCTGAGTGTGAGTTCAGTGCAACAGGCACAGTTTTCACAGGAAGACCAGTCTCTCTCCTCAAATTATGGAGTGATGCACCATGATTAAAATGAACCAACACTTCAGACAACATGATTACACTGTTCCTTGGACACCAGAGGAGGAGGGTAAGGGTGATTGGTCAGACTCAATTTTGTTAGCTGACCAACTTCTGGCTGAACCTCCTGTGTTTGAGGACAAACTCTACTTCCCTGACTGAGTAGGCCACCATAGAACTTTCATATTGTTGGATTGAACTTCCTTGCTAAAATAAGGCGATAAAGCTAGAGGAACATTATTTTCTGTCTGACCTATGCAGCTCCACCATTTATTCACATGTATGCCGGATTAGAGTTGGACCAATGTGCAGCGAAGATGCCTTCCCATTCCCTTGAAGGACATGGAGGTAAAACCTGCCTCCGTCCCATGCTTATCCTTCTTTCTTTCATTCCCTAGCAGGGATGCCCCAGTAAATATCATTTAATTTACAAGACTGCCAATGTGTTGCTTCCATGGGAAAAGAGGAGACATGTCACAATTGTGTACCACCTAGCTTGGACTGGAACAGGTAACTATTGTACCAGTGAGTTATATATTATTGAGTTAGTGTGAATGATGATGAT
Source organism: Pleurodeles waltl (assembly GCF_031143425.1). Lineage (NCBI taxonomy): Eukaryota > Metazoa > Chordata > Amphibia > Caudata > Salamandridae > Pleurodeles > Pleurodeles waltl. Next base: position 661,008,547 of record NC_090450.1, on the reverse strand, counting down.
TGATGATTCATGTGATGGCAGACAGTGACGGAGGGTGTTAAACTAATTTATAAACTTGATTTCAATGATCTGCAATGTTTGGGGGCTGATGGGTGGTTTTGCCTGAAGGTGGCTGGACCTTTCACACTTAACTATATTTACTTGCATGGTCCACTTCTTGCTGTACTTTTTTCTGGTTCTTCAGAGATCAGACCAGTCAGTTTAGTTATTAAATACAAATCTACACAAAATGCTCAAATTATTTTTCTCTTCTTGTTAATCAACAGCGGTGTACTACAGGTCTATCTCTCTCAATCTCATTTGAGTCGAGAGTTAAACTTATTCTTCCTCATAGTCAGGACCCAGGGCAGGACCTCTTCATCAGCAAGAAGAAAGTTATCAACTTCAAAGGGAAACCAACATGATGATGATGACTCTGATAGGCCTACTCAGCCCTGTGGACTGGACAAAGGTCTTTGATTTGGGATAAGCTGCTGAGTAGTGTATGATGGATCAAATGTCAACCTCCTTTATTATGTGGTTGTGGACAAGGGGGACTTGTAACTGTAGACAGACATGTGATGTCACATCACATGATGGATGCCCTCGGCTAAATGTTCTGACAGTTGTTGGATTGATCAGCCAAATACATGGAGCTATGTGTCTAGGATTGGCTATAACATTGCTCTCACTACTCAGTTAATCACACATGAGTAATGATTGCACCAGCCTATGCTCTTCCTCTGCCTCTTGGTCCACATCTCCTGAAGATAAACTTCTGTTATTCACCTTGACTCTACAATATTGTTTCTGTTTTACAATCCACTGGTCTTTGCTTCGTTTGCAAGAAAGCCAAAAGTCCATGACACTCGAGCTCACCTTACTGGACTGGTTCAGCCAGGTACCCAAGACTGACATTCCGAGAAGAATGCAGATGCACTACCGAATTCAGCATTTATATACAGTATAATTTTTCTTTTAACAATCAGATTTTTAGAATTGCTTTGGTTCTCTCCTCCATAATTTTTATTTTTCAAACCTAGGTGTTGGACTTTTTGCCTTACGCAGGGTCATCCCCAGTCTTTTTGCCTCCTTCCTCCTGGTTTTTCTGAGCTCTTGCTGTTGGCTCTAGGACTCTGAGCACTTTATCCAGTGACCTGTGCTAAAGTGCAGGTGCTAAAGTGCAGGTGCTCTCCCATCTAAAGTTGGTATGATTGGCTTATACCTAATTGGCATATTTAATTTACCTATAAGTCCCTTGTACAGTGGTATCTCTATACACAGGGCCTGTAAATTAAATACTACTAGTGGGCCTGCAGCGCTGCTTGCGCCACCCACTGAAGTAGACTTTCAAACCTGTCGCAGGGCCTGTGTGCACAGTTTTCTGCCACAGGGACCTGGCATCTAAATTTACTTGCCAGGCCCAGAACTCCCCTTTTACTACATGTAAGTCACCCCTAAGGTATGCCGTAGCTAGCCCTATGGGCAGGGTGCCATGTATGTAGAAAGGCAGGACATGTGCCATATTGCATGGCCTGTCCTAGTAGTGACAAACAGCCTAACTTGGTGTCTCACTGCTGTGAGTGCTGCCTTCTCATAGGATTGGATTAGAAATGCCCTGCCTTATGTGTAAGGGGTATTGTCTGATTTATGAGGGGTAGCACAGGCGTGTTTGGTATGGTTGTGATGGTGATAATAAATGCTGCTTACTGGTGTGGGTGTCTTTTTTATTACTATCACAGAAATGCCACTTCTAGAAAGTGCGCATTTATCTGTGCTTATGTCTCTGGTGTTTTGCAGCTTGACTCCAATCCAAGTCTGGGCAGAGTGACAGTTGGGGCTTTCTGCATACTTTTTAGACAGCCTGCACACAGGGAGGGTGGAGGTGTCACAGAGGTGCATCTGCATACTGAATAGTCTTCCTGGGCTGAGAGAAGGGAGAGGCGGGCACACCTGCATTTGTCAAGACTGTGCCCTGGCCTCACACAATATGGTCGTTAACCCCCCATTGATGTTTGGAGCCTGTGCTGAAAGGAGAGAGGGGGCACTCCCAGAACCAGTTGTAACTGGCTGGAACCTTCTCTCCCTATCATTGTAAGAACTGACTATAAGTACTGGGGAATTTTCCCCACAATTTGGAGACTCTTGGAATCATCTTGAAACTGGACACCAAAGGCTGAAAGGACTCACCAGGAACCGCCATGGACTGCTGCTGCTGTGCTGACCTGTGACCTGCCTGGTCACTTTGAAGGACTTGCCACTTGCTGCCTTTCCCTTGTGCTGGCCTGTAGCTGGGCCCTCCACCTGAGGACCTTGTCTTAAGATTCTGCTCCCCAGGGGCAGGGTGCTGTGGCCCCTGACCCCTGCATCCATTTCTTCACAAGGGGTGCTTCTCTGTGGTTGCGGCTGCCATAGCGCTGATTGCAGCGCGCTTATGGAGCCTTGGGAGCTTGTAGGCTCCTTGCTGCATTGTGCCCCTTTAAATAAGATCACCGCAGCGGCCCAGGAAACTGGAAGAACACTCGGGCACCGCATCGGGTGCAGGCGAGTGTCTGCTCGGGCCCCAGGAGGGGTCCTATCTTCTTGTGGCTTCACAGCAGGACCAGGGGAAGGTGCGGGGAGTGCCTCCTTCCCCCTGGCCTCTGCGTTAGGAGCAGGACGCTCCTTTTCTGCTGTTAGGTAAAACGGGCATTATTGTGGGCTCCCCCTTGGTGGAAGGGCCAGTGGAGGCCGCCCAGAGATCACGGGTCCCGGGAGGGGCCTGTCATTAAACCTGACGGGGTGCGTGGTGCCCCCCTCCTGCCCTAAGTTGTTTTTGCTGGCTTTGGCCCCCCTCGTGAGGGCTGGTTGAGGCCCTGGGGGGCCCCCAGTAATCACGGTCCCCGGACGGGCCTTTCTATAAAAGAGAGGAGGTGCATGTCGCCCTCCTCTGACCCCAGAGTATATGGGAGGCCCCCGTTTTGCGCATAGGAGCGCCGGGGGCGCCATTGTTCGTCTTCTAGGCACTGGAGGTGCCTTCATCCAACCAGGTACTGTTTAAAGGACCAATATAGTTGCAATCCAAAGTTCTTTCTACAGACTTTTGTTTGATTCATATATTACCTACCTGCGTTTGATGTTTTTACATATGTGTATGCAAATGTTCCTTTTATGGACATGCTTGCTAATATGTTTTTCTAACTTGCCATATGTTTTCTAATGTTCCTACTATGGGCATTTTATGATATTCTTATGAGAAGTGCTGTGATGTAATAACGTGTTTTCCTGACTACTGCTTATGTTGCAGAATACTGAGTAACCTGTGTGTAATGTGTGATTACTGCTAGGTTGCAGAGTAACTAATGTGTAACGTTCTGACAACTGCTAAGGTAGCAGGGTAGTACTGATATGTGATGTTTGGTCTGATAATTGCATTGTGTACAATACAATATATTTTCATATAATCTGGTGTTGTGTTTCCTTTGTGGTGGGGATATTGCGTCACATGTGTTGTGTGTGTTGTGCAAACGCTTTACACATTGCTTCCGGGTTAAGCCTGACTGCTCGTGCCAAGCTAACAAGGGGGTGAGCAGGGGTTATCTTGGATGTGTAACTCCCTTGCCCTGACTAGAGTGGGTAAGTTCTGCCTGGCTGAGGTGCATACCCTAGCCAACCAGAAACCCCATTTCTAACACTAGGTGACAGAACATTTAGATATAACTTGGGACTCTGGGGCAGAAGGAAGGTTTGCAATGCATTTAACTGAACTGTGCCTTTACTTCATTTCCCTCCACATTAGATGTGATGATGATGATGCGCTGCTCATCACTTTGATGGATGATGTTGTTCTGTAGTGTTTGGCTTTGTCACACCTTTCCTCAACTCCGTTCCCATCCATTCATCAAATCATTAACCCTCTTCTCCCAGGCTATGTGATATATTGAGTTGTTCTAAATTAACAAAAAGAACAGATGATGGACAGAATGCTGAACAATGCAAACATTCACCCCCAGTCACAAACATCTGGGTTTAATCCATCCTTTTTTGCCTCACCATGCCACCCCAGTTTGGACCCAGTCATAAGCAAATCACTCTTAACCCTGTTCCTCATGGGAACAGTCCAGCCCGAACTGCCAAGCCAAGATCTCCCTTGACCGGAAACAAGCATCCTAGGACCGGTTTCAGGGTATTACCCTTCATCAGCTAGGCTCACTTGAACCTAGTGGTGTATGACCACAGGACCCACGTCTGTGCATATACTTCCCACTTGGGGCAACACATGAAAAAAGAACAGATGATGGACGGAATGCTGAACAATGCAAACATTCACCCCCAGTCACAAAGATCCCCATCCACCAGTTTGTCCAACTCCTCCGCAGGGGCCGTTTCCCCAGACACTGTAGCCATTGTCGCTTCCAGACACAGGTCACAGCAGCACTTGCTGTGTAGGTCCTCTCCTGTAGAAGGTCAGGTATCAATTGAGGGAACTGATAGAAAATGGCGGTCACATCTGCGGCGGTGCATACCGTCACCGCCGGCATACATTGTCATTGGCTCCTGGAACCCATAGGGCCCAATGATAACCAGTGCTGAACTGCGCTGCAGTCTTCGACCACCTACTGCGATGGTGTACAACACCAGCACAGTTACCTCCTTTCCCCTTGTCCCACCTTACAGGTCAGGCATTTCAGGGGGCCACATGGCAGGCCAAATAACTGCGTCACACCTTTTTAGGCCAGGAATACAGATAGACATAGGCACATAGAGACAATTTAAGGTTTCTGCTAAACAGCCTTGTGAAACCTAAGTGTTGTATGACCCTCTGCTCACTGTTCTCCTCCATAGGGCACATCCTCTGAGGCAGTTGATGAGATGGCGGCATCCTCCGGTGTACAGACCCCTGGTGGACCTGTCAACAATGGAAGACAGACACATAATTATCACTTACAGACTTGATCGTGCAACAATCCAGGAACTGTGTGCCCAGTTGGAGCCTGACCTGATGTCTGCTATCCGCCATCCCACAGGAATACCCCCTCTTTTGCAGGTCCTGTCTGTACTCCATTTTCTGGCCAGTGGGTCTTTTCAAACAACAGTAGCCATGGCATCAGAGATGTTCCAGCCAACGTTCTCTAACATGTTGTCCAGAGTGTTATCTGCCCTGCTGAAACACATGCACAGCTACATCGTTTTCCCTCAGCTGGAGGATTTGCCCACAGTGAAAGGTGACTTTTATGCCCTGGGACATATCTCCAACATCATTGGTGCCACTGATGGTACACATGTGGCATTTGTCACCCCCGCAGGAATGAACAGGTGTACAGATACCGGAAAAGCTACCATTCTATGAATGTGCAGATGGTGTGTTTGGCAGACCAGTACAACTCCCATGTGAATGCCAAGTATCCTGGCTCAGTGAATGACGCTTACATTTTGAGGAATAGCAGCATCCCTTATGTGATGGGCTAGCTCCAGAGGCACTGTGTGTGGCTAATAGGTGAGCCTACAGTCCCCACATAGTTTCATTTGCTGTCTGGGTATGGGAGATTCCCTAATGTTTGGAGGATGTCTAACAGTTTTCCCTCGATATTTGCAGGTGACTCTAGTTACCCCAACCTGTCATGGCTACTGACCCAAGTGAGGAATCCCAGGACAAGGGCAGAGGAACGCTACAATGAGGCACATGGGCGAACCAGGACGATAATAGAGCGCACCTTCAGCCTCCTGAAGGCCAGATTCCGGTGCCTCCATCTGACAGGTGGATCCCTATACTACTCACCGAAGAAGGTGTGCCAGATCATCGTGGCCTGCTGTATGTTGCACAACCTGGCTTTGCGACGCAAGGTGCCTTTTCTGCAGGGGGAGGGGCCTGATGGTGGTCTTGTGGCAGCTGTGGAGCCTGTGGACAGTGAAGAAGAAGAGGCAGAAGAAGAAGATGTAGACAACTGAAACAACATCATCATGCAATACTTCCAGTGAGACACAGGTAAGAGGATGGAACTGCTTCCCACATCTCATACTATTGTAGGACCTAGCCTAAGTCTGCCTTTTTAACTCTGTCTATGGACCCTGACTTGTCACTTTGGCTTTCCATTTCACAGATCTGGGTCCCAATTTGTGCCCTCTGCTATGTTTACTCCTGGCCTACAGCTGTGTAACATTGGTATGTGAACAAGTTCATTGACATTGCTATATTTAAGAGATTTTGCAATTATACATTTGTGAAAGCACAGACTGACTCCAGATTTTTGGGTGATTCAAGGGTGTTTATTTCCGTGCTAATAAGTAGAGGGGGGTGTGCAATGGGCTGGGGTGATGGTGGAAGAATGTCCATGGCAGAGTGCAGTCTCTCGGTCTCACATGTGCATTGTCCAATGGGGCATAGGAAGGGGAGCAATGGCAGTTTAAGGTGGACATGGTGACAAAGTGGGACAGAAAGGTGACATTCAGGAGGGTCTTTTTGCTGGGGGGGGTCTTGGCAATGTTCTCTGTCTTGTTCCTGGATCTCAGGGACCGTTTGCGGGGGTGGGGTGCTGGAGGCCTGTTGGTCCTGTGGCAGTGCCACCTGTCCACTAGCGCCGGGGGAGGTCGAGGGCTGTTCATCGTCCAGGCTAGTGGCAGGGGTCCGTTTGTGTCCCACTGTGTCCCTCATGGTGTTGACAAGGTCTGCCTGCACCCCTTGCAATGGTGACCAGGGTGGTGTTAATGGACTTCAAGTCCTCCCTGATCCCAAGGTAGTGTTTCTCCTGCAGCCGCTGGGTCTCCTGAAACTTGGCCAGTACCGTGCCTATGGTCTCCTGGGAATGGTGGTAAGCTCCCATGATGCTGGAGAGTGCCTCGTGGAGTGTCGATTCCCTGGGCCTGTCCTCCCCCTGTCGCACAGCATTCCTCCCAGCTTCCCTGTTATCCTGTGCCTCTGTCCCCTGAACCGTGTGCCCACTGCCACTGACCCCAGGTCCCTGATTTTCTTGGGTTGGTGGGTTTGCCTAGGTTCTCTGTTGTGGTGGACACACTGCTGATTGACGAGTCCTGGGGACATAGGGATGGGCCCGCTGGGTGGGTGCTGTGGTGGTGTTTCCTGAGGGGGGAGGCTCTGTGGTGGCTAGTGACAGTGGCAGGGGAACCGACTGTCCAGAGGTCCCTGATGGGCCGGGCTGGTCATCTTGATCCAGGCTTGCATCACTGTGGGCCTCTTCTGTGAGGGGACTGGATATGTCTGGCACCTCCTGTTCGGTGAAGTTCGGTATGGGTCCTGTAAATGCACAGTATCGGTATCTGTGTGTGCCATCTTGTGCACTGGGTGAGGTACCCTCTACTCCTGTGCTTGCATCATTGTGTTTGCCCTTTTGTTGTAGTTGGTTTGGGGTCTGTGTGGGTATCTGTACTGGACATGCTTTGGTGACAGTGGTCCATGCATAGGTGTTGCATGCAGAGCCTTGGTATTGAGATGTGTGGGTTGTGATAGTTGGACATATGTGAGATGATGGAGTGATGGGAGTGAGGGTAAGGGTGGGGGTATGTGAGGGCATGAAGGTGGGGTGTGGAGGATATGGTAGTAAAGATATGACTTACCAGAGTCCCGTCCTCCTGCTACTCCTGCAAGGCCCTCAGGATGCAGAATTGCCAAGACTTGCTCCTCCCATGTTGTTAGTTGTGAGGGAGGAGGTGGGGGTCCACCGCCAGTCCTCTGTACAGCAATCTGATGTCTTGAAACCACGAACACACTTTCCCTGTACGTCGTTCCACCTCTTCCTGATGTCATCCCATGTTCTTGGATGCTGTCCCACTGCGTTGACCCTGTCGACGATTCTCCGCCATAGCTCCATCTTCCTCGCAATGTAGGTGGGCTGCACCTGTGATCCGAAAAGCTGTGGCTCTACCCGGATGATTTCCTCCACCATGACCCTGAGCTCCTCCTCAGAAAACCTGGGGTGTCTTTGAGGTGCCATGATGTGGTGTGGGTGATGTGTGAGGTGCTGTCTGTTGTGATGTGCGGGGGATGTGTTGGTGTGTGTTGTTTGAGGTGCGTGGATGTTGTATGGGTGATGGTGTTGTGTGTCTTTGGATGCTGGTGTTGTGTTTGTTAATCTCTCTCTCTGGGCTTCTTCCAAAATTTTCATTGTGATGGTTTGAGGGTAATGTGGGTGTGTGTTTTATAGTGTTGTGGGTGTGTGGGTGTGGTGTGTGTATGTGTATCAGGTGTGTGTATTTTGAACTGTCCAATGTAGTTGTGTTTTGATAATGTGTGTGTATTTTGAGCGCGGCGGTGCGTACCGCCAATAGATTACCGCGGTTGAAAGACCGCTGCGTTGATTCGTGGGTCGTGATAGTGTGGGCGTATTCTTGTTGGCGTGACGGTGTAGGTTTTGGTATCGCCAGTTTATCACTGACCTTTGGTGTGGCGGACTTCTGTGGGTGTATGTACTGTGGCGGATTCCGAGATGTGGGTCGTAATACCTGTAGCGGAATTCCGATGCCGCAACAGTATGTTGGTGGTCTTCAGCACAGCAGAAAGTGGGATTTACTGCCAGGGTTGTAATGAGGGCCATAATGTTGAGGCTACCATCTGAGCAACAACCTATAATGTGCACCACCGGGTGGTCCATGACCAGGGCTGGAAATGGAAAATGTCCTTTGATAGCTTGAGGGAGAGGAGACAAGATGTTGTGGTGATCAGTGGCTGATAGGCAGGCTTTGTGAAATGTAACTCAAGAGTAGACCTCACTTTATCAACATTACATTAGTAATTCACATCTCGATACGGCTACATACATTACCAGCATGTCATGGTGGGCTAGGCTAGAATGATAGTAAATAATGTAAAATGACCTGTGTGTCTCACCAGGAGGGCAATGCTACTAATCACAACATGAGAAGTCTCTTTAAAACACCTCATGCCTGTAGCTGGAGTATCCCACACTTACTATCTACGGTATGTTTTTTGAGGAGAGGCCATGGTGCTGCTGCTGTGGTGGCAGTTGTTTCTGCTGCTGTTCACTTCCTGGTTTGGGTAGCAACTGCCACTTGCTGTGCACTGCACTGTCCTATCCCTGCTCAGGAGGAGCTGAAGTGACTGACTCCATACAGGTTAAGAGCAAGGTGCGGGTCATGTTACTAGATGACATCAGATGATCTCTTCCTCTCCCTCACCTTCCTTCATAGGACTAGTCTGTGGCACCTGCAGCCCTCAAGACAGTAACAAAAAAACATTATGGGGGTCATTCCGACTCCCGCCGGCGGCGGTAACTGCACGCCCGGCGTGAGCCGCCGAATGACCGCACCGCGGTCAAATGACCGCGGCGGCCATTCTGGCTTTCCTGCTGGGCTGGCGGGCGACCGCCAGAAGGCCGCCCACCGGCCCAGCGGGAAAGCGCCTTCAACGACGAAGCCGGCTCCGAATGGAGCCGGCGGAGTTGAAGGCGTGCGACGGGTGCAGTGGCACCCGTCGCGATTTTCAGTGTCTGCTTGGCAGACACTCAAAATCAATGTGGGGCCCTGTTAGGGGTCCCCTGCACTGCCCATGACACCCGTTACCGCCATCCTGTTCCTGGCGGTAAAAACCGCCAGGAACAGGATGGCGGTAAGGGGGTCAGAATCCCCATGGCGGCGCTGCAAGCAGCGCCGCCGTGGAGGATTCCCTGGGGCAGCGGGAAACCAGCGGGAAACCGGTGGGACACCGCCGGTTTCCCGTTTCTGACCGCGGCTCAGAATAGCCCTGGAAGCACCGCCAGCCTGTTGGCGGTGCTTCCGCGGTCGTTGGCCTTGGCGGTCGGTGACCGCCAGGGTCAGAATGACCCCCTATATATCCCAAACAGCTCTAAGTTAGGGATGGGTGCTGGTAAAGTCTGCCACACAGCGGTATGCAGAGCTTTTACTGAACTCCATGGTCCATGAGGATCACAGAGAGGCAAAAATCACCAAACTCCACCAGCAGAGCAGAGCCTATGCCCATCGTTAAATATAGTTACAAAGGGTAGTAGGACAAGCGTATGACTAAATGGTATACACTTTGATAAGTTGATGAAAGAAAAAAGGCTGGGCTAAAAGGCAGCAGTGCAATGTCAAACAAAAAAGACTGATTTCTGCCATAAACAGTTTCCTTTTAATTTTACAGTAAACAATAAAAACAATAAAAACACACACTCTCGTGCCACAACAGCCCCCCTCAAACAAATATATAAATCACCCTAACTAATGTCCAAAGAAAGAAGAAACTAAAGTCTGAAGTCCAACTGCCCCTCCCAATTCTCACCCTCTCTACCCACAACAAAACTCCCTCCCACCAAGTCAAATAAAAAAAGGAAATTAGAGGACATCATTAATCCAGGTGTGAAGGTGTGTCGCCTCTCAGTGAAGCAGTGTCAGCTCACAGAGGATGGTGCATTGGAAGTAGTCTAGCTATATTGTGTTGAGAGGAGGCAGTAGTGATGGATCCAAACTGCCAGCGGCATTGCTGATGGTGTGGCCACAATCAAGATACTGATGTCTGGCTGGAAATAATGGGGCCTGGCCCTCCACCTCCTCCAGACCCACCAGCCAGCGATATTCAGCTTGGATGGCCTGCATCCATTGCCGCTGCACCAGTCTGCTATATCCTACTGAGAAGGTAGACCAGCAGGAGTAGCTATATCAAGAAAGAAAAAATAGAAAAAAGATAAATTATGAATAATTGTCAGTGCAAACTCTTGTTTATATAGTGGCATAGTAGCTGTGCATTGCTGGTCTCCTTATTTTTGAAGTGATGAGTCACAGGACCAAGTTTTTCCCACACATCCATCAAATAAAGACACTAACTGGCTGCAAGGAATTAGGCCAGAATACCACCAGATTAAAAGTGAGTGATTTGTTTTCTTTTAATGGATTTCCTAGTAAAAAATCTAAGCAGACACTTTTTGTGTAAAAAGAAAAAAACAATACCTCTCATGAATGAGTAAGGCATTATGCAGCACAATTAATAGTAGTTTTGTTGTGCAACATTAATGGAGCCATGCTAGCACTGGTTGCTTTGCAACTCTCTGTAGACTGGAGCTGGGGCAGCAGTAATGATCAATTTATTATCTTACCTTAATTCCAATGGCCCTGCTCTTCTCCAACTGCCTTTCAATTCTACCTTGACTAAAAAGAGCCAGATGAATAATAATAATACAGCATCACATATTTCACATATAAAAAGTGGCATCCTGTCTGCCATACAAAGAGAGTGTAAAAAACGATGCACTGTAGCACAGGGAAAGGAACAGGATATACATTTTATTTAGTATGTTCATCACAGAGTATCCCAGACACCAAACTCTGAATCAGGCTCTTAGTCCCACTTTACTCCCTGGCCTCGCCTCCTACCACAAATGGTTTTCAACAAATATCTTTGTGTGACAGTAAGGAAAGTTTGTCTACTGCAGAGTAAGTTAGAGGGATTAGGCTAGGTAGAGGTTTTGCTATGGAATAGCGGGGTGTCATTGATCACCATGTGCTAAGCTTTGGCTTAGTCAGTCACTGTAGTTGATGAATAACGAAATGGAAAAATTTGAACAGACGTAACTCTGCTAAGGAAGCCATTTACTATATATACATAAATCACTTGACCAGAAAAATGTGGCAAATGCCAAGAATGGATTTTTAAATTTTTTTGACGTCTGGGAAAAAACGTAGGAACGTGTAATGTAGTGAAGTACTAGTGGGAGAAAACAACGGTGTGGGCACTGAGAAAAACACTATGGTCGTCATTATGACTTTGGCGGTCTTTTCAGAAGACTGCCGAAGCCACGGGTGCCAGAGGACCACCAGTGCTGGTGGTCTTCTGACCACTATATTACGAGTACTGAAGGACTTCCGCCACAATTTGGGTGGAAATCAACCAGTAGTCATGCTGACGGTTGGAGGCGCAGGGGCAGTTCCACCTCTGGCCCCACCCCACCATAAGGACTCTACCAGCCATATTACGACCTGTAATACGGCCTGGCGGTGTCCTGATGGCAGGGCACTGCCGGGCGGTGGAAGTGCCTGTTCTCGGTCCCTGCCGGACGAACTCCTCGCCGGACAAGGTAAGTCGAACGTCTGTCAGGGGAGGCGGGTGAGGGGGGTGTTGTGTGTACATGTGTGAGTGGGTGTTGTCTGCATGTGTGTATGTGTGTGTATATGTGTGTTTGAATGCATGTGTGTATGGTTGTTTGAATGCATGTATGATTGTTGAAGTGAGTGTGTTGGAATGTTTGTGTGAATGTGAGTATGGATTCATGTGAGTGAATGCGAGTATGGATGCGTGTGAGTGAATGTGAGTATGGATGCATGTGAGTGAATGCGATTATGGATGCGTGTGAGTGTATGCGAGTATGGCAGCGTGTGAGTGCATGCGTGTATGGATGCGTGTATGTAAGTGTTGGTGAATGTGGGGTGCGTGTGGGTGTGTGCACGTATGTGCGGCGGGTGGATGGTATGGGTGCTGTACTGAAAGGTGGATGGGGGTTCTGATATGGAAGGGGGGGTCAGGGGTATTGGGATTGCATGGGGCTTGGGGTAGTCGTCTGCCTGTGACAGGAAAAAAAATCCTGTCGTTGGTAGCCTTTCCACCAGGGTTTTTGTGGCAGAGTTACCGCTGTGGAAAACCTGGTGGAAAGCCGACTTGTAGTCCCCCCGGCAGTCTTCAGTGGACTGCTGGGTCAGAGATGCTAATCTCCAGCCCGGCTGTCCGACCGCCCTGGTGGTACAGGCAGGGATGTGGTGGGTTGGCAGAGGCCAGCCTGCCACATTTATAATATGGCGGTCTTCACCACTGGCCTGTCGGTGGTGAGACCGCCACCATGGCCCTGGCAGTGTTCGAACTGCCAGGGTCATAAGGAGGGCCTATGTTTTTGGTTTGTAATACATTGAAAACTTTGTAATGCTGCATTAATTGAAGCAGATGCACACTGCACAGCTAACACAGCAGTGCCGAATTGAACCATATTGCAGTTAGGTCATGGGTGGTGAAATGTCATGGGCAGGGACATGATGAGTGATGATGGGTGGGATTTCTGCCTTGCCTAACAAATAGAGTATACTAAATTTGTCAATATGACTTGCCACCAACCATCCCTGCCACCTCCGGATCTCCTCCCCAACCGCCTCTGGGCCATACTGGTGCTGCTGACACTGCCGGCCCGACACTGATAGTCTATGTGTAATTACACATTTTTAGATGCCCGATTCTCCTCCCCTGTCATTATTATTATTTTTGATCAAAGTACAACCACAATATCTGACTACAGTTCAGTTAGCAAGATCTTGTATTGAAGTTATCACTTTGAGAGGTTTGTTGGTTAACAATGTTAGAAAAGCCATGTAGTCAAGCCAGCCAAAACGTTTTTGTAATGGAGTGGCAGAGCTATGACGACTATGAGTCATCGAAGCAGAATGAAGAGGTAGAGTAGTCAATTGAGGACACATGGTCTTGATATGCAAATGCAATGGGATCTCATACTTTCCTGCCATGCTGCACTGTCATGACCACCCCCAACATCTCGGTCACACGAAAATCCCCAAAAAACATCTATATATGAACAAACGTAACAGCGCCTCCTCATATCCATCCGTACAGCAAACCAGCAGCACATGTAACAATTCAAGTAGCAATTCAAAAGTAATGGCCTGCCTCACGACTGTACTTATCCCCGTCCTTTCTTTTCCCCACCCTTTTAACATTCTCCCCAAGATGTAATCTTTTGCTGGGTCAAAACCCAAAAAAACAACTTCCCATATAAAGACACCCCAGCTAACTTGCCTCCGAACATAGCCACCGACAAACCTTTCTTAATCAAGAACAGCACAAAAACCTATCACTCGTGCTTCAAGTGCACCTTCATCATGAAGCCAATACTGCCCCTCAATCCCCTGAAAAGATTGGAACTCTAACCATGCCAGCCAATAACTCCTTCGAGTGGACTCTGCTAGTGACTTCTCCACAAGCCTAACGACCATCGTGCCCCCCCACTCCCAAATATCCACCGGGACCGACGTCTTGTGCTTGTCAGCACCAGGTGCCAAACTGCAGAACCGTTGCCACTGTGAATGAGACAGGGAATCTGTGATAGCGTTTTTGACCCCTGGAATGTGTGCTGCTTTAAAAATTATATTCAAGTTAAACAACAAAGCATGAAACACCTTAACAGCGGCAATACCCTGAGATCCTTTGCTCTCTGCTTATTTACCAATTCCACCACTGTCAAATTGTTCACATAAAACATTACAGTCCTATTGGCAAACTCATTTCCCCACACTGCCAGTGCCACTAGCAAAGAAAAGAATTCCAAGAAAGCTTTACTTTGCTCTGTGTCAGCCACTGTAGAGGCCATACCTCCGCGCAACACCTGCCATCCCAAAACAGACCAAAGCCAGAGGCTCCCGCCATGTCTGAGAATATCTGGACCTGCCACACCATATTCTCCTCCTGAAAAACCATGGAGACCCCATTAAACTGAGTAAGGAATACCTCCCAAGCTCTGAAAAACCATGGAGACCCCATTAAACTGAGTAAGGAACACCTCGCAAGCTCTGATGTCCTCTCTCAACCCCAAAGACATCTGAATCCGGTGATGAAGAAGCAATGCGCCCAACATGGCAAGGCCCATTTGCCAGCAAAAGTTCTGCCCCCTCAAACCACCCTACAGGCAAAATTGAGAAACCCCAATAGCTTCTCGACCACTCTCAACTCAATCTTATAAATCGACTGAAACTGCCGAAGAAAATACCACGATTTCTTCCACGTTGTCTGCTGACTGTAGTGCTATGAGTGCCACAGTGTCCAGTTCAATTTCCTGGAAGGTTAATATACTACTTGGGCCTTCTGTCATTTCTGGGCCAAAGTAACCCCCACGTCCAATGCCATTTGTTCAAAGCACCTCAATGCCCTGTCACATTCCCCAGACTCTACCTTTGCCCACAAGTAGGAAGTGGTCCAAGTAATGCGACACTGCCCGACGGCTGCTCACCTTCGTGATAACCCACTGCAAAAATGTACTGAAAGCTTTGAACAAGGCACATGAAATGGCAAAACCCATAGGGAGGACCCTGTCTACATATATAGCCCAACTAACTGCAAAGCAAGCAACAAGAAATCCTCAGGGTGAATGGGCAAGAGTCAAAAATCCGCTTTGATGTCACACTTAGCCAGCTCTGATCCCCTACCACACTCATGAATCAGGCGAATTGCATCATCAACTAAGGCATACCCCACTCGCTTATCCTCTAGCGCTATGAAGTCACTCACTGGCGCCCCCTCTGCCCATGATAAATGATGAATGAGTTGAAAATCCCCTCTTTTCCTTTTTGGCACCACGTGGTGAAATCATTAAGTCCTACATAGGCCACTTGTAAAAGGGGCCCACAACCCTTCCTTTATTAACCTCTTTATTCAATTTGTTTACAACCACCTCTGGCATCTCCCTGGCTGACCGCAAATTGTCAGCCTATCTTCGCACCTGCGGTCCTTGATATCCCACCCGGAAACCTTCTCTGAGACTCCATTCTAATCTCTGTGCTATATCCGTATCAGGATATGTGTGCAACCAAGGCACAACTTGGAAAGCTTAATTGGTGTAGGAGCCTTTGGCCCAGGAAGGCTGTGAGCTCCGCAGCCACTGGCAGACCACCAAGAAAGCTCCCTGGTTCACCGCAGAACTCCAAGCCTCCAAACGAGAAAGCCGGAAAACTGAGAAAACCTGGCGCCAAGAACAATCAGTGAGCAACTTCACCGCCCTCAAATCAGCCATGCGCAAACACCACCAGCTTATTCTGACCACCAAAAGATCCTTCCACAAAGAGCGGATAGACAACAATGCACACGAAAGCAAGGAACTATTCAACATCATCAAGGTGCTCACCAAACCCAAATCCTGCACCATCGACCCTCCCCACTCACAAGACCTCTGCGACTCCCTCTCCGTCTACTTCCACCGCAAGATCGCAGACATACATGGAAGCTTCGCAATACCATCCCCCACCACCACCACCACTGACATGGTCAACCCCATAGCACCCTGCCGCACCAACGTACTGAGCACCTGGACCCCCACCAACGATGAAGAAACCACCAAAACCATGAGCACCATCCACTCAGGCTCTCCAACAGACCTCTGCCCTCACCAGGTCTTCAACAAGGCCAGCCAAATCATCGCTCCCCAGCTCCGTTCCATCATCAACAGCTCCTTTGAGACCGCCACCTTTCCGGAAAGTTGGAAACACGCCGAAGTCAATGCGTTGCTCAAAAAACCCAAAGCCAACCTGAAGACCTCACAAACTACCGACCTATCTCTCTACTCACCTTCCCCGTGAAGGTCATAGAGAAGATAGTCAACAACCAACTCTCCTGCTTCCTGGAAGACAACAGCATACTCAATGTCTCCCAGTCTGGATTCCACAAAAACCACAGCACAGAGACTGCCCTCATCACCTGCACCGACGACATCAGGACCAGGCTTGACAAAGTTGAAACCGTTGCCCTCATCCTTCTCGACCTTTCTGCAGCCTTCGACACCGTATGCCGCCAAACCCTTTGCACATGCCTCTTCGATGCCGGAATTCACCACTAAGCCCTGGACTGGCACCACCTCCATCCTCCCCGAAAGAACCCAAAGATTCCGCCTCCCCCCGTTCCCGTCAATGGCCGCCAAGACCATATGCGGAGTCCCCCAGGGAACCTCACTCAGCCCTACCCTCTTCAATATCTACATTGCTCCGCTCGCCAGCATCGTTCGACCCCACGGCCTCAACATGATTTCCTACGCCGATGACATCCAGCTCATCCTCTCCCTCACGAGGAACCCCGCGACCGCCAAGAACAACCTCTACACCGGACTTCTCGCCATCGCTAACTGGATGACAGCAAGCCACCTCAAGCTGAACTCAGAAAAAAAAAAGATCATCTTCGGACCCAACAAGTCAGCATGGAACGACACCTGGTGGCTGGCCACCTTGGGACAACCCAGGCACACAATCTAGGCTTTGTGCTAGACACTTCACTCTCCATGACTCAGCAAGTCAACACCATCTCATCCTCATGCTTCAACACCCTTCGTATGCTCCGCAAGATCTTCATGTGGATTCCCATAGAAACCAGAAGAACGGTCACCCACGCCCTCGTTAGCAGCAGACTGGACTACGGCAACGCCCTCTATGCAGGAACAACGACCAAGCTCCAGAAAAAACTCCAGGGCATCCAGAACGCCTCAGCACGTCTCATCCTCAACCTCCCTCACCACGAACACATCTCCGCCCACCTCAGAACCCTACACTGGCTACCCGTCAACAAAAGGATCATCTTCAAAACCCTAATCCACGCTCACAAAGCCTTCCACAACACCGGACTGGCCTACCTCAACGATCGACTTAACTTCCACATCCTGACACGCCAGCTCCGCTCCGCCGACATCGCCCTTTCAACAGTCCCTCTCATTCACCGCAGCACTTCCACCGGCAGGTCCTTCTCCCACCTTGCCGCCAAAACCTGGAACTTCCCCCCCACCAACCTATGCATACCCGAGACCTCCTGTCCTTCAGAAAGCACCCCAAGACCTGGCTCTTCGAGCAGTAGCACCCACCCCGCCACCCCAGCACCTTGAGACCCTAACGGGTGAGTAGCGCACTCAACAAATTGATTGATTGTTCTTCTGTACTAGCCAGTGAGAAGTACTGGATGACCAGGTGCCTACCCCCACCTTTGGAGCACTCATGTTTAAATTTACAGGGGTGTCTCTAACAGAAACCTTTATTGAAATTCCAACAGGCTCCTGCACTGGGGATGGGCGAGCACCGTGCGTTACTCGCCCCCATCTGGGAAGGACAGGGTTGAAATGGCTTATGTAACACCGGCAAACCTCTTTCCATGTGTGTTGATGCAGCATAATGAGAAAATGCCATACACAGCAACCACAATTCAGAGTCTACATCACCCCATGGCTTTTCTGGGTTCACGCTCACCCTCCCCCTGAACTCATCGAAGCTCAGCCATGCAAAACCTCCAAAATGCATCTGCGCCTTACGGATGATATTGATATACCTAAAAAGTAGTGGCTCTATCAGGGTATTTACCACAATAAATGCTTGAGTGAATAAGGAAGGCAGATGTTCAATTTTCCATAGTTACTGGAACATGTGGCCTGCATGCCAGATCCCACTCTTCTTCTTTGGACCCTTCCTTTGCCTCTATATCTCTGTGGAGGAGCTTGAATACGACTACATATTCGTGCTTCCATATTCTAGCTTTAGTTTTTTCCGCCACATGAGAACACAGTGGCATCACCATACCTATATAGGGTAGATGCTTCTTATGTCCCCCACCCATCCTTCGCATTGCCGTCTACCTCCCCTTCAGCCACTTTCTCCCAAGCTGCCTCCGGCATCACATCCTCCTTAATAGTTGCTGCACCTGTACTCGCAGAACGTGCCACCTCTGCACCAGACACGTCATGAATGGAATCATCCCCCTCCCTAATGGACTTGAACTGAGGTGTACCAGAAGAGCACTGGGGGTTACCCCAAGCCGACCATCACTCACCCTTACCTTTTACACCCGGCGCGTGGGTGTCCACATCTGGAACCATCTTGCGACAATGTCCGCGATCGTCCTTGCATGCAACCTCTTGTGCTTCCACACCTGGCTTCGGCTCCTGTAAGACATTGAATGCTTTTGCGTCCCTTATCCCTCCCTTTGCCCTTGCTCCCCGCCAGTTCTCGAATCTCCCCATCTTCCCACTCATCAACTTGGCATTTAAATGGGAGATGTACTGGTCAGCCAAACAGACCACCTGGACATTCATCGAATGATAACTTTTTCGGTTCCTGTACACCTGTTCATTGTCTTTTGGGGGGACCAAAGCCACATGGGTAACATCAATGGCACCAATGATATTGGGAATGTGTCCAAGGGCATAGAAATCACCCTTCACTGTAGGCAAGTCACCCACCTCAGGGAAAATGATGTAGCTCCGCATGTATTTCATCAGGGCAGACAACACTGTGGACAATACCCTTGAAAACATAGGCTGAGACATCCCAGATGAAATGGCCACTGTAGTTTGAAATGATCCACTAGCCAAAAAATGGAGTACTGACAGCACCTGCACTAGAGGCGGAATCCCTGTGGCGGATGGGTGACATCAGGTCTGGCTCCAGCTGGGCACACAGTTCCTGTATAGTGGCACTGTTGAGTCTGTAGGTGAGTATGACATGTCGTTCTTCCATTGTCGACAGGTCCACCAGCGGTCTGTACACGGGAACATTCCTCCGTCTCCTCGCAAGTCCCAGCGGACGGTGCCTAGGAAGGACAACATGGAGCACAGAGTCAATCAACCCACAGGTAAGTTCCCACAGCCTGCACAGTACACAAATCTCTCTGGATTGATTGAATGGCTTGTATGAGTGTCGATGCAAGGCCTAGCCATGTGTGACGCAGTAGGAATTAAGCCATGTGGGCCCTTGAAATGGCGGCTGCCTGACCTGTGAAGTGTGACAATGCGAAGTGAGGTCATTGCGCTGGCGTGGCACGCCGTGGCGGTAGGCGGTACACACCGCCGCGGGCGTGACCGCCATTTTCTCTCTGCTTAATCACACGAGACCTGAGCATCCACAGGAGAGGACCTATACTGCAAGTGCTGCTGTGACCTCGGTCTGGAAGTGACAATGGCTGCTGCGACTGGGGAAAGGGCCCCCGCCTTCTGTTTCGAAGAGTTGGAGAAGCTCGTGGACGGGGTCCTCCCCCAGTATGCGCTACTCTATGGTCCTCCAGACCAACAGGTGAGTACACGGGGGCCAATCCATAGTGGGCAATGCCTGTGATGAGTGGGGTGGATGTACGATGGAGGGGAGCGAATTACGAATGCATGGCACGACAGATGAGAGCATGTGCCACATGGCAAGTTTGGGGAGGGGGGCCACTCACATCGAGCATGCAGAAAAATGATGATGTTTATTTTCCCCCCCTGTACATGTCACATAGGTCAGCGCCCATCAGAAGATCGATATTTGGCGTGCCATCGCCAAGGACGTCCGGGCCCTGGGGGTCCACAACAGACGGGGCCCCCACTGCCGCAAGAGGTGGGAGGACATCCGCCGCGGGAGCAGGAAAACCGCTGAGGCTCTGCTGGGGATGGCCTCCCAACCTAGGAGGGGTGCCAGTCGTACCTTGACCCCCCTGATGTCCCGGATCCTGGCGATGGCCTACCCCGATTTAGATGGACGCTTCAGGACATCACAGCAGACACAAGTGGGTGAGTACCATCACATTCAGCTATATTTGCGCGCAGTGGAGGTGCCTGGGTGGGGGAGGAGGGCTGTGGGTATCCCTAGGCCAGGGCGATTTCTGTAGGCTAGGCCCCTCCGTGAGGTATGTGCCTAGTAACGCTATTCATGGACCTGTGTATTCTGTGTGGGCAGTTGTCGCCCATAGGCTTGTAGGGCATGTCCCAGTGAATGAGTAGTGTACCCCAAGTGCGCAGCGTAGTGCAGGGGGCTTCTGTGTCTGTCCTCTCCGCCAACGGTGTCCCCAATGCATGCACTCAACTTGTCTTTATTTCTCCACCCCCCCCATTTTCTTTGTTTTTCTGTGAATGTGTGCATTAGCATCATCAGGCGGAGGAGAAGTGGCATCGGCGCAAGAGGGAGCTGCATCTCACATGGCCCCGGAGGGCCATGCGACGGACTCTGACATGACCAGTGAGACGGAGGGCGAGGGGGGCTCCACCACGGGGACCCGTGCAGACGTCAGTGACACCGACACGTCCTCGGATGGGAGCTCCCTTGCGGTGGCAGCAACATCCGTGCCCACCGATACTACAGGTACAGCCGCCACCCAGCGCACCAGCTCCACCCTCCCAGCAGCCCCTCGGCCTTCGGCCCGTGCCCGCACGGCCAGGAAGGCGGCCATCTCCTTCGCCCCAGGCACCTCAGGCCCTGCCCCAGTCACCCCTGCTGCCCTCAGTGAGGAGGTCATTGACCTCCTGAGGACCATCATTGTTGGGCAGTCTACCCTTTTGAATGCCATCCAGGGTGTGGAGAGGGAGGTGCATCAAAGCAATGCATACCTGGAGGGCCTTCATTCGGGTCAGGCTGCCCATCAGCGATCGTTCAACGCTCTGGCCTCAGCACTGACGGCAGCGATTGTCCCTGTCTCCAGCCTCCCTCTTCTAACTCCCTCCACCCAGTCCCACTCCCCTGTTCCTCTGCCTATCCCATCCACACCTACAGACCAGCCTGCACACACCTCAACACCCAAGGGAAGCTCATCCAGACATAAGCACCACAGAACACACAAGCATTCACACAAGCAACATACAGATGCAGACATGCCAACAGCCACTACCTCCTCTGTGTCCCCCACCTCCTCGTCTCCCTCCTCCCTCCCTGTGACGTCTACACTCACACCTGCATGCACACCACGATCAGCCAGTACACCCATCACCAGCACACCCTCCAGCCCAGTCCGCAAACGTGCAGTCACCACCCCCACTGCCATGTACACGTCCCCTGTGTCCTCTACCAGTGTGTCTGTCACCCCCG
The DNA here is from genome assembly GCF_031143425.1 of Pleurodeles waltl. Lineage (NCBI taxonomy): Eukaryota > Metazoa > Chordata > Amphibia > Caudata > Salamandridae > Pleurodeles > Pleurodeles waltl. Next base: position 660,987,064 of record NC_090450.1, on the reverse strand, counting down.
CTTCCAAACTACACAAACGCAGGCAGGCACCCAACCAACAGCCATCCACCTCACGTCAGCCTCCAGCCCAAGCACCTGCACCCAAAGACACCAGACTTGACTCTCCTACAACCACATCCTCTTCCTCCACTCCCATACCCACTCCAGCTACCCTTCCCATTGCTCCTAAAAAACTATTCCTCTCTAAACTGGACCTCTTTTCCTCACCTGACCCACCCCCTCCATCTCGTAAGAGTTCCAAAAACACCTCAGCCACCACCAGCACAGCAACTCCCAAGAACGTCGTGCCTGGTTTTTGGAGTTCGCCCTTTCCTTGGGCAGGGACATCGGCCAGCAGCAAAGGCACAGCCAGCCCCCCCCCCTGGGAAGAGGAGCAAAAAACTGAAGGGCAGGCGCGACAGGCCTGATACGCCTGCCCCCAAGGTGGGTAGCTTTGCACCGTCACCTGCCACATCGGGTAAGGGAGCCAAGGGCCACGGAGAGTCTGCCAAGGAGGGCAAGGGCAGCAAAGCGCAAAAGGCAGGGAGCAGCCAACCTGGCCATGAGGGCCCCACCAGCCCCATTCCGGGGGTATCGGAGGAGACCCAGGGCCCCAGGACTCCATCACAGGAGGGCCCCGCAACGGAAAGGTCCGATGCTGACTGAGCGGGAAGTATTGGCCAGGTGTGGTTCACTCGAAACACAAGACAGGCACCGCTGAACAGGGCCCCGCCGTGAGAAGCACTGCTGAACAGGGCCCGCCATGAGAAGCACCGCTGAACAGGGCCCGCCGTGAGGAGCACCGCTGAACAGGGCCCCCCGTGAGAAGCACCGCTGAACAGGGCCCGCCGTGAGAAGCAACGCTGAACAGGGCCCCGCCGTGAGAAGCACTGCTGAACAGGGCCCCGCCAAGACAGGCACCGCTCCGCTGGGCCCTCCTGTCAAGCACCGCTCCGCTGGGCCCTCATCTCAAGCACCGCTCCGCTGGGCCCTCCTGTCAAGCACCACTGGCCTATTGGCAGGCCCGGTTCTGTGTCGGGCAGGACTTCACGAGGCACTCTGCCCACCGTGCCTCCTCCATGACCAGTGGACTCTGTAATCCACCTGATGGACTGTGGCTTTGCACCCCCCAGGATGGCACAGTGGGCAATCCACCCACTGTAGAGACTTGAGAGACTGTGGCTTTGCACTCCCCAGGATGGCACAGTGGGCAATCCACCCACTGTAGAGACTTGAGTGACTGTGGCTTTGCACTCCCCAGGATGGCACAGTGGGCATGGAGGCCCTTTGTGGATCTGGCGTCGTGGACTCATGTGGCTGAGGTGCCCCCTCTTCCCTTCCCCCTGAGGTGCCAGTATTTTATTTTTGTGATGCCCCAGCAGTAATCTCTCCAATGGACTCGATCTCGTGTGTGGGCTTTGCCCATGTGTTGCTGCACATTGGCCCACGGACATTTGAACTTTGCAAAACTGTGCCGGACTTTTGCTACTTGTATATATATAGGTCTAGATGTGTAATAATTCTTTATATATTGCTAAGTTCGCTATACTTAATTATTGCTATAATATAGTTCTATTTTTACAATCATTGCCTTTTGTCTTTGCATTTTTGTTTTGGGGGTTTGGGGGTGTCACTCTGACTTTTTAATCTGCATTGGTGTGTAGGTATTTCGGTGGGGGTGAGGGTGGGGGTGGGTGTGTGGCGTATGTGTGTGCCCGTAACCTTTCCTCCTCCCCCCTCCCCTGTGTCATAGGTGCAGTACTCACCGTTGTCGTCTGCGGCGACGTTCGTGATCCTGGAAGAAGAGCAGGAAGGCAATGGCTGGGAGGATGTGGAATTCCGGTTCCATGCTGTCCCGATTCCGCGTGGAGTGTGTCGAGGTGAGCGTTTTCCATTGAAAATGTCTGTTTCCGCCGTGTTTTTATCGGTGGGGCTCCCACCCCGGAAAAGGTGGCGGATTGGTGAGTCGTGATAGGGTGGGCGGTACATTGTCTACCGCCTGGCTGTTGGCGGTGACCGCCGCGCTGTTTGTTTGTGCTGCCGTGGCGGTCGGAGTGTTAAAGCGGCGGCCTGTGTAGGCGGTTCCCGCCAGGGTGAGAATTCAATTTTTTGGACCGCCAGCCTGTTGGCTGGTTGGCCGCCGCTTTAACACTGACCGCCAGGGTTGGAATGACCCCCTAAATATCTGTGGCTCCTTCATAGGGCCATTGCAGCATATCAAACTCAGCATCATGCTCACTGCCGTTTTATACACTTTTCAAGTACCAAACACCCACCAAAACTTCAAAAACTGTGATTTAGACCAGGAAGTAACCACGAACAACTACTAGTTTACTTCAAACTAACAAATACATATATTCTCATTACTCTATAACGCATCCGTAGACAAACCTTATTTAAACAAAAGATAAAAAACATATAATACTGTATTAAAGAACTCTCTCCCATAGTTAGCATTAACAATACTGAAAGACTCTAACCTGATTGAGAATTTACAAACTAAATGAACAAAAATGTTTTGTGAAGTGATGTTAAGGAAGCATCCAGATTTAAAGAGCTACCTGACGCAGGACGCAGTGTCCTGAATCACAAGGCTACTTGGGAAACTTGAGGAAGATGTAATTTTTTGTGCCATCTTAAAAATACTTTTCACATCTCATTCTTCTCCTATCAGGTAGAACTTCTTATGTGTGACCATAATGTTTCAAGATTGGTCTCAATCAAACTATTTCTCTAATTAGAAATCATAGTTCTCGTATATTGTCATTATTGAATAGCGTGCCCAGATTGGAACCTGAATCGCCTGCTTCTTCAGAGTTCAGTGCCCAAACCGTTGTGCTGTTAAGCTATCTGCAAGAAGCGTTGCTATCACCTAATGTTCACCAATCCAATAGGACTTCTTATGTGTAACCAAAAATATGTCAACACTGTTCCTAAAAGTTTTTTTAAGGACAGAGTTGACATATTTTTGGTTACACATAAGAAATTCTCTGAGAACGGTAAGCCCTAGAACTTCGAAGTACTTTGAGGACAGAAAATTGATATAATTTTATGACATAAGTATGTAGAAGACGATTCATAGCCTTTCACCTAAGATGACAGAGATGTTTCTGTGGGTAATTCACAGCGTAAAGGTTTGGGTATTCAATTAGGAAGCAGGCGATTTAGGTTCAAATCTGGGCACTCAATAGGGCTGTTCATGAGGATTGTGATTTATAATTGAAATAATGCTTTTATTGAGGCCATTCTTGAAACATTACTGTTACAGATAGGAAGTTGTAGTTGATGGGTAAACATTAACTGTGGGAAGTGTTTTGAGGATTGCTAGCACGTTAGATGAACCTTTTGACTCTCAATTAAGATGTTCCCACCATAACTCCAGTACTTGCAGATCAATAATCAACAATTAATCAATAACATCAACAATCAATGTTAATCAATGGCATTAGTATTAAATTGGAGTCAGTAATTATCACACACCATGACCTTTCAGTCACGAATAACCACACCTTTAGTAAAAGTTAGAATATTTATTTCCCTAGGTTAACAATGCTAATATCATGTAAAATAATCTCAATTCAAATGATACACATACAGAAACATCACTGGCTGTCCAATGCAGCGAATGTAGCATAATCTAATCAGAGCTGGGGTCACTTTACATTCTAAAGTTATAGTGCAACTTGATTAACAAGAACTTTTGCACAAACGATATCACATACATTTATATTTCAGCAAAGAAAAAACATCAAACGTTATTCCATATAGTGAACTTCATTGGTGAGGAATCCTTATCTAACACCAGATTAGCATCAGCATGTTGGGCTTCATGCAAAATAATTTAGTAAACACAAATTTAGAAAACATCTAACTATTGCTCTGATATTCTAATATTGAAAAGGTGCGGTTGGTACCTAGAAAGAAAAAGCAAACAGTCTTAAGGAACACATCAGTAATAATATACCTCTCTTCAAATGGATAGGCAAGCTAAGATAGTCTTTGTCATCAGGACATCAGTTCAGTCAGCAAGGCATCAGGATTCAGCATCAAAGTTAAGAAAACGCAAAGTCTTTAAGCAGTAAAGTTAAGCACCTCTCATGTCAAGACACTCAAGAAAGTAATGACCTTTCGGAGTCAAGACACTCAAGAAAGTAACGACCTTTCGACCAGAAAGAAAATGGGCAAATGGCTATCTTCCATCAGTGCAGTCTAAATTAGATTTCCTAAAACTACTTCCCAAGTCCATATTGGTCAAGGGATCGCATTTTCACACACTGTCCATTAAAACTAAAACATTAAGGGGGTCATTCTAACCCTGGCGGTCGTCGACCGCCAGGGCTAAAATGACGGGGGCACCGCCAACAGGCTGGCGGTGCCCCGCAGGGCATTCTGACCGCGGCGGTTCGGCCGCGGTCAGAAGTGGAAAACCGGCGGTCTCCTGCAGGTTTTCCGCTGCCCTTCTGAATCCTCCATGGCGGCGCAGCTCGCTGCGCCGCCATGGGGATTCAGACACCCCATCCCGCCATCCTGTTCCTGGCGGTTCGCCCGCCAGGAACAGGATGGCGGTATGGGGTGTCGTGGGGCCCTGTAAGAGGGCCCCACAATGAATTTCACTGTCTGCATTGCAGACAGTGAAATTCGCGACGGGTGCCACTGCACCCGTCGCACCTTCCCACTCCGCCGGCTCCATTCGGAGCCGGCGTCCTCGTGGGAAGGTTGTTTTACACTGGGCTGGCGGGCGGGCGGTCGCCCGCCAGCCCAGTGTAAAACCCAGAATACCCGCAGCGGTCTAATGACCGCGGTGCGGTATTCTGGAGGGGGGAACTCTGGCGGGTGGCCTCCGCCACCCGCCAGGGTGAGAATCACACCCTAAATCTATACTTTCTACTAGAACTCGGTTCACATGTCGCTGATTGGCTCCTCATCATCCGGCTCGTTAGGTAACAATATTGTTGCAGCTTATACTCCAGTCAGTGTCTCCATTGTTCTTCTCCTGAGAAAGTCAGTCTTACACACTTTACACTCATCTTGTTACATTTAGCAAGAACAGCATCTTGTATTAATCAGTTCTCATGAGAAAATACTTTTAGCTACGAGCACATTTGGTCAGCACAGTGGGAAATTACAATTTAATTCCCTAAGCAGACATTTTATTAATTGGTTTAGAAAAACAGCTTGACATGAGGCCGTGCAACTAGGCCAGGACCTCCGCTAAGTTAAGGCCTACAATTAATAAAGCTAATGCCTAACGCATAACCCTTGATATGACATATTACTACATTACTCAAACATAAGCTCCATGTTTCCCATTATTAAGCCATTAATAAGTACACTTCGTGAACACTGGCGGCCACTCACGTGGACACATTATTTTTCTCTGTATTATTACATTTTCTAAGCAAATCCATTACTCAGAATACTTGAATACCCATCAATATTTTTTTATTAAAACACCTATTTTAGCAGGATGGCACAAAAGAGTATAGTTTTTCCAAGAAGAGGCACTATTGTAGTTTGCAGAGAAGCACTGTGGTTCAGGGTGCTCAGATATGAAGTAGTTGCTTATAGTTCACAGCTGGGAGCGTTTCTTGAGATTACTTCATTTTATTTCAGTTAGCTTCTAATTTTTCAGTCTTTTAATTGTGTTCATGCAAGCTACGGGAGAGAGCTCTTTAATACATTATTCTACGTTTCTTCTTTTGTTTGAATACGGTTTGTCTGCGGATGCGTCATAGAGTAATACGATTTTTTTTTTATTTAAAGTTAACTAGTAGTTGTTTGTGATTACTTCCGCGGTCTATATGACTGTTTGAAATTTTGGCGGGAGTTAAGCAATTAAAGAAAAGTATATAAAACAGCAGTGAGGAGGGTGCTGGCTCTGATTTGCTGCAATGGTTCTATGCTGGAGGGGAAGAATTTAGGGGGTCATTCTGACCCTGGCGGTCCATGACCGCCATGGCCGAGGGCGGCGGAAGCACCGCCAACAGGCTGGCGGTGCTTCCTGAGCTATTTTGACCGCAGCGGTAAAGCCGCGGTCAGAAAAGGGGAACCGGCGGTTTCCCGCCGGTTTTCCCCTGGCCCAGGGAATCCGCCATGGCGGCGCTGCTTGCAGCACCGCCATGGGGATTCCGACCCCCTTCCCGCCAGGATGGCGGGAACGGGTGCCGTGGGGCCCCTGGGGGCCCCTGCACTACCCATGCCACTTGCATGGGCAGTGCAGGGGCCCCCTAACAGGGCCCCACAAAGATTTTCACTGTCTGCTTTGCAGACAGTGAAAATCGCGACGGGTGCCACTGCACCCATCGCACCCCTGCAACTCCCCCGGCTCCATTCGGAGCCGGCTTCCTCGTTGCAGGGGCTTTCCCGCTGGGCCGGTGGGCGGCCTTTTGGCGGTCGCCCGCCAGCCCAGCGGGAAAGTTGGAATGACCGCCGTGGTCTTTTGACCGCGGTGCGGTCATTCGGCGGTAACCGCATGGCGGGCGGCGACCGCCGCCCGCCGCGGTCAGGATGACCGCCATAGTTTCCGAGCTGACCGGTAAGATATGTTTGTGATCCTAGTGTTATGTTGTAGATTTAAATGTAGAATGGCAGGTTGTTAAGGATTTGTTTAATTTGTTTTGTTGATTTCCATGTCATTGGGAATGTGATAAACATCAGAAATTATGCAATGAAAATTACGTCGGTTTGGATTAAATGATGGTCTGTTAAGGGCGTCTTTGAACTTAGTTTTGTTGCGGGTACAGGTCAGCTATATGTGTGGTTTGAAAGGCCCAGTGAGGCAGGTCGTTAAGAATTTGTTTAACTTGCTTTGAAGAATCCCGTGCCGATAGTGGGTTTTTTAAGCAGCGCTAAGGCATAATCATATGGAAAAACTTTAACCATAAGGATGTCGAGAATAGTGGGCGATTTAGTTTAGTATAGTATATGTGAAGTCAGGGCAATTATGTTGTTCTTTCTGTTATCTATAACTCCTTAGCGTGCATTTGTCGTCATAATGAAGGGGGGCTCGTGGGTAGGGGAGGTCACCGGCACGACATGAAATGAAGGCGTGAGTAGCTTGGATTTTAGTGCTGAAATTATACATAAAGAAAGTTAATCATAGCTGCACTTTCATTAAGGAAGATATTTATGAAGGTATCAATAAGAGTAGTATCAGTATGATTTTCCACATGATAATATGTTGATCAGTGTCATGCGGCTTTTCACGATAAGGGTCCCCTTATTGTACACCGTGCTCTAATTGATGTACAATTTCCAATTGTTTTTCTATCTGGTTCAAAGTAATATACATTTTGCCATTCTCTGACGTCTGAGAGGGGATTCTTTCGTAAACCATGGATTGTAATAACACGTGAATGTTGGTCTACACAACATAAATAGGATAATATGTCATAAAACACAAGCATTCCTTTGATTCCTTAGTTCAGATTTTTCCATCACTATTTCTAATTGGTCCACACTTTTATATATCTTACACATTTTCACGAAGGGTTGATGAGATCGATTGATAGGGAAATCATGAGTTAGGCTGTTGGCTGGGAATGACAGTTAAACTAGAAAACTTGAAGTCATATATCTTGTTAATGCATGTGATCTATGCAAACACGTTATGTGAGAATTTCACAATACTGCCGGAATGCATGTGGCATTCAGTTTATATACATAAGTGTTGGGTTAGTGTTGTCATGTAACACTGCATTTATGACTACCTAAGATTAATTATGATTTGTTTTTGACATCTTAATATTGAAGATAAGTACAGTTTTATTTTAATATTTACATTTGTGTTTCAACATCCCTAAAGAAGCAGCAAGGTCACAAAACACGTGTTGGTTGTGTAACTGTGAATAGCATTGTACAAGAATAAACAAATCATTTGGAACAGTTTTTTGCAAGTTTTTCTCAGACCATCAAAAGCTATTTGTATTAAAATACATATGTATATATGTGTATTTTTGTGTGTGTATGTATGTGTGTGTGTGTGTGTGTGTGTATATATATATACATATAGTTGGCAATGGGGTATCTAGTTGGCAGAGGTATACACCCTTGTCTAAATAGAGACCACAATACTAGTCAGGGTAAGCCACACACAATCTAAGTTATCCTGTACCCAACCTCTAAGCAGTCAGGCTTAATTAGAAGGCGATGTGGAAAGTATTTGTGCAATAAATCATGTAATAACAGTGAACACCAAAGACGCCACACAGGTTTAGAAAAATATAAGATATTTATCTGACTAAATGCAGGTCAAAACGATTAAGATTTGATTAGACACATTGAAATATCACTTTTGAAATGATAAAGACTCTTTAGTTCTTAAAAGCAACAATCTTCTCTTGTAAGCACAAAGTACCTGATTTGCGTCAAAAGTACACGCACAAAGACCGCAGAGGAGAAGATGTGTGGAAAATGAAGGGTGTTCATTGCATTTCTGGGCGCACACAGATGTTGCGTCGAATCCTTTCAACACAGCAAGGGCTTTGCGTCAAATTGTGGCACACAGGCTTGAATCCTCTTTGCGATGCGGGGTCTTTTGATGCCCAGGGACGATGCATGGAAATCCTGGGCATGCTGAAGAAAGTCACAGGTGCTGCATTGATCCAGTGGGTGATGCAGGGAAGTTGCTGTTGCACAGCTAGCGCTGTGTCTGCTTCTCACAGGAAGTCAGGCTGCGTCATTCTGGCTCGCCGATGCATCGATCTGGTGGGCTGTGCGTCAAAGTTCCAGTCGCAATGCTGGTGCTGTGTCGATATCCACTGGTGGGGTGGCGGGCTGCATCTTTCCGGTTCGGCGACGCAGTGATTTTCTCACCGCTGTGCAGGCTGTGCGTCGATTTTCGCCGCATCAGGAGTTTCTTTGAAAAGATGAAGTCTGTTTGGCCCTTAGACTTCAGGAGGCAAGCTCAATCCAAGCCCTTGGAGAGCACTTTTGAGCAGAGGCCAGCAAGGCAGCAGTCTCTTACAGCAGAGTAGTCTAGGTGACCCCTTTGGGCAGCCAGGCAGCTTGCCTTGGCAGGTTGCAGGTTCTGGTGCAGAATGTCTTCCCAAGCAGTGTCTCGTTTAGTAGGGTTGTTGACCCAGTTTATATACCCAAATGTGCCTTTGAAGTGGGGGAGACTTCAAATAGTGACATAGAAGTGCCCAAGGTCCCCTTTCAGTACAATCCTGTCATCCAGGGTCCCAGTCGGGGGTTTGCTAGTCCATTGTGTGAGGGGAGGCCACTGTCCTTTGAAATGTAAGTGCAGGCCCTCCACCCTTCCGGCCCAGGAAGACCCATTCAGTATGCAGATGTGTGCAGGTGTGACTGAGCATCTTGTTTGTGGTTGTCTGGATGAAATGCACAAGGGAGATGTCAACCAGCCCAGATGTGGATTGGAGACAGGATGTAAGGCGCAGAAGGATTTTAAGTGCAGAGAAATGCTCACTTTCTTAAAGTGGCATTTCTAAAATAGTAATACTATATCCAACCTCACCAGTCAGCAGGTTTTTCTATTACCCTTCTGGCCATTCTAAATATGACCTGTTTACCCCTTTCTAATCAGAATCTACCACTAAAACAGTTTATGAGGGTAGCCCAAATGTTAGCCCATCCCCCAGGGCCAAAGCCAATTAAAGGGGAGGGGGAGGGTCATCCCACAACGCCTGGCCTCACAGCAGGGGAAACCACATTTAGGAGTTTTCCACCACCAGGACATATAAAACACGTAGATATATTTCCTGCCTTTTACCTACACAGCACCTTTCCCGCTGCGTTACCTAGGGCCTACCATAGGGGGGATTTATATTTAGAACAAGGGGAGTTTAAGGCTTGGCAAGTACTTTTAAATCCCAAGTCGAAGTGGCAGTGAAACTGCACACACAGGCCTTGCAGTGGCAGACCTGAGATGGTTAAATGCTACTTAGGTGGGTGGCACAATCAGTGCTGCAGGCTCACTAGTAGCATTTAAACTACAGGCCCTAGGCACATGTAGTGCACTTTACTGGGGACTTACAAGTAGATTAAACAAGCAAATTGGGTATGAACTAATGTCACCATGTTTTAAGCGAGAGAGCATATGCACTCTAGCACTGGGTAGCAGTGGAAACATGTGCAGAGTTCTAAAACCAGAAAAAACAGTGTCAAAAAATGGAGAGAGGCAGGCAAAAAGTTAGGGGTGACCACCCTAAGTCTGTCAGATCTTACATATATGTACTCACCACAAAAAACAAAGGCTAAACTAATGTTAATTAGGAGAATCTCAGTGGCATTAAGGTTGAACTCAAACAACCACAGAAATTTACCAAATTTACCAGTCATAGTTGACAGATTTAACTATAACTTGCACCCTTGCTATGCACTGCTTATGATCTCACGCTTTCATCACTCATTACATGTTCTACAACATTTACATGTTCTATGACATGGCCTTTCTCCATGCACAGCAGGGGTTTGGCAACAGGGCCTGGCTGTGGCCAACCCACCCAAAGGCAGCCTAGCTCCCGCAAGCAGCTAACACCATGCTGCTCATGGCCTTTCATGGTTTGGAATGGCCCTATGTCCTGGCTTAGAGCCTGCCACTGCATCCAGCTCACTGCAGACAGCCGCACAAAAGTACCCAACCATAGGCTCCACACAGCCTTTTTTTTGTGCGTGGCATGAGGTTAAACATGTGGTCCACTTTGCAGCCAGGGCATGCTTCCACCTCACTGAAGGCAGCCAACTCCATGCAGCACAAAGCATTTGAATGTGTGCAGCAGGGCGATGGACACAGGGTTATCCCTGTCCCAATTCCTGTAGCCAGACCCCCAGAATGCTGCCAAATCCTACTTTGTGCACAGCCTTTGGCATGCACAGCATAGGGTTGGGCTTTGGGCCCCAGGGCCTCTTCTCCTAAAGCCAAAAATATACATTAAGGGAAGGGGATATGCAGCCCTCCTCTTGACCCTTAATTGGCTCCAGGAACCCAATCCTCCAGAGCCAAACCAATTATGAAGGGGGGCATGTGGCTCCCATTCCCATGTATTCATGGCCCCAGGGACCCCATCCCCTGGGGCTGTTCTTTGTTTAACAGGGGAGGGGGGGCTACATGACCCCCATCCCCCAGGGCCAAAGCCAATTAAAGGGGAGGGTCATCCCACAACACCTGCAGGGCTAAGTTTGATTAAAGAAGGGGTATGCAGTCCTGTTAGACCTGACAACCTTAGGGTAGTCTCCCCAACTTTTTGTCTAACTCCTCCCCTTTACAGACCTTGTTTTTGTTGGTTTTAGGACTCTGTACACTTTACCACTGCTAACCAGTGCTAAAGTGCTCGTGCACTCTGCCCTAAATCATGGTTACATTGGCATAACACCACTTGGCATAATTAATTTACATATAAGTCCCTAGTAAAGATCACTGTATGTGCCCAGGGCCAATAAATTAAATGCAACTTGTGGACCTGCAGCGCTTATTATATCTGTTGGGTGTCATCACCTTCTTTCAGATTGGATCTTTCTGTCTTCTGTTTAGTCACTTAGGGGGTTATTACAACTTTGGAGGAGGTGTTAATCCGTCCCAAAAGTGACGGTGAAGTGACGGATATACCACCAGCCGTATTACGAATCCATTATATCCTATGGAACTCGTAATATGGCTGGTGGTATATCCGTCACTTTTGGGACGGATTAACACCTCCTCCAAAGTTGTAATAACCCCCTTAGTTCATTACTAACTTTTGTGTTTTTAGGTGTCCCTTTTAATTTGTTTAGTCCTGATTAGACCATATTGGTTAGAGGGTCAAAACATTGTTAACTGTGTTTTAACAAACCTAATATTGTGACCATTTGAATCTAATTGGTTCATATGCATGGGCATAGATTAACCCAAGATGTTTTGGCTGACTTTTGGAAGCCTTTTTGTTGTGTTATATCTTGTAAATGTGTATTTCTTCTGTAAGTTGTAGGCTCCACTCCACCTGGCACATTCCACAATTATATATAAACTAGTGGTGGGCAGAACACTCGACGTTAGTTTAAAAAAAAGCTCCATGAGATTCCGTAGAGTTTTGCAATGCTATAGTTGTTTGTTCAGGACATTGTTAAATTAGGTTTGCAATTCGCCACCTTGGGCGCTCTGCTGAGGCCTGTAATGATGGCAGCCCATTGCAGCTCCCACGCCTCTACCGGCACCTTCCATCCTCGGGGCACTGGGAGAACAGTTTAATGCACATTAGGGCTCCTGGCCTGACACTGCAATGTATGTCTCCCAAATCAAGCAGTATACATGGATTGCTCTGCTGGGCTGCACACGGAGGGCTCAGCGCCACAATAGGCTTTTGAAGCGGAGGTCTGACTTGTATCACATGCCATAAAGTAGAAAAGGGTGAAATTTAAGAGGTCAGACACTGGTAGGTGGAACAGCTGCACCAAGCACATGTAGATGTAGATTTTTCATATAACCTTATGTATTTATCCGATTAACCTACTCGCTGCAACTGTTAGCACTTCCCTAATTTCAACAACTTTTTTAGATTCTTTGTTTTATTCCTAAACTCTTATCAGTTTTTTTGCGCAACTATATCCCAACTTTTCCTGAGGTCAGGCACTCTACCTGACATTCAGATTTGAGCATGGAGAGGGAGTGTCACACAGGTTTAGGGGGACTTGTAGGCTCTGCCCCTTCTGAACTTTCAATTGTAGCTTGTGAGCTCTCTTGTTTTAAGAGAATGATTTATAATAGACTTTACTACTTGTGCTGACATTAAAAAGTCGGGCCGGGGCTGCAGATCTCTTAAAACATGAGTGTCTGCAGACTCCACGACACACTTAGCGTGATCCACCTGCTCAATGCCAGTCACACAGGCGGTTCATGGAACATAAAGGTGCCACACCTGTGACAGCAGGCTTGCAAGGAAAAGAAAAGCTGCTACCTGTGTTTGTCATTGGCCTTTCATGGTAATAGGAAAATGCCCTTTTCTTTGTGGTGTATTGTAAAGCTCATGAAGCAGATTCATGGTGCTTAAAAATAACTCTTGGTCTTAGTGTATTGTGCCGCCACCAACTATGTATCAAAGCACCGGTTATGAACTGTTGAAGTTAGACAAAAGTGGTATCCACTTGTCCCACCACAAAAGGATGAAAATTTGAACAAGCCTGTTCAGGTATGTAGATGGTAAGCTCCTGCCACTACTTAGCATAACAACAATAATACATTCACATAGCGCTCACTACAGCCTTGAAGAGCTTTGAACAGCATCAGTTATTAATATTCAAACCCAATGGAACTCATTTATCACCCTCGTATGGATTGAAGGCTGAGCCAAAACGTAACAAGAGCCCTCCACATTTCAGAAATAGCAGCAGATGCAATACAAAGTGATGGATTGGAGGAGCTTGAGAATGCCTCTTCTGAGTAACCACCGGCAGTGGCTGTGGGGCAAAACTTGAAATAGAGCTTCCTGGAAGACCAAGAAGTAGTGTCTTCTCTGGCCTTTCCCCAGAGGAGCTGAGAGAAGGTGGAGGAGAGAGAATTCAAGCTGCAAGTGGCCAAATTAAAGATGGAGGCTTACATGGAAGTCAAGAGGGCTGATGCAGAAAGAACCCTAAGAGTGAAGAAACTTCCACTGATTGGATATCAAGGCCAGGCAAGCAAAATCAATCACGGTGGCAGCATACATCTAGTGCCGGATGGAGACAAGGTAGTTCATATAGCCAATCATTTGGTGCCCTGTCATGTGGTGGGAGATGAAACTGGTGAATGGTTTTCTGTCTGCAAAGTTGTATTGAACAGGCATGTTGAATTCCTATTGTCAGTCCCCCAGGAAATTGTTTGAGTCAAGGGCAACAAGTGTTCGTGTTATGTTCTTGGGACAAGTAGGCCCAATCCCCTGCAGCACAAACCATTTGGCTGTTAGTTTACAGAGAAGGAAACTGTCTAGAGTTGAAGTAATGTGTGTCTGTATAATAGTGATGTTCAAACTTGAATTTATGGTTGATTAATTAAAAGCCTTCATTATTAGCGTGAGCGCTGTAAATAAACATTTTAAGGTCACACTGCACTACTGACAGTGGTTCCAGTAAAAAAAAAATGTATAAACACATGTTTAAAAAGTTTAACAATGAGCCTAAGTATATTGCTCCCAGAATGCTCTCTGATTAGATGCAAATGTTTGCAGCAGCTTCTAAACGAGTAATAAATCTATGCATTCAAAATAAAGTGTTCCGAAAAAAATGCAAGTAGGAATAATGCTTCCCTACTATGAAATTTTAGGTGCCATTTCTTTAAAGCGTCATTTAGTAAAAAGTGTTGATACATGCTAGCATTTCCCAAAACAATTTCTTAATGGAAAATCAGTGCAATCATTTTCAACAAGATTATACGAAGCATGGAAATAAACAAGCACTGTCAAAACCAACTGACCCGACAATTTTTGTGAGTCTTTTGGTTTTGCCAATGTGTGTCTTCTTTTGACATGGCCTTTGTAACACTTTGTTACAATGGTGAGGTCCTGGCAGCTCCCACAACAATAAACACTGGCAAAAAGAAAAAAAGGTTTTAGGTATCAAAAAGCACACATTGCCATCAGTTGTGTAAACAACCAACACAGCCCGCCTCCAGGGGCCCCCTCAGCACAGCACCTGCCCTGAGTGAGTCTGGGGGTGGGGCTCCAATTTCTTTACACTACTGATTGCCACAGCGGTTTCTGGCTTTGAACAAAACTACTTTATGCACTAATATGCTCTTTGTTGCAGAGCAGAATGTGATCACTGACAGTAAAGCCAGCCGATAGATAGCGAGAGAAAGAAGTTTTATAAAAACAAAATGTCTTTAATGCTAAACCTAATTAAGAAAGTCACAAAGGTGCACCCATTGTGGGGCAAATTTATACTCCGTTTGCGCCGAATTTGCGTCGTTTTTTTCGACGCAAATTCGACGCAAAACTAACTCCATATTTATACTTTGGCGTTAGACGCGTCTAGCGCCAAAGTTCATGGAGTTAGCGTCATTTTTTGGCGTGAACACCTTCCTTGCGTTAATGATATGCAAGGTAGGCGTTCCCGTCTTAAAAATTGACTGCGATGCATATGCGTCGTATTTATACTCCCGGGCAAAAATGACGCCCGGGAGTGGGCGGGTCTAAAAAACCCGCATTTGCGCCGGATTTTAGCGCCTGGGTCAGGGCAGGCGTTAAGGGACCTGTGGGCTCAGAATGAGCCCAGAGGTGCCCTCCCCTGCCCCCAGGGACACCCCCTGCTACCCTTGCCCACCCCAGGAGGACACCCAAGGATGGAGGGACCCATCCCAGGGACATTAAGGTAAGTCCAGGTAAGTCTTTTTTTTTTTTTTTTGTGGCATAGGGGGGCCTGATTTGTGCCCCCCTACATGCCACTATGCCCAATGACCATGCCCAGGGGACAGGAGTCCCCTGGGCATGGTCATTGGGCAAGGGGGCATGACTCCTGTCTTTGCTAAGACAGGAGTCATTTCTATGGGGGATGGGCGTCGTAAAAAAATGGCGCAAATCGGGTTGTGGCGATTTTTTTGCCTCAGCCTGACTTGCCCCATTTCTGGACGCCCATACGCCATTTTCCCCCTACACCGGCGCTGCCTGGTGTACGTCGTTTTTTTTAACGCACACCAGACAGCGCCGGCGGCTAACGCCGGCTAACGTCATTCAATAAATACGGCGCCCGCATGGCGCTTCAGAATGGCGTTAGCTGGCGCTAATTTTTTTGACGCTAAACTGCGTTGGCGCAGTTTTGCATCAAAAAGTATAAATATGGGCCTGTATGTCTTTGAACTAGTGGCTTTCATGAATTCACAAGAACTTACAGAAGTAGACCAGGAAATCAAACTCCCCAGAAAATATTTGTGAACTGTATTTTAGCACGAGGAAATATGCACATGTAGATTTGATCATGTGAAAATCTATTGAGTGTTTACAAGTTCACTTTCCCTTCAACCACTTTTTCCCCAATCCTGGAGGAACTCCTACTTCTGCCCTTGTCAGGAGTAAATTTCCAACCTTTCTCATTATGGGAAAAGATTAAAGAAGAGCTGGTGAAAATCCTTAAAATATGGAGTTAGTGGGTTTGGTGACTCAAAGGAATTTCAGCCCTGGAACTATTGCTTACTGCTTCCTCCAGCCATAGTATGTAGATCTACAGAAAGGCGGCACACTAAGGAAAATACTATAATAGGGTTTGAAATTGCAAGTATTCAAGCCCTAATATAGTAGTAGCCATGGCATAATCAGAGAGGCTATTATCAGAGCTCTTACATAATGAGATTGCTGCCATAATTTGTCACCGTACTACATGGCACCAAAGGGACAAGTAGATTTTTTTATCGGACAAGTAGATTTAAAAAGCAACCTGCTGCATGAACAAGTAGATATTTTATTAAATTCCACACCCCTGACTGAAGGCCATGTTCGTGAGGGTCACTGCAGTGGTCTGTGGAAACACATGCCAGCACTTAGGAGGGACACACGTCTCACGCTAGAAGTTGGGGGCCAAACCAAATATATGCTGGGAAGACCATTTCAATTACCAAATTTGGGTTGACCCCTGAAAAGTATTGCCAAAGATTCAGGGATACCCAGAAACCCCTACTCAATCCTGGGTAGATTTTGTTGATTATTCAGTAAGGCACTGAATGGCTTGGTTCGGGAAGGCAAAGTTAGTGCTTACATTGGGTTGTACAATATATACGTGAGAGCACATGCTCAGTATGTTTCCCTGAATGTCATCAGTACTTAGTGGACAATAAGATGACTGACCCCAGGAACCTTGCTGAGGCAGACCTCTAGGCTAGCACCACAATGTCCAAAATGGTATTCAGGGGGCAAGGGGGTTCTCACAAAGGTGATCAGGGGTCCCAACAGAAGTAAGGCATGGGAAAAAGACATAAAAATAATGAGTTCTCTAAAGGCCCCCATGCAGGGAGCTGGTTTCAGGTTGCAGTACCCCACTTTTTTTTTTTTTTTTTTTACTGCAACTTCAACGAAAGTGCTCTGGGTCGTTCTAACTGGTTCCCCAGTGCCAGTGTCCCTTTATTAAAACTAGACACCTGCTCCCTTGATCCCAAATCGACCAGGCCCTTCAGCCCCCTGTAAGTCCCTAATAAATGGTACCCCTGGGACCTAGGGCATGGACACTGAAGAGGGCCCCTCAAAGCTGCATCATAACTTGTGCCACTCTGAGAGACCCAGCACCAACATTTTGTAGACTGCCATTGCAGGCTCCATGACAAGGTGCTCCCAAAATTGAAAACAAAACAGCTTGTAAGCCATGTCCCCTAAACACTGCATGCAATGTATGTAAGTCACCCCTCTAGCAGATCTTACAGCCCTAAGGCGGGGTGCAATATATTACATGCGAGGACATGTCTGCATGAGCAGATATGTCCCTGCTATGTCTTTGTCAATTCTCAGACAAAGTAAGTGACCAGGAAAGACATTTTAAATGCTGGACACCGGTCAATACAAGTTCCCCAGCTACACAATGGCTTCTCTGAATCCTAGAATGTTTGTTATCAAACATCTCTGAATAATAAACCCTCACTGACCCCAGTGATGTATTTATTAAACAAAAAATGCACACAGAGGGCACCTTAGAGGAGCCTCCTGAAAACCTATCCACTACTGGTGTGTAGACTGACTGGTCCTAACTAGCTTAGCCACCACCAACTCATTTCTGGCCACTAAGGTTACAGCCGGGGCTCTTGAGGGCCTGAAACAAAAGCTTGCACTGGGCAGAAATGTGACCTTTCCCAGGCAGGATAGACATTCCAGGGCAGGGAGCTTCGTGGGCCTTGATGCCTTTGTAAGGTGACCCAGGTCTCTCCAGAAGGCAGAGATAACCATACCCCTGCCCTGCCCCCACTTTTGGTGGCAGCTCAGGTGGGAAAATTAGTTAAATGAGTGCTCACTTCATTCCAGTCCCATCCATAAGGTGGGCAAGCTGAAGTGGGCACTACTTTTAAATTCCTCCATCTTACTGGGAGGGAATTAGGAAACTATGGCTTGGTATAATGCCCACTTCCCAGCAGAAGCCTTCATAAGAAGGATGTAGTCACACCAAAGGTGGTCAGCCTATTGGTGACCGCCTGCCACTCCCTATAATGCTTCTACATTGAGTTTTTAGGTGGCACGCCTGAACCCTAGAACTCAGATTTTGACAATCTAAGAAGACAGAGTTGCATCTTCAGTAGAGGAAAAGAAGCAGCTGACCTGGAATCAGCCCTTCCATCCTACTGCTGACCTCGAAGGACCCTGCACAAGAAGCCAACTCGTGCAGCCTTCAATAAAGACAAGTTTCCCATGGTTAGCAGACTTGTCCTGCAAGAAGAAACTCCACATTAAGACTGTGAAGCACCTGGACCCAGGAAACTGGACTCCCAAAGTGGTCACTGCATCAGACCTCCACAACCCAAGGTAAAGCCAACCGATGGTGCCAACTCGGGTCCTCAGCTGCCCAGAGGCTGAGTCCAGTGTGATCTCACCCATCTTGGACTCTCCTGAGACACCTGCAGCCTCAGCACGCTGGCCCCCTCACCCACAGGCTTGTGGAGAGAGAAAATCCGACCTCTCCAGCAATCACTGCATCATGATCCCTGACCCAGCCACAGTGGGTCACTGGTGCCAACAACCTACCCCGGCTCCTAAGAGCTTGAGTCCATCCTGGTTCTCCCCCCTGCTGGACCTCCTCAAGGTGCCTGCAGCCACAACACACTGGGCCCCCTGACCGCGGGTGCTCCTGGATGTGAAAACCTGATGTCTAAAGACGCTCATGCATCTGTTGAGCCCTGGGCACAGGAGGAGAAGGCCAAAGATGCACCTATATACTCAAGCACCCAAAGTCTATTACCTACCCGTTGACCCCCACTGGCTTCCTAGCCAGAGCTTGCAGCCTGTCTTCATGAGGACAAAACTCCCATGAGAAACCATTGGGCACCCAACACCTTACTGCTTCTCTACACCCTGCTCCACTAATGCTGCACAGTGTGACCTGATCAGTGCCCAGCACGTAACTTAGCTGTCTGAGATTGGCTGTGTAAGTCATTGCTAACCATGTGTTTGCTGAACATTGGTTTCCTCCATAGGATACCATTGAGAGAACTCTGAAAATTGCACTGTATTTCTGAAACTACAAAGTATGTATGATTAAAAGTCTACTTACCTGATTATGACGTTCTTAGGTTTGAAACATTCATAAAAATAATTATTTTTTAAATTGGTCCCAGATTTATTCTTTGAGTGTCATTTATTGCCTCTGAGTAAAACAAATGCTTCTCCCTACCCTCTGATAAGTCTAACTGCTTGCCCACACTACCACAAATGGAGCAATAGTCCTATCTACTTTTTCTTCTGGAATACCAATTGGGGATCCACTGGACTCTCTGCAGTGTACTTCATTTTACTGCACAATATAGAGCCAGCTTCCTACTCCTCCATAATTATTCCCCAAAGAAGTAGTGGTAACCAGTCCCAGTCTGATCCCAAGAAGAGGTTCTTTGATAAGACTGGGAGGTTTTCACCCCCGTGTACTGAGTGCTACATGTTTGGCCACTCCAAGGGGGACTCCAAATGTCCAAAGAAGACACAGACCCCCTACTAGGCAGACACCTGGGTTGGCAAGTACAGAGCTTGGGGAGGAGGTGGTGCTCCCAGTTACCTTGGGGGCACAGACAGAGGTTACCCTAGTTTCCCTGGGTGATAAAGAAATGGTGCTAAAAGCTCAAATGCCTACAAATACTTCAAAATTATAGACAGTTGGTCATCATTAATGGGCAACAGGAGGAGGCTCAGACACAGGAGCCAGCAGGACTACTACTGAAATGTTTGCTCTTTGCAGAGCAGGTCCTACCAAACACATGTCACCAACTTGTCACTGACAATTACAAGATTTATTTACTTGTGCCTCTGGTTTGCTTTCATTGGGGGGAGGATCTCAGTTTCTCTGTGAGCCCCAACCTGCCTGTTGATTAAGCAATAATCTGGAGCACACTGCCTGGAAGGAGGCAAAGCTCAGGTCTCACTTGGAGATGATGGGATTGCCTGTGTGGTTCTGTGACCACAGTCCATGGCTTCCAACGAAGACAGTCAGGGGCATCTGGAGTCTATAACAATGGCTCAGACAGCTGCCAAGGAGAAGGGCAAATAGTGTGGAATACCAGCCCCTGAAACTCCTGTGGTGGAGGCTGACTGGGTCCCAGAGAAAGAGGTCCTGAGCCAACCATGAAGTACCTTGCTATGCAAGTAACCTACCTGAGCTTGCTAGCTGGTAAATTAGAGGTATGCCCATCAGGGAGTGCTTCAGCACAGGAGTGTTTGACTCTGAGTGCTTGAGGCAACATGCCTCTGTCCATGCAGCAGGGGAAGCCCCTGGGACCACCTAGTCTACTGGGAGAATGATCTCCTCTTCTGTAGTGAAGTCCAGTCTCCTGGTACTGGGGCAGCCTGTCTGCTGCTGGTCCGGTGTTGCAGGGCCTTCCTACTGAGACTGGCTCACTACATACCCCAGACAGGACATTTGGGGCAATACAAGACCATTGCCAGACTCGTTTCCTGCTTTTATGGGCAGAGAATGAAGATGTCATCAGGTGCATTCTGTAGTTCTGTGATAATGCAATCCCTATGGCAGAGGAATCCAAGATGGCCACCATTCTACAGCTGTATGGGAGACTGCAGACTAGTGTGTAGGTTCAATGTCCTTGAGTTGCCATTGTGAGACACAGTGAAAGGACTCTGGGGAGACACTGATGGGAGAGGGATTTGCGCATGGATGTCGGAGAGATGAGGATGAGTTGTGTCGAGAATGGAGCTGGACAAAGTCAGACTGGAGAAAAAAGTTCACGAGGAACCTCGGTGGTGACTTGTCTTTGTTGCCTGGTATTGAGCAGTATAAGTGATGGATACATTCGGCTTTTAATTTTGAGGGAAACTGCTGATTCTGTCCCCGGACAGACCACGGAGGATTTGCGAAGAGAGACATCTACAGGATAAAAGGAGAACTGACAGAAGGAAGAAACTGGTTTCTTCCCTATAGGACCGTTAGAAGTTTTCATTCAAGTATCTGCACACTAATGGCATTGAAACCTAGATATCAAGAACACCTTTACTACGGAGTCTGGTTGTCGGTGTGGGACCCCTGAAAATACAACAAGGTATTCCCCTACCTGCCAGGTAAGTGGGAAATCTGGGAAAGTGCAAACCGTTATTAGCAGTCTCTTTGAAATGGTGGGTATCATTGTCATTATGCCCTTAAGCCCTTAGACACCTTAGGCAACAGGTATGTCCTGGTCTTGGTGGACCATGCCACCTGCCACACTGAGGTATTACCTCTGAGGTCAGTGACCCCACCTTTGGTGGCTCAAGCTTTGATTGGAATCTTTACTCATGTGGGGTTCCCAAAGGAGGTCGTGTATGACAGCAGCACTAACTTAATATCGGCATACATAAACTCCATGCAGGATGATTATGGTGTAGCCTACAAGCTCACCTCATCCTATGAGCCCAAACCAATGGCATTGTAGGGAGGTTCAACAAGACCTTGAAGCATGATTATGGGTTTACCTGAACCCATGAGGTATAAACGTCCCCTTGCTATGCCTTCTCTTTGCCTACAGAGAGATGCCACAGAAAGGAGTAGGGTTCAGACCTACATGTCCATCCTGTTGGGACTTCTGAGCATGGTCAAGGAGGGATTGGGATAAAGCCCTCAAGAAGCCACCCCATGATGTGGTCAGCTAAATGCTAGCCCTCATGAACCAAATGCACCACTTGTGGAAGAAGCCCAAAAGCAAATTTGTGGCCAGTCAAGGTCATCAATATGTGGTATGACCAGTAGCCCAGGATTTCAGCCTGGCCAGAAAGTATGGGTCATGGGTCCTCCAGGACTTCTAGACTGGTCCATATGAAATCAAGGAGCACAAGGGGAGTTTATAACCTGGTGGACCTCCAGACCCCTAGAAAGCCCCTAAGGGTGCTCCATGTAAACAGACTTGAGCCTCACTTTGAGAGGTCCAAAGTGAGCATGCTCCTTGTGACAGATGAGGGAGTGGAGGGAAGTGAACCTCTCTCTGACCTCCGCTTTGCCCAGGAATATGATAGGTCAGTGGAGGGTGTCAACCTCTATGCAAACTGACCCAGACGAACAGGTTGACTGTTACCAGTTGCTGAGACAGTTTTCCTCCCTCTTCTCACTCACTCCTGGATTCTTGCATCTGTGCGTCCATGATGTTGAAACTGGAGACAGTCCCTCCCCCTGTAATGAACAAAATTTACAGGTTGTTAGACAGAGTGAGATCCAGAATCAGAGAGGAAGTATCCAAGATGTTGGCATTAGGGGTGATTGAAACATCTAATAGTCCCTGGTCCAGTCCTGTTGTGTTGGTACCAAAGGCTGCCCCATCATGCACCACACCAGAATTTTGGTCTACATGGACTACTAAGGACTCAAATCAGTCACCAGGACTGATGTGCACCCTGTCCATCAAGATGATGAACTCATTGACTGGATGGGTACTGCCAAATTCCTCAGTACACTTGAATTGACATCAGAGTACGGGCAGATCACCCTGACTGAGAGCAAAAGAGGTCACCTTTTTTAACTCTAGCAGGCCACTCCCAGTTTCAGGTGTTCTCTCTTGGATTGACAAATATCCCTGTTACCTTCTAAAGGTTGGTTAGCATGGTACTGGCTTGAAAGGAGTCCTCTTGAGCCATGTCTAGTAGACATTTCTGCCTATAGTTCCAGCTGGTAGGAACACCTGCACGACCTTCATGAGGTGCTCCAGGCCGTGAGACAGGAAGGCCTGACAACCAAAGCCAGTAAGTGCCAGATTAGGCAGGGTTCCATGGTGTATTTGTGACCTGTGGTAGGTAGAGGCAAGGTGCATCCCCTCCAGAGCATGATTGAGATCATCATGGCCTGGCAACCACCTAAAACCCAAACGGAAATGACAGCCTTTCTAGGCCTCACATGCTACTACACAAGACTTAAGGTTGGTGGTACCATTCTCCCCCCCCCCTTAATTGAGCTAACTTCAAAAAGCACCCCAGATTGGGAATTCGGTCAGAGGCTTGCCAGAAATCCTTTGACACCCTCAAGCAAGTCATGTGTCAGGCACCTGTACTCACAGCACTTGATTTCTGCAAGCAATTCACCATGCAAGTGGATGCTTCAGAGCGTGGCATGGGGCAGGTATAGCACAGCTAAGTGAAGAGGGTCTAGAGGAACCATTCTCCTTCATTAGTAGGAGATTAATTTCATCGGAACAGAGGTGCTGTCCCATTGCAAGAAGCTTTTGATGTGGTCTGGGCACTGTAGAAGTTTAAACTATGCCTGTTTGGGACTTATTTCCTGGGCCCAGGGACGACATCTCCTTAGTCCCGACTGTGCTTCAAATGGTGACGAGGCTGCATGGCCCACCTCTTGGAGCCATTATTGGTCCCAGGGACTCCATTTCCCCCCCCCCCCCACCCCTGAGCCAGCTCCTATGTTCTTGGGTGTCCCCCAGACATAGCTGTTTCCCTGCCCACACCTGTGCTGGCAGGGAAACCTGTTTGTTTTCACTTGGAGGGAGCTTTGAAATTGCTCCCATCAAGTAAGAGCAAACACTAAGTACGTTCCCAGCAGGCAGGAGCACTAAAAATTCTCCCACCTATTGGGAGCAGACTTCTTTTAATGTTTCCCTGTTCGCAGGAAACAGCATTTTTAGCTGCTCCCTGTTGGTGGGAGAAATGCCAGATCCCGCTGGTGGGGAGGGGGAGGTTGTGGGCCTTCCCTTGTGGCCTATCCCAAGAATATGGTGGGTTCTCTGGATGGTCACCCAACGTTTATTGGCTGAGCCCCAGGGAGTGAGGTCCCTGGGGCCAGATATCTACCTGGGGAGGGGGTAGGATCTGTATGCCTCTCCCCTGTAAATCCTCTGCTGGTTCCACAGGGTATGGGTTTCCCAGGGCCAACAACTACCAGGGGTGGTGGTGTGCCCTCCTTGGTGGGGTGCTTTTTGCAGGGTGGGCAAGGCTGGCTGCAGGCTTGCTTGCACAGCCATTTGTTCATGGTCTAGGATTGGCTGTATGGAGTGAGTTGGTGGGGTGGGGGTGCTTGACAGTGTGGCCCGGCTGAAGACTTTGAAAGGAGGTGGTTGTATTAACATATGGTAATTCAATATTTATGTATATTAAAAAGAAAACTGGAAATTCACTGAAAAAACAAAGATTACAGGATCTGAAATTCACTCAAAAACTGTGACAGGGATGTAGTTAGGTTCAGGTTTTACATGCACAAAACCATAGAAATTCAGCAGTTAAAGTTACACTTATCTCTAGAAACTACAACTCGTTCCCTCACCAGACACTGTTAATTATCCCACATCAGTCATGACATCTTCTATGACTTCACTGATAATGTCACTGTAACATTTCCATAAAATTGAAGAGAACTGCATGGTGGGGGTGTGTGTTATAGTTACCTTAGGGCATGAGTTATAGCTTCTTAAGTAAGATAAGTATAACTTGTTAATTTCTATGGTTGTATGTAAAATCTGAATCTAACAAACCTCCCTGTAACCTTCTGTTTTTTTTAGTTTATGCATAAATATTTAGATGAAAAACTGTGTTAAAGTCAAAATGGAAATTCTCCATTTATAGTTATCTCTAGTAACTAACGTGATGTAAAATTACTATAACTTGCACCCCTGCCATGCAGTGTTGTCATCAATGATGTAACTTCAAATACTGCAGTCATGGAATGCTATAGCATGTTAAGTGTGAGAAGGGTATAGATACTTTAGAGCTCATGTTATAGTTCCTAGAGGTACTTATAACTGGAGGATTTATTTGAATTTTGTTATTTTTTTTAATGTACCATTGTCTTTGCTACCTAGAACATTTTCATCTTCAGTTATTTCAGTGATTTTCAGTAGTATTTTAACTAACTAATTTCTTTACAAGATGTAAAGCCAACCCCGCATGGCTTTCAGCCACATGTGGTGTGGATTTGGCTATAGTGCTATGACTGACCTATGTACGGTAATTAGCAGGGGCAATAGTTATAGTTTTTTGAAGTAAATATAACTAACTACTGCATTTCTATGGTTGTGTGGATAACGTAAACCTAAGTATAACATCACTGGAATCCTCAGATTTTCAGTGCATTTCCGTGGGGGGCCATACGTCAATATAACTGCCAGCATGCATGACTTCTGGCCAGGCCCTGCTGGCAGACCCCCACATGCAGCAAATCCCACACTGGGTCTGTGTGTGGCAGTAATTTTATGGGTGTATGAGTGCATGAATGGGTGTGTGGGTCTGAGTTGGTATGGCAGTGATTTTGTAAGGTTTTTATTTTTTTTATTGCTGTCTTAATTTGCGGATCACTGCAGATTTACACTTGGGGGGGGGGAGTTTGTGCTGTGTGCTATGGTGGAGCCACGCATCCTTGTGCTAAAAAACATTTTGGGGAAACTTCTTGACCATGAAGGGTCCCTTGGAGACTCCTCTATCACTGCCATGTGGGTCATGGTACCTCTAACATGACCCTTACATGATTTTTAACCTATTTTCCCTGCCCCTGGTACAGCTTCCGGATATACCAAATAGTGGCCCCAGCCTTCCTTTTAGGTTGTAGCCAGCCAATCATGGCATTGCTCTGGTCAGTTGGATTCACAGAACCACTGTGGTGGGTCCATGTCCCTAGATATTTTTATTAATGATGCCAAAACTACTGAACAGATTTACACCAAAAAAAAAACAAAAAAAAAAAAAACATTCTGGACCAAGATCTAGTTAATTGCCAAATTCATGTAATTCTGTTTTGCGGTTCAGGCTGTACTCTTACCTAAAATCTCTATGGGAAATTGCATGGTGAAAATTTGTTTTGAGACCCCCTTTTCTCATCCCCAAAGCTTTCCACAAAGTAGAAGTGAGTGACAAACTAGTCCTAAATTTCTCTAATATTCGTCAAATGCTGCTAAGTTGCTAGCAAAACAAAAAATGTTTTTCCTATGGAAACTAGGTCTTAACTATAATAACTTACTAGCAACTGTGTATAGATGGATCCTTTTTTCTGGTTTTAGACACGACTAAGGCCGGAACCATTGAAAGGAATTTCACCAAATTTGGCGGAAAGCTACATCTTGGACCAGAAAGTATACTTTTTGGGGATTTGGTGAAGATCCATTCAGTAGCTTTGAAGTTTCTAAAGGAAAAAAATGTATATCTAGGGATGTGGATCCTTCGTGGGTAACCGTGGGGAACCATGGGTACCCTCAGATATGAAGCCCAAAGGGGGAAATTTGGACCATACCCCTGCTGCACACAGACAAAGGCCTTGCACAGTGTAGGTTTGGGTGCATGTGGGGGTGTTGGCTGCAGGGCCTGCCCTTTGGCCAACCCCCAAAATGCATTGTTGAAGGCTGTGTGCATTGGTGGTTGTATCAATGTACAGCAATTATATATTGCTTTACATAAAACCTAGACATTCACTGAAAACAAAAGGTTACAGGGACATTATAAAGGTCATTTTTTATCCACCCAAAACCATATAAATTCAGCAGTTAGTTATACTTAAACAATAAGTATAACTATAACTGCTATATTTATAAGGTTTTGTGTGGGTAAGACAGTAATCTAACCTCTCTGTCGAATTTGCTTTCATCAGTGGAAAAAAATATATATTATAGATTTAGAGAAATATGTGTTTACCTATTTCCATCTCTAGCTCACTCCTATCTTTCTCCTATTTCTATCTCCACCTTTCCCCTATTTCTAGTTTTCTCCTATAATCTACCCTCTAATCAACAGTAAGCACTGGGTTGGTATTTTGGATCCATAGGAAATGCTTTTTTATCTTGCTAATAACTTTGGCATTGTTTGAGAAATCTTCCCAAGACTTTCCAAAAACTTCTATCTTTTCACTGGTTTGTGTGTGAAATTGACTGGTGATCATCAGGTGAGGGCTCAAGAAAAAAAGAGGGGGGGTTTGCGAAACAATTTTTTTCCATAGGAACTTTAGAAATGGCTACAGCCCAGATGGCTAAGATGTACAAGAAGTTCAGTCCAGAAAGAATGTATTTGTGTATTTTGTGATTTGGTGTAAATCTGTATTGTTTTTGAGCAATTAATTCTCAAATCTTATCTCATGCTGCGGAGGATCTGCGAACCAGCTGAGATCTGTAACATTAACAAAGGTGTGGTTCCAGACATCTTAGGACTCAGTCCTGAGTCCTAACAAAGATTTAAAAACAAAAAACCTAATAAGGCAGGATAAAGATACTCTGACACCCTAGACTCTTATGGTAATGGTTAATGTTGTGTGGCTACTGACTGTATAACTGTCTAGAGGTGAGCGACTTATAGTAGTCTTGGGACTAGCAGCAGTAATGTGTAAGTTATAGCTACAATGTTTACATTTTTGATTGTGTAGTTTTTGTTTTGGACAGAAAAAAGAAATAGGTTTAGTAATTTAAAGGTGGTGTGTAAATTATTAAACTTAAGGTAAAACTATAAATTACGACTTTATAATCTTTGAGTAGTTAATGTTTGGTTAGAAAGAATGAATACAGTTTCACTAAGTAATATTTGAACTGTGGCTTATTTATTGAATTTCAATGTTTTTTTATTTTATAAGCGGCTTAAATTGTAGAGTAACACCCAGTAGTGTAGTATTAAGTGGAGTGTCATAGGATGCAGTATTGTAAAGTAGTGTCAGAGTACAAAGAGAGGTGTGGAATGACAGTGGACTAGCAGAGTGCAGTGATACTGTAGAGTGGAACAGAATAGAGTGGTATAATGTATAGTAGCATTGAGTGGTATACAGTACAATATCGAAGAATGGAGTGGTGAGTGGCAAAGTACAGTGGGGTGGAGAGGAATAGCGTGGAGTCTGGAGAGGCTTAGACTAAAGTGGCGTTGGGTAGAGTTGAATTCCTACAGTGGAGTGGCATAGCATAGTGAAATGTTGTACAGTCGTGTGGCATTAAGTAGAATATCGAGAGGAATAGCAAACTAGAGTGGAGTGGCACAGTACTGGCTGAGTCAAGTGGCATGGAGTGACAGAGGAATGTAACTACACTACTGTAGGCCAGTCAAGTGACATAGACTGGAATAGATAGTGTTGTGGAGTGGCATAGTCAAGTGAAATAGACTGGAGTGGCAGAGTGCCATGGCATGTCATTGAATGGACTGCTGTGTGTGAGTGAAGTGGGTCTTGGAGTGGTGTACAAAATCTGAAGTGAGATAGTGGAATGGACTTCTGTAGATTGGAATTACATCTCATACAATGTACTGAAGTAGTGTTTTGTAGTTGAGTGTAGGTTAATGAGGCCTAGTGAGAAAATGGCTGAACAGATGTAGATGGAGTGTTATTGGAATATAGGGTATATGGTCAAAAGTGTTATATTATTTGGTAGTAGATCTACATTAATTAATTAACTAAAGTGATAAGGCACAAACTTAGTTATATATTGGACCATGATAAATTAGCATTATACCATGGTACATTGCAATCAGTAAACAGTATGTTTGTGTAATGAAAGCTCGTCAGAAATTAAAAGGTGGCTGTATTAGACCACACTTAGTGCCCGATGTAGTAAAAATCTGGATTGCGACTCGCAAATTGCGAGTCGCAATCTAGAATGTAGGATGGTGTCCCTGACACCATCTGCGACTCGCAAGGGGGTCGCAAAGGCCCACCTCATTAATATTAATGAGGTGGGACGCAATTTGTGACCCCCTTGCGAGTGGCGGCACTCACAGGGATGGTGGTCTGCTGGAGACAGCAGACCACCATGTCTGTGACTGCTTTTAAATAAAGCAGTTTATTTTTTGTAATGCAGCCCGTTTTCCCTAAAGGAAAATGAGATGCATTACAAAACTGAAAAATTAAACGTTTTTGTTTCAGTTTTTCAGAGAAGGCAGTGGTCCATAGGACCACTGCTTGCTCTGAAAAAAAAAATGTCATGCCATTCACAAAGGGGAAGGGAAGGTGTGACACTGGTGGTAACTGCGATTGCTTTGCAACCGCGTTCGCGGTCACAAAACAATACAGCATCGCGCTGCGAATCACAATTAAGAAGGGGAACACCCCTTCCTAATTGTGACTTGCAGACCCATTTTGCGAGTCAGTATCCAGGTTACCGACTCGCAAAATCTGGATTGGGCATCGCGATGTGGTTTTTGCATGTCGCAAACAGCGAAATTCGCTGTTTGCGACGTGCAAAAAGCTTTGAACATCTGGCCCTTAGTCTCTGTTCTAGTTTATAAGTGGAAATACATCTACTACTGTATTTGTGTACGTAGGGAGGAATGAAGCAGTTTAGCTATGTATGTGAGTAAAGGTTTTATTGCTTAATATGTTAAATGTAGAATATAGCACTAGTATCTACACACCATTACTGAATAAAAAAAAAATGCAAAAAGTCAAGTACACTGTAATGAACTATGTGAAGTACAGAGTCTTTTTTTTAGTTTACTGTATTCTTGTTTAAAACTTAATTTGTTTTAAATTGTTTAAGTACCACACTACTTTATAGGTAGTACTGCAGTACTCAAACTTTTTAAAAACTATACAATGTAATAATACTACTTTTCCCTACCTTTAAATTTCATTCAACTGTTTAGAAAGTGTGTGAATACACAAGGGCATCTTGGCGCTATCAGTGCTAAAAAAATAATAAAAAAAATAGCCCTAAATCCATAACAGAGGTGACAAACTCTAAAAAGGCAATGGTGGCAGCCAGGAGTTTATCTGTTTATGAACGATAAAGTTGGATTGACTTAAAGATGCATAGGTAATCTGTTCCATAGTTGACAGGTGGAATATACAAAACTTTTTTGACTTCGTCTCCAAGCAATATATTGGCATCTAAGACTACCTCTAAATTTCTTACTTTGGTGACATGCAAAGGTAGGGAGGGCCCAGCAGCTGAGGCCACCAGTCTAGATTCCAAAATGAAATGACAAAAATAATCTGCTTTATCTGATTTTAATTTATAACAATTGTTCTTCAGCCTGCGACAGCACTCATCTATTGAATCGAGCCTCAACCTCTTCCACCTTACTATAAATTGACACAACAGTGTATGCTACTTTGGAAAACCCAAAGGAGGGGATTAACTTGGATAAGGGGGTAAGGTACAGATATTGAAAAGCACAGGGCTAACAGATGATCCCTGGGGCAACCGACTAGGAAGGGAAAATGGAGTTGAAATAAACATCCCAATGGCTAACATCTGATCTCTGTCGATTAGGAAAAAGGAGAGCGTGTTGAACGCTGTGTCCATGACCCCGATATCAGCAATGCACTTCAGGAAAACACTGACTCTCAGAGATGAAGGCTGTGAAAAGATCCAAAAGGACTAACACAACACTCTGTCCATTATCATTCTGATTTCTTCTGAGACTGCATTCAGGGCAGACTCACTACTGTGGCTCAGCCGGAAGCCAAATTGTACCACATTTAGAAAATGACTCTTATTCAGATAATCTGACTATCTTATTGGTTTTCAAATATCTTAGCTGGATTTATTTTTTCCAAAATATCTTTATTGGGATTTGCATTTTGAATTTGAATTACATTTGAAACCTACTGCAATCTGTGAAAATGACAGACAAGGATATAATTGTTGGTACATTAATCATTAGCAGTCATGTCGCACCTTGGTCTAGCTCTGTCAATTGTTTGTAAAAGCTTTCATTGTGGTAGCTGCACGTGAGATTTTAGAGTGAAAGTGAATTGTATATTGGATGCCAAACCTGGGAGTAGGAGTGAAGGGTGTGCGATTGGGGGGGTGGTGGCAGGGGATTGGGGGGAGGAACATCTGGGGAGTGAGGTTGGGCATGCACCAGTGGATGATTACATAATGTACCTGCACCTTAGGATGTGGGGGGATCGCTACATGGGGGTTGGGGGTAGCTGGTGTGGGTGCAGCTAGATGAGAGGTATTTGCCTAGAGGCTTCACCTATTCATTGTGAGGGGGTGTCAGGAGGGGGAAGCCCTAGTTGCTCTTTGAACAGAAGGAGCATGGTGTCCCAAGAGGCTGCTATGGGATGTCTCAATATGTGGCAGGCCTACTCTTAAAGTAATTCAGAGCTCTCTACCTCTTGCCAGTAGGGGGAACTGGTATGCTACTTTGCTAGTGGGGGGGGGGGTGTTTGTGTGTGTGTGGGGCCTTCCAATGCATTGCTACGAGGTGTTTTGCTAACAGTGGTAGGTTAGCAAAATAGGCCCTCACTACTTGGCATTTTCAGTGGAGGAATAGTCCCAGTGCTGTGGCTGCCCATGTTTTAAGCGTGTTGAGTTCAGTGACTAGCTATGGCTTGCGGATTTATATCCCAGTAGAGTTGGTGCACTCAACAGGACCAAACCACGTGTTGAATGTCAACCACTTCTTGAGGGCAGTGTGGGCATCTGGGCCATCAGGAATATTTTGTTGGGGGCTGGGGGGGGTCAGGTAAGCATGGTGGAGGAGAATCAGGTAGGCATGTGCAGGAGAATATATTGAATGTTTCTGAAATGTGCTTTTTTGGAAAACGGTCTTGGGGAAATTCCTCCTGTGCCCTGACCCACTCTGTGATGTCAAATTGCCTTCCTCTGGCACCCTCCCATTTTTGCTGGAGGTGTTAGCGGGGCATCTATATATGCTCTAATAGCTTCATAGAGCCATGTATAGAGGTGGTGCCCATGGTTTAAGTATAGGTTATGTACTGTTTTGTGCTGGGGCTGTGAGGGCGTCCCAATAGAGAGCGCCAGGAGGTGCTGTGCATAAGAAACTGTCTGGGTGGGAGGGGGGAGATAACATAATCTTGTTGGAGCTGGTCAAGTCACGAGCTGACCATCTTGGAATTGGTCCCCCACAGTTTTAATTCCGGGGGCTTGCCACTGATAAATGATCAACCATGAAAGGGCCAGCCATGCTAGGGGAATCCTGGTAGTTGAATATTTTGGGTGTAGGGTTTTGCCTTGCTAGTTAGGCAAAAAGTTCTGGTGAGTCATTTACAGGCTATCCAGCCTAAGACTGAGTGACCAGGAGCGGTGTAATTTGCTGGTGGAATGAGCTGCCGACGCATGTATTTATTGAGGAAGGGGGCTGCTATCTGCAGTAAAAGTTTCAAACATGCTCTTGTCTGCCAGCATGCCACCCATTAGAGTTGGGCCGCTAAATAGTAATATTGGAGGGAGAGGGAGGGTGAGGTGCCAAGACTCCCCTGGGCCACTGGTAGTCATAATGTATGAGGAGCTACCCAGTGTCTTCTTGTATTCCTGTACATGCATCCTAGTAGCTGATCTAGGCTTAAAAGAAGCTTTGTGGAGGGAAGATTGGGCAGATTGACAAATAAGTAAAGCAACCTGAGGAGGACTATTTTTTTGAACAGTCCAATGCTCCCAGTGAGGGCCAGAGGGAGGTTCTTCCAAAATTGCACTTGAAAGTGCAGGGAGTTGTATGCTTGGTGAAGGTTGGCGTCAAAGAGGTCACCTTGGGAGTGATACAGCTGAACACCCAGGTAGTGCAGAGGTTTGGCCAGCAATGTTAGGGGTGCTGGGTCTACGAGGACCAGGTGTGGTGGGGTATCTTACCTGAATGGAAAGATGTATGACTTTCCCTAGGTGACCCGGAGACCAGCTGCTGCTTCAAGGTGAAAGGTGGGTGTTGTCAACCCACGTGTCTTAGATGTAAAGCAGGATGTCATCCATGTAAAGTAATATGGTGTGTGTTTTTCCCATTTAGGGTAGCCCCCACATGGTGCTGTCCTATCGGAAGCAGTGTAATAAGGGTTCCATGGCTATACAGCAGAGAACTGGGGACAGAGGGCATCCCTGTAGAGTGCTGTGGGTGACTGGGAAAGGGGAGGCAGAAACAGAAGGTGGCCTGTCTAGACCAGTGAGGAGGTAGTCAGGTATAGTGGCTTAGTGCACTCAAAGGCAAGGTCTGATTCCCACTGCTCAGAAGATTGAGAACAGGTACTCCCAAGACAGGGTGTCAAAGGCCTTCTCTATCAAAAATCTAATGGGTGGCTCAGGATTACTGTAGGATAGCCTGATTCATCATATGAAATAGGCTGTCTATGTTATAAGAGGTGTTGCAGCCGAGTACAAAGCTGTTTTGATTGGGGTGGATTAAGTTTGAGAGCACCTGTAGGTACTGATCAGTGAGGATTTTGCCTAGGATCTTGTAGTGTGTTCTCAGTATGGCTATCCAGTGATAGAGATTAGTATGCTCTGTCTGGTTTCAGCAATGAGGTTAGTAGGGGATTCTTGCATTGAAATGGGGAGGGACCCTTTGGTCAGACCTTCATTTTAGAATGGGGCTAGATGGGGGTGGGCCCTCAGAAAACTGTTAATCGCTGCTGTTGAAGAGGCAGCTGATTGTGCATAGAGTGACTAATGTGTGGAAGGCCTGCAGTATGGTGGAATGGGTGCACAGCATCTGACCAGATCAGTGTGATTTCTGTCTGAAGTAAGGGCTTACCATTCCTACTGTGTCAGCCATGCCAGCAGGCAGTCGGGCTTGTCCCCTTGCAAGTAGATGCGGGCAGTGGATTATTTGAAATTATATCAGCCCGCGCTCCGCCAAGGCTGCCTGCTTCTTTTTGGCCTGTATAAAGGTTTGCAGGATGCTGCGTCTCTTGGTGGTCTGTTATTGGGTTATGTGACCTCCCAGATCGATTCTGACAGTTGACACCTGACCCCTGGTCACGTTCTGTATGCAGTGCTACTACCTTGAAGGCATCCCATTCTATTCCAAGGTTGTGGCTGTGCAGTTGTCAGAAGTAACCAGCAATACATGTTAGATGGGAATTGGTGAATGCTTGATCCTGTAAAATACCCTTCTGGAGCCAACTAACATGCTATGTTTGCATTTCTAACTACAATGCAGACTAAGGGCCATGTTTACAAGAAAGTGGAGCATGAGCTTTGCTGTGCCACTTTTCTTGCAACCCCTCCCCCCGCGGCACCCCACTCACACCAAGTGTGCTCTGTATTTACAATACTATGCATCACGTTGCTTGTTTCCACAATAGCATCATAATTAATGATTTGTGTCATAAACTATGGTGCTAGTGCAGCAAAGCACTAGTGAGGCCCGGGGGCTATTATGGGCCTGTCACGTTAACACCTACCCCGAGCAGGTGTTAAAGATGATGGGGAAAAAATGGTGCAATGAAATTTTGTAGATTTAACTGCACCTTTTTTTGGTGCAGCCTCCCTGTATGGGAACGCCTCCCTTGCATACATTATACCTGGTGCAGGTATAATGTGGTGTAATACTAGCATTGCACCACTTTGTAAATATGGTGAAGGAGAATGGCCTCCTTAATGCCACATTAGCATAAAGTGAGGCTAATAAGGCGCTAGGGCCTAGTTAATGTGTCCTTAAGAATGGGCTAAACAGCAAGACTGCCATTTAAGTTTGTAAATGCAGTCATTAGTCAGTCATATATACCACCTTGTCATTGGCATGTACTGCAGTATATTGTAAAATTACTGTGGTTACTTTGGCCCAATATATATATATTTTTTTGTGCCATATAACCTTAAAACTACTTAACCAATTTACATCTAGTACCAAAAAAGATCTTCTACACAATCCTGACAATGTTTATAACAATCAGACAGATATTCCTGTAAAAGATCTATGAAAATTGCTTTGGTAGAATGTTTTGGGACGAAGAGAAGACTTGTTAACCAACAAACCTACCAAAGTGATAGTTTCAAAAGAAGATACTGCTAACCAAACTGTAGTGAGGTACTTTGCTCAAAATAATTACTTAGGAGGCAAATCTGGTATCTAAAAGAATTATATTTGTTTTCTAGCAACACAGACTACTGGTGCCAGGACCAGTGACCACACTAATGTGATGGAGGAGTCCCAGAAGGTTCGAGGACTCGCCGCTGCAGTGGTGGCAAGGATATAGCAATTAAAGTAAGATAATACATTGTCCATTACAGTTGCCTCAAAATCATGCTGTAGACTGCAGACATGAGCAGACCAGACACAAGCATGCCTTCATTAAACTTATTAGAATACTAATATTTGTGCTGCACATATGCCTTACTCATTAATGAGAAGTAATTTTTCTTTTCACACAGTCTTTTTTCTTTTTAGTAGGGAATCCTTTAAAAGAAAACAACAGTTACGTTTAAACTGGTGCTATTCTGACTTCATTTCTTGAGGCCAGTCACTGTTTTTATTTGATGTGTGTGTGGGGAAAACATGGCCCTGAGACTAATTACTTTAAAATGTCCAATGGCCCTAGGAGACCAAACATTTTCTGCTACTGTGCCACTATATAAACAAATGTTGGCACTGAGCATTATCAACAATCTGTTTTTTTTTTCTTTTTATATATTTCTTGATATAGATACTCCTACTGGGCCACCATCATGGCAGAAGATAGCCACCTGGCTGCAGAGCCACCTGATGGAGGCCACCCAGACCAATAACGCTGGCTGGTGGCTTTGGAGGAAGAGGCATGTGATGCTGCCTCCAGTCCCTCCACCTAACCAACAGAGCCTCCATCCCTGCCACACCAGCACTGAGGGCAACTGTGATTATCTACTTCTGCCCCTGCTCATAATCCACAGACCACCTCCACTGCATCTATGGGAGATGGTGCTTTTATGCCAAAAGGAGGCACATCTTTTCCCCTGTGTAGATATCCTCTAAGCCCTTTATTTATTTTCTCTCAATCTTCCAAAACCTTGCTGCAGGGTTAGTCAAGGTGCATTATTAATGGTGGTTGTAGTTGTGGCAGGAAAACATCACAAGTGAGATCCACTCCCATCTAGGTGAAGTCCAGCTGAAGGACATTTCAGAAGGATTATCCATCACGGTCAACAAGCTTGAAAGAAAACACCACGTTATTTATATCATAACTTATCAAAGACTTAGACCAGACTAGCACCATGATACAAAGACCTGATAGTACTACAAAAACTAGCAGTAGTAACTTCTGAGAAATGGTCTAGTATTTAATTTATTAAAACAATTTAAACCACACTTGCAAAATCCTATATTCAGGAGGAGCGGATCAGGACTGGAGAAGATTGAGTGCTTAACCCCTTCGCTGCCAGGCCTTTTCCCCTCCTGTGCCAAGCCTTTTTTGGGCTATTTGGGGCAGTTCGCGCTTAGGCCCTCACAACATTTTTGTTCACATAAGCTACCCATGCCAAATTTGCGTCCTTTTTTTCCAACATCCTAGGGATTCTAGAGGTGCCCCAGACTTTGTGGGTTCCCCTGAAGGAGACCAAGAAATTAGCCAAAATACAGTTTATTATTATTATTTATTTTAATGGGAAAAAAGGGCTGCAGAAGGCGGCTCGTGTTTTTTTTCCCTGAAAATGGCATCAACAAAGGGTTTGCGGTGGCAAGATCACCATCTTTCCAGCTTTCACGAACAGGCAGACTTGAATTAGAAGACCCCATTTTTCAATACAATTTTGACATTTTACTGGGACATACCCCATTTTTACTATTTTTTCTGCTTTCAGCCTCCTTCCAGTTAGTGACCGAAATGGGTGAGAAACCAATGCTGGATCCCAGAAAGCTAAACATTTCCGAAAAGTAGACAACAATCTGAATTCAGCAAGGGGTCATTTGTGTAGATCCTACAAGTGTTTTCTACAGAAAATAACAGCTGAATTAAAAAAATACTGAAATTGAGGTAAAAAAACCTGCCATTTTTCTCCATGTTTTACTCTGTAACTTTTTCCTGCGATGTCAGATGTTTGAAAGCAATATACCGTCACGTACGCTGGACTCTTCTAGTTGTGGGGATATATAGGGCTTGTAGGTTCATTAAGAACCCTAGGTACCCAGAGCCAATAAATGAGCTGCACTTTGCAATGGGTTTTTATTCTATACCAGGTATACAGCAATTCATTTGCTGAAATATAAAAATGTAAAAATAGGTAACAA
Source organism: Pleurodeles waltl (assembly GCF_031143425.1). Lineage (NCBI taxonomy): Eukaryota > Metazoa > Chordata > Amphibia > Caudata > Salamandridae > Pleurodeles > Pleurodeles waltl. The sequence continues at coordinate 660,950,195 of NC_090450.1, read as the reverse complement.
GAAAACCTTTGTATTTCCAAAATGGCCACAAGATAAGGTGTTGAGAAGCAGAGGTTATTTGCACATCTCTGAATTCCGGGGTGCCCATACTACCATGTGAATTACAGGGCATTTCTCAAATAGACGTCTTTTTTACACACTGTCTTACATTTGGAAGGAAAAAATGTAGAGAAAGACAAGGGGCAATAACACTTGTTTGCTATTCTGTGTTCCCCCACATCTCCCGATAAAAATGGTACCTCACTTGCGTGGATAGGCCTAGCACCCGTGACGGGAAATGCCCCAAAAAACAACGTGGACACATTTCATTTTCACAAAGAAAACAGAGCTGTTTTTTGCAAAGTGCGTACCTGTGGATTTTGTCCTCTAGCTCAGCCGGCACCTATGGAAACCTAGCAAACCTGCGCAGTTTTGAAAACTAGACACCTTGGGGAATCCAAGATTGGGTGACTTGTGGGGCTCTAACTAGGTTCTGTTACCCAGAATCCTTTGCAAACCTCAAAATTTGGCCAAAAAAACACTTTTTCCTCTCATTTTGGTTACAGAAAGTTCTGGAATCTGAGAAGAGCCACAAATTTCCTTCCACCCAGCGTTCCCCCAAGTCTCCTGATAAAAATGGTACCTCACTTGTGTGGGTAGGCCTAGCGCCTACGAAAGGAAATGGCCCAAAACACAATGTGGACACATCACATTTTTTCACAGAAAACAGAGGTGTTTTTTACAAACTGCCTACCTTTGGATTGTGGCCTCTAGCTCCGGCGGCACCTGGGGTAACCTCGCAAACCAGCACATTTTTGAAAACTAGACACCTAGGGGAATCCAAAATGGGGTGACTTGTGGGGCTCTGACCTGGATCTGTTACCCAGAATCCTTTGCAATCCCCAAAATTTGGCCAAAAAAACACTTTTTCCTCTCATTTCGGTGACAGAAAGTTCTGTAATCAGAGAGGAGCCACAAATTTCCTTCCACCCAGCGTTCCCCTAAGTCTCCCGATAAAAATGGTACCTCACTTTTGTGGGTGGAACTACTACCCGCAAAAGGAAATCCCCCAAAACACTATCTGAACACATCAAAATTATCAAATACAAAACTACCTGTTTTTGCAGGGGGACATCTGCGTTTTTGGTCCTGGGCTCAGCAGCCTTCTAGGGAAACCTACCAAACCCAGACATTTCTGAAAACTAGACACCCAAGGGAGTCCAGTGAGGTGTGACTTGCGTGGATCCCCCAATGTTTTCTTACCCAGAATCCTCAGCAAACCTCAAATTTAGCTAAAAAATCAAATTTTTCCCACATTTCTGTGTGGGATCACCGCACTGGGACACATTTCATACCACCCAATGTTCCCCTCAGTCTCCCGGTAAAAATGATACCTCATTTGTGTAGGTGAGCCAAGTGCTTGTGAAAGGGAAGAGTCAAAAACATGTCGATATGAGGGGGGAAAAAAGGGTGTCCAAAAGGGCAGTTTGCAAAAAAACATTTTTAGGCTGACAATTGCAGCAGAATTTTTATCGGTATAGATGCGACAATGCTGGGTGGTAGGAACTTTGTGGATTCCTGCAGATTCCGTAAGGTTCTATCACAAAAACGTGGGAAAAATTTGTGATTTCCAGCAAAGTTGGAGGTTTGCAGGGGATTGTGGGTACAAAAATGGTGTGGGGTGTATGTGAAACTCACCACCCTGGAATCACTCAGATGTTTAGTTTTCAGATGTGTCTAGGTTTTGTGGATTTTTCTACATGGCAGCGTCCCAAAGTCCATAAAGTGCAGCCCTCTCCATTCCAAGTGGGACGATTTTGAGAGTAAGCCAAGCTCTCATGGTCCAAATGTAAAACTAAAACCCATAATAATCAAATGTCTTCTTGCTTGCTGTGGGATACGATGTTTTAGAGTGTGGGGGAGAGCTGAAAGACTGTTACCTCCTTCAGTTGAGGTGGGGGCATAACCAGGCCCATACTGGTTGGTAGCCACCACCCCAATATATATATATTTTTTATTCCCTGGCATCTAGTAGACTTTCTGCCCCCCCGGGGGTGTGGATCAGGGGTAATTGCCCCATCTGCCCACTGGTGGGCAGAACAACTTTGGCCCCATTTACTTGGGGTGGGGGTATGGCCATACCCTCACCCTCTTATTTTTGAAAAAAAACCTTCCCTGGCCTCTGGTGGGCTTTGTGCCAAAAATAGGCCCATCTGCCCCCAATGGGGTGGCAGATATGGCCAACTGTAATGTGCCCCCATGGGGAGCGGCCCTTACCCTAGGGGCTGCCCCCCTAAAGAAAACACACGTATAGACACACACCAATCCCTGGTGCCTAAGTGGTTTCTGCCCCCATGGGGGCAGATTGGCCTAACAAAAATCTGCCGATCTGCCCTCAAGGGGGGCAGAAATGGTCTAAATACAATTTGCCCCCCAGGGGAGCGACCCTTGACTATGGGGTCGCTCCCCACCTCTAAAAAAAACACAAAAAAATATATATTATCCTGGGAGCCTAGAGGTTTCTGCCACACCTGGGGGCAGAAATGGCCTAAAATATATTTTCCACCCTGCCCCCCTACTTCCCCACCCCCTCTGTGGGGTGGGGGCAAGGGGGCACGCTCCCCTTGCGTGACATTGGCACAAAAAAAAAGATCCCCCGTACCTAGTGGTTTCTGCCTCCCTTGGGGGCAGATTGACCTAAAATCGGCCGATCTGCCCCAAAAGGGGGCAGAAATGGGCTAAATACAATTTGCCCCCCAGGGGAGCGATCCTTGCCTAAGGGGTCGCTCCCCATCTGTAAAACAACAACAAAAATAATCCCCGGTGCCTAGTGGTTTCTGCCCCCCTTGGGGGCAGATCAGCCTAATTAAAATAGGCTGATCTGCCCCCCAGGGGGCAGAAATGGCCTAAAATAAATTTGCCCCCCCCCAGGGGAACGACCCTTGCCTGCAATTCACAAAAAATAAAACTCCCTGGTGTCTAGTGGTTTCTGTCCCCCTTGGGGGCAGATTGGCCTCATAAAAATAGGCCAATCTGCCCTCAAGGGAGGCTGAAATGGCCTAAATATAATTTGTCCCCTAGGGGAGTGACCCTTGCCTAAGGGGTCGCTCCCCACCTCTGGAATTTTTTTTTTTTAGCCCTGGCATCTAGAGGTTTGTGCCCCCCCCCGGGTGCAGATTGGCCCAATAATAGGCCGATCTGCCCCCGGGGGGGAGGGGCAGAAAAGGCCTTCAGAAAAAATGCCCCCCTGGGGAGCGACCCTTGCCCAAGGGGTCGCTCCCCTTATGCCAATTTCTTCTAAAAACTAAATCCCTGGTTTTTAGTGGGCATTTTAGCATCAGATTGCTTTGCAATCCGGCTGCTAAAATGCTCAGAGAAACTTCAAAGGGAAGGAAATTCCTTTCCTTCCCTTTGAGGCCCCTCAGGCCTCCTCCACGTGATCGGAAGAGAAATGCTGAGCATTTCTCTTCTGATTGCGCTGGAAGCTGAGCTTCCAGCGCGATGGGAGGAGGCCTCTGTGATAGTCAGCGCGCGATTGTGCGCTGACGTCACAGGGGAGCTTGGGGGGTCGGGGGGCTGTCGGGGGTGGAAGGAGAAGGGCTTCCCCTTCCATCCCTGTGTTCGGGGGTGGGGGGAACCCCACAGAGGGAGCGCTAGCACTCCCTCTGGGCTCTGTGCCCAGGACGTAATGGTTACGTCTTGGGCACACGAGCACTGTGCTGCAGGACGTAACCATTACGTCCTGGGCACAGAAGGGGTGAAGCAGTAAAAGACTTTAATTATAATGTTAACTAATGATGTTATATAGATACCTTTTATGCATGGGTATGTAAGTGGGGCTGCTGTGGGCTATTGCTCAGATAAGGGATGATCCAGCAGTGAGTTGATGTCACTTTTACCACATCTGCCCCACCAAATATTTGATCCATTTATGGTTTAAATTCCTAAGTCACATCTCAATATATCACACAGTGTGAAGAAAGAGGGTTGTAAGTTTGATGAAAGTATGGGAACGGGTAGTTGGGGAGGTGGGAGGGAAAGGTGTTACAAAGACTTCACAACAACAATATTCATCATGTCAATGAACAGCACATCTTCATCCTGTTGTGGAAGGAAGTGAAGGAATGGTAATTTAAGTAAATGCATTGCAAAGAGTTATGCAGCCCCAGAGTCCCAAGTTGGTGTTATATTTAAATTTTTTGTCATCTAGGCTTGAAAAATACAAATTGTGGAAAGTGAACCCATACAGTTTAAAAATGATGATTGGTAAAAGAAAAATGGTAGTGTGTATAAATGTCAAGTTGTGTGGTGCACCTGGATTTTTCTTAGAAAGTCAGTCTTGGGTCTCAGGCTGAACTGGTCTGGTATGGTAAGCAGGAATGTTATGGAGCTTGCACCTTTCATGCAGGGGAAGAGAAGGCCTGTGGATTATAAAACATTAACAATATTGTAGAATCAAGGAGAAGGACAGAAAGTAAGGTGAGCTTCATGAGGAGCATAGGCTGTTGCAATGATTCATGATAACTTGTGTTATTAATTGAGAGCAAAATTACAATTGATCCCAAGCAAGTAGCTGAATGCACCTGGCTGATAAATCTCACAAGTGTTATAACATTTATCCGAATGTCCATCACATAGTAGAGGAGTTTGACATTTGAGCCAGAACACTACTCCAAAACTCCCAAATCAATGCTCCTCTCTCTAGTTCACAGGGCTGAGTAGGCTTCAGAGTCATCATCATGTTATTTTGGTTTCCCTTTGAAGTAGAATACCTCCTTTGGCTGTTGAGGTAGTCCTGCCCTGAGTCCTGACTCAGGGTAACAATTTGTCTGACTATTGACCCAAAAGAGCTTGAGAGAGATAGACCTGAAGTCTACTGCATTTGATGAAGAAGAGCAAACAAATTCGAGCATTTTGTGTAGATTTGGACTTGTTAAGTAAACCTACTGGTTTGTTCTCTGACAAATCAGAAAAGTACAGCAAAGAGTGGCCCAGGCAAGTAACACTAAGTGTGCAAGAGCCAATCCCCTTCAGCCAAAATCAACCATCAGCACCTGAATATTGCAAATTATCAAAGTCAACTTTACAAATTATCTGAACACCCCCTCACTCTGTCTGTCACCACATTCATCATCACCATCACTCTCAAAAGAATACAGGTGAAATAGTTAATTATCAGTTCCAATCCAAGCATGATGGTAGACAATTATTATACCTCCTCTTCCCATTGAAGCAACACATTTGCTGTCTTGTAAATTAATGATCATTACATAGACATGATATAGAGGCAGGAAGCTTCTTCATTGTAAACTGGTCCAACTCTAGTCTGGATTTATATTTATTTCACAAAGCAGTTTGTCTCAGTCTGAAAATTCTATTGTCGCCTACTCAGTTAGAGAAGTAGATTTTGCCTTCAAACGCAGCTATTTTGCACAGAAGTTGGTCAGCTAATGCACTTGAGTCTGACCAATCACCCTCATCCTGTGGTGTTTCAGGTACAATGTAATCATGTGATAGAAAGTGTTGGCTCATTTTAATCATGATGAAACTCTCCAAGGAGAGAGATTAGTCCTCCTAACTCCAGCAACTTCACCAGCTGCACTGTGCACCTGCTCAGCAGACACACTGGCTACTGGACAAGCCATATACTTTATTGCCAGCCTGTTGAACTCTGGCCATTGGCACAGCTTCCCTACCAATGGATTTAGTCCATGTAGAAGGGTCATTGGTGGTGCCACTTGCTTGACCTCTGTTGCCATCACCTCTGCACTCACTCTAAGCCCTGCCACTTGAAACCAAGCTATTGCTGAGGTTGGGTTTGATTCTTCTGTTGCTGCTGTTGGCTGCTGTGAGACAGTAGCACTGACCTCTCTGGAGGTTGAAGGCTGTAAGCCAGGACTTCTGCCCAGGACTCTAACTGCCAGGTTTTCCTCTCCGAGGTCTCTCACTAGCACAACAATCCATGTCTTGTATAGTGAAACACCCCCTTCTGAAAAAGGGATGGATCAAGCATTGTGGCACAGCTGTACTCTTTGGGTGAGCAGGCTAGCAAAATATTAAGCTGTCAACCAGCTCATGTGTTTCTCTGTTGCTGTTCACAGCTGCAAACCTTTGCAACACTGTTTTCTCTTTTTTTTTATAACTGGTCCTGTAGCAGCCGCAACAACGGGATAGCTTGGCTCTTGTATTTCTTGCTGATTTCCCAGGTGAAAACCTCAAAAGGAATTAGCATTTATATGCTTTCCACAGTTGCATCTCCTCCTCTTTGAAGGACATAGTTGACGATCAGTCTGCTGCTCAAACAGATGTGGCAACATGTAGTAGGTAGAGTTCCAGTGTGTTGGAACCTCCTGTATGAGGGCTTGAACTGGTACTGTATTAACATGTTAAATCCTCAACTGCTTCTGGCCTTTAAAAGAATGGCTGAAATGAGAACATAGTCTTCTGCAGGTGAGCAGATTGTTGCTGACTATGTGCAGGACTTTGTCATAAAAGACAATCAGGTTGATGCAATACACAAAACACAGGACCCTGAAATATCTAACATGGCCTTGAATATATTACTGCAATTGCCTGTGGTAATAAATCTAATTCTGAGACCTCTGCGTCTCAGCCATTCATATACCTTGCTGTTAGTCTTTCAAGAAGTATGCAGTTGTATGGGATTTCTTCATGGTGAGCAGCGCTACTTTGCATGCCACCAAACACCTAAAGTTTCTTCAGCACTGAAATCTACAGGTAGCTATTGCTGAAACACCACAAAAGAGATCCTGTGTGCAGTTATACATACGTAAGCAGTTGCTTAACAACTGGTCTACTTCGCTATAGTGAGGTAAATAGTGTGAACAGCACTCTTCTGCAAAGCTTGTCCTACCAGTTGCAGCACCTCATGATAGAGTGCTGGAACAGCAACTCTGGCAAGATAGGTCCGACTGGGAACTTTACATTCTGGGCAGATGATTGCCCCAAATTCTAAAAATCCCTCTTCTTCCACTAAAGAAAAAAGGAGATGGTCCAGTGCTAACATTTCAGACAGCTTCCTGTTGTACAAGCATGTCGCTGGATGGTTGCGTTCATAAGGCCATTGCTGCCTAAACATGCCCTAATAATAGCTTGGATTTTTTTTCTTTTTGTGATACAACTGACATGGACAAATTCTAGCAAGGACCAGGAGGTGGTAGACTCACTGTGTATCTTGGGGTAGGCATCACTGTTTGCAGTGGTGTCTCCATCTGAATCTTGTTCTATTTCAAAGTTGCTTATGTGGGTGATGCTGGTGGTGCACTACTGAGGACACCGCTGCTTTGTGTAAAGTTGTTACCCTCTTCATCCTCATCACCTCCCACTGTGATCAGAGCTGGTTCCCTTCCCTCACCACCAGCTGAAGCAATTTATTTAAGCTACTCCTCCCATCAGATTGCATGATGTTTTTTCTAGGGGGCAGAACTCATGGAGTTTTACTCTGCAGAGTTGCCTAAAATCTGAGATGATTCCGCTGTGTTTTGCAAATGGTGGAATTCCAGGCTGTCGCACTGCCTGTGCTGATTTTTAGAGATGGGAGCTTTTCCCATGCTGTGAAATAAGTGCAAACAGCACCACAAGAGGTGTCAGAGGGCACTGCTTTTTCTGCCCCAAGTGGATTTTCTGCTGTAGCAGCAGCAGCAGCAGCTTTCACAAAGCAAGCTGCAACTTTCTCAATGTGAGCGGTAGCGACATGACATGACAGCATGTGTTGAAAAATCTCACTCAGAGGCAGTGTAGCACTCATTTTTTTCTAGCTCACCAACTTAATGTTGACAAGCTGTGCGTGGGTAATAAAAGCTCCATCTGGTGGCTGGTTGTGTTTGCACTGAACTTTGGGCTCCAAGCAGAGTGAGCAACATTTCAGGAGCACTGCTGGTAGAGCACAGTTTACCACCCACTGCTAGGTTTCAGCGGGAGCCTTACACAAATATGGAACTAGTGCCACATCCCTCTCAGCAGGTTTTATACGAGGGGTAATATCAGTGTCCTCTGGGCTAACCTCCATTACAATGACTGACCTGTACCCCCCCTTCCATAATTCTAAGGCTTTAAGGAACTTCCCTTTGTCACTCATGGTGGTTCTTGGGCTCATCCAGGGTCTATTCTAGGTCCAGATCATCAGAAGGGGTCTTCAAGAAGATGGCGGAGTACTCTTTCTTTTATTGCTGGAGATTGGTAAGCCAATGGTTCAAAAAGAGGTACATCTTGCTCAGCAGGAAGCAAAACCGACTGTTCTGCTCCTACTGCAGGAAGAACTATTGCTGGCTGTGACTCCTGTAGTCCACTTTGCTAATTTTCCTGTGACGATTGGGTAATAATTTGTGGTTGAGACAAACTCCAACTCAGTGCTCATCTCCATGATTGTAGTAGTTGCTTTGCTGACAGGCTTGGGCTTAGGTTAGGATGGTGCTGTCATTGATGAAGGAGTGGTGCTACCAGCTAGCTTCCTGGAAGGTGGTGAGGTAGGTCCATGCTGTTCCCTGGAAAAGGATCGGGCAGTTGTTGAAATTTGCTTTTCCTCCTTGTCACTGGCCTCTTTCTTGGCAGCATCTTTCTTTGGGGCCATCTTCAAGCTCTGTCAGTTGCCATTCATCTGCACAAGCAGATGAGTCACATGTTATTGTAACGTCAATTTGTGCCAGCCTTTTGTCTAGCAGTACTATGGGTGATGTCTCTTGTGAACCTAAAAGCAAACGAATCAGAAACACTTAGCAAAATGTAGTATTTTTGCAGTTTGAATTATTCATATTACAGACAATATAATTTGGTGAGCTTATCCCAAATAATTAACAACAATAGTGTATTGATTCCGATCAACATAGAAACACAGCAAGATGATGGATGGAGTGCTGAAACTTTTCGAACACTCACTCTCATCACAGATCTGAGTTAAATCCATTGTTCTTTTGCTCACCATGCATCCTAGTGTAGACCCAGCCGTATGCAAATTAATCTTTACCTTGCTCCCCATGGGAACAGTCCAGCCTGAACTGCCAGGCCAGGTCCTCCTGGACCGGAAACATATATCTTGGGACCGGATTTATTGTATCATTCGGACTAGCTTGAATCCAGTAGCACAGTGAGCAGGGGATCCACGGCTGGACATAACCTGGCCACTTAGGGCAAACACAGCAATACAACAAGATGATGGACGCAGTGCCAATCTACACCATAACATAATATTTCAATCAAGATAACAGTATCCAGAACTGTTCTTTAAGTGCATCAAAGGGTGTGCACCATTGGCAGGCTGGGGAGTTCACTGCTGCTGTGCTCCTAGCACAGTTATGGGTGAAGGGGAAAATTGAATAATCCTTAAAGAATGGAGTAATCCTTAAAAAAATGAATGCTAGTGTGTACCTATGTTATGCATGGGGTACAGGGCATAATGGAATACTCCTTAAATGAGTGCTGATGTGGCCAAAGAAAAGAAGACCTATGGAAGGCAGGGGGAAAATGTAAATAAATAAATAAATAAATGGTGTATCACTAGGGACTATGAGCAATCCAGTGGTAAGTAGAGGTGCAGAGAAAATGGAAAACATGCATATTATATAAAAACTGTTTATACATAAACTATGATGGTTCTCAAGCGCATTAAACTGATATCGGGTTGAAAAGTAAAAAAAAGAAAAAAAAATGGCATAGACCTTCTATAAATGTCTCTGAAAAATGGATTTGAAAACTGGTAAAAATGTAATAATACACTAGGGGCCAAATGTAGCAAAGTTTTTGCACGTCGCAAACAGTGAATTTCACTGTTTGCGATGTGCAAAAACCACATTGCGATGCCCAATCCCTGTTTTGCGAGTCTATAACCTGGTTACCGACTCACAAAATGGGACTGCAGGTCGCAATTAGGAAGGGGTTGTCAACAGCAGAGCAATACGCGCTCTATTGACAACAAAAATGCAAAAACCCAGCACTCTCAAAACAAAGTAATTTATGCATTGTGCTGATATGGTGTGGTTTAACCTTTTGCATTGCAGAGTTCAATCCTGAAAACTTATTTTTAATATGCTTACAAATACTGTTCTTTGCAATGTATTGCTGCAGGTTTTCAGAGTGTGTTAGGGTGTGGCCCCTTTCCAGGGCCTTCCAGAGACTTTCCCTGCAACATGCCTGGGCGTGGTTCTGGGCTGGGCCAAAACTCTATAAAAGAGAGCCAGCCCAACTCCCAGTGCTCACTATTCAGAGGTCCTGGTGCAGAGCAGCAGCTTCTTCCTGAGCTCCTGTCCCGGCGGCCTATTTGGATCTTCCAGTCTTCTGCCCTAATCCTTCATTGGTGATCATTGTTCCAGGCGGTAAGACGGTGGTTGGACTGTCCCGACACCGTTATTTAGAATTTTCATATTCTTGGTTTAAATTCTTAAATGAGTAACAGATTACTTGCGCTCTACCATTTCTTGACATTTATATGGTAGTTTACAATTAGGCAAGACGCGCAATTTATTTCATAAAGGTTTGACTTTGTTATTCATTGCACGCTACCATTTCTTGAAATTTACATGGTGGCTTAAGAATTGGCAAGACGCGCGATTCGTTTGATGGTGTTTGAACATTGTTGTCCATTGCGTGCTACTATTTCTTGACATTTACATGATGTTTTACGAATTGGCAAGACGCACAACTCGTTTCATGAGCATTTAACTTTGTTGTTCATTGCGCGCTACCATTTCTTGACATTTTACATGGTGGCTTAAGAATCTGCAAAAGAAGCGCGATTCGTTTCATTGTACTTTGATCTTGTTATTTATTGTGAGCTGTTATTCCTTGACATTTACATTGTGTTTTATGAATCGTCAAGACGCGCGATTCGATTAATGATGATTTGACTTTGATATTCATTGCGTGCTACCATTTCTTGGTATTTTACATGGTAACACTCGAATTGGCAAGACGCACGATTCTCTCCTTGAGTTTAATTCATGTTGTTTATTGTATGCTACTATTCTAAGATATTTATTATGTAATATTCGAGTTGACAAGTTATGTGATTTGTTTCCTGAATCCATATTGTGTTATTCATGGTGCACAATCCTTTTATGGTGTTTACTATATATATATATATATATATATATATATATATATATATGTCTGCAATATGCGCAATTTGTGTTGAAAAATTTTAAGAGTACACAGAAGGCCAGAGTTTCTAGATGCAATATTGTATGGTCCAAGTATACATTCTCAAAACAGGATTTATATGACTGGTTTAAAATGTAGTCAGAATGTTTTTTCTGATTCTCATGTAAAGGAAAGTACTTGAATAAGAAAGATTTCATTTAATTCATCTTGATTCCCCTACAGGTATCCGGCCATCTTGAAACGTAGTCATTTTAAACTTAACTCAGATTGTTCATGTTTTCAGAGTGACTAGGCTTAGAATCATAGGGGGTCATTTTGACCCTGGTGGTACGGGACCGCCAGGGCTAAAACGACGGAAGCACCGCCAACAGGCTGGCGGTGCTTCCAGGCGTATTACGACCGCGGCGGAAGCGGGGCCGGCGGTATACCGCCATTTTAGCCACGGCGGTGATAATCCACCAGGGCAGCGCTGCAAGCAGCGCTGCCCTGGGGATTATGAATCCCCTACCGCCAGCCTGTTTCTGGCGGTTTGCACCACCAGGAAGAGGCTGGCGGTATGGGGAGTCGTGGGGCCCCTGGGGGCCCCTGCACTGCCCATGCCACTGGCATGGGCAGTGCAGGGGCCCCCTGACAGGGCCCCATGCGGCTTTTAACTGTCTGCACAGCAGACAGTGAAAAGTGCGACGGGTGCAACTGCACCCGTCGCACGGCCACAACACCACTGGCTCCATTTGGAGCCGGCTCCCATGTTGCGGCCCACATCCCCGCTGGGCCGGCGGGCGGAAACTTGGTTTCCGACCGCCGGCCCAGCGGGGATGTCCAAATAGGCACCGCGGGAGTGCGGCCGCCCGGCGGCTACAGCTTGGCGGGCGGCGGTCACCGCCCGCCAATGTTGTAATGAGGCCCATAGTCTAGTATTGATTTCAGGAGATATAATTTTCATATTGTGTGTTCTAACCTTTTTCTTACTACAGGTCTCCTTCCCAGCTGTTCCCTTCCTAATCCCCTCTTCCCCTCTTGGACTCTCTCAGTCTCTGTGATTTATCTATCAGAGTCTTGGAGCTGTTCAGTGGTGGACGTGTTGGGAACGTGCACAGACCCCGAGGATCTGGTGTCTCTGACAGGGGTGTTCCCTTCCTAATTGCGAGTCGCAGCACAATGCTGCATTGTTTTGTGACCGCGGACACGGTCGCAAAGCAATCGCAGTTACCACCAGTGTCACACTGGTGGTAACCCATTCGCAAAAGGGAAGGGGTCCCTATGGGACCCCTTCCCCTTTGTGAATGGCATGGAAAAAAAAAATTCAGAGCATGTAATGGTCCTATGGACCACTGCCTACTCTGAAAAAATGAAACTAAAACGTTAGATTTTTTCATTTTGTAATGCATCTCGTTTTCCTGCATTACAAAAAAATAAAGAAAAACAGCTTTATTTAAAAGCAGTCACAGACATGGTGGTCTGCTGTCTCCAGCAGGCCACCGTCCCTGTGAGTGCTGCGAGTCGCAAGGGGGTCGCAAATTGCGACCCACCTCATTAGTATTAGGGACACCATCCTGCATGCTGAATTGCGACTCGCAAATTGCGAGTCTCTCTGACTCGCAATTTGCGAGTCGCAATTCAGGAATTTCGTACATCTGGCCCTAGGTGGCTGCCTAAAAAACCCGCCAGGCATATGTTCAAACAACAAGATGCAAGGAAGTAAAACAAAGTACACCTGCAGGTCTATGCCAAAAGCACACTAAGGCCCTCATTACAACATTGGCGGTAAAAGCCGCTTACCGCCGTGCAGAAGACCGCCAACACACCGCCGCGGCCGCGGAATTCCGCCACAGCCATTATGACCCACAGCTCGGAATCCGCCAAAATTCAGACACCCACACAAATCCGCCACACCAAAGGTCAGTGATAAACTGGCGAAAACAAAACCTCCACTGTCACGCCATCAGAAATACGCCCACACTATCACGACACACGAATCCACGTGGCGGTCTTTCAACCGCGGTATTCCATTGGCGGTACACACCGCCGCTCTCAAAATACACACACATCTACAAAACACTACCACATTGGACAATTCCAAATACACACACCTGATACACATACACACACCACTCCCACACACCCATTACAATATAAAACACACACCCACATCACCCACAAACCCCTACGACCACAATTACTGAGAGAAGGCCAGAGAGAGATACCACAAACAACTACCAAGCTTCCACAGGCACACAATACCATCACCCACATAACTTCCACGCACCTCACACAACACCCCACTAAATATTACCCCACTTATCACTACACACACCACCCCACACATCACCCACACCACCCATGGCATGGCAAAGACAACCCACGTTCTCTGAGGAGGAGCTCAGGGTCATGGTGGAGGAAATCGTCTGGGTAGAGCCACAACTATTCGGATCACAGGTGCCGCACACCTCCATAGCGAGGAAGATGGAGCTATGGCGAAGAATAGTGGACAGGGTTAACGCAGTGGGACAGCACCCAAGAAATAGGGATGACATCAGGAAGAGGTGGAATGACCTACGGGGGAAGGTGCGTTCCGTGGTCTCAAGACACCACCTTGCGGTTCAGCGGACTGGCGGCAGACCCCCACCTCCTCCCCCACAACTAACAACATAGGAGGAGCAGGTCTTGGCGATTCTGCATCCTGAGGGCCTTGCAGGAGTAGATGGAGGAATGGACTCTGGTAAGCCAAAGCTTTACTATTACATCCCCCACCCTCCCTGCATGGCATCACATACCCACACCCTCACCCCATCACTCCTACTCCTCACAAATGTCCCACTATCACAACCCACACATCCCAACACCAAGCCCTGCATGCAACAACAAAGCATGGACACCCATCACCAAAGCATGGCCACTGTACATACCCATACACCCCCCTAAACCACCATCACACAAGGTCCCACAAGGAATGCAAGCACTGGGGTACACGGTCACCCATCTATTGCACACCATGGCACACACAGATGTAATAAACATCCTTTTATACCCCTGCAGGACCCCTACCCAACGTCACCGGACAGGAGGGTCCACACATGTCCAGACCACCAACAGAAGAGGCCCACAGTGATGACAGCAGCTCTGTCCAACTGGATCTAGATGACCAGCCCGGCCCATCGGGGACCTCAGGACAGTCGGTTCCCCTGACACAGTCACAGGACACTACAGAGCTTCCCCCCTCTGGAAAAACCAGCACAGCACCCACCCAGCGGGCCCATACCTCTGTCCCCAGGAGACGTCAATCAGCAGTGTGTCCACCACTACAGGGAACCCAGGTTAACCCACCACCCCAACAACAACAGGGACCTGGGGGCAGTGGTAGTGGGCACATGGTCCAGGGGACGGAGGCCCTGGAACACAGGGGAACTGGGAGGGCTGCTGTGCGACAGGGGGAGGACAGGCCAAGAGAACCCACTCTCCACGAGGCCCTCTCCTCCATCATGGGAGCCTACCACCACTCCCAGGAGACGATGGCAACGGTACTGGCCAAGTTTCAGGAGACCCAGCGCCTGCAGGAGAACAGTATTTTGGCTTCAGGGAGGAACTCAGAGCCATCAATTCCACCCTGGGCACCATCGTAGGGGTGCTGAAAGAAGTACTCAACACCAGGAGGGACACTGTGGCACAACAAGGGGCCCCTGACACTAGGCTGGACGATGAACTGCCCACCACCTCCGCCAGTGCTAGTGGACAGGAGGCACCGCCACAGGACCACCACACCAGCACCCCACCCCCTGCAGAGGGAGAACCACCCCGCAAACGGTCCCTGAGATCCAGGACAAAGACAGAGAACGATGCCAAGACCCCCGCCAAGAAATGAGACCACCCTGAATGTCATCTTTCTGTCCCATTTTGTCACCCTATCCATCCTCAAACTGCCCCAGCTCCACTTCCTATGCCCATTTGGGCAATGCACCTGTGAGACTAATAGACTGGACTCTGCCATGGACATTCCTCCACCATCACCCCTCACCATTTTACAACCCCCTCCAATATTGAGCACTTAAATAAACACTCTTGAATCACAAAGCAATCTGGAGTCAGTCTGTGATTTCGAAATAGTGTATTAGCAATTACAGTGGCAAAATGCTCTTTCAATTGTAATGTCAACATACCTATGTCACACAGCTCTAGTCCATGAGGAAACAAAGCAGATGTCACACTGTGGGACCCACATCTGTGAAATCGTAAGGGAAAGTGACAACTCAGTGACCATACACTGGGTGAAAACGACAGACACTAGAGAGGTAGTAGTGTTGAAGTACATGTGGTAGGCAGGTTTGTATTCTTACCTGTGTCTCACTGGAAATATTGCAGGATCACCGAGTTCCTGTTGTCCATGTCCTCTTCTTCTTCTTCCTCAACTTCACTGTCCACAGGCTCCACAGCTGCAACAACACCGCCATCTGGAGCATACTCCTGCAGAAAAGGCACCTGTCTTCGCAAAGCTAAGTTGTGAAGCATACAGCAGGCCACGATGATCTGGCACACCTACTTTGGTGAGTAGAATAGGGATCCACCTGTCATATGGAGGCACCTGAACCTGGCCTTCAGGAGGCCGAAGGTCCACTCTGTTATCCACCGAATTCACCCATGTGCCTCATTGTAGCGTTCCTCTGCCCTTGTCCTGGCATTTCTCACTGGGGTCAGTAGCCATGACAGGTTGGAGTAACCAGAGTCACCTGCAAATGGCGAGGGACAATTGTTAGACACACTAACCTGTAGGGATATCCCCAGACCCATACAACCATTCCCACTGACTTGCTTCCATGTACTCACCTAATAGCCACACATGGTGCCTCTGGAGTTGACCCATCACATAAGGGATGCTGCTATTCCGCAGGATGTAAGCGTCATGCACTGAGCCAGGGAACTTGGCATTAACATGGGAGATGTACTGGTCTGCCAAACACACCATCTGCACATTCATGGAATGATAACTCTTCCAGTTTCTGTAAAACTGTTCACTCCTGAGGGGGGGTACCAAAGCCACATGTGTCCCATCAATGGCACCTATGATGTTTGGGATATGTCCCAGGGCGTAGAAGTCTCCTTTCACTGTAGGCAAATCCTCCACCTGAGGGAAAACGATGTAGCTCCGCATGTGTTTCAGCAGGGCAGACAACACTCTGGACAACACGTTGGAAAACATAGGCTGGGACAACCCTGATGCTATGGCCACTGTTGTTTGAAATGACCCACTTGCAAGGAAATGGAGTAGTGACAGCACCTGCACTTGAGGGGGGATTCCTGTGGGATGGCGGATAGCTGACATCAGGTCTGGCTCCAGCTGGGCACACAGTTCCTGGACTGTGGCACGGTCAAGCCTGTAGGTGATGATCACATGTCTTTCCTCCATTGTCGACAGGTCCACCAGGGATCTGTACACCAGAGGATGCCGCCATCTCCTCACATGTCCCAGCAGAGGGTGCCTATGAAGAACAACAGCGA
The DNA here is from genome assembly GCF_031143425.1 of Pleurodeles waltl. Lineage (NCBI taxonomy): Eukaryota > Metazoa > Chordata > Amphibia > Caudata > Salamandridae > Pleurodeles > Pleurodeles waltl. Next base: position 660,933,614 of record NC_090450.1, on the reverse strand, counting down.
GCACAGAGTCAACCAACTTGGAGGTATGTACCCACAGCTCACACCGAACACTAATCATAATCCAAAAATTGGCCTGTATGAGTGTTGAGGCAAGGCCTAGGTATGTGTGACGCAGTTAAACATTAAGCCATGTGGGCCCCTGAAATGGCGGCTGCCTGACCTGTAAAGTGGGACAATGGGATGTGAGGTAACTGCGCTGGCGTTGTACACCGTCGCGGTAGGCGGTCGAAGACCGCGGCGCAATGCTGCATTGGTTAACATTGGACCCTATGGGTCCCAGGAGCCAATGACGATGTACGCCGGTGGTGACGGTACGCACCGCCGCAGACATGACCGCCATTTTCTATCTGTTCAATCACATGATACCTGATCTTCGACACGAGAGGACCTACACTGCAAGTGCTGCTGTGACCTCGGTCTGGAAGAGACAATGGATCGTGCGTCTGGGGAAAGGGCCCCTGCCTTCACATCGGAGGAGTTGGAGAAACTTGTGGATGGGGTACTCTCCCAGTACACGCTACACTACGGTCCTCCAGACAAACAGGTAAATACACTGGGAGCATGCTGTATGGGCTATGCCTGTGTGGAGTGGGGTGGATGAAAGATGGGGGGGGAGAGTGAGGCGTGCATGAAACGACGGTGAGTGCATGTGCATCATGGCAAGGGTAGGGATGGGGGCCAATGACTGACGGTGCATTTGGTAATAACTTTACTTTTCCCCCTGTACAATTTATGTAGGTCAGCGCCCACCAGAAAAAAGATATTTGGGGTGCCATGGCCAAGGATGTCCGGACCCTGGGGGTCTACCACAGACGGAGCACCCACTGCCGTAAGAGATGGGAGGACATTTGCCGCTGGAGCAAGAAGACGGCGGAGGCCCAGCTGGGGATGGCCTCCCAATGTGGGAGGGGTGCCCGTCACACCATGACCCCCCTGATGTTCATGATCCTGGCGGTGGCATACCCAGAGTTGGATGGGTGCTTGGGGGCATCACAGCAGCTCAAGGGGGTGAGTACACTCTCATTCTGCTGATTTTGCGCACAGTGGAGGTGTCTGGGTGGGGGAGGTGGGCTGTGGGTTTCCCTAGGCCAGGGCGAGTGTGCTAGTTAGGTCCCCTTGTTCTGGCAGACCCTGTGGCACCCCACCCCACCTGTGTACAGTGCCAAGTACACCTAGTCAGGCTCCTGTGTCATCCATGTGTGCAGATGTCGTCCATAGCCTTGTAGGCCATGTCCCAGGGATTGAACAGTGGAGCCCAAGTGCGCGGCATAGTGCAGGGGGCTTCTGTGTCTGTTGTGTCCGCCAACGGTAGCGGTATTGCATGCACTCAACATGTCTTTCTTCTGTCTTCCCTCCCCCCCTTTTGTAGTCTCCCTGTTCTTGTGTGCATTAGCATCATCAGGCGAAGGAGCAGTGGCACCGGAGTAGGAGGGAGTTGCATCCCACATGGCCCTGGAGGGCGACACTACGGACTCGGAGTTCACCAGTGGGACGGAGGGCGAGGGGAGCTCCACGGCGGGGACAGGAGCTGACACCAGTGACACGGACTCGTCCTCTGATGGGATCTCCCTTGTTGTGGTGGCAACATCTGTGCCCTCCGCATCTACAGGTACAGCCGCCACCACCCCTACCAGCACCGCCCTCCCAGCAGCCCCTCAGCCATTGCCCCGTGCCCGCTCACCCAGGAGGGTGGGCATCACCTTCGCCCCAGGCACCTCAGGCCCTGCCCCCGTCACCCCTGCTGCCCTCAGTGAGGAGGCCTTTGACCTCCTCAGGTCCCTCACTGTTGGGCAGTCTACCATTTTGAATGCCATCCAGGGTGTAGAAAGGTAGTTGCAACAAACAAATGCATTCCTGGAGGGCATTCATTCTGGTCAGGCGGCCCTTCAGCGAGCTTTTCAGACTCTGGCCTCAGCACTGATGGTAGCCATTGTCCCTGTGTCTAGCCTCTCCCCTCCAACTTCCTCCACCCAGACCCAATCCCCTCTACCTCAGCCTATCCCAAGCACACCTTCAGACCAGCATGTACACACGTCAACACACAAGGGAAGCTCAGGCAAACATAAGCACCACACATCCCACAGGCACTCACGCAAGCATCACACACATGCAAACACACCAACATCCACTGACTCCACGGTGTCCCCCTCCTCCTTGTCTCCATCCTCCCTCCTAGTCTCGTCTACACTCACACCTGCATGCTCTACATCTACAGCCACTACTGCCATCACCAGCACACACACCACCACACCCCGCTCATGTGCAGTCACCACCCCCACTGCCATTCACATGCCCCCTGTGTCCTCTCCCAGTGTGTCTGTAACGCCACCTCCCAAGATACACAAACGCAGGCACACACCCACCCAACAGCCATCCACCTCACAACAGCCTCCAGTGCATGCACCTTCACCCAAAGACTCCAAACGAACACCTCCTACAACCACAACCTGTTCCTCCACTCCCAAACCTCCTCCAGCTACCCATCCCAGTGTTTCCAAAAATACTCTTCCTGTCCAACCTTGACCTCTTTCCCACACCTCCCCCACCCCGTCCGTCTCCTAGGGCCAGACTCTCCAGGTCCCAACCTAGCACATCAGGCACAACATCTCCGGGACCAGTGGTGCCTGTAGTCACCGGAATCTGGAGTGCAGCGGCCACCAGGGCAGCCAGTGTGGCACGGAGCCATAGCACGAACAGTCCCCCACCTGTGAAGCATCAAAAGTTGGCCAGTGCCCGGCGTGAGAGAGGTAAGACTCCAGCAACCAAAGCTGCTCCCAGGGGTACAGGTGGGAGTGTGGAGTCAGCTGCAACACCTTCCAAGGTGGGGAAGGGCCACAAGAAAGTCAGCAAGTCTGGGAAGACCAGCACGGCGGAGAAGACCGCCATCATCCCCACTGCCCAGGAGGCCACCGCCATCATACCCGCTGCCCAGGAGGCCACCGCCAGCACCTGCCCTGCTGCCCAAGAGGCCACCGCCATCATCCCCGCTGCCCAAGAGGCCACCGCCAGCATCTGCCCTGCTGCCCAAGAGGCCACCGCCATCATCCCCGCTGCCCAGGAGGCCATCCCCAGCACCTGCCCTGCTGCCCAAGATGCCACCGCCATCATCCCCGCTGCCCAGGAGGCCACCGCCAGCACCTGCCCTGCTGCCCAAGATGCCAGCGCCATCATCCCTGCTGCCCAGGAGGCCACAGCCACCAGCCCCGCTGGGCCAGAGAGGACCGCCAGCACCAGCCCCGCTGGGCCAGACACGACCGCCAGCACCAGCCCCGCTGGGCTATGAAGGACCGCCAGCAGCTGAGTCACTGCAAAGGACCCCGCCGCCACAAGCACCGCTGAACAGGGCACCGCCGCCACCACAGGCACCGCTGAACAGGTCACCGCCGCCACAAGCACCACTGAACATGTCACCGCCGCCACAAGCACCGCTGAACAGGGCACTGCCGCCACAAGAACAGGGCACCGCCGCAACAAGCACCGCTGAACAGGGCACCGCTGCAACAAGCACCGCTGGCCCATGAGCGCCAAGGGCACTGACGCTACTGAGTCCGTCACGAGCAGGATGAAGCACTCTGGGCACCAAGCCCCCTTCAGAACCAGTGGAGAAAGACATCCACTACCTCTGTCCTTGGCAGAAGGAAGCACTCTGGGCACCAAGCCCCCTCCCGAACCAGTGGAGAAAGACATCCACTGCCTCTGTCCTTGGCAGGATGAAGCACTCTGGGCACCAAGTCCCCTCCAGAACCAGTGGAGAAAGACATCAACTACATCTGTCCTTGGCAGGATGAAGCACTCTGGGCACCTTGGCAGGATGAAGCACTCTGGGCACCAAGCCTCCTCCAGAACCAGTGGAGAAAGACATCCACTACCTCTGTCCTTGGCAGGATGAAGCACTCTGGGCACCAAGCCCCCTCCAGAACCAGTGGAGAAAGACATCCACTGCCTCTGTCCTTGGCAGGATGAAGCACTCTGGGCACCAAGCCCCCTCCAGAACCAGTGGAGAAAGACATCCACTTGAGAGACTGTGGCTTTGCACTCCCCAGTATGCAGCAGTGGGCAAACCACCCACTGTTGAGACTTGAGAGACTGTGGTTTTGCACTCCCCAGGATAAAGCAGTGGGCAAACCACCCACTGGAGAGACTTGAGAGACTGTGTCTTTGCACTCCCCAGGATAAAGCAGTGGGCAAAACACCCACTGGAGAGACTTGAGAGACTGTGGCTTTGCACTCCCCAGGATAAAGCAGTGGGCAAACCACCCACTGGAGAGACTTGAGAGACTGTGGCTTTGCACTCCCCAGGATTGAACAGTGGGCATGTTGCCCCCTCGTTGATTTGGCGTTGTGCACTCAATCGGCTGAGGTGTCCCCCCTTTCCCTCCCCCTGAGATGCCTGTTTTATTGCTTTCTGATACCCCTGGGGTGTTCTCTCCGTCATGGTCGGGGATCTTGTGTGGGCCTCGCCCATACAGTGTGGTCCCAGTGTTCCACGGACTTCAATGGAGCATTACCTGGACTACTATTCTTGGTGTATATATTGGTTAATAGTGTATATATGTATATTTTTGCGTACTGGATTTTAATATATTACAATGGTTACACTCATTTTCTTTGGTCTTTGCATTCTTCCGGGGGGGTTGTGGGGTGTAACTGTAATGTATCAATATGTCTTAGTGTTTGTGTGTTGTCGTGGGTGAGGGTGGGGGTGTTGCGTGTGTGTGTGTCCCTGTTTTTTCCCTCCCCTCCCCTGTGTCATAGGTGCAGTACTCACCGTGGTCTTCGCCGTCCGCGTTCGTGCTCCTGGTAGAGGAGCAAGAAGATAGGGGCTGGCAGGATCTGCAGCTCTGGTTCCATGGCGTCCTGGTTCCTCGTGGGGTGTGTAGAGGTGAGCGTTTTCCCTTCGAAGTCCTGTTTCCGCTGTGTTTTTGTCCGCAGTGAATCCGCCCCGGAAAAGGTGGCGGATTGGTAGGTTGTGATACTGTGGGCGATACTTTGTCCTCCTCCTGTCTGTTGGCAGTGACCGCCAAGCTGTTTGTTTGTACCGCCGTGGTGGTCGTAGTGTTAAAGTGGCTGTCTTTGTTGGCGGTTTCCGCCACAGTCGTAATTCACATTTTTTTATCACCGGCCTGTTGGCGGTCTTACCGCCGCTTTAACACCATCCGCCAGGGTTGTAATGACCACCTAACTGTCTACACAAAATGACCACCAGCTATATGATCAAACAACAATTGCATTCAATGAGACATGAAGAACAAAGAACACATGTAGGCCCGGGGCAAAAGCACACTGACTTGCTCCACAAAATTGCTGTCAGCTACTTGGTCAACAAAGTACACATGCAGGCCTGTGGCAAAATAACACTGGCTACACCAGATGGCCATCAGCCACATGTCCAAACAAAGAAAGGCATGGATAATAAAGTACACATGTAGGCCTATGGTTGAAGCACAAAACAGTCTCAGAGCACATGGTCAAATAACAAGCAAGGAGGAGTGGACAACAAAGAACATATGCAGGCCTATGGACATTGACTACACAAAATAGCTGCTGGCCACATCGCATGGAGAATAAAGACAAAATTATGGTTTATGGCAATCACACACGTGCGCTAATCAAAGAAGGCATTGTAAAGAATGAATAAAACACTACCATTAATTCAGATATGCCAAAAATGAAAATTATGTTAGCTATGAAAATGTTTACAATGCATCCTCAAAAGGATTATTATTACCGCACCAAAACATTTTTGGAGGGAAAAAGTGAAAGACAAAAACAATTCCTTTTTTGTATAATCCAATGCCATCCCTGGCCTGAATCATAGATATTTTAAAATAACATATACCACAGAAACAATTGTTTTATATACTCAAAGATGAGTACTTTCTGGATGCCCCGTGGGCTGACTGAGCCACATGGTAAAATAAATGAATAGTGCAAATTTAACACACATGGAGAAAATGTACTTAACTGTACCGTCTTTTTCCTTTATAAAAGATAAAAAACATAAATGCTAATAAAAAAGATAGGCCCCTCCTGCAACACCAGGCCACCCACCACAATCTAATTTAATAACTGAATAAAAGTAACAAAAAATACTGGTGAATGCCTTCTATCAAACACCTCTTAGCCAAAGGTTTTTCAACTAACTTGTCACAAAAACAAAGTCCAACAGTATATATGCAGCAAGAATTGCAGAAAAACTAGGTGAATTATTCACCTTGAAATCCAAATCAAAAGTGACCAGGAAACAGACAAAACACAGGGAGGAACCTTCTAGACACAAAGAGGGCATTGGGGTCTCTGGGGTACTTCCTTCCTGTTGAAGAAAAAAAACATAATAAAAAAAATGCTTTTTGCACTAAAAAACAAGCCGCACTATCTGTTTGAGTAGAATATCCACTGTAAAAGGTGTTTTTGAGTTGATTTTAGCTGCTTCTGGATTAGAAAATTTACTCTAGAAGCAGTTGTGTGACTTCTTCCGAACACTGTCATCACAAAATGGCACCATGAAGCTCTGTGGCAGCTGGAAATTGGACTAGTGGGCAGAAAATCTCATTCGCGAGAGTGCGTTTACCTAGCCTCACTAGCATGAATGGGAATACAATTCTGCCACACGCAGGATATTGTCTTTTGACAGGAACTTTGCATTACAGAAGGAACCCAGAATTGTCCTAATTCGATCAATTTCGCAATCGGAATTATATTCCTGGCCAGGCCTAGTTTAACACAAGGCATTTGTTTTTACAGTGCACATTTTAAAATGCAAGTCAAAAGCGGCTTCGATCCTACAACAGGAACATCTGTAGTCCTACAAGGGCTAAAAATTCATCATCAAGCAATTATTTGTTCCCTGTAACATTCGCAAGTGTGAGAAAGTTACAAACCGTGCAGACATATTACCATGTAAAATAAACATTTCTGGTGAATTCTTTCAGCCCCCCTGCCATGAATGTTGCAAATCTCTTGTATAGCTGCCTCCTGCTCCAGACTGTATTATGACATTTCACAGGCCCATGGCGAGGAAATACCAACCTGAAAATCATGTTGTGTGGTAACGTCTGCTCTGCCTTGTAAATGTGTACTGCACTTCACCACCTAGAAAAAGACAGAAGTTTTCACAGCACTCATTTTAAAGGCTGTGCCTAAAAGAATCGTGCGCGCTCTGTGTGAGGGTTTGTGTGTGCTGCAGAAAGGCAGTGTGTGCCCGCGCACATACGCACAGATTAGAGGAAACAATAGTTATATTTACAAATCATGGGTGTAGTACAAAACATTACTGTTCACTATATGTTACAAGGAAGTAGACTTCTTACCATGTCTAAAGTCCACTGTTTTTTTCTGTATGGTTGTGGATGGAAATCTTTTTACTATGTCTATTGTTTGGTATTGTAACAATGGACTTCTACCTGACTTACAGACAGTAATATCTGTGCATATATGTAATAGGATTAGGGTGGCATAACTAAAGAAATGTATTTAAAAAAAGTTGCACTGTCTACGGAGCTTTGTCTCCTAATCCATTGCAATTGAAAGTACGAACGTCCCTTTGCATTAGTGGCATTACTCTTGGGGTCAAGGTGTTCTGCAAATATATTTAGGCTTCATATATTTCTCCAAGGAGAGGGCAAATATCAACAGGTAATATTTGACTAGTTCAGCCAGAAGTTTTTTTTTTCGTTTTGTTTTTTTAAACTATATTCGTATTTGATTTTGGTGAGCTGTAACCACTGATCAATTTTGTGGACAAATACAGCAGTACAATTCTTTTGGTTAACTATGGTTCTGTTACAAAAAGAAAACAATGACCAATTAAAAGTATATCCTATGACATTATGTTTAATACTGGTGGAGTAGTACATGATGCGTAAGTTTCTTTAATAAGTAGGCAACATTTAGCGACTGTTTCTGTTCGTTTTAGTTTTCCGCCGCTATTACAAATGAATATCATGTCACATGACTCAAATGTTTGCTAAATGTGCAAGTAATAACCATGTCAGGGTGCCTGCAATTCTAAGGCGGAAATGACCCTATATAGACTTTGATAGGTTAATTAACTTGTTAATTTCCATGAAATACTTAATATTAAAACCAACCGTTTCTTTCCCCTGGTGCTTCTTTAACACTAGAAAGCTGGTTTACCTTCGTTCTAATCCAAAGTGACTGAAAATCGGTGGAAGATAGGCGGATAATGAGCACGTAGAAACCGACTGCACATGTTGATCACACATCGCAGGACGCTTTCTAATCAACGTCAACTAAAAACTCTCAGTTAAATGTTAAGCATAGTAACCTTTTGGTAGGTGCTGATTATGGCCTTATCAAGCTCCAGAGTAGATCTTTCAGAAGCATTTTTCTGTGCAATCTTGAGACTCTGCCCTTCCCTCGGTACCAGTAGTACTGTGAAAGGTAACCGAGACGATCAAAATGTGAACACTGTAAAGCATGGCTCAAAATACAATCAGCAGGTTACATAGTCATCTGTGCTTAAAGGTAACCAAACCTGTCTAAGTATATGACTGGCTTTAAAATATTATTTTTTACTTCGTTGTGCACTGAAGGAAGTGTGATTTTTGGCATTGAGTTAATAGTAGGGTTCTTCTGACATGGCTGCTTCATTCCCTTTGCCTCATCTAAACACTTTTATGATGATGTATTCATTTTCCAAATCTGATTATATTAGATTTCCAGAAATTCAGCCAAGTTGCAAATTAACAGGACTTCTTGTATTTGAACTTAGTACAAAATGGATTCATTCATTATGTCTAACGCTTTTTACACAAAACCTAGTGGATGTTGGCTAGACTATGGGCATAATTGATGGTACAGCAGGGTGACTTCTTAGGTCTTCATTATGACCATGGCCGTCTGAAGACTGCCAGGGCCAAGGTGGCGGTCCGTCAGCCAGGGCTGTTGGACAGCCGGGCCAGAGATCAGCATTTCCGACCCAGCGGTCCACTGTAGACCGCCGGCGGTATCATAAGTCGGCTTTCCCCAGAGGTAGCAATGCCACGAAAACCCTGGCGGAAAGGGTATCAGTAGCAGGAAATTTATTTCTTGTCACCCGAAGACAACTACTCCAACCCCCTCTGCAATGTCATTACCCCCTCATCCCCCCCTTCCATACCAGCATCCCCATCCCAGAACAGCACACCCTCCCTCCACCCCCTTCCATACCAGAACCCCTTCCCTGCATACACCCACCCACATGCACCCCGCATACACTCATTCACCAACACTTACATCCACGCATTCACTCACACGCATACATACACACATTCAAACACACATTCAAACACGCACACACTCACACATTCAAACACTCATTCAAACACCCATTCACACGTATGCATACACACTTACATTCACAAATGCAGACAAAACCCACTCACATACGCGAACAACACCCCCCCACCCCCCACCCTCCCACTGCCCTCCCCTGTTGGACAATCAACTTATCTTGTCTGGCAAGGATGTCGTCCGGCAGGGAACGGGAACAGGCGATTCCACCGCCGGCAGCACCCTGCCAGGCCATATTACAGATCATAAAACGGCCGGTGGAGTCCTTCTGGTGGGGTGGGGCCGGAGGTGGAACCGCCCCTGTGCCTCCAACCGCCAGCGCAACTACTGGAGGGTTTCTGCTCAAATTGTGGCAAAAATCCTTCAGTACTCGTAATATGGTGGTCGGAAGACCACGAGCACTGGCGGTCTTCTGGCGCCCATGGCTTCGGTGGTCTTAAGAAAAGACAGCTAAAGTTATAATGAGGGCCTTAGTCAGTCAGACAGAGCATCAGAGGTTATTCCCTCAATCATCCTGACCGACCTCCCGCCAGACATCTATAGTTGACCAAGGTTCCCCACTTACAGTTTTGAAAACCATGCAGGAAATAGACATCATTAAGAACTGTTGTTGGATATCAGAAATTCAACTGCAATCCCACCTATTGTGAAGATAATGGCAATTACATTTCTGTGCTACTGGTTCCTTCCAGTCCAAAGGGGTGTCGCAGTTGACTTTTTTTCTCACCCAAGTTGTGTATTTTATGCTCAGATGCATGAATGGCTACATCCTATCCCCTACAGCCAATGCTACACTTAACAATTTCAAGGCTGAGTTCTATGGTCTGGGAGCGAAACTACTAACTCCCATTGCATTGGTGCCTTCTCATTACTGGGAGAAAAGGTATGGTGGTCACCCTCAACTTTTTGCCTGCCTCCCTCTATTTTTTTACACTGTTTTTGCTGGTTTTAGGACTCTGCGCACTTTACCACTGCTAACCAGTGCTAAAGTGCATATGCTGTCTCCCTTAAAACATGGTGACATTAGCTCATGCTCAATTTGCTTATTTTATTTACTTGAAAGTCCCCAGTAAAGTGCACTACATGTGCCCAGGGCCTGTAGATTAAATGCTACTAGTGGGCCTGCAGCACTGATTGTGCCACCCACATAAGAAGTCCCTTAACCATGCCTCAAGTCTGCCACTGCAAGGCCTGTGTGTGCAGTTTCACTGCCTTTCGACTTGGCATTTAAAAGTACTTGCCAGGCATTAAACCCCCCTTTTTCTACATATGTCACCCCTAAGGTAGGCCATAGGTATCCCATAGGATAGGGTGCTATGTAGGTAAAAGGCAGGACGTGTAACTGTGTAGTTTATAGGTCCTGGTAGTGTAAAACTCCTACATTCATTTTACACTGCTGTGAGGCCTGCTCTTTTCATAGGCTAGCATTAGGGCTGCCCTCATATAGTGTTTGAGTGGTAGATCCTGATCTGAAATGAGTAACAAGGTCATATTTAGTATGGCCAGAATGATAATAGAAGATCCTGCTGACTGGTGAAGTTGGATCTAATATTACTATTTTAGAAATGGCACTTTTAGAAAGTGAGCATTTCTCTGCACTTAAATCCTTCTGTGCCTTACAGTCCACGCCTGGCTGGGTTAGTTGACAGCTTCCTTGTGCATTTCACTCAGACAACCCCTAACACAGGATGCTCAGTCACACCTGCACACATCTGCATTCTGAATGGGTCTTCCTGGGCTGGGATGGTGGAGGGCCTGACACTTACATGTCAAAGGAGAGTGGCCTGCCCTCACACAATGGACTGCCAAACCCCCTACTGGGACCCTGACAGACATGATGGAACTGAAAGGGGACTTTGTGCACTTCTAAGCTACTCTTTGAAGTCTCCCCCACTTCAAAGGCACATCTGGGTATATAAACTGGGTCCCTGACCCTACCAACTCAGACACTTCTTGACAAGATTCCTCCTAGGAAATAATCTCTGAACCAGAACCTGCCAAGAGAAGCTGCCTGGCTGCCCAAAAGACTCACCTGGACTGCTTTGCTGTAAAGGACTGCTGCCTTGCTGTTGCCCTGCTGCTTTGATGGCCTCTGGCTCTGCTGAAAAGTGCTCCCCAAGGGCTTGGATTGAGTGTGCCTCTTGTTGATGAAGTCTCAGGGCCAAAAAGAAATATGCCACACAGCCGAGCCAAAATGAAGCAGCATGTCTTCTCAGGCGGAGAATCAACACAGTACATGCTGTAGGACAGAAAATCTGACACAGCGCACTACTGGAACGATGTAAGCCTGTGACTAAGCCCCACACGCCCAGGATTCCCATGCATCATCTCTGGGTGCAACAAAGATCCCTGCACCGCAGTGAGGAACCCGGATCAAACGACGCAAGTCCCGTGTTGCGGGAAAATAAATAATGCATTGTCTGTGGGCTCCAAAAAATCCAACACACAACCTCTCTCTTTTTCACGCAACCTCCTCTACGATCCTCGTGCGTGTAATTTTTTACGCACACCAGGTACTTTGGAAAATCAAGCATTAATTGTCTGTTTCTTATTCAAAGACTATTTTGCAGCTCTTGAAAGTGATATTTCAACTTTTACTTATCAAATCTCAATTGTTTTGACCTTAATCAACTTAGATAAATATTCTATATATTTTCTAAACCTGTGTGGTGTATTTTTGTGGTGTTTATACTGTTATTGCATGATTTATTGCACAAATACTTTACACATTGCCTTCTAAGTTAAGCCTGACTGTTCAGTGCCAAGCTACCAGAGGGTGTGCACAGGACAATTTGAATTGTACGTGACTTACCCTGACTAGAGTGAGGGTCCTTGCTTGGACGGGGTAACCTGACTGCCAACCAAAGACCCCATTTCTAACATTGGTGATCAGTGGTGAGGATAGGACTTGTATTTGTGCAGTGACATACAATAGCTACGTGTACACTACCCAACCACAGTGAAAGATCAACTGGATTTTTCTCTTTTTGTCTGCAATTTTATTTCTTCTGATTGACATTTTAACTTAATCCTCATACAACATGCCTGTCTGGGTCTCAAGTAGGAGCTGGAGAGTTTGACCTAGCCAAGCTGGAGACATACACTGTCAGCCAGCTGAAAGGATTCTGCAAGGGGGTGGGTGTACCTATCCGGAGTGCCTCCAGGAAGGAGGAGTACCAAAAGGCACCGAGGGCCTGGGCAGAAGCCCGTTCATAGGAGAATGTTCAGGTGAAGGAGCTAGAGAGCAGCCCCTCAGAGGATATGCCACCAGCAGTGGGGGGTGTTAGCCCTGGAATTGTGCCCCCTGGTAAACCAGGGAGAAGTGTCTCTAGCCATGGGCTGACCACAGAGGAAAGGAGGGAGGAGAGAGAATTTTGATTGCAAATGGCAAAGTTAAACATGGAGACAGAGGAAAGGAAAGCTCAAAGAGCGGCTGGGAGAGATGAGGCTGCAGCTGAGATATCCTTGGCTGAAAATTAACTTTTGTTGGCTCATGAACTGAGTCTCAAAGAGCTGGATATCAAGGCGAGGCAGTCTGAGTCCAGCAGTGATGGTGGCAGCATACATGCAGGACCTGCTGGTGACAAGAATGTTCGTATACCCAAGAATGTGGTGCTAAGTTATGTGGTTGGAGATGACATTGATAAGTGGTTGGCTGTTTATGAAGTTGCACTATGGGCTCAGGGGGTTTCTGAAGAGCAATGGGGGTCAGCCTTTTGATGGTTTGTACTAGTTGGGGGAGGGAAACACTGCTTGCATTGGATCCAAGAGATCAAAACACAAATGCCCCCATGAAAAACGCTTTACTTGCCAAGTTTGGGCTGACCCCTGAGAAATAACATCAGGTTTAGGGACTGCACCAAACTCTCCACACAGAACTGGGTAGACTTTTTTGATTTCTTCAGTAAGGCACTGAATGGATGGGTGCGGGGTCAGTAAAGTAGATAACTATTTGGGGTTATATAATTTGATCCTGAAAAGCAGATGTTCAGTGTTTGCTTTACAGAGTTGCGCCAGCACCTAGTTGACAGTAAGCTGGCTGATCCTGGAAAGCTTGCTGAGGAGGCAGACCTCTGGGTTAGCACCAGAGTGTCCAAGAAGGTACCGGGGGGGGGGTGCACACCCCCAAAGGTGGTCAGGGTTCCCACCAGAAGAGGGGGGAGAAAAACTAAAAAATAAGGAGTTCTCAAAAGCCCCCCAAAACCATTCTCCAGTGTGGTGGTAACCAGTCCAAACCTGATTCTGAAAAGAGGCCAGGGTTCTTTGATGAAAAGAAACAGCACTTTGTACCCAAATGCTTAGAGTGCAACAAGTTTGGTCACTACAAGGGTGACTCCAAGTGTACAATGCGGGCACAACCGCCCACTGGAGGGCAGACACCTGGGTTGGCTAGTGTAGCGCTCTGGGAGGAGTTAGTCCCAGATAGTTTTGGGGGACAGACAGAGGTAACCGTAGTGTCCCTGGGAGATGAGGAAATAGTGCCAAAAGCGCACATACCTGCCATTACTTTCAAGTATAGACAGCGGGTCACCATTAATAGGAAAAGGCTGGAGGCTCTGCATGACACAGGAGCCAGCATGACTACTGTCAGGGGCCAGCTGGTGTCTGCAGGGCAGGTCATCCCCAGTACATTCCAGCAGGTCATAGTCGCTGGCAATCGTGAGAGTCGCCTACACATGGATCTTGTTTCTTTTAAGTGTGGGGGGGTCTCTGGTACTCTAAAAGTAGCTGTGAGTCCTGCCACGCCTGTGGATTGTCTGTTAGGCAACAACCTGGAGCATACTACCTGGAAGGAGGTGGAGTTCAGGTCTACCCTGGAGATGTTAGGTTTGCCTGAATGAGTCTGCATGATCACACGGTCCATGCATGCCTGGGAAGGGAGTCAAGGGCATCTGGAGCCTGGAACAATGGCCCAGACAGCGGCGAAGAGGTGTGGGAAACCAGCCCCAGACATTCCCGCGGTGGTTGACAGGGTCCCAGAGGAGGAGGCGGCCCCTGAGCCAACTGGTGAGGACATCACTGCCTTTGGCAACCTGCCTGAACTTGCTGGCTGGCAAGTAGAAGGTGGGCCAACCATGGAGGAGTTCTGCAAAGCGCAGAAAGAGTGCCTCACTCTTGAGGGTTTGAGGCAACAGGCAGCAACCCAGGCTGCAGGTGAAGACCCTGGCAATCACCATATCTATTGGGAGAATGATCTCCTTTACAGTGAGCCTAAGGTACCAGAAGCTGGGGCAGTATGTGTGCTGGTGGCCCCCCAGTGTTAACGGGCCTTCCTACTGGGTTTGCCCCACAACATCCCCATGGCAGGACATTTGGGGCAAGACAAGACCTTCGCCAGGCTTGTCACCCATTTTTATTGGTCCCGAATGCAGATGGCCTCAGCTGCTTTCTGTATGTCATGCCCAACCTGCCAGGCTAGTGGGAAGACACGGAAAAAAGCTAAACGCCCCCCCTTATCCCACTCCCTATCATTGGCACCCCTTTTGAACGGGTGGGCATTGACATCATTGGTCCCTTGGACCCCAAAACTGCCCTAGGCAACAGGTTCATCCTGGTTTTGATGGACCATGCCACCCGCTATCCAGAGGCAATCCTTCTAAGGACAGTGATTGCACCGGTGGTGACCAGAGCTCTTATGGGGATATTTACCTGTGTGGGATTCTCAAAGGAGATTGTGTCTGACAGAGGGACAATCTTCATGTCTGCATACATGAAGTCCATGTGAGATGCGTGTGGGATGACCTATCGGTTCGCCACCCCTTACCATCCTCAATCCAATGGGCTTGTGTGGAAGGTATCAACAAGACTCTAAAAGGCATGATCACAGGCCTGCCTGAGGCCATGAGGCGTAAGTGGGACGTCCTCTTGCCATGCCTACTCTTTGCTTATAGAGAGGTGCCCCAGAAAGGGGTGGGGTTCACCCCCTTTGAACTTCTCTATGGGTGCCCTATCAGGGGACCCCTAAGCATAGTAAAAGAGGGGTGGGAGAAAGCTCCCAGGAAATCCCCCAACCCCCCCCCCAGGATGTGATCAGTTACATGCTGGCCCTTCACAACCAGATGCAACGCTTCTGGAAACAGGCCAAGAGCAAACTCAAGGCCAGTCAAGAGGTGATGAAGGAATGGTATGACTAGAAGGCCACCCTAGTAGAATTCTGACCTGGAGACAAAGTTTGGTTAATGGAGCCAGTAGAGCCTAGAGCTCTCCAGGACCGATTGACTGGCCCATTCAAGATTAAGGAGTAGAAGTGGGAGGCCACTTACATAGCGGACCTCAAGCCCCTAGAAAGCCCCTAAGGTTTCTCCACCAGAACAGACTGAAGCCTCATTTTGAGAGGGCTGAAGTCAGCAAGCTTCTGGTGACATAGGTGGGTATGGAAGAAGAGAGTGAGTCTCTCTCTGACCTCTTCTCTGTCAAGGAAGGTGATGGGTCAGTGGAGGGTGTCAATCTCTCTGACTCTCTAATCCGAGATCAGAAAGGAAACTGCTATGAGTTATTGGAGCAGTTCTCTTCCCTGTTTTCCCTCACCCCTGGACTCAAACACTTGTGTGTTCATGACATTGACAAAGGAGACAGTCCCTGTAAATAATAGAATTTGCAGAGTGTTGTAGGAAAGTACCATCTTGCCTGGCATGTTACCCCCATTTTTCACTGTATATATGTTGTTTTAGTTGTATGTGTCACTGGGACCCTGGTAACCCAGGGCCCCAGTGCTCATAAGTGTGCCTGTATGTGTTACCTGTGTAGTGACTAACTGTCTCACTGAGGCTCTGCTAATCAGAACCTCAGTGGTTATGCTCTCTCATTTCTTTCCAAATTGTCACTGACAGGCTAGTGACCATTTTTACCAATTTACATTGGCTTACTGGAACACCCTTATAATCCCCTAGTATATGGTACTGAGGTACCCAGGGTATTGGGGTTCCAGGAGATCCCTATGGGCTGCAGCATTTCTTTTGCCACCCATAGGGAGCTCTGACAATTCTTACACAGGCCTGCCACTGCAGCCTGAGTGAAATAACGTCCACGTTATTTCACAGCCATTTTACACTGCACTTAAGTAACTTATAAGTCACCTATATGTCTAACCTTTACCTGGTAAAGGTTAGGTGCAAAGTTACTTAGTGTGAGGGCACCCTGGCACTAGCCAAGGTGCCCCCACATTGTTCAGAGCCAATTCACTGAACTTTGTGAGTGCGGGGACACCATTACACGCGTGCACTACATATAGGTCACTACCTATATGTAGCTTCACCATGGTAACTCCGAATATGGCCATGTAACATGTCTATGATCATGGAATTGCCCCCTCTATGCCATCCTGGCATTGTTGGTACAATTCCATGATCCCAGTGGTCTGTAGCACAGACCCTGGTACTGCCAGACTGCCCTTCCTGGGGTTTCTCTGCAGCTGCTGCTGCTGCCAACCCCTCAGACAGGCATCTGCCCTCCTGGGGTCCAGCCAGGCCTGGCCCAGGATGGCAGAACAAAGAACTTCCTCTGAGAGAGGGTGTGACACCCTCTCCCTTTGGAAAATGGTGTGAAGGCAGGGGAGGAGTAGCCTCCCCCAGCCTCTGGAAATGCTTTGTTGGGCACAGATGTGCCCAATTCTGCATAAGCCAGTCTACACCGGTTCAGGGACCCCTTAGCCCCTGCTCTGGCGCGAAACTGGACAAAGGAAAGGGGAGTGACCACTCCCCTGACCTGCACCTCCCCTGGGAGGTGTCCAGAGCTCATCCAGTGTGCTCCAGACCTCTGCCATCTTGGAAACAGAGGTGCTGCTGGCACACTGGACTGCTCTGAGTGGCCAGTGCCACCAGGTGACGTCAGAGACTCCTTGTGATAGGCTCCTTCAGGTGTTAGTAGCCTTTCCTCTCTCCTAGGTAGCCAAACCCTCTTTTCTGGCTATTTAGGGTCTCTGTCTCTGGGGAAACTTCAGATAACGAATGCATGAGCTCAGCCGAGTTCCTCTGCATCTCCCTCTTCACCTTCTGATAAGGAATCGACCGCTGACCGCGCTGGAAGCCTGCAAACCTGCAACATAGTAGCAAAGACGACTACTGCAACTCTGTAACGCTGATCCTGCCGCCTTCTCGACTGTTTTCCTGCTTGTGCATGCTGTGGGGGTAGTCTGCCTCCTCTCTGCACCAGAAGCTCCGAAGAAATCTCCCGTGGGTCGACGGAATCTTCCCCCTGCAACCGCAGGCACCAAAAAGCTGCATTACCGGTCCCTTGGGTCTCCTCTCAGCACGACGAGCGAGGTCCCTCGAATCCAGCGACACCGTCCAAGTGACCCCCACCGTCCAGTGACTCTTCAGCCCAAGTTTGGTGGAGGTAAGTCCTTGCCTCACCTCGCTGGGCTGCATTGCTGGGAACCGCGACTTTGCAAGCTTCTCCGGCCCCTGTGCACTTCCGGCGGAAATCCTGTGTGCACAGCCAAGCCTGGGTCCACGGCACTCTAACCTGCATTGCACGACTTTCTAAGTTGGTCTCCGGCGACGTGGGACTCCTTTGTGCAACTTCGGCGAGCACCGTTTCACGCATCCTCGTAGTGCCTGTTTCTGGCACTTCTCCGGGTGCTACCTGCTTCAGTGAGGGCTCTTTGTCTTGCTCGACGTCCCCTCTCTCTGCAGGTCCAATTTGCGACCTCCTGGTCCCTCCTGGGCCCCAGCAGCGTCCAAAAACGCCAAATGCACGATTTGCGTGTAGCAAGGCTTGTTGGCGTCCATCCGGCGGGAAAACACTTCTGCACGACTCTCCAAGGCGTGGGGGATCCATCCTCCAAAGGGGAAGTCTCTAGCCCTTGTCGTTCTTGCAGTATTCACAGTTCTTCAGCCTAGTAAGAGCTTCTTTGCACCAACCGCTGGCATTTCTTGGGCATCTGCCCATCTCCGAGCTGCTTGTGACTTTTGGACTTGGTCCCCTTGTTCCACAGGTACCCTCAGACAGGAATCCATCGTTGTTGCATTGCTGATTTGTGTTTTCCTTGCATTCTCCCTCTAACACGACTATTTTGTCCTTAGGGGAACTTTGGTGCACTTTGCACTCACTTTTCAGGGTCTTGGGGTGGGTTATTTTGCTAACTCTCACTATTTTCTAATAGTCCCAGCGACCCTCTACAAGGTCACATAGGTTTGGGGTCCATTCGTGGTTCGCATTCCACTTCTGGAGTATATGGTTTGTGTTGCCCCTATCCCTATGTTTCCCCATTGCATCCTATTGTAACTATACATTGTTTGCACTGTTTTCTAAGACTATACTGCATATTTTTGCTATTGTGTATATATATCTTGTGTATATTTCCTATCCTCTCACTGAGGGTACACTCTAAGATACTTTGGCATATTGTCATAAAAATAAAGTACCTTTATTTTTAGTATAACTGTGTATTGTGTTTTCTTATGATATTGTGCATATGACACTAAGTGGTACTGTAGTAGCTTTACACGTCTCCTAGTTCAGCCTGAGCTGCTTTGCTAAGCTACCATTATCTATCAGCCTAAGCTGCTAGACACCCTATACACTAATAAGGGATAACTGGGCCTGGTGCAAGGTGCAAGTACCCCTTGGTAATCACTAAAAGCCAGTCCAGCCTCCTTCATTGGTTGTGCAGTGGTGGGATAAGTGCTTTGAGACTACTTACCACTCTTGTCATTGTACTTTTCATAAGAGAAAAATATACAAAACAAGGTCAGTGTATATACACATAGCCAAAAAGTTTTGCATTTCCTCTTTTCACTCTTTTCTAAGTGCTGAAAAGTACTTCTAAACTTTCAAAAAGTTCTTAAAAGTTTAAAAAGTTTTTTCTGTCTTTCCAAAAAGTTCTGAAAACTTTTTTCTCTTTGTCTATCACTTTAACTCTCTCTAAAAAATGTCTGGCACAGGCCAAAAAGTTGAACTGTCCAAACTTGCATATGATCACCTTAGCTGGAAAGGAGCAAGGAGTCTCTGCATAGAGAGAGGTTTGAGTGTAGGGAAGAATCCTTCCTTAGAACTGTTAATTAATATGCTTAGAGTACAGGATAAGGCCATAAGTGCCCAATCTGTAGAAAAAGTAGCTAATGGTTCTCAATCTGATCCAGGGACTCCCCCAGGAAAAGGTTCAGGAAAGAAACTTCTCAGCCTGCCCATTACTAGACAGTCTAGCATAGTTGGTACAGAGGTTGAATCACATCATACTGATGATGTGCTCTCACATTATACTGGTAGCCAAGCTGTTAGGGTGCCCTCTGTAAGGGACAGGTCTCCTTCTGTTCATTCCCATCATACCTCTGTATCTAGAAATGTCCCTCCCACCCACCCTGATGACAGATTGTTGGAAAGGGAGCTCAATAGATTGAGAGTGGAACAAACCAGACTGAAGCTCAAGAAGCAACAGCTGGATTTGGATAGACAGTCTTTAGAAATAGAGAGGGAAAGACAGAAAATGGGTTTAGATACCCATGGTGGCAGCAGCAGTATTCCCCATAGTCATCCTGCAAAAGAGCATGATTCCAGGAATCTGCATAAGATAGTTCCCCCTTACAAGGAGGGGGATGACATTAACAAGTGGTTTGCTGCACTTGAGAGGGCCTGTGCTGTACAGGATGTCCCTCAAAGGCAGTGGGCTGCTATCCTATGGCTATCATTTACTGGAAAAGGTAGGGATAGGCTCCTTACTGTAAAAGAAAATGATGCTAACAATTTCCAAGTTCTTAAGAATGCACTCCTGGATGGTTATGGCTTAACCACTGAACAGTACAGGATCAAGTTCAGAGATACCAAAAAGGAGTCTTCACAAGACTGGGTTGATTTCATTGACCAGGCAGTGAAGGCCTTGGAGGGGTGGTTACATGGCAGTAAAGTTACTGATTATGACAGCCTGTATAACTTAATCCTGAGAGAGCATATTCTTAATAATTGTGTGTCTGATTTGTTGCACCAGTACTTGGTGGACTCTGATCTGACCTCTCCCCAAGAATTGGGAAAGAAGGCAGACAAATGGGTCAGAACAAGAGTGAACAGAAAGGTTCATACAGGGGGTGACAAAGATGGCAACAAAAAGAAGGATGGTAAGTCTTCTGACAAGGGTGGGGACAAATCTAAAAATGAGTCTTCATCAGGCCCACAAAAACACTCTGGTGGGGGTGGTGGGCCCAAACCCTCCTTTAATCAGAACAAGGAAAAGAAACCATGGTGCTATTTATGTAAGATAAAAGGCCATTGGACAACAGATCCCAGTTGTCCAAAGAAAGGCACCACAGCTCCTACCACTACAACCCCTACTGCTACACCTAGTGTCCCTACTAATAGCAGTGGTGGTGGGAGCAAACCTACTAATAGCCAATCCAAGGGAGTAGCTGGGCTCACTTTTGGTAATTTAGTTGGGGTTGGTCTGATTAGGGAGACCACAGAGGCTACTTTAGTCTCTGAAGGGGCTATTGACTTAGCCACTTTGGTTGCTTGCCCCCATAACTTGGAGAAGTACAAGCAACTAACCCTAATAAATGGTGTTGAGGTCCAGGCCTACAGGGACACAGGTGCCAGTGTCACAATGGTGATTGAGAAACTGGTGCACCCTGAACAACACATACTTGGACACCAGTACCAAGTAACCGATGCTCACAACATAACACAAAGCCACCCCATGGCTGTTGTAAATCTCAACTGGGGGGGGGTATCTGGTCCAAAGAAAGTTGTGGTAGCTTCAGATTTACCTGTAGACTGTCTATTAGGGAACGATTTGGAGACATCAGCTTGGTCAGATGTGGAGTTGGAGGCCCATGCAGCAATGCTGGGCATCCCAGGGCATATTTTTGCTTTGACAAGGGCTCAGGCCAAAAAGCAAAAAGGACAGGGAAGCTTGGATCCTGGAACAATGGACCAAGTGCTCCCTAAAGCTAGGGCTAGTAGAAGCAAACCACTTCCTACTATCCCTCCCTCTACAGTGGATTCTAATTCTGAGGAAGAAGAATTCCCTCCCTGTGCAGAACCTACACCAGAGGAGCTGGAAGCAGACACTGCTGAGCTTTTGGGTGAAGGGGGGCCTGCCAGAGAGGAGCTGAGTGTGGCACAGCAAACCTGTCCCACATTAGAGGGTCTCAGACAGCAAGCTGTCAAACAGGCTAATGGGGATGTCAGTGACTCACACAGAGTTTACTGGGAGGACAACCTCTTGTACACTGAGCATAGGGATCCTAAACCTGGAGCTGCCAGGAGATTAGTGATTCCTCAGGAGTACAGAAAGTTCCTCCTAACACTGGCACATGACATTCCCTTAGCTGGGCACCTGGGTCAAATGAAAACTTGGGACAGATTGGTACCACTGTTTCATTGGCCTAGGATGTCTGAGGACACAAAAGAATTTTGTAAGTCCTGTGAAACCTGTCAAGCCAGTGGCAAGACAGGTGGCACTCCAAAGGCACCCCTTATCCCACTGCCTGTGGTTGGGGTTCCCTTTGAAAGGGTAGGGGTTGACATAGTTGGCCCCCTTGACCCTCCTACTGCTTCAGGCAATAGGTTTATCTTAGTGGTAGTGGACCATGCCACAAGGTATCCTGAAGCAATTCCTTTAAGGACCACTACAGCTCCTGCAGTGGCAAAGGCCCTCCTGGGAATATTTTCCAGGGTGGGCTTCCCAAAGGAAGTAGTATCAGACAGAGGAAGCAATTTCATGTCTGCATACTTAAAGGCCATGTGGAAGGAGTGTGGTGTAACTTACAAGTTCACAACACCCTATCATCCACAAACAAATGGACTGGTGGAGAGATTTAATAAAACTCTCAAAGGCATGATTATGGGACTCCCTGAAAAACTCCGCAGGAGATGGGATATCCTTCTACCATGCCTCCTTTTTGCCTACAGGGAGGTACCCCAGAAAGGAGTGGGCTTCAGCCCATTTGAACTTCTTTTTGGACACCCTGTTAGGGGTCCACTCACACTTGTAAAGGAGGGTTGGGAACAACCTTTAAAAGCTCCTAAGCAGGATATTGTGGATTATGTACTTGGCCTCAGATCAAGGATGGCTGAGTACATGAAAAAGGCCAGTAAAAACCTTCAGGCCAGCCAAGAGCTCCAGAAGCAATGGCATGATCAGAAGGCTGTTTTGGTTCAGTACCAACCAGGGCAGAAAGTGTGGGTCTTGGAGCCTGTGGCCCCAAGAGCACTCCAAGATAAATGGAGTGGTCCACACACAATTGTTGAAAAGAAGGGTGAAGTCACCTACTTGGTTGACTTAGGCACTGCCAGGAGTCCCCTTAGGGTGCTCCATGTCAACCGCCTGAAACCCTACTATGACAGGGCTGATCTCACCCTGCTCATGGCAACAGATGAGGGACAGGAAGAAGACAGTGATCCTCTACCTGATCTCTTCTCTTCCACAGAACAGGATGCTCTTGTGGAAGGGGTAGTTTTGGCTGATTGTCTTACTGCTGAGCAGAAAGATAATTGCATAAATCTCCTAGGACAATTTTCAGAACTCTTCTCCATTGTGCCAGGCACCACTTCTTGGTGTGAGCACACTATAGATACTGGAGACAGTTTACCTGTCAAAAGTAAGATCTATAGGCAGCCTGACCATGTCAGGGACTGCATAAAGCAAGAAGTTCAGAAGATGTTGGAACTAGGAGTGGTTGAGCACTCTGACAGTCCATGGGCTTCTCCTGTGGTACTGGTACCAAAACCCAATTCTAAAGATGGAAAGAAAGAAATGAGGTTTTGTGTAGACTATAGAGGTCTCAACTTGGTAACCAAAACAGATGCTCACCCTATACCCAGGGCAGATGAGCTAATAGATACACTGGCATCTGCCAAGTATCTAAGCACTTTTGATTTGACTGCAGGGTATTGGCAGATCAAAATGTCAGAAGATGCTAAACCTAAGACTGCATTTTCTACCATTGGAGGACATTACCAGTTCACTGTAATGCCTTTTGGGTTGAAAAATGCACCTGCCACTTTTCAGAGGTTGGTGAACACAGTCCTGCAAGGGCTGGAAGCTTTCAGTGCAGCATATTTGGATGATATAGCTGTCTTTAGCTCCAGCTGGGATGATCACCTGGTCCACCTTTGGAAAGTTTTGGAGGCCCTGCAAAAGGCAGGCCTCACTATCAAGGCTTCAAAGTGCCAGATAGGGCAGGGTAAGGTGGTTTATCTGGGACACCTTGTTGGTGGGGAACAGATTGCACCACTGCAGGGGAAAATCCAAACTATTATTGATTGGATTCCCCCTACCACTCAGACTCAGGTGAGAGCCTTCCTAGGCCTCACTGGGTATTACAGGAGGTTCATTAAGAACTATGGCTCCATTGCAGCCCCTCTTAATGACCTCACATCCAAGAAAATGCCTAAAAAGGTATTATGGACAGCAAACTGTCAGAAAGCTTTTGAGGAGCTGAAGCAGGCCATGTGCTCTGCACCTGTCCTGAAAAGCCCTTGTTACTCTAAAAAATTCTATGTCCAAACTGATGCATCTGAATTAGGAGTAGGGGCAGTCCTATCACAACTTAATTCTGAGGGCCAGGATCAACCTGTTGCTTTTATTAGTAGAAGGTTGACCCCTAGAGAAAAGCGTTGGTCTGCCATTGAGAGGGAGGCCTTTGCTGTGGTCTGGGCACTGAAGAAGTTGAGGCCATACCTGTTTGGCACTCACTTCATTGTTCAAACAGACCACAAACCTCTACTTTGGCTAAAACAAATGAAAGGTGAAAATCCTAAATTGTTGAGGTGGTCCATATCCCTACAGGGAATGGACTATACAGTGGAACATAGACCTGGGAGTAGCCACTCCAATGCAGATGGACTCTCCAGATATTTCCACTTAGACAATGAAGACTCATCAGGTAATGGCTAGTCTTATTGTCCTTCGTTTGGGGGGGGGTTGTGTAGGAAAGTACCATCTTGCCTGGCATGTTACCCCCATTTTTCACTGTATATATGTTGTTTTAGTTGTATGTGTCACTGGGACCCTGGTAACCCAGGGCCCCAGTGCTCATAAGTGTGCCTGTATGTGTTACCTGTGTAGTGACTAACTGTCTCACTGAGGCTCTGCTAATCAGAACCTCAGTGGTTATGCTCTCTCATTTCTTTCCAAATTGTCACTGACAGGCTAGTGACCATTTTTACCAATTTACATTGGCTTACTGGAACACCCTTATAATCCCCTAGTATATGGTACTGAGGTACCCAGGGTATTGGGGTTCCAGGAGATCCCTATGGGCTGCAGCATTTCTTTTGCCACCCATAGGGAGCTCTGACAATTCTTACACAGGCCTGCCACTGCAGCCTGAGTGAAATAACGTCCACGTTATTTCACAGCCATTTTACACTGCACTTAAGTAACTTATAAGTCACCTATATGTCTAACCTTTACCTGGTAAAGGTTAGGTGCAAAGTTACTTAGTGTGAGGGCACCCTGGCACTAGCCAAGGTGCCCCCACATTGTTCAGAGCCAATTCACTGAACTTTGTGAGTGCGGGGACACCATTACACGCGTGCACTACATATAGGTCACTACCTATATGTAGCTTCACCATGGTAACTCCGAATATGGCCATGTAACATGTCTATGATCATGGAATTGCCCCCTCTATGCCATCCTGGCATTGTTGGTACAATTCCATGATCCCAGTGGTCTGTAGCACAGACCCTGGTACTGCCAGACTGCCCTTCCTGGGGTTTCTCTGCAGCTGCTGCTGCTGCCAACCCCTCAGACAGGCATCTGCCCTCCTGGGGTCCAGCCAGGCCTGGCCCAGGATGGCAGAACAAAGAACTTCCTCTGAGAGAGGGTGTGACACCCTCTCCCTTTGGAAAATGGTGTGAAGGCAGGGGAGGAGTAGCCTCCCCCAGCCTCTGGAAATGCTTTGTTGGGCACAGATGTGCCCAATTCTGCATAAGCCAGTCTACACCGGTTCAGGGACCCCTTAGCCCCTGCTCTGGCGCGAAACTGGACAAAGGAAAGGGGAGTGACCACTCCCCTGACCTGCACCTCCCCTGGGAGGTGTCCAGAGCTCCTCCAGTGTGCTCCAGACCTCTGCCATCTTGGAAACAGAGGTGCTGCTGGCACACTGGACTGCTCTGAGTGGCCAGTGCCACCAGGTGACGTCAGAGACTCCTTGTGATAGGCTCCTTCAGGTGTTAGTAGCCTTTCCTCTCTCCTAGGTAGCCAAACCCTCTTTTCTGGCTATTTAGGGTCTCTGTCTCTGGGGAAACTTCAGATAACGAATGCATGAGCTCAGCCGAGTTCCTCTGCATCTCCCTCTTCACCTTCTGATAAGGAATCGACCGCTGACCGCGCTGGAAGCCTGCAAACCTGCAACATAGTAGCAAAGACGACTACTGCAACTCTGTAACGCTGATCCTGCCGCCTTCTCGACTGTTTTCCTGCTTGTGCATGCTGTGGGGGTAGTCTGCCTCCTCTCTGCACCAGAAGCTCCGAAGAAATCTCCCGTGGGTCGACGGAATCTTCCCCCTGCAACCGCAGGCACCAAAAAGCTGCATTACCGGTCCCTTGGGTCTCCTCTCAGCACGACGAGCGAGGTCCCTCGAATCCAGCGACACCGTCCAAGTGACCCCCACCGTCCAGTGACTCTTCAGCCCAAGTTTGGTGGAGGTAAGTCCTTGCCTCACCTCGCTGGGCTGCATTGCTGGGAACCGCGACTTTGCAAGCTTCTCCGGCCCCTGTGCACTTCCGGCGGAAATCCTGTGTGCACAGCCAAGCCTGGGTCCACGGCACTCTAACCTGCATTGCACGACTTTCTAAGTTGGTCTCCGGCGACGTGGGACTCCTTTGTGCAACTTCGGCGAGCACCGTTTCACGCATCCTCGTAGTGCCTGTTTCTGGCACTTCTCCGGGTGCTACCTGCTTCAGTGAGGGCTCTTTGTCTTGCTCGACGTCCCCTCTCTCTGCAGGTCCAATTTGCGACCTCCTGGTCCCTCCTGGGCCCCAGCAGCGTCCAAAAACGCCAAACGCACGATTTGCGTGTAGCAAGGCTTGTTGGCATCCATCCGGCGGGAAAACACTTCTGCACGACTCTCCAAGGCGTGGGGGATCCATCCTCCAAAGGGGAAGTCTCTAGCCCTTGTCGTTCCTGCAGTATTCACAGTTCTTCAGCCTAGTAAGAGCTTCTTTGCACCAACCGCTGGCATTTCTTGGGCATCTGCCCATCTCCGAGCTGCTTGTGACTTTTGGACTTGGTCCCCTTGTTCCACAGGTACCCTCAGACAGGAATCCATCGTTGTTGCATTGCTGATTTGTGTTTTCCTTGCATTCTCCCTCTAACACGACTATTTTGTCCTTAGGGGAACTTTGGTGCACTTTGCACTCACTTTTCAGGGTCTTGGGGTGGGTTATTTTGCTAACTCTCACTATTTTCTAATAGTCCCAGCGACCCTCTACAAGGTCACATAGGTTTGGGGTCCATTCGTGGTTCGCATTCCACTTCTGGAGTATATGGTTTGTGTTGCCCCTATCCCTATGTTTCCCCATTGCATCCTATTGTAACTATACATTGTTTGCACTGTTTTCTAAGACTATACTGCATATTTTTGCTATTGTGTATATATATCTTGTGTATATTTCCTATCCTCTCACTGAGGGTACACTCTAAGATACTTTGGCATATTGTCATAAAAATAAAGTACCTTTATTTTTAGTATAACTGTGTATTGTGTTTTCTTATGATATTGTGCATATGACACTAAGTGGTACTGTAGTAGCTTTACACGTCTCCTAGTTCAGCCTGAGCTGCTTTGCTAAGCTACCATTATCTATCAGCCTAAGCTGCTAGACACCCTATACACTAATAAGGGATAACTGGGCCTGGTGCAAGGTGCAAGTACCCCTTGGTACTCACTACAAGCCAGTCCAGCCTCCTACAAGTGTCAGGTAAGGTGAGGTCCAACATCAAGGATGAGCTTGCCAACATGCTGGCTTTTGGGGTAATTGAGAAGTCCAGCAACCCCTGGGCCAGCCCAGTAGTGTTGGGTCCGATGGCTGCCGCTCTAGGTACCAAGCCAGAGCTTAGGTTCTGTGTGGACTACAGGGGTCTCAACTCTGTCACAAAGACAGATGCTCACCCATCCCCCGAGCTGATGAGCTTGTAGACAGGCTAGGTGCCGCCAAGTTCCTCAGTACCTTTGATCTCACATCAGGGTACTGGCAGGTCACCTTGCCTAAGATGGCAAAAGAGATATCTGCTTTTTCTACTTCTGAGGGCCATCACCAGTTCTGAATCATGCCCTTTGGACTGAAAAATGCCCCTGCTGCCTTCCAATGGTTGGTTAACGGGGTCCTAGATGGAAAGGATGTCTTCTGTGCTGCCTACCTAGACGACATTGCCATCTAAAGTTCCAGCTGGTAGTAATACCTGCTCCACCTCAAGGAGGTGCTTCAGGCCCTGCAACAGGCAGGCATGACCATCAAGGCCAGTAAGTGCCAGATTGGGCAGGGTTCCGTGGTGTACTTGAGACAACTAGTAGGTGGTGGCAAGGTGCAGCCCCTCCAGGCCAAGATCGAACCCATCAAGGCCTGGCAACCACCTAGAACCCAGACAGAGGTGAGAGCTTTCTTAGGTCTTACCGGATACTACAGAAGATTTGTGAAGGGTTATGGCACCATAGTTGCCCCCTTAACAGAACTCACATCAAAGAAACAACTTAGGTTGGTGAATTTGGTGAATTGGACAGAGTCTTGTAAAAAAGCCTTTGACTTCTGAAAGAAGCCATGTGCACAGCACCCATGTTCAATACTCCGGAGAATTAATCGTGCAGACAGATGCTTCAGAGAATGGCATAGGGGCAGTCCTAGCACAGCTGAATGAGGAGGGCCTAGACCAACCAGTAGTCTTTATTAGCAGAAGACTATTACCACAGGAACAGAGGTGGTGTGCTATTGAAAGAGAAGCATTTGCTGTGGTCTGGGCACTGAAGAAGCTGAGACCATACTTGTTTGGGACTCACATCCGGTTCAGACAGATCACTGGCCCCTCAGATGGCTCATGCAGATGAGGGGTGAAAATCCTAAACTCTTGAGGTGGTCCATTTCCCTACTAGGTATGGACTTTATGGAGAAGCATCGCCCGGGTCTTGACCATACCAACACTAATGGTCTCTCCAGATACTTCCGCCTTAGCGATGAGAGCTCCCAGGGGTTTGGGTAGCTCTCCCCACTTTTAGCTGGGGGGACACATGTTAGACTTGCAGCCTTAGAGTGGTCACCCCCAACTTTTTAACTGCCTCTCTCCACTTTTTGACACACTTTTTGCTGGGTTTAAGACACTGTGCACTTTACCACTGCTAACCAGTGCTATAGTGCATATGCTCTCTCCCTTAAAACATGGTGAAATTGGTTCATAACCAATTGGCTTATTTAATTTACGTCTAAGTCCCCAGTAAACTGCACTACATGTGTCCAGGTCCTGTAGATTAAACTGCCAACAAATGAAATGCAAGAGATATTGGCGGTCATTCAACCCTGGCGGTCGGTGTTAAAGCAGCGGCAAAACCGCCAACAGGCTGGCGGTAAAAAAACTGGAATTCCGACCGAGGCGGTAACCGCCAACAGAGACCGCCACTTTAACACACCGACCGCCACGGCGGTACAAACAAACAGCGCGGCGCTCACTGCCAACAGACAGGCAGGAGTCAATGTACCGCCCACAGTATCACAACCTACCAATCCACCACCTTTTCCGGGGCGGTAGCCCCGTCGATAAAAACACGGCAGAAACAGCCATTTTGAAGGGAAAACGCTCACCTCCAAACACCCCACGAGGAATCAGGACAGTATGGAACCCGAACTCCACATACTCCCAGCGATAGTCTTCCTGCTCCTCTACCAGGAGCACGAACGCCGGCGCAGAAGACAACGGTGAGTACTGTACCTACGACACAGGGGAGGGAGGAGGCAAAAAATTACGGGGACACACATACGCGACACACCCACCCCCACCCTCACCCACTACAACACACACATCAATGCATAGCAATACATCACAGTTACACCTCCCAAACCCCCCGGAAGAATGCAAAGACAAAAGGAAATGATTTTAAACATTGAAATATATTGCAATACTGCCCAAAAATATATATACACATCAAAAACTATTATATACAGAAATGTACAAGTCCGAGCATTGTAACAGACATTGGGGGTCATTCCAACCCTGGCGGTCGGTGTTAAAGCGGCGGCCAACCCGCCAACAGGCAGGCGTTAAAAAAAATGGAATTCTGACCCTGGCGGGAACCGCCAACACAGGCCGCCACTTTAACACTCCGACCGCCACGGCGGGACAAACAAACAGCGCGGCGGTCACCGCCAACAGACAGGCGGCAGACAATGTACCGCCCACACTATCACGACCCACCAATCCGCCACCTTTTCCGGGTGCGGGAGCCCCGCCGATAAAAACACGGCGGAAACAGACTACGAACGGGAAAACGCTCACCTATACACACTCCACGAGGAATCTAGACAGCATGGAACCCGAATTAAACATCCTACCAGCCATGGTCTTCCTGCTCCTCTACCAGGAGCACGAACGCCGGCGCAGAATACAACGGTGAGTACTGCACCTACGACACAGGGGAGGGGGGAGGAGAAAAGGTTACGGGCACACACATACGCGACACCCCCCCCCCCCAAATCCCTACACACCAATGCAGAGCAACAAGTCAGAGTGACACCCCCCAAACCCCCCGGAATAATGCCAAGACAAAATAAAATGTTCATTAAAATTTAAGTATATTAAAGCATATTTGAACTTAAGTGAAAAATTAAATGTATCAAATAAATATATTACAACATGAACAATATATATATAGTCCAAAAGTCCGGCACATATTGGCTACATTCCACTGTTCGTGGGCCAATGTGCATAAACACATGGGCAAAGCCCACACACGAGACCCGATTCCATTGGAGAGAACACTGCTGGGGCATCAGATGATAAAACCACAGGCACCTCAGGGGGAAGGGATCTACGAGGGGCCTCCATGCCCACTGTACCATCCTGGGGAGTGCAAAGCCACAGTCTCTCAAGTCTCTACAGTGGGTGGATTCCCCATTGTACCATCCTGGGGAGTGCAAAGCCACAGCTTTCCAAGTCTCTACAGTGGGTGGATTGCCCACTGTACCATCCGGGGGAGTGCAAAGCCAGAGTCCATCAGGTGGATTACAGACTCCACTGGTTATGGAGGAGGCATGTTGGCCAGACTGCTTCGTGAAGCCCTGCCCGACACAGATCCGGCCCTGCCAATGGGCCAGCGGTGCTTGAGAGGAAGGGCGCAGCGGAGCAGTTCAGAGACGGCGGTGCCCAGCGGAGCGGTGCTTGAGATGAAGGGCCCAGCGGAGCGGTGCTTGACAGGAAGGGCCCAGCGGATCGGTGCTTGACAGGAAGGGCCCAGCGGAGCAGTTCAGAGACGGCGGTGCCCAGCGGAGCGGTGCTTGAGATGAAGGGCCCAGCGGAGCGGTGCTTGACAGGAAGGGCCCAGCGGAGCAGTTCAGAGATGGCGGTGCCCAGCGGAGCGGTGCTTGAGATGAAGGGCCCAGCGGAGCGGTGCTTGAGATGAAGGGCCCAGCGGATAGTTGTAGTGGGTATGGGAGTGGAGGAAGAGGATGTGGTTGTAGGAGAGTCAAGTCTGGTGTCTTTGGGTGCAGGTGCTTGTGCTGGAGGCTGTCGTGAGGTGGATGGCTGCTGGGTGGGTGACTGCCTACGTTTGTGTGGTTTGGAAGAGGGGGTGACAGACACACTGGGAGAGGACACAGGGGACGTGTAAATGGCAGTGGGGGTGGTGACTGCATGTGTGTGGACTGTTCTGGTGGGTGTGGTGGTGATGGACGTACTGGCTGATGGTGGTGTGCATGCAGGTGTGAGTGGAGACGTCACAGGGAGGGAGGAGGGAGACGAGGAGGAGGGGGACACAGAGGAGGCAGTGGCTGTTGGCATGTCTGCATGTGGATGTTGCTTGGGTGAATGCTTGTGGGATCTGTGGTGCTTATGTCTGGATGAGCTGCCCTTGGGTGTTGAGGTGTGTGCAGGCTGGTCTGTAGGTGTGTCTGGGATAGGCAGAGGAACAGGGGAGTGGGACTGGGTTGAGGAACTTGGAGGGGGGAGGCTAGACACAGGGACAACTGCTGCCGTCAGTGCTGAGGCCAGAGCGTTGAACGATCGCTGATGGGCAGCCTGACCCGAATGAATGCGCTCCAGGTATGCATTGCTCCGATGCACCTCCCTTTCTACCCCCTGGATGGCATTCAAAAGGGTAGACTGCCCAACAATGAGCGTCCTCAGGAGGTCAATGATCTCCGCACTGAGGGCAGCAGGGGTAACTGGGGCAGGACCTGAGGTGCCAGGGGCGAAGGAGATGCCCGGCGTCCTGGCTGAGCGGGCACGGGGCAAATGCTGAGGGGCTGCTGGGAGGGCGGAGCTGGTGCGCTGGGTGGCGGCTGTACCTGTTGTTGCGGTGGGCACGGATGTTGCCGCCACCACAAGGGAGCTCCCTTCCGAGGACGTGTCAGTGTCGCTGACGTCTCCACGGGTCCCCGTTGTGGAGCTCCCCTCGCCCTCCGTATCACTGGTGTACTCGGAGTCGGTTGCATGGCCCTCCGGGGCCATGTGAGATGCAGCTCCCTCGTACGCCGATGGCACTTCTCCTCCGCCTGATGATGCTAATGCACACATGAACAGGAAAACCAAAAAAAAGGGGGGGGAAAGAAAGAAAGACATGTTGAGTGCATGCATTGGCGGCACCGTTGACAGACACACTACGCCGCCCACTCGGGGTACACTACTCAATTATTGTGACTTGGCCTACAAGTCTATAGACGACAAATGCACACATAGGTGAGCCCGGACCATGGATAGCTGTACTTAGCACCCTACAGAGGTGGGGTGCGGGAGCACAGGGCCATGCCTAACGGAGGGGCCTAGCCTACAGAAACCGCCCTGGCCTAGAGATAGCCACAGCCCTCCTCCCCCACCCAGACACCTCCACTGTGCGCTAATATAGCAGAATGTGCTGATACTCACCCCCTTGGGTCTGCTGTGATATCCTCACGTGCCCATCCAAATCGGGGTAGGCCACCACCAGGATCCGGGCCATCAGGGGGGTCAGTTGCCGTGTGGCACCCCTCCTAGGTTGGGAGGCCATCCCCAGCAGTCTTTCTGCTCCCGCGGCGGATGTCCTCCCACCTCTTGAGGCAGTGGGTGCCCCGTCTGTTGTGGACCCCCAGGGCCCGGACGTCCTTGGCGATGGCACGCCAAATGTCGATCTTCTGATGGGCGCTGACCTATGTGACATGTACAGGGTGGAACAAGAAATATCATCACTTTCCTACATGGTCGATGTGAGTGGCCCCCCCTCCCCAACCTTGCCATGTGGCACATGCTCTCATCGGTCATGCGTTGCACTCCTCATTCGCTCCCCTCCCCACCATCTTACATCCACCCCACTCAACACAGGCATAGCCCATACTACGTGCTCCCTGTGTACTTACCTGTTGGTCTGGAGGACCGTAGAGTAGCGTATACTGGGGGAGGACCCCATCCACAAGTTTCTCCAATTCGTCAGATGTGAAGGCAGGGGGCCTTTCCCCAGTCGCAGCAGCCATTGTATCTTCCAGACCGAGGTCACAGCAGCACTTGCAGTATAGGTCCTCTCCTGTGGATGATCAGGTCTCGAGTGATTAAGCAGTTAGAAAATGGCGGTCACGCCCGCGGCGGTGCGTACCGCGGCGGTGCGTACCGCGACCGCCGGCGCACATCGTCATTGATTCCTGAGACCCATAGGGTTCAATGTTAACCAATGCTGCTTTGCGCCGCGCTCTTCGACCGCCTACCGCCACGGTGTGCCACGCCAGCGCATTGACCTCACATCCCATTGTCACACTTCACAGGTCAGGCAGCCGCCATTTCAAGGGCCCACATGGCTTAATTTCTACTGCATCACACAGGCCTAGGCCTTGCATTGCCACTCATACAAGCCATTCAATGCATAGCGAATCGTGTACTGTGCAAGCTGTGGTTACGTACCTGTGGGTTGCTTGACTCTGTGCTCCATGTTGTCCTTCCTAGGCACCGTCCGCTGGGACTTGCGAGGAGATGGAGGAATCCTCCCGTGTACAGACCGCTGGTGGACCTGTCGACAATGGAAGAAAGACATGTCATACTGACATACAGACTTGACCGAGCCACTATACAGGAACTGTGTGCCCAGCTGGAGCCAGACCTGATGTCCCCCATTCACCAACCCACAGGGATTCCCCCTCTGGTACAGGTTCTGTCAGTACTCCATTTTTTGGCAAGTGGATCATTCCAAACAACAGTGGCCATATCATCAGGGATGTCTCAGCCTATATTTTCTAAGGTTTTGTCCAGAGTGTTGTCTGCCCTGATGAAATACATGCGGAGCTACATTGTTTTCCCTGAGGTGGGCGATTTGGATACAGTGAAGGGTGATTTCTATGCCCTTGGACATATCCTCAACATCATTGGTGCCATTGATGGGACCCATGTGGCTTTGGTTCCCCCCCAGTGGAAGTGAGCAGGTGTACAGGAAGGAAAAAGTTATCCTTCGATGAATGTCCAGGTGGTCTGTTTGGCTGACCAGTACATCTCCCATGTAAATGCCAAGTTCCCTGGGTCAGTGCATGACACGTACATCATGCGAAATAGCAGCATCCCTTATGTGATGGAACAGCTACAGAGACACCGTATGTGGCTAATAGGTGACTCTGGTTACCCCAACCTGTCGTGGCTACTTACCCCAGTGAGGAATCCCAGGACAAGGGCAGAGGAATGCTACAATGAGGCCCATGGGCGAACTAGGAGGATTATAGAAAGAACCTTCGGCCTCCTGAAGGCCAGGTTTAGGTGCCTGCATATGACAGGTGGATCCCTAATGTACTCACCAAAGAAGGTGTGCCATATCATCGTTGCCTGCTGTATGCTTCACAACCTGGCTTTGCGACGCCAGGTGCCTTTCCTGCAGGAGGATGGTCCAGATGGTGGTGTTGTAGCAGCTGTGGACCCTGTGGAGAGTGAAGAGGAGGAAGACGACGGGGACGACACAGACAACAGGGACACAGTGATACAACAGTATTTTCAGTAGCACACAGGTACGAATCAACCACGCCATTTTACATTTACTTAGTCTCCTGCCTCTCTACTGTCTGAGTTCCCCCCCAGTTCCTGTTAACTGAGTTGTGACTTTCCCTTCCGTTTTCAGAGCTGTGGGCCCCACTGCGTGACCTCTGCTTTGTTTGCCCATGGACTACAGCTGTGTGACAGTGGTATGTTGTCATCACAATGTAACAGAACGTTTTTGCACCATTATGTCTAATACATTTGTTAAAAATACAAGCAGACTCCAGATTTTTTAAGTGCAATAAGTGATTTTATTAAAGTGCTAAATTTAGGAACATGATTGTAAAACGGTGATGGTGGAGTAATGTCCATGGCAGAGTCCAGTTCTCAGTCTCACAGATGCATTGTCCATATGCTTGTGGAAGGATGGAGCAGGGGCAGTTCAAGGTTGGACAGGGTGACAATGTGGGACAGTGGGATGACATCAGGGGGTATCGTTTGCTGGCGGGGGTCTTGGCATCCTACTCTGTCTTCTTGTGAGATCTCAGGTTCCGCTTGCGGGGTGGTTCTTCTTCTGCAGGAGGTGGGGTTCTGGTGGCCTGTCGTTGTGTGGGGGCCTCCTGTCCACTAGCGCCGGCGGAGGTGGTAAGCTGTTCCTGGTCCAGGCTAGTGACAGGGGCCCTTTGTGGTGCCACATGGTCCCGCAATGTGGTGACTATCTGGTTAAGGGCCACGACGATGGTCCCCATTGCGGAACTAATGTTCCTCAGTTCCTCTCTGAACCCCATGTACTGTTCCTCCTGCAGTACCAGGATGTCCTGGAACCTGGCCAGTACCGTAGCCATCGTCTCCTGGGAGTGGTGGTATGCTCCCATGATGGAGGAGAGGGCCTCATGGAGAGTCGGTTCCCTGGGCCTGTCCCCCCCCTGTCGCACAGCAGCCCTCCCAGTTCCCCTGTTTCCCTGGGCCTCTGTCCCCTGGACGGTGTGCCCACTACCACTGCCCCCAGGTCCCTGTTGTTGTTGGGGTGGTGGGTCAACCTGGGTGCCCTGTAGTGGTGGACACACCGCTGATTGACGTGTCCTGGAAACAGAGGCATGGGCCCGCTGGGTGGGAGCTGTGCTGGTGTTCCCAGAGGGGTTTAGGACTGGTGTAGCCTGTGGCTGTCTGAGGAGAACCGACTGTCCCGAGGTCCCCGATGGGCCGGGCTGGTCATCTGGGTCCAGGGAGACAGAGCTGCTGTCATCACTGGGGGCCTCTTCTGGGGGTGGGATGGACATCTCTGGACCCTCCGTGGCGGTGTGGTGGCGTTTGGGTCCTGCAGGGGTATAAGAGTATGGTTATTGCTTCTGTGTGTGGCATTTCGTGTAATGGGTGGGTGGCCGTGTACCTCAGTGCTGGCATTCCC
Organism: Pleurodeles waltl; assembly: GCF_031143425.1. NCBI lineage: Eukaryota > Metazoa > Chordata > Amphibia > Caudata > Salamandridae > Pleurodeles > Pleurodeles waltl. The sequence continues at coordinate 660,897,851 of NC_090450.1, read as the reverse complement.
TTGTGGGGGCTTTTGTGACGGTGGCTTGTGGGGGTGATGGGTGTGTGCAGTGGGCATGCTTTGGTGATGGGTGTCCATGCTTTGGGGACGCATGCAGGGCAAGGTTTTGGGATGGGTGGGTTGTGATGGTGAGCCATTTGCAAGGAGTTGGTGTGATGGGGGTGGGGGTGAGGGTGGGGGTATGATTTGGCATGCAGGTGGGGTGGGGGGAATGAAGTAGTGGAGATTTGCCTTACCAGAGTCCATTCCTCCGCCTACTCCTGTGAGGCCCTCAGGATGCAGGATGTGCAAGACTTCCTCCTCCCATGCTGTGAATTCTGGGGGAGTAGGTGGGGGTCCGCCGCCAGTCTTCTGCACCGCAATGTTGTGCCTTGATACCATGGAACGCACCTTCCCCCGTAGGTCGTTCCACCGCTTCCTGATGTCGTCCCGATTGCGTGGATGCTGTCCCACAGCGTTGACCCTGTCCACTATTCTTTGCCATAGCTCCATCTTCCTGGCAATGGTGGTGTGCTGCACCTGTGCCCCGAAGAGCTGGGGCTCTACACAAACTATTTCCTCCACCATGACCCTGAGTTTTGCGTCAGAGAACCTGGGGTGTCTTTGGGGTGCCATGGGGTGGTGTGGATGAGGTGAGGGGTGGGGTGGTGTATGTGTTGTAGAGTGTGGTGAGTGTGGTGGTGTATGGTGTTTTGTGCATGGAAATTGTGTGGGTGATGTTGTGATTTGCCTCTGTGTGATGGTCTACTCTATGCTGTGCTGTCTCTCTCTGTCCTTCAGTCGCAATAGTGGTCGTAAGGGTTTGTGGGTGATGTGGGTGTGTGTTTTATATTTAATTGGGTGTGTGGGAGTGGTGTGTGTATGTGTCTCAGGTGTGTATATTTTGATTTGTCCAATGTGGTAGTGTTTTGTAAAGGTGTGTGTATTTTGAGCGCGGCAGTGTGTACCGCCAATGGAATGCCGCGGTTGAAAGACCGCTGCGGGGATTTGTGGGTCGGAATGGTATGGGCGTATTTCTGTTGGCGTGACGGTGGATGTTTGGTCATCGCCAGTTTCCCGCTGACCTTTGGTGTGGCGGACTTTTGTTGGTGTCGGGTTTTTGGCGGTTTGCCAGTTGCGGGTCAGAATGACCGTGGCGGTTTACCGCGACCGCGGCGGTGTTATGGCGGTCTTCTGACCGGCGGTAAGCGCCTTTTACCGCCGAGGTCAGAATGACCCCCATTGTCCGTGGACCACTGGGCCCAAATCACATGGGCAAAGCCCACACAGGATACCTGACTCTAACGGAGAGAACACTGCAGGGGCATCAGATATCAAAACTACAGGCACCTCAGGGGGAAGGGAAGGGGGGGCACCTCAGCCAGATGAGTACACGAAGCCAGATCCACGAGGGGCCTCCATGCCCACTGTTCAATCCTGGGGAGTGCAAAGCCACAGTCTCACAAGTCCAGACAGTGGGTGGGCTGCCCACTGCTCAATCCTGGGGAGTGCAAAGCCACAGCCTCACAAGTCTATACAGTGGGTGGGCTGCCCACTGCTCAATCCTGGGGAGTGCAAAGCCACAGTCTCACAAGTCTATACAGTGGCTAGGCTGCCCACTGCTCAATCCTGGGGAGTGCAAAGCCACAGTCTCACAAGTCTATACAGTGGGTGGGCTGCCCACTGCTCAATCCTGGGGAGTGCAAAGCCACAGCCTCACAAGTCTATACAGTGGGTGGGCTGCCCACTGCTCAATCCTGGGGAGTGCAAAGCCACAGTCTCACAAGTCTATACAGTGGGTGGGATGCCGACTGCTCAATCCTGGGGAGTGCAAAGCCACAGTCTCACAAGTCTATACAGTGGGTGGGCTGCCCACTGCTCAATCCTGGGGAGTGCAAAGCCACAGTCTCACAAGTGGATAACAGTCTCCACTGGTTCTGGAGGGGGCCTGGTGCCCAGAGTGCTTCTTCCTGTGCAGGACAGAGGTAGTGGATGCATGTCCCCACTGGTTCTGGAGGGGGCCTGGTCCCCAGAGTGCTTCTTCCTGTGCAGGACAGAGGTAGTGGATGCCTTCTACCACTGGTTCTGGAGGGGGCCTGGTGCCCAGAGTGCTTCATCCTGTGCAGGACAGAGGTAGTGGATGCCTTCTACCACTGGTTCTGGATGGGGCCTGGTGCCCAGAGTGCTTCATCCTGTGCAGTACAGAGGTAGTGGATGCCTTCTACCACTGGTTCTGGAAGGGGGCCTGGTGCCCAGAGTGCTTCATCCTGTGCAGGACAGAGGTAGTGGATGCATGTCTCCACTGGTTCTGGAGGGGGCCTGGTGCCCAGAGTGCTTCTTCCTGTGAAGGACAGAGGTAGTGGATGCATGTCTCCACTGGTTCTGGAGGGGGCCTGGTGCCCAGAGTGCTTCAGCCTGTGCAGGAATGAGGTAGTGGATGCATGTCCCCACTGGTTCTGGAGGGGGCCTGGTGCCCAGAGTGCCTCGTGCAGCCCTGCCCGATACAGATGCGGCCCAGCCCCTGCCGCTCATGTGCCAGCGGTGCCTGCGATGGAGTGGCCAGTTCAGCGGTGCTTGAGATGAAGGGCCCAGTTCAGCGGTGCTTGAGATGGAGTGCCCAGTGCAGCGGTGCTTGAGATGAAGGGCCCAGTGCAGCGGTGCTTGAGACGGCGGTGCCCAGTTCAACGGTGCTTGAGATGAAGGGCCCAGTGCAGCGGTGCTTGAGACGGCGGTGCCCAGTTCAGCGGTGCTTGAGATGGAGTGCCCAGTTCAGCGGTGCTTGAGACGGCAGTGCCCAGTGCAGCGGTGCTTGAGACGGCAGTGCCCAGTGCAGCGGTGCTTGAGACGGCAGTGCCCAGTTCAGCGGTGCTTGAGACGGCAGTGCCCAGTTCAGCGGTGCTTGAGATGGAGTGCCCAGTTCAGCGGTGCTTGAGATGAAGGGCCCAGTGCAGTGGTGCTTGAGACGGCGGTGCCCAGTTCAGCGGTGCTTGAGATGAAGGGCCCAGTGCAGCGGTGCTTGAGACAGCGGTGCCCAGTTCAGCGATGCTTGAGATGAAGGGCCCAGTGCAGCGGTGCTTGAGATGAAGGGCCCAGTGCAGCGGTGCTTGAGATGAAGGGCCCAGTTCAGCAGTGCTTGAGATAGAGTGCCCAGTTCAGCGGTGCTTGAGATGAAGGGCCCAGTTCAGTGGTGCGTGAGATGGAGTGCCCAGTTCAGCGGTGCTTGAGATAAAGGGCCCAGTGCAGCGGTGCTTGAGACGGCGGTGCCCAGTTCAGCGGTGCTTGAGATGAAGGGCCCAGTGCAGCGGTGCTTGAGACGGCGGTGCCCAGTTCAGCGGTGCTTGAGATGAAGGGCCCAGTGCAGCGGTGCTTGAGACGGCGGTGCCCAGTTCAGCGGTGCTTGAGATGAAGGGCCCAGTGCAGCGTGCTTGAGACGGCGGTGCCCAGTTCAGCGGTGCTTGAGATGAAGGGCCCAGTTCAGCGGTGCTTGAGATGAAGGGCCCATTGCAGCGGTGCTTGAGACGGCGGTGCCCAGTTCAGCGGTGCTTGAGATGAAGGGCCCAGTACAGCGGTGCTTGAGATGAAGGGCCCAGTGCAGCGGTGCTTGAGATGAAGGGCCCAGTTCAGCGGTGCTTGAGATGGAGTGCCCAGTTCAGCGGTGCTTGAGATGAAGGGCCCAGTTCAGCGGTGCTTGAGATGGAGTGCCCAGTTCAGCGGTGCTTGAGATGAAGGGCCCAGTGCAGCGGTGCTTGAGACGGCAGTGCCCAGTTCAGCGGTGCTTGAGATGAAGGGCCCAGTGCAGCGGTGCTTGAGACGGCGGTGCCCAGTTCAGCGGTGCGTGAGATGAAGGACCCAGTGCAGCGGTTCTTGAGACGGCGGTGCCCAGTTCAGCGGTGCTTGAGATGAAGGGCCCAGTGCAGCGGTGCTTGAGATGGAGTGCCCAGTTCAGCGGTGCTTGAGATGAAGGGCCCAGTGCAGCGGTGCTTGAGACGGCGGTGCCCAGTTCAGCGGTGCTTGAGATGAAGGGCCCAGTGCAGCGGTGCTTGAGATGAAGGGCCCAGTGCAGCGGTGCTTGAGATGAAGGGCCCAGTTCAGCGGTGCTTGAGATGGAGTGCCCAGTTCAGCGGTGCTTGAGATGAAGGGCCCAGTTCAGCGGTGCTTGAGATGGAGTGCCCAGTTCAGCGGTGCTTGAGATGAAGGGCCCAGTTCAGCGGTGCTTGAGACGGCGGTGCCCAGTTCAGCGGTGCTTGAGATGAAGGGCCCAGTGCAGCGGTGCTTGAGACGGCGGTGCCCAGTTCAGCGGTGCTTGAGATGAAGGGCCCAGTGCAGCGGTGCATGTGACGGCGGTGCCCAGTTCAGCTGTCCCGGCCATGGCGGGGTGCTCATTTGCCACCTGTCCTGTGGCTGGCAGGGCCCTCCTGCCCATCTGTCCTGTGGCTGGCGGGGCCAGCCCCAGGACAGATGGTCAGGAGGGCCCCGCCTGGGCAGCTGTGCCGGGGCTGTTGGTGGCCTCCTGCCCACCTGGGATGGGGCTGGCGGGGCCCTCCTGGCCAGCTGGGCTGATGGCGGTGTTTTCGGGCGTGCTACCCTTCCCAGCCTTCCCTGATCGCCTGTGGCCCTTCCGCACCTTGGGCGGTGTGCCAGCTGTCTCCACACTCCCTGCCGGAGCCCTGGTAGGGGTTTTAGTCCCTGGTGTTTTCACCCTCTCCCGCCGGCCACTGCCTATCTTGGGATGTTTCTCCGGGGGTGGGCTGGCCGTGCCTTGGCTTCGCACCAAACTGGCTGCCCTGGTGGGTGGGGCACTCCACTGTCCATGGCAGGCTTTGATGACAGGGGCCGATTTTGTCGTGGCTGAGGTGCTGACTCTAGTCCTATGACATGGACGGGGTGGGGGAGTTGGTGGAAAGATGTTGAGTTTTGACAGGAAAAACATTTTGGGAGCAGTGGGACGGGTAGGTGTAGTGGGTATGGGAGTGGAGGAAGAGGTTGTGGTTGTAGGAGGTGTAAGTCTGGTGGCTTTGGGTGCAGGTGCTTGGGCTGGAGGCTGACGTGAGGTGGATGGCTGTTGGGTGGGTGGCTGCCTGCGTTTGTGTATCTTGGAAGGGGGGGGCACAGACACACTGGGAGAGGAAACAAGGGACGTGTAAATGGCAGTGGGGGTGGTGACTGCATGTGTGCGGCGTGTTCTGGTGTGTGTGCTGCTGAGGGACGTAGTGACTGAAGATGTTGTGCATGCAGGTGTGAATGGAGAGGTGACAGGGAGGGAGGAGGGAGACGTGGAGGAGGGGGACACAGTGGATGCAGTGGGTGTTGGAATGTCTGTATGTGGATGTTGCTTGTGTGACTGCCTGTGGGATGTGTGGTGCTTATGTCTGGCTGAGCTTCCCTTGGGTGTTGAGGTGTGTGCAGGCTGGTCTGATGGTGTGTCTGGGGTAGGCAGAGGTACAGGTGATAGGGTATGGGTGGAGGAAGTTGGATGGGGGAGGCTAGAGACAGGGAGAATGGCTGCCATCAGTGTTGAGGCCAGAGTCTGGAACGATCGCTGAAGGGCCGCCTGACCAGAATGAATGCCCTCCAGGTATGCATTATTCTGGTGCACCTCCCTTTCTACACCCTGGATGGCATTCAAAATGGTAGACTGCCCAACAGTGAGCGTCCTCAGGAGGTCAATGACCTCCTCACTGAGGGCAGCAGGGGTGACTGGGGCAGGGCCTGAGGTGCCTGGGGCGAATGAGATGCCCACCTTCCTGGGTGAGCGGGCACGGGCCAAACGCTGAGGGGCTGCTGGGAGGGTGGTGCTGGTGCGGGGGTGGCGGCTGTACCTTTTGTTGCGGGGGGCACAGATGTTGCCGCCACCACAAGGGAGCTCCCTTCAGAGGACGAGTCGGTGTCACTGATGTCTGCCCGAGTCCCCGCTGTGGAGCTCCCCTCTCCCTCCGTCCCACTGGTGAATTCGGAGTCCGTTGTGTGGCCCTCCATGGCCATGTGGGATGCAGCTCCCTCGTGCTCCGATGTCACTTCTCCTCCGCCTGATGATGCTAATGCGCACATGAACAGGAAGACCACAAAAAAGGGGGGGGGAACAGAATATAGACATGTTGAGTGCATGCATTGGCGACACCGTTGGTGGACAGGACAGACACAGAAGCCCCCTGCACTACGCCACGCATTTGGGGTCGACTACTCAATCCCTGGGACATGGCCTACAAGCCTATGGACGACATATGCACACATAGATGACACAGGGCCATGAATAGCTGTACTTGGCACCCTACAGAGGTGGGGGGCGGGGCACAGGGCCATGCCTTACGGAGGGGCCTAGCCTACAGAAATCGCCCTGGCCTAGGGATACCCACAGCCCTCCTCCCCCACCCAGACACTTCCACTGCATGCAAAGTCAGCAGAATTAGAGTGTACTCACCCCCTTCTGTCTGCTGTGATGCCCTCACGCGCCCATCCAAATCGGGGTAGGCCACCGCCAGGATCCGGGACATCAGGGGGGTCAAAGTCTGACTGGCACCCCTCCCACGTTGGGAGGCCATCCCCAGCTGAGCCTCCACCGTCTTCCTGCTCCAGTGGCGGATGTTCTCCCATCTCTTCCGGCAGTGGGTGCCCCGTCTGTGGTGGACCCCCAGGGTCCGGACGTCCTTGGCGATGGCACGCCAAATATCGATCTTCTGGTGGGCGCTGACCTATATGAAATGTACTGGGGGAGAAGAAAAGTCATTACCTTCTGCACCCTCAATGTGAGTGGCCCCCCATCCCTACCCTTGCCATGTGGCACATGCTCTCACCGTCGTTTGATGCATGCCTCAATCGCTCCCCTCCCCCATCTTTCATCCACCCCACTCAACACAGGCATGGCCCATACAGCATGCTCCCAGTGTGTTTACCTGTTTGTCTGGAGGACCGTAGAGTAGCGCGTACTGGGGGAGGACCCCATCCACAAGTTTCTCCAACTCCTCCGCAGTGAAGGCAGGGGCCCTTTCCCCAGTCGCATGAGCCATTGTCTCTTCCAGACCGAGGTCACAGCAGCACTTGCAGTGTAGGTCCTCTCCTGTCGAAGATCAGGTGTCGAGTGATTAAGCAGATAGAAAATGGCAGTCACGTCCGCGGCGGTGCGTACCGCGACCGCCAGCGCACATCGTCATTGGCTCCTGAGACCCATAGGGTTCAATGTTAACCAATGCTGCATTGCGCCGCGGTCTTCGACTGCCTACCGCCACGGTGTACAACGCCAGCGCAGATACCTCACATCCCATTGTCGCACTTTACAGGTCAGGCAGCCGCCATTTCATGGGCCCACATGGCTTACTTTTTACTGCGTCACACATACCTAGGCCTTGAATCAACACTCATACAAGCCATTCTATGGATTAAGAATCGTGTACTGTGCAAGCTGAGGTTACGTACCTGTGGGTTGATCGACTCTGTGCTCGCTGTTGTACTTCATAGGCACCGTCCGCTGGGACATGGGAGGAGATGGAGGATCCTCTGGTGTACAGACCGCTGGTGGACCTTTCGACAATGGAGGAGAGACATGTCATACTGACATACAGGCTTGACCGTGCCACTATTCAGGAACTGTGTGCCCAGCTGGAGCCAGACCTGATGTCAGCTATCCGCCAACCCACAGGAATCCCCCCTCAAGTGCAGGTGCTGTTGGTGCTCCATTTCCTAGCAAGTGGGTCATTTCAAACAACAGTGGCCATATCATCAGGGATGTCCCAGCCTATGTTTTCCAAGGTGTTGTCCAGAGTGCTGTCTGCCCTGCTGAAACACATGCGGAGCTACATCGTTTTCCCTGAGGTGGGGGATTTGCCTACAGTGAAGGGTGATTTCTATGCCCTTGGACATATCCCCAACATTATAGGTGCCATTGATGGGACCAATGTGGCTTTGGTCCCCCCCCACAGGAGTGAACAGGTGTACAGAAACCGGAAGAGTTATCATTCAGTGAATGTCCAGATGGTATGTTTGGCAGACCAGTACATCTCCCATGTTAATGCCAAGTTCCCTGGCTCAGTGCATGACGCGTACATCATGCGGAATAGCAGCATCCCTTACATGATGGGGCAACTCCAGAGGCACTGTGTGTGGCTAATTGGTGACTCTGGTTACCCCAACCTGTCATGGCTACTGACCCCAGTGAGGAATCCCAGGACAAGGGCAGAGGAATGCTACAATGAGGCCCATGGGCGAACTAGGAGGGCAATCGGGCGGACCTTCGGCCTCCTGAAGGCCAGGTTCCGCTGCCTCCATATGACAGGTGGATCCCTATTCTACTCATCAAAGAAGGTGTGCCAGATCATCGTGGCCTGCTGTATGCTTCACAACCTGGCTTTGCATCGCCAGGTGCCTTTTCTGCAGGAGGATGGTCCAGATGGTGGTGTTGTTGCAGCTGTGGAGCCTGTGGAGAGTGAAGACGAGGAAGCCGAAGAAGACGACATAGACAACAGGAACACAGTAATACAGCAATATTTCCAATGACACACAGGTAAGAATACACACCGGCATACTACATGTACTTAAACACTACTACCTCTCTACTGTCTGTCGTTTTTACCCAGTGCATGGTAACTGAGTTGTGACTTTCCCTTACGATTTCAGAGATGTGGACCCCACTGTGTGACATCTGCTTTGTTTCCCCATGGACTACAGCTGTGTGACATTGGTATGTTGGCATCACAATGTAAATAAGCATTTTTGCACGGTAATGTCTGATACATTTGTTCAAAATCACAGCCAGACTCCTGATTGTTTTGTGCAATAACTGTGTTTATTTAAGTGCTCTATATTGGAGGGTGGTTGCAAATTGGTGAGGGGTGATGGTGGAGGAATGTCCATGGCAGAGTCCAGACTATTAGTATCACAGGTGCATTGTCCAAATGCCTGTGGAAAGTGGAGCAGGGGCAGTTTAAGGATGGACAGGGTGACAATGTGGGACAGTGGGATGACAATCAGGGTGGTATCCTTTCCTGGCGGGGGTCTTGGCATCTTACTCTGTCTTCTTCCTGGATCTCAGGGACCGCTTGCGGGGTGGTTCTCCTTCTGCAGGGGGTGGGGTGCTGGTGGCCTGTTGGTCCTGTGGCGGGGCCTCTTGCCCACTAGCGCTGGCGGAGGTGGTAGGCAGTTCTTAGTCCATGCTAGTGCCAGGGGCCCTTTGTGGTGCCACAGTGTCCCGCAATGTGGTGACTACCAGATTCAGCATCCCTACGATGGTGCCCAGGGCGGAACTGATGGTTCGTAGTTCCTCCCTGAACCCCAAATACTGGTCCTCCTGCAGGCGCTGGGTCTCCTGAAACCTGGCCAGTACCGTCGCCATCGTATCCTGGGAGCGGTGGTATGCTCCCATGATGGAGGAGAGGGCCTCGTGGAGAGTGGGTTCCCTGGGCCTGTCCCCCCCCGTTGCACTGCAGCCCTCCCAGTTCCCCTGTTTCCCTGGGCCTCTGTCCCCTGGACCGTGTGCCCACTGCCACTACCCCCAGGTCCCTGTTGTTGTTGGGGTGGTGGGTTAACCTGGGTGCCCTGTAGTGGTGGACACACCGCTGATTGACGTGTCCTGGGGACAGAGGTATGGGCCCGCTGGGTGGGTGCTGTGCTGGTGTTTCCAGAGGGGGGAAGGTCTGCTGTGGCCTGTGGCTGTCTGAGGGGAACCGACTGTCCTGAGGTCCCCGATGGGCCAGGCTGGTCATCTAGATCCAGGTCGACAGAGCAGCTGTCATCACTGTGGGCCTCTTCTGGGAGGGGGACGGACATTTGTGGACCCTCCTGTGCGGTGAACTTGTGTAGGGGTCCTGCAGGGGTATAAAAGCATGATTATTGCATCTGTGTGTGGAATGGTGTGCAATGGGTGGGTGCCCGTGTCCCCCAGTGCTTGCATTCCTGTGTGTGGGCTTTTGTGTCGGTGGTTTGTGGGGGGTATGGGTATGTGCATTGGGCATGCTGTGGTGATGGGTGTCCATGCTTTGTGGTCGCATGCAGGGCTTGGTGTTGGGATGGGTGGGTTGTGATGGTGGGACATTTGCAAGGAGTAGGAGTGATGGGGTAAGGCTGAGGGTGGGGGTATGTGTTGGCATGCAGGTGGGGCGGGGGGGGATGAAGTAGTGAAGATGTGACTTACCAGAGTCCATTCCTCCAGATACTCCGCCGAGGCCCTCAGGATGCAGGATCGCCAAGACCTGCTCCTCCCATGTCGTAAATTCTGGGGGAGGAGGTGGGGGTCCGCCGCCAGTCTTCTGCACTGCAATCCGGTGTCTGGATACCACGGAACGCACCTTCCCCCGTAGGTCGTTCCACCTCTTCCTGATGTCATCCCGATTTCTTGGGTGCTGTCCCACTTAGTTAACCCTGTCGACTATTCTGCTCCATAGCTCCATCTTCCTTGCAATGGACGTCTGCTGCACCTGTGCTCTGAATAGCTGTGAATCCACCTGGATGATTTCCTCCACCATGACCCTGAGTTCCTCCTCCGAAAACCTGGGGTGTCTTTGCGGTGCCATGGGGTGGTGTTGGTGATGTGTGGGGTGGAATGTGTGGTGATAAGTGTGGTGATGTGGATTGGTGTGTTGTGTGAAGTGCGTGGTATTTGTGTGGGTGATGGTAATATGTGCGTCTGGGTGCTCAATTCTTCTATATGGTCTCTCTCTCTGTGCGTCATCCAGATTTTTTTGTGGTTGGGGTTTGTGGGTGATGTGGGTGTGTGTTTTATATTGTATTGGGTGTGTGGGAGTGGTTTTTGTATGTGTATCAGGTGTGTGTATTTGGAATTGTCCAATGTGGCTGTGTTTTGGAGATGTGTGTGTATTTTGAGCGCGGCGGTGTGTACCGCCAATGGGATACTGCGGTTGAAAGACCGCCGCGTGGATTCGTGTGCTGTGATAGTGTGGGCGTATTTCTGTTGGCGTGACGGTGCCGGTTTGGTTATCGCCAGTTTATCGCTTTCCTTTGGTGTGGCGGACTTCTGTGGGTGTCTGTATTTTGGCATTTTCCGAGTTGTGGGTCATAATGACCGTGGCGGTTTTCAGCGGCCGCGGCGGTGTGTTGGTGGTCTTCTGCATGGCGGTAAGCGGCTTTTACCGCCAATGTTGTAATGACCCCCTTGGTATTTAACACCTTCTCCAAATTGGTATTGATTGGGGTGGGATTTAGAAATTAGTGGACAGGTTACTCCATCTCAACAGTGACAGATATCCAGTCCGCTGAAATCAAAATCCCATTATGGCCTATGAGATTTAGGGCCTGATTACATGTTTGGCAGTTGGACCACCAGACCTCCATAGTGGCAGCCTCTAAAGACTGCCATATTACGAGTTGGCAAGTAGGACTGACAAAAGCCAGCCAAAAAACCAACACCACCAGTACTTTGGAGGGCAGGAAATAGGCACGTTGACCACCGGCACCGACAGCCCGTTAACCAACCCCCAAACCTATTACAAGTAAAAAGTTACTGTGGTGATCCACCAATGGTGGTCGGAACACGGCGGTTCACGCTCCCCAAATTAAAACACAACATTGGATGGATATGAAAACAACACAGCTGGCACACATTGCCACACCCGACACACCTGCAAGCCATACTATATAATACACCCCTTCACACACCACAATCCTTTGTATCCACAACGCCAAATACTGAAGCCAGGGTGCATTATTAAAAATGATAAAACCAAAGAATTGGCACCCTAACATCTTTCACTAAGCACATATCCCACAGCCCCAACGCACATCTATCACATCCATTTGTTTCTCACTGCTCCATTTACTCACCATCACCTGTTTAATTCCCACCACCTATCTTTTTTTATCACCACCATGTCACCCCAGAAAAATCCCTGATTCAATGAAGTTAAGTTAAGAGTCATGGTGGATGAAATCATTAGAGTAGAGCCGCACCTCTTTGGAGCCCAGGTCCAGCACACTCCTATTGCCAGGAAAATGGAAATGTGTCAAAGGATAGTCAACAGAGTGAATGCTGCAGGCCCCATCCCGCCCACAAGGGATGACATCATGAATAGTTGGAACGACCTCAGGGGGAAGGTCCATTCGATGGCATCCAGGCACCAGCTACATGTCCAGAAGACTGGCAGTGGGCCCTCACCTCTTCCCTTGCATCTCACATCCTGGGAAGAGAAGGCCTTAGCCATCTTGCATCCTGAGGGCCTGACAGGAATACATGTGGAAGTGGAGCTGGTTAAGTCACAACAACAAAATATCAGCAAAATGTATTGCCATGCATGCTCATTGATTATCTTTTGCCAACTTCACTGTCAACCCTCTCAAAAGCACAGTGTCCACCTGTCAATAGACTCCTGCCTGGCCCCCTACATGTGAATTAGACTCACCTAGGGCAACAACATCTCTGTATAGTGTGTGTAGTACAAGGATTGACAGTACTACAATTCCCAGCAGGCACTGTTCCATCATTACAAAAACCTAAACAGTATATCCTACTCAACATTACCCTGATTGTCACCTCCATATCGGAATGTACTCCCCTGAGAGGATGACATCTGTATACTCTGTGGGTAGAACAGGCACTTACAAGAATGCTAAGGCCAAGAGACACTGCCACTGTCGCTACACTCAGCCACCACAGTGTCCTTTTCTCTAATGACCCTTGTTCCTCTACCCAACCTTTGAGCTGTACTCATCTGAGATGATGACATCTGTATATTGTGTGGGTAGAACAGACACTGACAGGAATGCTAAAGCCAGGAGGCACTGCTACTGTCACTACACTCAGCCACCATAGCGTGTTCTGCTCAAATTACCCTTCTCCCTCTACTCAGCCTTTGAACTGTACTCACCTGAGAGGATGACGTCCGTATGCTGTCTGTAGTACTTGGAGTCACTTGACTGCAGATCCCAGGAGGGCCAGTACCTGTACCTCCAACAACCAGGTCAGTGTGCATAGGACATGTGCATCTGTCTGTGAACTCACAAGGGAAACGTACCCACCTGGGAGGGACCACAGTACATATCATGGTGCACTCTGTGATGTGGCTAAACACATAGATTCATCTTGAGCAGCTATGCCAAGATTAAAATATTGTGGACAGGAAGGAAAGCTCAACCTGTGTGCCAAAATATTTTGAGACAGATCAAAGGCCTCAAATGAATGCTATTGGCAGCAGACACATTCACAATGCACTGGCCACGTGATGACAAAATATCACATATACAACAAGGTTTTGGGTCTGCTTGCGTAATAGTCAACTAGGTCTCAAAATGGACTAAACCACATCATGCCCAGGCACTATTTCGCCTGCACTGCTAGCAACAAATGAGTCTATAAACATCCTTCCAAGGGCTAATGAACTCAGACATCCTGAAGCTAGTTGATTGAAATGGAATTGGTGTGTTAACCAAATGTCAAGTCAATACAACTGATAGCATGTGTACCTGTCACATAAGGGAAATCTGAAAAAACAATGTGTACATGGTGTTAGTAAAATGTCACTGTTTACTATTGGAAGCAAATGTCACAATACAGCCTTTAACATTGTATGCCTCACATCAACAGGTCTACCTGCCACTGTAGTGAATCCTAGTTTGTTTTAATGGGATACAGGAGTTAGCTTAGTCTTTGGCTTGCAGACTCGTCCCCCCGCACCTAGTGACTTTTACCCTACTTAGCTTGCTCTGTTTTACCGCAATTATTTAATTCAATTTTTTAAGATGGCTACCTCGTTTTTAGTTAGGCCCATGTTTTAGTTTTGCGTTATCAGTACCACCATGCTAAGGCGTCAATATCAAGCGACAAAGATGTATGTGTTCACTTTAGGTACTTTCCCTCTTCAAGCTTTCGAGGGAATTGTTTATATAAATTACCGTCACAAGCATGTCTTGTCATCTCATGTCATTTCATGTTATTGCAAGATGGTGGGAGTCTTCGTATAAATGCCTCTTGTCTTTACCATTCTGTTTCTTGCACATCATCCTAATCATTGCAGCCCTTACAACTTATCGCAGATTGTAGTTTTGCTAAATGAAACCGATTGAAAATTTACTGCATCTTATTCATTGCCTGTGTTTGATTAAGACATGGTGTTTATGTGAGAAAGGGATAATCTCCGTTTAACCACAACACTCCCTGAGATGTCACATTCTTGAGTCCATGTGTAAAGGCTGCCACAAATCACCTTTTACTGTTTAAGATTTTGGTGAGGTGCTGCTTATGAGCCGGGAGGGTTGGGACGACATTTGCAACTTGTTGTAGGACTGGCATATTCGCCTACAAACATAACTACTGTCCTCCTTAAACCACCAGTCTTGTCTAGACGAAGAGTCAAACTACAACACCACTGAGAATACTGAGCCCACTGAGGAGACTGCCACCACCCCCATGGATTAAACCTTCTGTGAGGACACAACTCCTCGATGTCTGGACATTGAGGACAGTTCTGGCCCATCGGGCACCCTGGTCAGATGACATGAGTGAGCCTCACCATGACCACATGAACTCCTCTCAGCCCCATTGCTCCGACATTTCAGACAGACAGCCACCCCCAAACCTGTATCCCAAGGACTGTGACAATTATCTTGTGCCTCCCAGTCCAGGATCCTGACTCACAGCAAAACACCTCTGATAATGATGGTCCTGGAACCAGTGGTGGGGGAAAGCTGTGCCAAGGGTGCAGACATGTGGGGGTATGGTGCATGGGAGGGAGGATGTGGACCTGCAGCATGAGGTAGCCAGGACACCATCAGCTAAGCTGTGGGAACCTACCAATAATCCCAAGGCATGATGGGCCAGGTACTTGCCAAAGTCAGGGGGACCAAGCCAATGCAGAGGGACTTCCATTGTGAGACTCTGGAAAAATGGGAGGCCACCAACAATATCCAGAACTCCCTAACAGGGGTGATCAGATAGATCAGCAATACCCTGATCAGGGACCATGAGCAAAACCAGCCCTTTGACCAAGCAACACCAGCCTGTTCAACATCTGTGGCACCCACTGGAAGGGATGCCCTGTTGGGAACAGCACCTGCCTCAGGCACCCTCCAACTCTGTAATAGCAGATCCCCACCCCACACAAACGGGGACATCTACACACGACTCCAGAAGGTACGGATGGCAAGGCATCAACCACTGCCAGAAAGTTACTTGTTCCTGAAGGAACTCCTTTGTGTGCCACGGACTCACTCTGTTGACTGTTCTTTAACCACTTTCCATTTTCCATGGTTGTAGGACACCTGACTTTGAACTTCAAATGTTGTGGCATCTACTAATTTTATTTTACCCACCATGACCGATCCCTTTTTTAGAGTCTCAAAATTATATTCTGTACATATGTAAATAAACACACCTGTCACAAAAACACTGCCTAGTACCATGTTTTCTACATTTTGAAATGTTGAATTGTAAACCCATGTGATGCACAAGAGGAAGGCATACGATAATAATGGAAGGAGGTGTATGTCTCAGGTAATGTCATGCTGAGAAGAATTAGCAACCCAATAACACAATTGTCTGTTCACACCAAACATTTTATTGCACACTACAGCACATAGGCAGTTAAAATATCTGGACTGTCATAGTCAAGAATGGCAAAACAATCTTGAGTCAGGCTAGAAATCATGAAGATACCGTCCCCTAGACTGCAGAAGGAATGGCTTTGTCAGACTTTGTCCCATAGAATAAGCTAACAAACTAGTGTATCTTGTCACTAGGTGGAGCCTTAACACGTACGAAAACCATGTCTGCCAACTTAACATACTCTATGGTACAGAGAGAAGTACAACACACCCTGATCATTGGTCCGTCCTATTACAATGAGAAAGCATCAGGTGACATGACACAAACCTATGTCAGAGTAGTCGCACAGGCACTGTAACCAGCAATGAGGAAACACATCAACAGCTACACAAAGTTCATACAGGATCACTGTCAACTCAACTCAATGTGAAGGAAGAATGCATGCATTGCACTGAATGACATGTTTAAAGGGCACATGATCACAAACAAGACAATTGGACCAACTCACAACATCAAACAAATGTATTGTGCTCTTCAGAATTCTGTTCACACTCTGTCCAAGTTGCTTTGGCACTGGACTTGTACACCCCATATCAGTGACCAACACTACCTGGATCAATCCATGTCCACTTCATATGTCAGAACAGCAACAGATAGCTGCCAATGTCACAAATCAGAAATGCCCACATGAGGATGGCATGGGGAAGACACCTGGATAAAACACAATGCAAGGAGTGTAGGCAGGAAAAATTATACATACGATCCAAACCACATATCAAACCAGTAGTTCCACTCACATTTCAATGAGACTGACACAAACAAAGCAGACTGACTTGGCAAGCAAACCTAGGCTTTATACTGCATAGCATGAAATCCCAGGTCTATTGCAAACAAATACCCTACACAACACATCCTGACCCCTACAGTTTCCCATACAGTCATGGTAATCACATGACATTACATACCTACACTCAAGTGAAGTAATGATTGATGAGATCTGCCTCCAAGTCTTCACCTTCCTCTTTATCACTGTCATCTTCACTTGGCATTTCAGCAATCTCACCGGTGGTACTGCTAGCTCCCCCTCATCTGGAATATATGGGATATCTCTCCTAACGACAATATTGTAGAGCATGCAGCAGGCCACACTGATCTTGCATTCCTTTTTTGGTTGAGTAGAGGAGAGCTCCACTTGTCTTATCTAGACACGTAAATCTGACTTTCAGGACTCCAAAAGCCCACTCCACAACACGCTGTGTTCTTCCATTGTAATAGTTGAAGCAGACTTCCCCTGGCTTCGAAGGGTTCCTCACCGGTGACAACAACCATGGACAGTTTGGGGTATGTGAGTCCCCAGTAATGGAATGGGACATATGAGCAACTATGAGTTCTGCTCATCCAAAGTTTTGCAGCAGTAGTAGTGTCAAAATGTGGCAGTCAGGAGGCTGCCAGCTTGGCGATGTCCTCCTGACAAATGCATTGGCAGTATGGGAGTCCGAGTGCCTGGGTCATAAGTGGGCTCCATGTCTTTCAGAACTTTGGCTGTAGGTTGCTTGTAGTTAGTACGTACCTCTCTTATATCCTACAAGACCTCCCATACTTCTATTTCTGTCACATTTGGGGTGTGTCTGTCTCCCTTACATAAATGACATCATCTTCTGTAATGGCCCTCCCATGGCATGTGTTAGAATAATATTTGGTACATTTCCAATTCACATTTTCTGTGGCTGTTTAACCCATGTAGCTTAGTTATTGTTTTCCTTTCCTTATTATAATATGTATTTGGCTCTTCCCCCTTCATTGTATCGGAAAGTAATGTAATAGTGTAAATAAATACAATTTATAAATGTTTATGCAATTGGTATTTAATTATAAAACTATGCAACTAGTTCTATTTGTTTATATGTATGTTCTTTTTAGCTGTTTCGTACTGTTTTGCAGCTTTTCAATGGAGGGCGTTCTAATGTGAAGGAGGTGATTTATTTTCTGTTTCAAGAAAAAAGCGTCATTTTCATTTTAAATGTTTATTTGTTGGTAGTTTGAAAAGTTTGAGGTTATCAGGGTCATTTTTACTCAGGGTAGAGTTTCTGTTTTTAATCATTTCTGTATACTTAATTTGTCATATATTTTTGCTGGTTTGTGATAGGTGTTTCGTTCTGACAGCTTATTTTTTGAAGTTGTAGTGATTTGTTTTAGGAAGTACATGTAAAGAGGTAGAAGTTGGAGCATACTTTAATTAATTGCTGTTTTACATTTTTGAGGTTATTTGTAAGTAAGTTTTAGTTTAAATATACATTTTGCTTACTTGGCTAGTTAGTTGTTGAGATGTATAATTCTTCTTTAAGGGTCTGGTCAGAGTATCTAGCAGAGTCTCCTTGTCTTACAGTGTTTGTCATTTTTGAAGTATTTAAGGCCTCATTGCAGTTTTGGCGATAAGACCAGCCGACTGCCAATGCCGCAGGAAGGATGCCACAGTCATACTGATGACGTCCGCCCCCTTCCTGTTACAGCACTCCTGCTGGGCTGACCGACGGGTACATTGTAATAGAGCGTTCCCACCGGTCAGTCTGGAGTCCTATACCATAGCACAAAGGGGGCCGACCAGCACCCTTGGAATGCGCACTGTCGGCAAAGGTCCTTGCTATGAAAAGGCTAGCAGAAATTGGGGTTGTAATCAGCCAGGTGGTGCTGAGTTCAGCACCCCCCTGGCCGGTTACAACTCCCACTGCCATCACCCCATCAGGAGCCTTGTTTCTGGCAGAGTCAGCAGTCCCCTGGTAGTGCGACTGCCAGGTTAAAAATCTGGTAGTTGGACCAGCAGGATTGTAGCAGTACTACTGCCAGACTCGCAATCATGTCCTTAGTTGATAAACTTAGTGTGACTTTTGTATTGTTGTATAATTATATAATTGTATTGGTTAATGTTTTTTGTGTTAATTTAATGGCTAGTTAGATTTTTTAGTTTGATTATTTTTTTAATCAGTTATGTCCTTCTGTGGTAAAAACTAATATAGGTTTTATTTATAATGTTTGACATATGTATCGTTTGAAAGCTTTTACTAAATATGTATATACATATATGTATATGTGTATATATATATATATATATATATATATATATATATATATATATATATATATATATATGTATATATATATATATATGCAGTGCACACCAAACAGTCCAAACACAATGCTGATCTCACAGCTGTACAAGAAGGGTTACGGTGGCCCGCAATGTCACAACAAATCCTCATATCATGGAATACTCAGTCAACTCCAGTGCTTGTGCCAAACGTTTCATGAGTAAGCTTCCCCTGCCCCATTTCACCCGTAGTCTTTGTCGGTAGAGAGTATGCCTTGGTCTGCTTTACTCCCCACCCGTGACCAAGGCTACAGCTCAAATGCTTTGTGGGGGGAAGCTAACTCATTACAAGTTTGACACGAGGACACAAGTTGTCCGAGTACTTCTGGACATGGGGATTTCATTACCAATTAAGCTTGTCTTTAAATGTTTGAAGTCAATGAAAATGTTTTTGTTATTTTTATGAATTTAGTTAAATATTTTTTTGGGGTGAATTATAAATACTTTGGTGATGTAGTATGCTTATTTTTATTTTAAACCATCGTATAAAATATTTTATGTTTATTTTAAATACATGTCTTACATAAAATTGTTTTTTATATTCTTAATGATAGTGTAATTTTATTGTAGCCATTAATGTGTGAACAGATATTTTTTATGTTATATGTTTATTTAAAAGTGACTTTATTTTGTTTCTGATGCTTGTGTTTTCAATATGCTGATCATTGAGACATTGGCAGAGTGGGTTAGGAAGGACGCCTAGCTAAGCAAATTTAAATGGAAGTACCAAATTGCACTGGATCTCCTTATACGCCAAGGATATCCTTCTTTGTTTAGGACCCCAGGCATCGTAGCCTACACAGATGCAGATTTTGAGGGTCTGGGGGAGGCCTCGGCCACAATGTTAACTGGGAAAAGTAATTGTATGTACTAATGGCTAGGGACTGTGGGGTTACGTTGATGGCCAGGGACAGTGGGGTTATGTTGATCTTCAGTGGACTGCAGATGGCCAAGGACTACTTCTGATGCCTTGGTATGTAGATTTTGTGGGAATATTGGCAGCCCACAGATAGAATACAACTCTGTTGTATGATCAAGTCAAGCCACTGATGATGGCATGGGGAACACTGCCACTTACAGTGGTGGGTAGAGGGGCCCTGTTTAAAATGTCATCCATACCACATTTATTATATGTCATGCAGAACTACCCCTATGAGATTCTGAGGCCTCTTTCTGGACACTACAGTTAGTGATTCAATGTTTCTTTGGGCTGGGAAGTAACAAAGAATTATATTTAGGAAGTAAGTGTGTTTTGTCCCTTTATTAAGGCAGCCTTGGGTTCATGGATGCAAGGCTGTATAATTGAGCTGGCCAGGTGAAGCCGATTAACAACAACTGGATGCATTCTGTGAGAGATGGACTATATTGATGGACTTAGAATGCTTAGCGGGATTCCTTCCTCCAGTCATGGCCACAACACTGAAGTGCTAGTGGGCTGACCTTTGTTTGATTGGGTAGGATGGGATACTGACAGCAGGGATACTAACAGCTAAGACCCCACTGTAGCAAGGTGCAGGGATAAGACATACAGGGCCTGATTCACAAAGAGCCTTTGCAGTTAAGGCAGAGGCCCCGCAGTTGTGAGGGAGTCTCCACCCTCGGGGTGAACTCTATGCAATGAAAATTCTCATTACAGAGATTCCACCCGAGTGCGAAGACTTCCCCCATGACTGCGGGGCCTCCACCACGAGTACAGAGTCCTTTTGTGAATCCAGCCCACAGTATACCTGGCATCAGGGCATGGTCCTGATAAGCATTTAGGCCTGTATTTATACTTTTTTTAGCGCCGCATTTGCGCCGCTTTTTGACGCAAAATGGCGCAAACCTACAAAATACAATGGCATTTTGCAAGTTTGCGCCGTTTTTGCGTCAAAAAACGACGCAAATGCGGCGCAAAAAAAGTATAAATACGGGCCTTAATGTCTTGGCAACATCTGCGGCAAGGACTACATAAATGCATTCCTAACTTTCATGCAGACTTATGATATACAAAAGTACACTTTACCACTGCTAAGCAGTAGTAAAGTCTGTGTGTTCTCCCCTTAGAACGTGCTAGAATTGGCTTATTCGCAATTGGGAGATTTAATGTACTTATATGTCCCTAGGAAATTGACACTACCTCTGCCCCAGGCCTGAAAGATAAATGCTACTAGCGGGCCTGCAGCACTGAATGTGCCACCCACTTAAGCTGTCCTATAAACATGTCACAGGTCTGCCTTTGCAGCCTGTGTGTGCAGTTTTATACTACCATTTTGACCTGGTTCAAACCTTCTTTTTTAATACATATAAATCACCCTCTATGGTAGGCCTTGGACAGCCCAGGGTGCAAGGTGTTTTGGATTTAAAAAGTAGGACATGCACTTTGTTTTTACATGTCCTGGTAAAGACAAAGGGGGTCATTCTAACTCTGACGGGCGGCGGAGGCCGCCCGCCAGAGTTCCCCCCTCCAGAACACCGCTCCGCGGTCAGAAGACCGCCGCGGTGATTCTGGGTTTCCCACTGGGCTGGCGGGCGACCGCCAAAAGGCCGCCCGCCAGCCCAGTGGGAAACACCCCTCCATGAGGATGCCGGCTCTGAATGGAGCCGGCGGAGTGGAGGATGTGCGACGGGTGCAGTTGCACCCGTCGCGAATTTCAGTGTCTGCTCAGCAGACACTGAAATTCTTTGTGGGGCCCTCTTACGGGGGCCCCTGCAGTGCCCATGCCATTGGCATGGGCACTGCAGGGGCCCCCAGGGGCCCCACGACACCCCATACTGCCATCCTGTTCCTGGCGGGCGAACCACCAGGAGCAGGATGGCGGTATGGGGTGTCAGAATCCCCATGGCGGCGCAGCAAGCTGCGGCGCCATGGAGGATTCTGCAGGACAGCGGAAAACCAGCGGGAGACCGCCGGTTTTCCTGTTCTGACCGCGGCCATACTGCCGCGGTCAGAATGTCCTGCGGAGCACCGCCAGCCTGTTGGTGGTGCTCCCGCCGACCCTGGCCCCGGCGGTCCGTGACCGCCGGGGTCAGAATGACCCCCAAACTGTTAAATTCATTTATACCACTACAAGGTCTGTCTTAGCCATTTAATTGCGGGAGCCTGTCTCAGGATCACATGACTGGAAGTAGCTGACAGTTGGGTTTTGAGTATTCCTCTTAGACAGTCACACAAAATAGAGAACTTAGGTGTGCCTGTATGGGCCATCACTTGCGTAGGCTGTGCCCTATCTCCACACAAAGGACTGCATACCCCCCTGTAGTTAGTCTGGAGCCAGGGCAGGGAAGGCAGGAAGCCTATAAACTTCAAAGGTAAATATCTAGAAGCTTCTCAAACTGCAAATGAAGACCCAGGTATAAATATGAGAACCCAGACAACAAATTTTCAGTATACTTCTGGACCTGTGGATACTCTGCGAGGAAGAAACAATGCTATGCTGCTGAAAGGACAGCCACTCTGTTTGACTGCTGCGCTGAAGGACATGTGTCCTGCTGTGCTGACCTGCTGCATTCTTCCCTGGGTGCAAAAGACTGGACCTGCATCTGTTCAACCTGGACTCCAGAGTGACTTCAGGGGATAGCTGGCTGGCCTCCTGACTAGAACCTCAGGGACAGAAGGCTCCAACCATCTTGATCTCAGCACCTGGACTCTGCCGTCTTCAGTACTAGAACCTTGGAAGTGGGCCTGAAGATGATCTGCCTGTCCATCTGTGAATCCAGCAGAACTGATGCATCTCCTCTGCTACACGGCATAAATCAAAGCAAAACTGATGCATCAACCCTGCTGCAAGGATTCTCTCAGTGCAAAGGATCAGCATCAACCATGAAGCCTGCATTGGAACCACTGCTGTGCAAAGCTACCCCAGTGCTGGTCCTTGCATCGCAAATCTCTCACCGACAGCAGCCTCAACAACAAAGCAAGTTATCGCATTACAATGCAGCCTTGCAGATCCTTGGAATCGATGCATCGCCTAGACTGCCCAAAGTAGTCTCAACATTGGACTTTGCATTGGAAGCCCTCAACAAAGGCACTGGATCTTGCAATGCAGCTTCGCCGCCCCTCAGAACCAACACATGGCCTCTGCTGCCCAGCCCATCCTGAACATGGGACCTCACAACTCTCTACAACCAGAATTTAAAGTCCTCTGTTCTGCAGGCATTACTGAGGCTCCAGTAGTTTCCTGTGTTCTAACACGGTCGGACTGAACTTGTTACTTTGTCCTTGTCCAGTGCATTTTTTACTGCAATCTCTAAAACTGCATCTCTCCGGTTCTGCTGATCCCATTTTTGTAGTTGGTCTTGATTTATTTTTTAAAATGTACTCTATTTTGCTAAATTTGTATGGGATTTTTCTTGTGTTGTGTTTTCACTTTATTACTGCTTGAAGTACTGCATAAATACTTTCACATTGCCTGCCAAGCTACCCGACGATTGAGCACAGGTTAATTTGGGGTTTGCTTCTTCCTCACCATAACAAGGATTGTGGTTCCTGTTTGAGTAGGGGTTCTCCCCCCCTCAACCAGTAACCCATTTTCTTACAGACACGTATTAGAAGCCACACTAATAAACTTGTTGACCTACCTGAACGCAATTCATTGAGGTCCAGAGTCACCATGAATAAGGGTGTTGGATAAGGGTGTTTCTAGGAGCTATCATTCTATGGTGATAAATACACCTGACTCCCTCCTGCAGCAATGAGACAGGCAGTGCTGAATGACGTGGACTGGACAGAGGTTAAGATGGCCTCCAGGGTCCTCATGATATCCGTGCATCTGCAGCTCATTCAAATGAAATATTTCCACAATGTGTACTGTGCCCCACCCCAGTTAAAATGAAGCTGGAAACATATTAACTGTGCTTAAGATATGGTGAGGACCCAGGCATCTTTTACCACTTTATTGGAATTACCAGTCATTCAAAGATCCTGGTCATGTATATATAAAACAAGATAATGGGTAGGCAAATAGAACTGGATCTCAAGAGAACATTATTGTGTCCCATTGGTGAATGGGAAGGGCCCAGGACCACTAGAATGTTTGTGGCTTCAGGCTTGCTGATGGCTAAAATGGATATTTCTGTGCACTGGCACTCTAGAGGCCCATTTGCTGAAAGAATGGTCTCAAACAGTGGTTTATTGTACTTAGGCGGAGGAATATGTGTACAGACTGAGGAGATGTGTTAGAAAATACCATAAGATATGGGACATCAAGGCTTGAAAATGGGGCAAATCTATTAGTAATCACAGGATCATTTAACCAATCACGTACTGCTATTCATCCTTGGTATATGAGTATAGTCTGGTGGCCTGTAGGAGTAGGCAAGGGATACAGCACTAATCCTTTTCTCCCCATGCCATTAATACTGCTGGTTATAAGGGAAAAAAAGAGTAGGGCCAATACCAGAGCAGGATTTCTGTCATTATCAGGAATGTCTATTACCAGATTTCCGACCATGCCTGTCCTAATTTGTCCTCCTTACCATTATGATCTCCTTATATGGATAATTTGCATTGTATATTTAGTTTGCAATCCAATAGACCACCTTATTGTTTAAAGCAGAACCAAATGTATTTAGCCTTTAGCTCAAGTTCTGGGATGTCTTTTAAGACAAGGACATGGGGACAGCATCGGGGCAGTTGCAGGATATCTGGTTCGGGTTGGCATAATTCGGCCCGATCATTATTCTTATGAGAGGGCTTGTCCCCCGCCCACAATGAAATAGATACTTTAGTACTTGGCTCCCCATTTGCTCTTTCATTGGAACCAGGGCTTTGATGTCGTGAGATGCTTTTCACACGGGTTACAGCTGCAGAGACTCATTGGTCACATATTATAGGTTTATGAATTTTTGTAGAGGAGCTCTCATCAAGTACCATAACATTTATCTCAGAGGTGCTCAAAGCAACATTGCAATTGGTCTTGAGTAGGGCGACTCTCCCCTAGAGTTCCTGCAAGACCTTACATTCATTCAGTTCCAGCTTTGAGCATAATTTATTCAACAGTGCTTCGAAACCTTTATAATGGGATAAGTCTTGCTTGTTTTTTCAATCCTTGATGTTCCCACTATTTTTGGGATGCTAGCTCTAGGTACCCTAGGATTTTTTTTATGAATACAATTCAGGCTGGGTACTTCATTGGGTTACTTACTCCTGTTTGGTGGTGGAGAAATTGAGTCCAAGATGATTCCAATATTTCCAGTAGCAGATTCAAGAAACAGGGGGCGTGGGTTGGCTTTACAACATTTGAACTGTCAGCGGGAACCATAGGTCTATGTACAGTTGAAATGATACCATCTTGCTTTTCCACAGATACAGTTGCAAGGGCCACATTTGTCACTTGTTTAGTCATGGCTAGCTTTTCCTCTACATTAATTATTTCATTTTCAATCAGTCCCATAGCATCAGATTATTAGTGATGGCATTAACTGATTTCTGCCACATTATACATTTCCCATCTGTGCCCTGGATAAGTTTCCTTTTAACCATAAGTTTACAGGTATACTGGCCTAGCCTTACTAACTCCAAAATAGTAACAAACTTCCTGCTGTAATGAAATGCACAGGGACTGGATGATCGAACCAAGGGGGTGATCCAGCCCGGCCTCGAATGACCACAGATGTGCTCGCCCTGGCCCTGGTTTGCCCAGGTAAGGCCCATGCTTGTCCCACCACACAGTAGGTAGAGTTCACTTTTCAGTTCACTGCTCAGCGAAACTGGGATGCAGGTCCCTCCACTTCCAAATCAGGCAGTTAGTTGTGGGACAGGTAATCCCCAAGAAAGGCCACAGCAGCAGACCCTGGCTCACCACAAGTCCCATGCCACGTTAGGTGGAGAATGCTTTTCAGCATGTTGCACAGGGAAACTGGGACACAGGCCCCTCCTCTGCTGATTAACGTAGTCAGTTGTGGGACAGGTAATCCCCAGCAGGGCCACAGCAGCAGAACCCGGCTCACTGTGAGAAAGGCTTATTTTTGACAAGGTAGCCCCCCACTTTTTGCTGGAAAAATTATTTGGTTTCAAACTGTAAGCGCCCTGGCCCTCTGCTATGCAGGTTCCCAGGGCACAATCTCTTTCCCCAAAACTGTACTATCTTTTGCACTTCTGCCACCTTTGTAAGTCCCTAGTAAATGGTACACCTGGAACCTAGGGCCCGGATACTGAAAAGGGTCCCTCAGAGCTGCAGCACCAATTGTGCAACTATGAGCGGCCCCACACCAGACTCATGCAGACTACAATTACAAGTGCATGACAAGGCAAATCTAAAGTTGCAAACTTGACATGGCACTCACCCAGATTGCCATGACCACTAACACTGCATGCAAAATAGGTAAGTCACCACTCTGGCAGGGTGCACTATAATACATGTGAGGGCATGTGTATGTATGAGCAAACATGCCCATACTGTGTCTTTGCTAAACCTTAAGACATATTAAGTGTACAGGGAAGCCATAGCAAATGCATGTGCTGAACACTGGTCATTTCGAGTTCTCCAGCTCCATGATGTCCTCCCTGATCACTGGGTAGTTTGGTATCAAACAACTCAGAATAATAAACCCCCACTGATGAAAGTGTTGGGTTTATTATAAAATGTACCCAGAGGGCACCTTAAAGGTGTCCCGCAAAGTCTAACAGCACTGGCATGGTTGCTGACTGGTCCTGACCAACCTGCCACCACCAGCCACAATTCTGGACTCCTGGGGAGAGAGCCTTTTGCTCTCAGGAGCCAGAACACAAAGCCTTTCCTGGGTGGAGGTGTTACACCTCCTCCCCCAGACAGACACCCTGCACCAGCGGTTAGCTTTAAAGGCTTTACCGCCTATGAAATCTGACCCCCGCCTTTGCTGCTAACAGTGCATGGCCACCCAATTGTTTTTCTCCTAATTTAGCTGGGAAACTGGTGAGAAAACTAGCAAGGATAAGAGGAGCGGCCATCTCCAGCCTGCACCACCCATCTTGTGTGGCAGGCAAGGTAACCGCTCTATCTCAATTTTCTCCATCTTGGATGGTAGGAAAATAGCCTTTCAGGGTTAGGTAAACAATCTCCTTCCACAGGAAAAGGTCACTTAGTGGCTGTAGCCATCCTAGGGTAGTTAGCTCTTTGGCCACTACCAGTTACTCACACAACCTAAATGCAGTATTTAGTGGCCATCCTTAGACCAACAATTCAGATTCAATGGACACATAAGACCAGGAACAAAGAATACCCGAGGCACGAGAACAGAAGTCCTGCTGCACAAACAAAAATGTGCCAAACCCTGCCTGCGGCTCCAAGGATTTGACAATCACCACTGATATGTCACTTGAAAACCTGAAGGACTCCACAAAACCCCAGAACACTTCCAGCCTTCTGAAAATCACCCATAACCTCCTTCAGAGTGAAGGCATCACACTCCTGCACCCTGCATGCAAAGAACCAATGAAGTTCAGTTTGCTGACCAGCGGCTGACCAATGAACTTGGCTTTGCAGCCTGACCAAAATCCACACAACAGACTTGGGGGGTTATTACAACTTTGGAGGAGGTGTTAATCCGTCCCAAATGTGACAGATATACCACCAGCCGTATTACGAGTTCCATAGGATATAATGGACTTGTAATACGGCTGGTGGTATATCCGTCACTTTACCGTCACTTTTGGGACGGATTAACACCTCCTCCAAAGTTGTAATAACCCCCTTGAAGGACAACACCTACCAGTGTGCTAACTGTCTGGGCTTGAGGTGTACTATTACATGGGGCACTGGACCCCCAATGTCAGACACCTAGAAGCAAAGACCACTCCAGACTCTCAAGAGCCCAGAAGCAAGCACCAATCAACAGACTTCAGGACACCCAAGAGCCACCTCCCAGAGTGGCCCTGCTGACCTGCAGTCTACCCTCCAAGTGATCTTCTCCTGGCACCTAGGGCTCCAAGATACACAGCTCCTGGCTGACATATCTGCGCTGCACCCGGCATACCTGGCCCCTGCATTGACAAACCAGCTGTGCTCTAGGGGTCCCTAACCCCTAGCAATGGCCACCCTCCAAGAGGATCCACTGGGCATACCTTAAAGTTCTTCAGTGCAGTGTGTTTCCAAGTGGTCCCCCTCTTTGCTGTGCACCAACTCCAAGACATTTAGCCACAGCTCCTACTTGAACTAGGAACCACCCAAACGTCTCAAGCTGGCATACAGGACATGGTGATGACCTTGGCCTAAAAACAGAAGGTGACACTTGTGAGAGCATTGCCTGATTTTATATGCATTTTTAATGATTTTCCCATTGATTCCTATGGTGTGTAACTGACAAATCATAGCTAAAAAAGTACTCGCTGTATCTTGATGATCTTGGGCTTAAAATGTTTCTAAAAAATCTGAAGTACTTTTGTTAATTGTTCTTGAGTTATTCTTTTGAGTGTGTCCCCACATTTTTGATACTAGGAGTATAGTAAATGCTTAGCACATCTCCAAGATAAGCCAAACTGATTGCCCTCACTACTTCAAAAAAGAGAATTAGATGGTCTGCTTTTTACCTCTGGTAAACAAGGTGGTGTTGCTTGGACACTCTGCACAGTGCACATAATTTTCGTATACTATATAGAGAGACAGCTTCCTACACTCACCAGACATCCTGTGCCACGGTGGGTGGAGGGCACTTTCAGTGCACCGTGCGGGGAAAGTAGGACAAGGGCCCCCTCCTCCTCTGATTTAGGCAGTCAGTTGTGGGACAGGTAGTCCCCAGCAAGGCACAGCAACAGAACCAAGCTCACAAGGCCCCCACACACTGCAGTAGATGGAGGGGCTTTTCTACAAGTGGCGCACAGAAACTTGGACACAGGACCCCCTCCTCAGATTCAGGTAGTCAGTTGTGGCACAAGTAGTCTCCAGCAAGGCCACAGCAGCAGAACTGGGCTCACCAGGTGTACCTTTTTATGATGAAGCATGTGCCTTCTTTTATGGATTTTAAAAACAATCTGAATACAGATCTTTGACTGACTGTCTGACCGATATGGGACATGTGGTGAAACCATCAAGAAAATATGGTTTTAAATATTTAAAGATTGCATTATGATTAACAAGCCTCTGGGATAGCGGAATATGCCCAGAGTGGAGATATGTGCTGTGTGTTATAAGTTGTTTTATGATATAAAATAATCTATATGTTCTTTCAAAGAAAAGCCTACAATTGATTAGACTTCTAGCCAACAGTCCTTGCATGGATTGGGAATGTTTAGACAGAATGTGGACATGATGAATAATTCAGATGCTTACATAAGGAGTTCATTCTCTCTTCCTCTTGCTAGTGGGTGGTTGAGTTTCGTCCACAACTTGACAAGATGAACATCTCCTTCAAAGTGGCACTTAAGTGGCATAAGTTTCAACTACATTTGCAACAGTAACACCGTTTCTGTGAAGCTGCCATCTGGAGATGATTGTGGAACCACAATGACAGTAAATGTTGCTTGGCCATGTAAAGAGGCAGCTAAATTTGATAATGCTATAGACAATGACACTCCAATGGATCACTTTGGGTACTGTGAATCTCATTCTAGCCCCACAGGAGATCATTCTAGATCCTGAAAAATTCTAGAACCTGGCACCACTGTTCCTCCTGCAATGTAGCTGCACCCAACAGATTTTGGTCCATGTTGTTAACATTTGTAAATACATCCTGACCTCCCTCCCTGCAGAAGATCCTGCCCCAGTCCTGTCAAAAAAGGCTGGTGCCCTTGACTGGGTAGCCACATATGTTGTCTGTGCTCAATGCAATTTAGTTGTAATGGTTGTGGTTGTCACAGGACCTGGACTGGGGTGGCCACAGATGGGGTTGTGGTGACACAGGAGTCTTGTGGGGGCAGAGAAGGCCCTGATGGGGGCAGGACTTTGCTGCCTGTAATAGTTATAGTGTCTTGATGGAGGAGGCTAGGCAAGAGACCCTAGCTACATAAACACTCTGGGCATAGCTGTTCTGCCAGAGGTTCTTCATTGGCAGGAGAGCTCTCCCACTGCAGGCTTTGCATGGTGTTTCTTCAGGCTGAGTCTGGTATTAATTACATAAGGGAACCCAGGAATCTCTAGGGGCCTGTGATAAGGTATCAATAGAAGAAACAATGGTCCCTAGTAACGAGTACGACAATGTTGGATAACCAAATTTCATTTTAATCAACAAACACAGTGAAAATGTTACCATAAAAACAATGACACAGTTGATGCTTATGCAAAAATGTGCTCGGTGCTCTTTTATAATTGATACACAGAAGTGATAAAGCATAATCTACATGTGTATCAGGACAACAACAAAAACACAACCTGTCAAAATGATATTGAAAGTATGAAGGGTCCATGTAAGTCAGTGGAGTTTCAAACCCTTCAAGAATACCGTGTCGGCATCAGGGCACAAGACAGTAGGGGAGCCCTTAAAGAGCTACAGCAATAGAGAAAATAAACAGCAACAAAGTTCCATGAGAATTATGACTTCAAACATGACACATATCACAGTATTAACTGCATATAGCTTAGGTCTTCAACTCACAGTAATGCGTGTAGAGTTCACAGCATAATGAGAGAAATGAGGAGAATAGGGATTAAAAAACGTAAGGTACGAGGACCCTGTGGGCACAAAATAAAATGGGCAGGGTGGTTAGCATGGCTTACCTTTACTTGAAATCAAATAAGGTGGTGATGGAAGAAATTTCTCAAAGTGACCATATGGACATGCTAGAATACCTCCTGAAAGCAGTAAGAGATGAGTTAATGACCTGTCAAGGTTGGTAAATAGGGGGGGCATCTATATCTGTTTGACAAAGATGTAATAAATACCTGTAGGGAAATGATGCGATCCACGTGGCAGGATACTGTGGCAATGGCAATATGCTGCCAATAGATACAAGTACAGCAGGGAATCCAAACAGTCTGTTTCAAAGATGCTTGTTACAAGATTGGAATGTAACGAGTATGACGGGGCGGTGCTAGGAAAAAAAAAGATAGGACTGGGATCAAGGAGATGGACAACCATGTTGGAGAAGACTTTAAAGCATTATTGAAAAGGATCGAAAACAAAGTAGGTGAGTTCAAGGTTAACACTGAGGGCTTCAAACTAAGAAAATCTGAAAAAGATATTGTGAACTTCAGTTTAGAGGTTTCTCCATACCTACATAAGGATTTTTATACAAAAGCAGAAAACACTAGCATTACAGAAATATCAGGGCCACAGTCACCTCATTAACTTTTCTGAAAGTTCATCATATTCCGATTCAAACGGCAATTCAGACACACACGAAGCAGGGTTCAACCCTGCAGTATGGGTATTTTTTAGGGTGAAGCATGCAGAGATGACGAGGAGAAAATATGTCAGACTCAAGGAACAGGGGGAAAAGATGCCTACTGAAGAATATACCAGTGGGAAAATTTGTTCTGAAGATATGACTTTGGGAATTGTTTGGTAATATGAATACCTTGGGCGGTGTGCCAGCTGTCTCCACACTCCCTGCCGGAGCCCTGGTAGGGGTTTTAGTCCCTGGTGTTTTCACCCTCTCCTGCCAGCCACTGCCTATCTTGGGATGTTTCTCCGGGGGTGGGCTGGCCGTGCCTTGGCTTCGCACCAAACTGGCTGCCCTGGTGGGTGGGGCACTCCACTGTCCATGGCAGGCTTTGATGACAGGGGCCGATTTTGTCGTGGCTGAGGTGCTGACTCTAGTCCTATGACATGGACGGGGTGGGGGAGTTGGTGGAAAGATGTTGAGTTTTGACAGGAAAAACGTTTTGGGAGCAGTGGGACGGGTAGGTGTAGTGGGTATGGGAGTGGAGGAAGAGGTTGTGGTTGTAGGAGGTGTAAGTCTGGTGGCTTTGGGTGCAGGTGCTTGGGCTGGAGGCTGCTGTGAGGTGAATGGCTGTTGGGTGGGTGGCTGCCTGCGTTTGTGTATCTTGGAAGGGGGGGCACAGACACACTGGGAGAGGACACAAGGGACGTTTAAATGGCAGTGGGGGTGGTGACTGCATGTGTGCGGGGTGTTCTGGTGTGTGTGCTGCTGAGGGACGTAGTGACTGAAGATGTTGTGCATGCAGGTGTGAATGGAGAGGTGACAGGGAGGGAGGAGGGAGACGTGGAGGAGGGGGACACAGTGGATGCAGTGGGTGTTGGTATGTCTGTATGTGGATGTTGCTTGTGTGACTGCCTGTGGGATGTGTGGATGTGTGGTGCTTATGTCTGGCTGAGCTTCCCTTGGGTGTTGAGGTGTGTGCAGGCTGGTCTGATGGTGTGTCTGGGGTAGGCAGAGGTACAGGTGATAGGGTATGGGTGGAGGAAGTTGGATGGGGGAGGCTAGAGACAGGGAGAATGGCTGCCATCAGTGTTGAGGCCAGAGTCTGGAACTATCGCTGAAGGGCCGCCTGACCAGAATGAATGCCCTCCAGGTATGCATTATTCTGGTGCACCTCCCTTTCTACACCCTGGATGGCATTCAAAATGGTAGACTGCCCAACAGTGAGCGTCCTCAGGAGGTCAATGACCTCCTCACTGAGGGCAGCAGGGGTGACTGGGGCAGGGCCTGAGGTGCCTGGGGCGAAGGAGATGCCCACCTTCCTGGGTGAGCGGGCACGGGACAAACGCTGAGGGGCTGCTGGGAGGGTGGTGCTGGTGCGGGGGTGGCGGCTGTACCTATTGTTGCGGGGGGCACAGATGTTGCCGCCACCACAAGGGAGCTCCCTTCAGAGGATGAGTCGGTGTCACTAATGTCTGCCCGAGTCCCTGCTGTGGAGCTCCCCTCGCCCTCCGTCCCACTGGTGAATTCGGAGTCCGTTGTGTGGCCCTCCATGGCCATGTGGGATGCAGCTCCCTCATGCTCCGATGCCACTTCTCCTCTGCCTGATGATGCTAATGCACACATGAACAGGAAGACCAGAAAAAAGGGGGGGGGGAACAGAATATAGACATGTTGAGTGGATGCATTGGCGACACCGTTGGTGGACAGGACAGACACAGAAGCCCCCTGCACTACGCCGCGCATTTGGGGTCGACTACTCAATCCCTGGGACATGGCCTACAAGCCTATGGACGACATCTGCACACATAGATGACACAGGGCCATGAATAGCTGTACTTGGCACCCTACAGAGGTGGGGGGCGGGGGCACAGGGCCATGCCTTACAGAGGGGCCTAGCCTATAGAAATCGCCCTGGCCTAGGGATACCCACAGCCCTCCTCCCCCACCCAGACACTTCCACTGCACGCAAAGTCAGCAGAATGAGAGTGTACTCACCCCCTTGTGTCTGCTGTGATGCCCTCACGCGCCCATCCAAATCGGGGTAGGCCACCGCCAGGATCCGGGACATCAGGTGGGTCAAAGTCCGACTGGCACCCCTCCCACGTTGGGAGGCCATCCCCAGCTGAGCCTCCACTGTCTTCCTGCTCCAGCGGCGGATGTCCTCCCATCTCTTCCGGCAGTGGGTGCCCCGTCTGTGGTGGACCCCCAGGGTCCGGACGTCCTTGGCGATGGCACGCCAAATATCGATCTTCTGGTGGGCGCTGACCTATATGAAATGTACAGGGGAGAAGAAAAGTCATTACCTTCTGCGCCCTCAATGTGAGTGGCCCCCCATCCCTACCCTTGCCATGTGGCACATGCTCTCACCGTCGTTTGATGCATGCCTCAATCGCTCCCCTCCCCCCCATCTTTCATCCACCCCACTCAACACAGGCATGGCCTATACAGCATGCTCCCAGTGTATTTACCTGTTTGTCTGGAGGACCATACAGTAGCGCGTACTGGGGGAGGACCCCATCCACAAGTTTCTCCAACTCCTCCGCAGTGAAGGCAGGGGCCCTTTCCCCAGTCGCATGAGCCATTGTCTTTTCCAGACCGAGGTCACAGCAGCACTTGCAGTGTAGGTCCTCTCCTGTCGAAGATCAGGTATCGAGTGATTAAGCAGATAGAAAATGGCAGTCACGTCCGCGGCGGTGCGTACCGCGACCGCCAGCTCACATCGTCATTGGCTCCTGAGACCCATATGGTTCAATGTTAACCAATGCTGCATTGCGCCGCGGTCTTCGACTGCCTACCGCCACGGTGTACAACGCCAGCGCAGACACCTCACATCCCATTGTCTCACTTTACAGGTCAGGCAGCCGCCATTTCATGGGCCCACATGGCTTACTTTTTACTGCGTCACACATACCTAGGCCCTGCATCAACACTCATACAAGCCATTCTATGGATTAAGAATCGTGTTCTGTGCAAGCTGTGGTTACGTACCTGTGGGTTGATTGACTCTGTGCTTGCTGTTGTCCTTCATAGGCACCGTCCGCTGGGACATGGGAGGAGATGGAGGCATCCTCCGGTGTACAGACCGCTGGTGGACCTGTCGACAATGGAGGAGAGACATGTCATACTGACATACAGGCTTGACTGTGCCACTATTCAGGAACTGTGTGCCCAGCTGGAGCCAGACCTGATGTCAGCTATCCGCCAACCCACAGGAATCCCCCCTCAAGTGCAGGTGCTGTTGGTGCTCCATTTCCTAGCAAGCGGGTCATTTCAAACAACAGTGGCCATATCATCAGGGATGTCCCAGCCTATGTTTTCCAAGGTGTTGTCCAGAGTGCTGTCTGCCCTGCTGAAACACATGCGGAGCTACATCGTTTTCCCTGAGGTGGGGGATTTGCCTACAGTGAAGGGTGATTTCTATGCCCTTGGACATATCCCCAACATCATAGGTGCCATTGATGGGACCAATGTGGCTTTGGTCCCCCCCCACAGGAGTGAACAGGTGTACAGAAACCGGAAGAGTTATCATTCCATGAATGTCCAGATGGTATGTTTGGCAGACCAGTACATCTCCCATGTTAATGCCAAGTTCCCTGGCTCAGTGCATGACGCGTACATCATGCAGAATAGCAGCATCCCTTACGTGATGGGGCAACTCCAGAGGCACCGTGTGTGGCTAATTGGTGACTCTGGTTACCCCAACCTGTCATGGCTACTGACCCCAGTGAGGAATCCCAGGACAAGGGCAGAGGAACGCTACAATGAGGCCCATGGGCGAATTAGGAGGGTGATTGAGCGGACCTTCGGCCTCCTGAAGGCCAGGTTCCGCTGCCTCCATATGACAGGTGGATCCCTATTCTACTCATCAAAGAAGGAGTACCAGATCATCGTGGCCTGCTGTATGCTTCACAACCTGGCTTTGCATCGCCAGGTGCCTTTTCTGCAGGAGGATGGTCCAGATGGTGGTGTTGTAGCAGCTGTGGAGCCTGTGGAGAGTGAAGATGAGGAAGCCGAAGAATACGACATAGACAACAGGAACACAGTAATACAGCAATATTTCCAATGACACACAGGTAAGAATACACACCGGCATACTACATGTACTTAAACACTACTACCTCTCTACTGTCTGTCGTTTTCACCCAGTGCATGGTAACTGAGTTGTGACTTTCCCTTATGATTTCAGAGATGTGGGCCCCACTGTGTGACATCTGCTTTGTTTCCCCATGGACTACAGCTGTGTGACATTGGTATGTTGACATCACAATGTAAATAAGCATTTTTGCATGGTAATGTCTGATACATTTGTTCAAAATCACAGCCAGACTCCTGATTGTTTTGTGCAATAACTGTGTTTATTTAAGTGCTCTATATTGGAGGGTGGTTGCAAATTGGTGAGGGGTGATGGTGGAGGAATGTCCATGGCAGAGTCCAGACTATTAGTATCACAGGTGCATTGTCCAAATGCCTGTGGAAAGTGGAGCAGGGGCAGTTTAAGGATGGACAGGGTGACAATGTGGGACAGTGGGATGACAATCAGGGTGGTATCCTTTCCTGGCGGGGGTCTTGGCATCTTACTCTGTCTTCTTCCTGGATCTCAGGAACCGCTTGCGGGGTTGTTCTCCTTCTGCAGGGGGTGGGGTGCTGGTGGCCTGTTGGTCCTGTGGCGGGGCCGCCTGTCCACTAGCGCTGGCGGAGGTGGTAGGCAGTTCTTAGTCCATGCTAGTGCCAGGGGCCCTTTGTGGTGCCACAGTGTCCCGCAATGTGGTGACTACCAGATTCAGCACCCCTACGATGGTGCCCAGGGCGGAACTGATGGTTCGTAGTTCCTCCCTGAACCCCAAATACTGGTCCTCCTGCAGGCGCTGGGTCTCCTGAAACCTGGCCAGTACCGTCGCCATCGTATCCTGGGAGCGGTGGTATGCTCCCATGATGGAGGAGAGGGCCTCGTGGAGAGTGGGTTCCCTGGGCCTGTCCCCCCCCTGTCGCACTGCAGCCCTCCCAGTTCCCCTGTTTCCCTGGGCCTCTGTCCCCTGGACCGTGTGCCCACTACCACTGCCCACAGGTCCCTGTTGTTGTTGGGGTGGTGGGTTAACCTGGGTGCCCTGTAGTGGTGGACACACCGCTGATTGACGTGTCCTGGGGACAGAGGTATGGGCCCGCTGGGTGGGTGCTGTGCTGGTGTTCCCAGAGGGGGGAAGGTCTGCTGTGGCCTGTGGCTGTCTGAGGGGAACCAACTGTCCCGAGGTCCCCGATGGGCCAGGCTGGTCATCTAGATCCAGGTCGACAGAGCTGCTGTCATCACTGTGGGCCTCTTCTGGGGGTGGAGTGGACATTTGTGGACCCTCCTGCGCGGTGACGTTGCGTTGGGGTCCTGCAGGGGTATAAAAGCATGATTATTGCATCTGTGTGTGCCATGGTGTGCAATGGGTGGGTGCCCGTGTACCCCAGTGCTTGCATTCCTGTGTGGGGGCTTTTGTGACGGTGGTTTGGGTGGGGTATGGGTATGTGCAGTGGGCATGCTTTGGTGATGGGTGTCCATGCTTTGTGGTCGCATGCAGGGCTTGGTGTTGGGATGCGTGGGTTGTGATGGTGAGACATTTGCAAGGAGTAGGAGTGATGGGGGTGAGGGTGAGGGTGGGGGTATGAGTTGGTATGCTGGTGGGGTGGAGGGGATGAAGTAGTGAAGATGAGACTTACCAGAGTCCATTCCTCCAGATACTCCGCCAAGGCCCTCAGGATGCAGGATCGCCAAGACCTGCTCCTCCCATGTTGTAAATTCTGGGGGAGGAGGTGGGGGTCTGCCGCCAGTCCTCTGCACTGCAATGCGGTGTCTGGATACCACGGAACGCACCTTCCCCCGTAGGTCGTTCCACTGCTTCCTGATGTCATCCCGAATTCTTGGGTGCTGTCCCACAGCGTTGACCCTGTCGACTATTCTGCTCCATAGCTCCATCTTCCTGGCAATGGACGTATGCTGCACCTGTGATCCGAATAGCTGTGGCTCTACCCGGATGATTTCCTCCTCCGAAAACCTGGGGTGTCTTTGCGTGCCATTGGGTGGTGTAGGTGATGTGTGGGGTGGATTATGTGGTGCTAAGTGTGGTGATGTGTATTGGTGTGTTGTGTGAAGTGCGTGGTAATAGTGCTGGGTGATGGTAATATGCGCGTCTGGGTGCTCGGTTCTCTACTTCTCTGTGCGTGGTCCCGATTTTTTAGGAGCGGGGGTTTGTGGGTGATGTGGGTGTGTGTTTTATATTTAATTGGGTGTGTGGGAGTGGTGTGCGTATGTGTATCAGGTGTGTGTATTTGGAATTGTCCAATGTGGCTGTGTTTTGTAAGTGTATGTGTATTTTGAGCGCGGCGGTGTGTACCGCCAATGGAATACTGCGTTTGAAAGACCGCCACGTGGATTCGTGGGTCGTGATACTGTGGGCGTATTTCTGTTGGCGTGACGGTGTCGGTTTGGTTATCGCCAGTTTATCGCTGGCCTTTGGTGTGGCGGACTTCTGTGGGTGTCTGTATTTTGGCGGTTTCCGTGTTGTGGGTCAGAATGACCTTGGCGGTTTACCGCGGCCGCGGCGGTACGTTGGCGGTCTTCTGAAAGCGGTATGCACCTTTTACGGCCAATGTTGGAATGACCACCATTGTGTATTATTTGCGGTGAAACGGGCTTTGTCTAAAGCCAATAAAAGTGGGCTTCTCTTGTTACCAAATGTGTAATAGAGTTGTGCAGTGGCGGCCCGTCCTTTAGGGCAGAGGGGCTACGCCCCCCCACCTTTTGCCCCTCATGAAGAGTGTCTGTCAGGCTGAACAAAGGTCAGCCTGGCAGACACTCTCCATGTTCAGCTCAGACAGCCAGGATTGAGACATGCCTGATTTGCCCACACTCCTGGCTGCCTGAGCTGAACTTTGCTGGGCTGAGGAGATCACAGCTACTATGGGCGTGACCTCCTCGGCTCAGCAAAGGTGCCTCGAGGCCCTCCCCTGGGTGACGAGGAAAGCGTCACCAATTGACACTCTCCCTGGGTGCTTCAGTTTAAGCCCTGAAGTGCCCCGGGTGAGTGTCAATCAGTGACACTTTGTCACAGAGTGGGGTGGGGTCAGCAGTCTCACTGACCCCATCCCACTCTGTGACGAGGCTGGGACTGCTGCCTTCCCTCATTGGCTGACCTAAGGTCAGCCAATGAGGGAAGGCAGCAGTCCCAACCCTCCTGGAGGCTGAAGGTAAGTGTGTGTGTATGTGTGTGTGTGATGTGTGTGTGTGATGTTTTAAATTGAATGTTTGGTGCGTGCGTGCATGTTTGAGTGTTTTGAGTGTTGTTAATGGATGTGCGTGCGTGTGTGTGTGAAAGAATGAGTGTGTGTGATCTTTTAAAATGAATGTTTGGTGCGTGCGTGCATGTTTGAATGGTATGAGTATTGTTAATGGATGTGCATGCGTGTCTGTGTGAAAGAATGAGTGTGAGTGTGTGTGTGTGTGTCCCGCCCGCCCCCCTCCTTCCTAAATCTGCCGGCCGCCACTGGAGTTGCGTTAAATAGTATTAAAGACATAGGATCTGATAACGACCTTGGCGGATGGGCTACTCTGTCACAAATGTGACTAATATCTTGTCCGCCATATTACCAGTTCCATTATATCCTATGGAACTTGTAAAACAGCGGCAGGATATCCGTCCTGTTTGTGACGGGGTATAATATCCACAAAGGTCATAATCAGGCCCATAATTTCTTTCTATTAGAATAAAATACCAATACACATTATTTGTATTCAATTATTGATATTATTTATAAAGTACAGTAAAAAAAAATACATTCCCAGAAAATGAGTTATCAGATATATTGGATGAGAAATGAATTATAGGTCTATGATTGTTTGAAAAGGGAGTTGCCAGACATGCAAGATGGAGGGCACCACTTGAAGACCCTCCACTGAGTACCTACGATTCACCTACAATTGTTCGACCTAGTGGCATAGCACCAACAGGAAGGCCTCTGAAGTGGGAACGTGTTAGACTTTTTGCCTTACGCAGGGTCATCCCTAGTCTTTTTGCCTCCTTCCTCCTGGTTTTTCTGACCTCTCGCTGTTGGCTCTAGGACTCTGAGCACTTTATCACTGCTGACCAGTGCTAAAGTTCAGGTGGTCTCCCATCTAAAGTTGGTATGATTGGCTTATACCTAATTGGCATATTTAGTTTACCTATAAGTCCCTTGTACAGTAGTATCTCTATACCCAGGGACTGTAAATTAAATACTACTAGTGGGCCTACAACGCTGCTTGCGCCACCCACTGAAGTAGACTTTCAAACCTGTCCCAGGCCTGCTAGTGCAGGGCCTGTGTGCGCAGTTTTCTGCTACAGGGACCTGGCATCTAAATTTACTTGCCAGGCCCAGAACTCCCCTTTTACTACATGTAAGTCACCCCTAAGGTACGCCCTAGCTAGCCCTATGGGCAGGGTGCCATGTATGTAGAAAGGCAGGACATGTGCCATATTGCATGGCCTGTCCTGGTAGTGACAAACAGCCTAACTTGGTGTCTCACTGCTGTGAGTGCTGCCTTCTCATAGGATTGCATTAGAAATGCCCTGCCTTATGTGTAAGGGGTATTGTCTGATTTATGAGGGGTAGCGTAGGCGTGTTTGGTATGGTTGTGATGGTGATAATAAATGCTGCTTACTGGTGTGGGTGTATTTTTTATTACTATTACAGAAATGCCACTTCTAGAAAGTGCGCATTTATCTGTGCTTATGACTCTGGTGTTTTGCAGCTTGACTCCAATCCACGTCTGGGCAGAGTGACAGTTGGGGCTTTGTGCATACTTTTCAGACAACCTGTACACAGGGAGGGTGGAGGTGTCACAGAGGTGCATCTACATACTGAATAGTCTTCCTGGGCTGAGAGAAGGGAGAGGCGGGGCACACCTACATTTGTAAAGGCTGTGCCCTGGCCTCACACAATAGGGTTGTTAACCCCCCACTGATGTTTGGAGCCTGTGCTGAAAGGAGAGAGGGGGCACTCCCAGAACCAGTTGTAACTGGCTGGAACCTCCTCTCCCTACCATGGTAAAACACTGTAAGAACTGACTATAAGTACAGGGGAATTTTCCCCACAATTTGAACATTCTTGGAACTTAAAACTGGACGCAGAACGCTGATGAATGGACTCACCAGGAAACCACCTTGGACTGCTGCTGCTGTGCTGACCTGTGACCTGCCTGGTCACTAGGAGGAACTGCCACTGCTGGTAACCCCTTGTGCTGGCCTGTAACTGGGCCCACCAGCCCTGTGCTTTTTCTTGTCTGGCTTGCTCCCAGGGGCAGGGTGCTGTGGCCCCTGACCCCTGCAAACGATCTCTGCAACTTTGCCCGAAGTGCTTTGACAAGGCGCTCTCTTAATTGCAGAGGACAAATCACCGCCGCAGCCCAGGCTGCAGATGGGGCCTTAGCGCTTTGAAAAGTGCTTTATTTTTGCTCCCCGATTCACCGCCACAACCCAGGCTGTGTAGGGGGCCATAGCGCTTTGAAAAGCTCCCCTTAATTGCTGCCCGAATCACTGCCGCAGCCCGGGAGGCTGCATTCTTGGAACGCGAGTGCCGCGCTCCTTCTAGTGCCCCCAGGGCACGAGAAAACCGACGCTTCAGAATCCGGAGCAAGCCTGCTCCTAGTGGTGCCCCCAGGGTAGGGATCGCTCTGAGGAGTGCCCCCGGGCACCGGCAGGCCAGCATGTTGTCAGAGCAGGAGGGAGAGGAGGACGCCTCTCCCTCGCCTGCTCAAGCCCCGGAGGGCTCTCCTTGAGCATGCGGGCGGGGCGGCAGCCTCATCGGAGGCTCGCCCGTGCCGCGGGCTCTCTGGTGGGCCCCCCTCGTGGGCCAAGGGCATTTGTGTAGGGTTCTCCCTCGGAGGCCCAGGGAGACCCCAGGAGTTTGCGGGTCCCCAGAGGGGCCCGTTCGCAAATCGGAGGGAGTGCGTGGCGCCCCCCTCCTTACTCCCAGGATTTCCCTGACCTGGGCCCCCCGGTGGAGGCCTAGGGGGGCCCCCAGTTATCACAGTCCCTGGAGGGGCCTGCAACAAAGTTGGAAGGGGTGCGTGACTGTAGGAAAGTACCATCTTGCCTGGCATGTTACCCCCATTTTTCACTGTATATATGTTGTTTTAGTTGTATGTGTCACTGGGACCCTGGTAACCCAGGGCCCCAGTGCTCATAAGTGTGCCTGAATGTGTTACCTGTGTAGTGACTAACTGTCTCACTGAGGCTCTGCTAATCAGAACCTCAGTGGTTATGCTCTCTCATTTCTTTCCAAATTGTCACTGACAGGCTAGTGACCATTTTTACCAATTTACATTGGCT
This sequence comes from Pleurodeles waltl, assembly GCF_031143425.1. NCBI lineage: Eukaryota > Metazoa > Chordata > Amphibia > Caudata > Salamandridae > Pleurodeles > Pleurodeles waltl. Next base: position 660,856,686 of record NC_090450.1, on the reverse strand, counting down.
TACTGGAACACCCTTATAATTCCCTAGTATATGGTACTGAGGTACCCAGGGTATTGGGGTTCCAGGAGATCCCTATGGGCTGCAGCATTTCTTTTGCCACCCATAGGGAGCTCTGACAATTCTTACACAGGCCTGCCACTGCAGCCTGAGTGAAATAATGTCCACGTTATTTCACAGCCATTTTACACTGCACTTAAGTAACTTATAAGTCACCTATATGTCTAACCTTTACCTGGTAAAGGTTAGGTGCAAAGTTACTTAGTGTGAGGGCACCCTGGCACTAGCCAAGGTGCCCCCACATTGTTCAGAGCCAATTCACTGAACTTTGTGAGTGCGGGGACACCATTACACGCGTGCACTACATATAGGTCACTACCTATATGTAGCTTCACCATGGTAACTCCGAATATGGCCATGTAACATGTCTATGATCATGGAATTGCCCCCTCTATGCCATCCTGGCATTGTTGGTACAATTCCATGATCCCAGTGGTCTGTAGCACAGACCCTGGTACTGCCAGACTGCCCTTCCTGGGGTTTCTCTGCAGCTGCTGCTGCTGCCAACCCCTCAGACAGGCAGCTGCCCTCCTGGGGTCCAGCCAGGCCTGGCCCAGGATGGCAGAACAAAGAACTTCCTCTGAGAGAGGGTGTGACACCCTCTCCCTTTGGAAAATGGTGTGAAGGCAGGGGAGGAGTAGCCTCCCCCAGCCTCTGGAAATGCTTTGTTGGGCACAGATGTGCCCAATTCTGCATAAGCCAGTCTACACCGGTTCAGGGACCCCTTAGCCCCTGCTCTGGCGCGAAACTGGACAAAGGAAAGGGGAGTGACCACTCCCCTGACCTGCACCTCCCCTGGGAGGTGTCCAGAGCTCCTCCAGTGTGCTCCAGACCTCTGCCATCTTGGAAACAGAGGTGCTGCTGGCACACTGGACTGCTCTGAGTGGCCAGTGCCACCAGGTGACGTCAGAGACTCCTGCTGATAGGCTCCTTCAGGTGTTAGTAGCCTTTCCTCTCTCCTAGGTAGCCAAACCCTCTTTTCTGGCTATTTAGGGTCTCTGTCTCTGTGGAAACTTTAGATAACGAATGCATGAGCTCAGCCGAGTTCCTCTGCATCTCCCTCTTCACCTTCTGATAAGGAATCGACCGCTGACCGCGCTGGAAGCCTGCAAACCTGCAACATAGTAGCAAAGACGACTACTGCAACTCTGTAACGCTGATCCTGCCGCCTTCTCGACTGTTTTCCTGCTTGTGCAAGCTGTGGGGGTAGTCTGCCTCCTCTCTGCACCAGAAGCTCCGAAGAAATCTCCCGTGGGTCGACGGAATCTTCCCCCTGCAACCGCAGGCACCAAAAAGCTGCATTACCGGTCCCTTGGGTCTCCTCTCAGCATGACGAGCGAGGTCCCTCGAATCCAGCGACGCTGTCCAAGTGACTCCCACAGTCCAGTGACCCTTCAGCCCAAGTTTGGTGGAGGTAAGTCCTTGCCTCACCTCGCTGGGCTGCATTGCTGGGAACCGCGACTTTGCAGCTACTCCGGCCCCTGTGCACTTCCGGCGGAAATCCTTTGTGCACAGCCAAGCCTGGGTCCACGGCACTCTAACCTGCATTGCACGACTTTCTAAGTTGGTCTCCGGCGACGTGGGACTCCTTTGTGCAACTTCGGCGAGCACCGTTTCACGCATCCTCGTAGTGCCTGTTTCTGGCACTTCTCCGGGTGCTACCTGCTTCAGTGAGGGCTCTTTGTCTTGCTCGACGTCCCCTCTCTCTGCAGGTCCAATTTGCGACCTCCTGGTCTCTCCTGGGCCCCAGCAGCGTCCAAAAACGCCAAACGCACGATTTGCGTGTAGCAAGGCTTGTTGGCGTCCATCCGGCGGGAAAACACTTCTGCACGACTCTCCAAGGCGTGGGGGATCCATCCTCCAAAGGGGAAGTCTCTAGCCGTTGTCGTTCCTGCAGTATTCACAGTTCTTCAGCCTAGTAAGAGCTTCTTTGCACCAACCGCTGGCATTTCTTGGGCATCTGCCCATCTCCGAGCTGCTTGTGACTTTTGGACTTGGTCCCCTTGTTCCACAGGTACCCTCAGTCAGGAATCCATCGTTGTTGCATTGCTGATTTGTGTTTTCCTTGCATTTTCCCTCTAACACGACTATTTTGTCCTTAGGGGAACTTTAGTGCACTTTGCACTCACTTTTCAGGGTCTTGGGGAGGGTTATTTTTCTAACTCTCACTATTTTCTAATAGTCCCAGCGACCCTCTATAAGGTCACATAGGTTTGGGGTCCATTCGTGGTTCGCATTCCACTTTTGGAGTATATGGTTTGTGTTGCCCCTATCCCTATGTTTCCCCATTGCATCCTATTGTAACTATACATTGTTTGCACTGTTTTCTAAGACTATACTGCATATTTTTGCTATTGTGTATATATATCTTGTGTATATTTCCTATCCTCTCACTGAGGGTACACTCTAAGATACTTTGGCATATTGTCATAAAAATAAAGTACCTTTATTTTTAGTATAACTGTGTATTGTGTTTTCTTATGATATTGTGCATATGACACTAAGTGGTACTGTAGTAGCTTCACACGTCTCCTAGTTCAGCCTAAGCTGCTCTGCTAAGCTACCATTATCTATCAGCCTAAGCTGCTAGACACCCTATACACTAATAAGGGATAACTGGACCTGGTGCAAGGTGCAAGTACCCCTTGGTACTCACTACAAGCCAGTCCAGCCTCCTACAGTGACGCCCCCCTTGTCCCCTGTATTGAGAGGACGTTGCCCCCCCCTCGTGAGGGCCGGTTGAGGCCTGGGGGTGGCCCCTAATGATCACGAGTCCCCAGGAGGGACTCAGTAAGGATCGGGGAGGGTGCGTGCTGCCCCTCTCCCTCTACAGTATCACAAGGCCCCCGTTTTGCGCAGGGAGCGCCGGGGGCCCCCTTGTTTCTGTTTCTTAGGCACGGGAGGTGCCTTTATCATCTACCAGGTATTTCAAAGGGACAATATATATCAGAAGTTCTTGTTAGAGACTTTATTGCATTATATATTGCCTACCTGTTTTTTGATGTTTTTGTGTGCATATGCAAATGTTCCTTCTATGGGCATGACTTGCTAACATGTTTCCCTAACTTGCCATATGTTTTCTAATGTTCCTACTATGGGCGTTTTATGATATTCTTATGACGTGTGTTCTAATGTAATAACGTGTTCACCTGACCACTAGTTATGTTGCAGAATACTGAGTAACCTGTGTGTATATGTGACTACTGCTAGTTTGCAGAGTAACTAATGTGTAACATTCTGACAACTGCTAAGGTGGCAGGATAGTACTAATATGTGATGTTTGGTCTGATAATTGCATTGTGTACAATACAGTATATTTTCATATAATCTGGTGTTGTGTTTCCTTTGTGGTGGGGATATTGCGTCACATGTGTTGTGTGTGTTGTGCAGACGCTTTACACATTGCCTCCAGGTTAAGCCTGACTGCTCGTGCCAAGCTACCAAGGGGGTGAGCAGGGGTTATCTTGGACGTGTAATTTCCTTGCCCTGACTAGAGTGGGTAAGTTCTGCCTGGCTGAGGTGCATACCCTAGCCAACCAGAAACCCCATTTCTAACAGAACGCATCAGGTCAGAGCACACTGGAGAGGGAGGACAGTGCAGTGCAGCACTTACTACTGATTGGAAGAACTGTTGCACTGGCCAAAATTGTGTCCCCCTGGAAGAAGCCCCGAAGACCACCTCAGTGGGAATCTGTACCAAACCCATGGCACTGACTGCAGTGGTTGTCCAGATTATTTCCAGGGTGCCAAACTGCTCCTGTTTGGAGGACTGGCTTTGGTGGGTTTCCAGGCCATGTGGAGGACAGAGGATGGGACTGTGCCTGCGCCATGTGCGCGGGTGAAGGAGGATCGAGGGTGGTTGCCAGGCTCATATGAGCACATCTGTCAGAGCAGAAGCTGTCCTCAAACTGCCCATGATTGAGAACTGAGGACAAAACCTTGTTCAGGAGGACCGGGGAACATGGGTCAGATAGCAGTGTTCTGAAACTACCCTAGAGAGGATATTCCATATGATATATAATACAGGCAGATTTGGGAGGCTGGGCTGGAGGTGGAACTCCTGCGCCAACACCTCAGAAGATAGACGATCGAGTGACGCATATGGTAAATACGATAGCCAGAACAGAGGCCCCAGTGCATACACTTACCTCCTATGTAACACAGCTCAAATATACTGTAGAGTGGACTATCTAAAACACATTATTAAGGAAGGTGAGGGCCAGTCTCAAATAAGTAACCTCCACTTTGTTGGGTGGCCAAAGGAGTGGAGGTGGCCAATCCGGAGCTTTTTCTGAACTTTTGACTGCCTACGTGGATGTCTGAAGAAGTCCTCTTTGTGTGCTTTGTTTTTGAATAGGCTCACTGATCACTTGCTGTGGGGTCTCCCTCTGGGGCCCAACCAAGATCCGTCTCGGCTTACTTTCTAAATTACAAAAGCAGGGATGCAATCCTGTATCACACTGGATCTACACAATGTCTGAGAGACTCAATATCTTTACAGCATATATTCTTCATGTATAACAACTGAGAACATTCCTTGCTGTGAAACCAAGGTTGAAAGCAATGCAGCTCACTTACAAGCTTTTATACCTGACAAACTTGAAGATTATTCAAAAACACACCTTTTCAAAACCCCACAGAACGTCTGGAACTCGCAAGAAGCATGGAGCTCTTGCAACATGCACTCAGATGTGTCCTGTCTGGCAGATCAGAGAGTATCAGGCATAGGATTCTGTCTCCTTGCAAAAGGCAGATGCTGGCATAGACAAAGCTCCAATAGGTAAGTGGCCCACAAATGAGTTGGAGAATAGTGACATTGAGAGGTATTAACTTCCAGATGCCTGTTGGGCCTCAGTGATGACCCCTGAAAACTGTGCATGATATCCTTTCCTGTAATCTGGGGGTTCATTCCCCTGGCTGCTGATTGATTGCAGTCAGAGGGACCATGCCAGGCATTGAATCTGTATGTTCTTTTCTGTATACTTAATGATGGGTCAGCAACAATTATCCTTTCTTATAAAGCACTTGGGGTGGAGAGGTCTACATGGGATAATGCTCTTTTTCCATCTGGTTCAGAGTTGGGATAGGGCAATAGATGCTTCACTACTAGAAGAATGGGGTGGGAGGATTTGCAGGAAAGAGTTCACATCGTTTCATTTTAGTTTATTTTCTCATTCAGTGCAACTTTCCTAGGGCCTCTGGCAGTCTGAAACCCGGATCGCCAGACCAGTGGGGAGGAGACCGCTGTGAGGCTGGTGGGCTCCTCCCCTGCCCCATTATAACATCATAAGGTGTCCACTGGGCTGATTGGCAGAAATATCAGAAATCAGAGGTTTCTACTAGTCAGCACACTGGAAACTGTGCGGCGGCATTGGCCTCGGACTTCAGAGGGTGCTGGGCAGGGAGGCCCTGCACTGCCCATGCTATAGTTGGTTGTGTGGCATTGCAGTCTCCTCCTCCCCGTGGCCACCAGCACTGGCTTTTGGCCAGCCTTTCCATGGTGAGGATCCCGCCATAGAAAGGCTGGTGGAAAGTGAAGTTGTGATCAGCATGGCGGTGTGCTTCAAACACTGCCATGGCGGAGCATGACTTCAACAGACACATACCCATCCGGATCTATGATCCTGATGGTGGTCCCCTGGTGTTCGGTCTGCCAAAGATGAAATATGGTGGTTGGGACTGTCTGGCGTGCGGCAGTCCCACCGTCACTGTGGGTTTGGCAGTCCTCTGACTACCAAACTCATAATGAGGCTTGTTAAACCTAACAGCCTCAGGAAGGTCATCCCCCAACTTTTTTCCTGCCTCCTTCCAATTTTCTGACCCTGTTTTTGCTAGTTTTAGGACTCTGCACACTTTCCCATTGTTGACCAGTTCATGTGCTCTCTCTCTTAAACATGGTACCATTGGCTCCTAACCGATTGGCATATTTAACTTACTTGTAAGCCCCCAGTAAAGTGCACTAGAGGTGCCCAGTACCTGTAAATTAAATGCTACTAATGGGAGCGTTGGTTGTTCCACCCACATAAGTAGCCCCTAACCATGTCTCAAGCCTGCCATTGCCAGACCTGTGTGTGCAGTTTTACTGCCACTTCGAACTGGCATTTAGAACTATTGCTGAGCCTTAAACTCCCCTTTTTCCACATATTTCACCTCTAAGATAGGTCCTAGGTAACCCATAGGGCAGGGCACTGCGTAAGTAAAAGGCAGGACATGAACTTATGTGTGTTTCACATGTCCTTGTAGGGGAAAACTCACAAATTTGTTTTTCTCTCCTTCGCTGTGGCCCTGTGCATTGGTATTTTTGACACACCCCAGGTACTGTGTGTCATAAGGATACAACCACTGGTTTTTAAGGATTGAGACTCATTTGAACCTTTAAAAAGTGATGTCTCGACTTGTGCATATTGGTTTTTGTTGTTTTGATCTTACTTTATTCAGATAAATATTATCTATTTTCCTAAACTAGTGTGGAGTACTTTTTGTGGTGTTTCACTGTTATTGTATGAGTTATTGCACACATACTTTACACCTTGTCTTCTAAGTTAAGCCTGCCTGCTCTGTGCCAAGGTACCAGAGGGTGAGCACACCTCTCCTGATTAGCGACTCAATTTCTAACAGGGCCCCTCATCTGAGATCCTGGAGGGAAGCTAATGGCCCCTCATGAAGACCCTCCCTGGCTCCTTCAAGCTGATATTGTGGAAACTGAGCTAAGTAACAAGATTATAATGGCAACCGTTTTACAACATGTCTTACATGTAATCATATTTTGGAACACATCTATTTGGTCACATCTGCATAACCCTAAGTTGTAACAGCTATAGAGGAGGCTACACTGCTAATTGGGACACAGCCATTCTTATCCACAGACACTTCCCACTACAAATTATGAGGATCCATACTGATAGATCGGGGAGATTCACTATGGCGAATGGTACCCTCAGGGGACACTAGATATTTGCTTTGATTTATACACCACCCACACTTGTGGAAAGTGTCCTAAAGCATTAAATACATTGCTCCATCAACTATTGGTGCGAATAACGATAGAGGGGATTTCAACTCTGTGATGGATCCTGATCTAGATACCAAAGGGATGGCCTGCTCCCTCAGGTCACACAAACTGGCTGAATGGGCACAATCCTAGGGGTGCTTTGACTAAATATTGAATAAAATATATAGTGATACAAAACATCGTGTCAAGAATATTAGGATGTCAAAATATTGTTGACAAGAATGTCAAAGGTTAAAATATAGTTTCAAGTGTGGTTTTTCATATTGTTGCAAACATATTAGTTTAGAAAATATTGTTGTATGTAAAATTATGTGTAAGTGCTATTTTTTATATAATGTATTGTACTGTGTTTGATATACATGTTTATTGTTTTTTATCGTTTTAGTAAGATAATTAAAAAATTATTAAATTGCTGACATTTTTTTTTTTTAGTTGTATTAATGTACACAATGATTTTATAATTTTGATAACAGTGGGATATAGGGGTTTTATGGGATAAGGTTGACATTTTTAAAAAGTGGATATTTTAATATGTTTTTAATGTTAATTATTTAAATACGCAAATACTGTAAGACGCTTAATTTATTGGTATAGTAATGATTTTGAAAAAGATTTTATAATTAAATGACATATATATTAAATTGAAAATCTATAATTTAATTATAAATATTTAAATACATGTGGTTTAAAAAATGTTTAAAAATACAAATATATAAAATAATTTTAATAACTTAATGGACTTCACTTTTTAAATAAAAATATATATTATGTTTGCGAAGAAAAGTTATTTTTTTCACATTTCTTATGTAGAAAATTGTCAGTGTACTTTTGAATTTACAAATGTTTTGACATTTTTGTTATTTTTGTTAATTTTGGATTATGATTTCTTTTTTTTTTTGATGGTTCAACATTCAGGAATTATTTTAAAAATATTAATAGGAATAAAAATATTGCTTTATATGTTAGCTTCAATATGAATATACAGATTTGTAGTTTTGGTTAATGTCCTCTTAATGTACATTTTAGTTTGTCATGATTTTGTACATACAACCTTTACTCTGTAGCAGCTTACATAAAATGTGTTAAATTGAAGTGGAAATAGTAATTTTCATTCCTTTATTGTTCAACACCTTCCCCAAATTGGTGTAGATTGGAGTGGGAGTATTAAATGGCATCCCTTCACAGTCAAAAACCTTCCTCAAATTAGTTTAAATTGGAGTTGGAATAGTAAGTGTCAACATTTTTATTTTCTACCTTCTCCAAATTGGTATTGATTGGTGTGGGAATAGTAAATGTCACCATTTTAGTATCCAGCACCTTCCCATACATGGTATAGGTTGGAGTGGGAGCAGTGCATGGCACCCCTTTATTATCCAACACCATCTCCAAATTGGTATAAATTGAAGTCTGAATCATAAATGTAATCCCTCAGGTGTCCAACATCTTCCCCAAATTGGTGTAAGCTGGAGAAGAAACAGTAAATGCAACATTTTTAGTGTCAAACACCTTCTCCAAATGGGTATAGTTTGGAGTGGGAATAGTAAATGTCACCTCTTAAATATCCAACATCTTCCCCAAGTTGGATTAGATTGAAGGGAGAATAGTAAATGTCACACTTTTAGTGTCCATCTCCTTTCCTAAATTAGTTTAAATTTGGGTGGGAATAGTAAATGTCACCCTTTTATTATCTAACACCTTCTCCAAATTGGTTTCAATTAGATTGGAGTGGGAATAGTAAAATTCACCCTTTCAAGTGTCCAACACCTTCCCAAACTTGGTGTAGATTGGAGTGGGAATCATACATTCCAGACATTTAGGTGGTCATTACAACCCTGGCGGTCGGTGCTAAAGCGGCGGTAAAACCGCCAAGAGGCCAGCGGGAAAAAAAATGGAATCACGACTGTGGCGGAAACCGCCAACAAAGACAGCCACTTTAACACTCCGCCCACCACGGCGGTACAAACAAACAGTGCGGCGGTCACCGCCAACAGACAGGCAGGAGACAATGTACCGCCCACAGTATCACAACAGTCCAATCCGCCACCTTTTCCGGGGCAGATTCACCGCTGATAAAAACACGGCGGAAACAGCCATTTCAAAGGGAAAACGCTCACCTCTACACACCCCACGAGGAACGAGGACACCATGGACACGGAACTCCAAATCCTTCCAGCCATAGTCTTCCTGCTCCTCTACCAGGAGCACGTACGCCCACGCAGAAGACAACGGTGAGTACTGCACCTACGACACAGGGAAAGGGGGAGGGAAAAAACAGTGACACACGCACACAACACCCCCACCCTCACCCACCTCAACACACACACTAATACATATCTATACATCACAGTTACACCCCCCAGACCCCATGGAAGAATGCAAAGACAAAAGGAAATGACTGTAACCAATGAAATATATTGAAATACAGCAATCAAAAATATATACACAGTAAAAACTATTGCATACACCAAATTTACAAGTCCAGGCATTGTACCAGGCATTGTCCGTGGACCACTGGGCCCAAAAAACATGGGCAAAGCTCACACCGGATACCTGACCAAAACGGAGAGAGCACTGCAGGGGCATCAGATAGCAAAACTACAGGCACCTCAGGGGGAAGGGAAGGGGGGGCACCTCAGCCGGATGAGTGCACAACGCCATATCCACGAGGGGGCTCCATGCCCACTGTTCCATCCTGGGGAGTGCAAAGCCACAGTCTCACAAGTCTCTACAGTGGGTGGGTTTCCCACTGTTCCATCCTGGGGAGTGCAAAGCCACAGTCTCGCAAGTCTCTACAGTGGGTGGGTTGCCCACTGTTCCATCCTGGGGAGTGCAAAGCCACAGTCTCACAAGTCTCTACAGTGGGTGGGTTGCCCACTGTTCCATCCTGGGGAGTGCAAAGCCACAGTCTCTCAAGTGGATAAGAGTCTCCACTGGTTCTGGAGGGTGCCTGTTGGCCAGAGTGCTTCTTCCTGTGCAGGAATGAGGTAGTGGATGCATGTCTCCACTGGTTCTGGAGGGGGCCTGGTACCCAGAGTGCATTGTGCAGCCCTGTCCGACACAGATGCGGCACTGCCCCTGCCGTTCATGGGCCAGCGCGGCGTGAGATGGCGGTCCCCTGTTCAGCGGTGCTTGGGATAGCCGTGCCCTGTTCAGTGGTGCTTGGGATAGCCGTGACCTGTTCAGCGGTGCTTGGGATAGCCGTGCCCTGTTCAGCGGTGCTTCAGATGGCGGTCCCCTGTTCAGCGGTGCTTCAGATGGTGGTCCCCTGTTCAGCGGTGCTTCAGATGGCGGTCCCCTGTTCAGCAGTGCTTGGGACAGCCGTGCCCTGTTCAGCGGTGCTTGGGATAGTCGTGCCCTGTTCAGCGGTGCTTCAGATGGCGGTCCCCTGTTCAGCGGTGCTTGGGATAGCCGTGCCCTGTTCAGCGGTGCTTCAGATGGCGGTCCCCTGTTCAGCGGTGCTTGGGATAGCCGTGCCCTGTTCAGCGGTGCTTCAGATGGCGGTCCCCTGTTCAGCGGTACTTCAGATGGCGGTCCCCTGTTCAGCGGTGCTTCAGATGGCGGTCCCCTGTTCAGCGGTGCTTCAGATAGCGGTCCCCTGTTCAGCGGTGCTTGGGATAGCCGTGCCCTGTTCAGCGGTGCTTCCGATGGCGGTCCCCTGTTCAGCAGTGCTGGCCATGCCGGGGTGCTCATGTGCCATCTGGCCTGGGCCTGGCAGGGCCCTCCTGCCCACCTGTCCTGTGGGTGCCGGGGCCCTCCTGGGCAGCTGTGCTGGGGATTTTGGTGGCCTCCTGGCCAGTTGGGATGGGGCTTGCGGGGCCCTCCTCGCTAGCTGGGCTGATGGCAGTGTTGTCGGGCGTGCTGCCCTTCCTGCTTCCTTTCCTGCTCTCCTGTGGCCCTTCACCACCTTGGCCGGTGTCCCAGCTGCCTCGACACTCCTGCCGGTAGCCCTGGTAGGGGTTTTTGTCCCTGGTGTCTTGACCCTCTGCCGCCGTGCACTGTCAATTTTGGGATGTTTCTGAGGGGGGGGGCTGGCTGTGCTGTGGCTTCGTACCAGACTGGCTGCCATGGTGGGCGGTGCACTCCAGTGACCATGTACGACATGCACCACCGGGCCCGGTGATGTAGTGGCTGAGGTGCTAGCTCTGGGCCTATGACATGGACGGGGTGGGGGAGTTGAGGGAAAGAGGTTAAGTTTGGAGAGGAAACATTTTTTGGGAGCAGTGGGACGGGTAGGTGTAATGGTTATGGGAGTGGAGGAAGAGGTTGTGGTTCTAGGAGGTGTAAGTGGGGTGGCTTTGGGCGCAGGTGCCTGGGCTGTAGGCTGTTGTGAGGTGGATGGCTGTTGGGTGGGTGGCTGCCTGCATTTGTGTATCTTGGGAGGGGGCGGCACAGACACACTGGGAGAGGACACAGGGGACGTGTAAATGGCAGTGGGGGTGGTGAGTGCATGTGTGCGGGGTGTTCTGGTGTGTGTGCTGCTGAGGGACGTAGTGGCTGAAGATGCTGTGCATGCAGGTGTGAGTGGAGACAAGACTGGCAGGGAGGAGGGAGACGTGGAGGAGGGGGACACAGTGGAGGCAGTGGATGTTGGTATGTCTGTATGTGGATGCTGCTTGTGTGACTGCCTGTGGGATGTGTGGTGCTCATGTCTGCGTGAGCTGCCCTTGGGTGTTGAGGTGTGTGCAGGCTGGTCTGATGGTGTGCTTGGGATAGGCAGAGGTACAGGGGATTGGGTCTGGGTGTAGAAAGATGGAGGGGGGAGGCTAGACACAGGGACAATGGCTGCCATCAGTGCTGAGGCCAGAGATTGCAGGGTTCGATGAAGGCCAGCCTGACCAGAATGAATGCCCTCCAGGTATGCATTACTTTGGTGCACTTCCCTTTCTACACCATGGATGGCATTCAAAATGGTAGACTGCCCAACAGTGAGCGACCTGAGGAGGTCAATGACCTCCTCACTGAGGGCAGCAGGGGTGACTGGGGCAGGGCCTGAGGTGCCTGGGGCGAAGGAGATGCCCACCTTCCTGGGTGAGCGGGCACGGGGCAAACGCTGAGGGGCTGCTGGGAGGGCGGTGCTGGTGCGGGGGTGGCAGCTGTACCTGTTGTTGCGGGGGCAGAGATGTTGCCGCCACCACAAGGGAGCTCCCATCAGAGGACCAGTCTGATCCACTAATGTCCGCTCGTGTCCCCGCCGTGGAGCTCCCCTCGCCCTCCGTCCCACTGGCGAATTCAGAGTCGGTAGTGTGGCCCTCCATGGCCATATGGGATGCAGCTCCCTCGTGCTCCGGTGCCACTGCTCCTCCGCCTGATGATGCTAATGCACACATGAACAGGAATACCACAAAAAGGGGGGGGGAAACAGAAGAAAGACATGTTGAGTGCATGCATTCCTGCTACCGTTGGCGGACAGCACAGACACAGAAGCCCCCTGCACTACGCCGCGCACTTGGGGTCCACTTTGCAATCCCTGGGACATGGCCTAGAAGGCTATGCACGACATATGCACACATAGGTGACACAGGGCCATAAATAGCTGTACTTGGCACCCTACAGAGGTGGGGAGCGGGGGCACAGGGCCGTGCCTTACAGAGGGGCCTAGCCTACGGAACTCGCCCTGGCCTAGGGATACCCACAGCCCTCCTCCCCCACCCACACACCTCCACAGCGCGCAAAGTTAGCAGATTGTGAGTGTACTCACCCCCTTGTGTCTGCTGTGATGCCCTCATGTGCCCATCCAACTTGGGGAAGGCCACCGCCAGGATCCGGAACATCATAGGGGTCAAGGTCCGACGGGCACCCCTCCCACATTGGGAGGCCATCCCCAGCTGAGCCTCTGCCGTCTTCCTGCTCCAGCGGCGAATGTCTTCCCATCTCTTCCGGCAGTGGGTGCCCCGTCTGTGGTGGACCCCCAGGGTCCGGACGTCCTTGGCGATGGCACGCCATGTATCCGTCTTCTGGTGGGCGCTGACCTATATGAAATGTACAGGGGGAGAAGAAAAGTAATTACCTTCTGCACCATCAATGTGATTGGCCCCCCATCCCTACCCTTGCCATGTGGCACATGCACTCACCGTCGTTTCAAGCATGCCTCAATCTCTCCCCCCCCCCATCTTTCATCCACCCCACTCAACACAGGCATAGCCCATACAGCATGCTCCCAGTGTATTTACCTGTTTGTCTGGAGGACCGTAGAGTAGCGCGTACTGGGGGAGGACCCCATCCACAAGCTTCTCCAACTCCTCCGATGTGAAGGAAGGGGCCCTTTCCCCAGTCACATGAGCCATTGTCCCTTCCAGACCGAGGTCACAGCAGCACTTTCAGTGTAGGTCCTCTCCTGTCGAAGATCAGGTCTCAAGTGAATTAACAGAGAGAAAATGGCTGTCACGTCCGCGGCAGTGCGTACCGCGACCGCCGGCGCACATCGTCATTGGCTCCTGAGACCCATAGGGTCCAATGTTAACCAATGCAGCATTGCGCCGCGGTCTTCGACCGCCTACCGCCACGGTGTGCAACGCCAGAGCAGTTACCTCACAGCCCATTGTCACACTTTACAGGTCTGGCAGCAGCCATTTCAGGGGCCCACATGCCTTACTTTTGGTACTGCGTCACACATACCTAGGCCTTGCATCCACACTCATACAAGCCATTCGATGGCTTAAGATCCGTGTTTTTTAAAAGCTGGGGTTACGTACCTCTGGGATGTTTGACTCTGTGCTCGCTGTTGTCCTTCATAGGCACTGTCCGCTGGGACATGTGAGGAGATGGCGGCATCCTCCGGTGTACAGACCGCTGGTGGACCTGTCGACAATGAAGGAGAGACATCTCATCCTGACATACAGGCTTGACCGTGCCAATATTCTGGAACTGTGTGCCCAGCTGGAGCCAGACCTGATGTCACCTATCCGCCATCCCACAGGAATCCCCCCTCAAGTGCAGGTGCTGTCAGTACTCCATTTCCTAGCAAGTGGGTCATTTCAAACAACAGTGGCCATAGCATCAGGGATGTCCCAGCCTATGTTTTCCAACGTGTTGTCCAGAGTGTTTTCTGTCCTGCTGAAACACATGCAGAGCTACATTGTTTTCCCTGAGGTGGAGGATTTGGCTACAGTGAAAGGTGACTTCTATGCCCTTGGACATATCCCCAACATCATAGGTGCCATTGATGGCACCCATGTGGCTCTGGTCCCCCCCCCCACAGGTGTGAACAGGTGTACAGAAACCGGAAGAATTATCATTCCATGGATGTCCAGATGGTATGTTTGGCAGACCAGTACATCTGCCATGTGAATGCCATGTTCCCTGGCTCAGTGCATGACGCCTACATCCTGCGGAATAGCAGCATCCCTTATGTGATGGGTCAGCTCCAGAGGCACCGTGTGTGGCTAATTGGTGACCCTGGTTACCCCAACCTGTCATGGCTACTGACCCCAGTGAGGAATCCCAGGACTAGTGCAGAGAAACGCTACAATGAGGCCCATGGGCGAACTAGGAGGGTGATTGAGCGGACCTTCGGCCTCCTGAAGGCCAGGTTCAGGTGCCTCCATATGACAGGTGGATCCCTATTCTACTCACCAAAGAAGGTGTGCCTGATCATTGTGGCCTGCTGTATGCTTCACAACCTGGCTTTGCTGTCGCCAGGTGCCTTTTCTGCAGGAGGATGGTCCAGATGGTGGTGTTGTAGCAGCTGTGGAGCCTCTGGAGAGTGAAGAGGAGGAAGACGAAGAAGACGACATAGACAACAGGAACACGGTGATACTGCAATATTTCCAATGAACAGAGGTAAGAATACAAACCGGCCTACTACATGTACTTAAACACTACTACCTCTGTACTGTCTGTCCTTTTCACCCAGTGTATGGTAACTGAGTTGTCACTTTCCCTTACAATTTCACAGATCTGGGTCCCACAGTATGACATCTGCTTTGTTTCCCCATGGACTACAGCTGTGTGACATTGGTATGTTGGCATCACAATGTAAATAAGCATTTTGGCACTGTAATTACAGATAACTATATTCACATTCACAGACAGACTCCTGATTGTTTTGTGCAATAACGGTGTTTATTAAGGTGCAAATTATTGGAGGGGGGTTGTAAATTGGTGAGGGGTGATGGTGGAGGAATGTCCATGGCAGAGTCCAGTCTATTAGTCTCACAGGTGCATTGTCCAAATGGGTCTGGGGAGTGGAGCTGGGGCCGTTTAAGGATGGACAGGGTGACAAAGTGGGACAGTGGGATGACTATCAGGGTGGTATCCTTTCTTGGCGGGGGTCTTGGCATCTTACTCTGTCCTCTTCCTGGATCTCAGGGACCGCTTGCGGGGTGGTTCTCCTTCTGCAGGGGGTAGGGTGCTGGTGGCCTGTTGGTCCTGTGTCGGTGCCTCCTGTCCACTAGCGCCGGCGGAGATGTTGTGCAGTTCTTGGTCCATGCTAGTGTCAGGGGCCCTGTGTGGTGCCACAGTGTCCCTCAAAGTGGTCACTACCAGATTCAGCACCCCTACGATGGTGCCCAGGGCGGAGCTGATGGTTCTGAGTTCCTCCCTGAAGCCCAAATACTGTTCCTCCTGCATGCTCTGGGTCTCCTGAAACTTGGCCAGTACCGTAGCCATCGTCTCCTGGGAGTGGTGGTATGCTCCCATGATGGAGGAGAGGGCCTCGTGGAGAGTGGGTTCCCTGGGCCTGTCCCCACCCTGTCGCACAGCAGCCCTCCCAGTTCCTCTGTTTCCCTGGGCCTCTGTCCCCTGGACCGTGTGCCCACTGCCACTGCCCCCAGGTCCCTGTTGTTGTTGGGGTGGTGGGTTAACCTGGGTGCCCTATAGTGGTGAACACACTGCTGCTTGACGTGTCCTGGAGACAGAGGTATGGGCCCGCTGGGTGGGTACTGTGCTGGTGTTTCCAGAGGGGGGTAGGTCTGCAGTGGACTGTGGCTGTGTGAGGGGAACCAACTGTCCTGAGGTCCCCAACCGGCTCGTCATCTAGATCCAGGTCGACAGAGCGTCAGTCATCACTGTGGGCCTCTTCTGGGGGGGGGAACGGACATTTGTGGACCCTCCTGTGCGGTGAAGTTGTGTAGGGGTCCTGCAGGGGTATAAAAGCATGATTATTGCATCTGTGTGTGGAATGGTGTGCAATGGGTGGGTGCCCGTGTCCCCCAGTGCTTGCATTCCTGTGTGTGGGCTTTTGTGTCGGTGGTTTGTGGGGGGTATGGGTATGTGCATTGGGCATGCTTTGGTGATGGGTGTCCATGCTTTGTGGTCGCATGCAGGGCTTGGTGTTGGGATGGGTGGGTTGTGATGGTGGGACATTTGCAAGGAGTAGGAGTGATGGGGTGAGGCTGAGGGTGGGGGTATGTGTTGGCATGCAGGTGGGGCGGGGGGGATGAAGTAGTGAAGATGTGACTTACCAGAGTCCATTCCTCCAGGTACTCCGCCGAGGCCCTCAGGATGCAGGATCGCCAAGACCTGCTCCTCCCATGTCGTAAATTCTGGGGGAGGAGGTGGGGGTCCGCCGCCAGTCTTCTGCACTGCAATCCGGTGTCTGGATACCACGGAACGCACCTTCCCCCGTAGGTCGTTCCACCTATTCCTGGGGTGTCTTTGCGGTGCCATGGGGTGGTGTTGGTGATGTGTGGGGTGGAATGTGTGGTGATAAGTGTGGTGATGTGTATTGGTGTGTTGTGTGAAGTGCGTGGTATTTGTGTGGGTGATGGTAATATGTGCGTCTGGGTGCTCAATTCTTCTATATGGTCTCTCTCTCTGTGCGTCATCCTGATTGTTTTGTGGTGGGGGTTTGTGGGTGATGTGGGTGTATGTTTTATATTGTATTGGGTGTGTGGGAGTGGTGTTTGTATGTGTATCAGGTGTATGTATTTGGAATTGTCCAATGTGGCTGTGTTTTGGAGATGTGTGTGTATTTTGAGCGCGTGTGTACCACCAATGAGATACCGCGGTTGAAAGACCGCCACGTGGATTTGTGTGTCGTGATAGTGTGGGCGTATTTCTGTTGGCGTGACGGTGCCGGTTTGGTTATCGCCAGTTTATCGCTTTCCTTTGGTGTGGCGGACTTCTGTGGGTGTCTGTATTTTGGCATTTTCCGAGTTGTGGGTCATAATGACCGTGGCGGTTTTCAGCGGCCGCGGCGGTGTGTTGGCGGTCTTCTGCACGGCGGTAAGCGGCTTTTACCGCCAATGTTGTAATGACCCCCTTAGTATTTAACACCTTCTCCAAATTGGTATTGATTGGGGTGGGCATAGTAAATGTCATCATTTAGGGACTGATTTAGAAATTAGTGGACAGGTTACTCCATCTCAACAGTGACAGATATCCAGTCCGCTAAAATCAAAATCCCATTATGGCCTATGAGATTTAGGGCCTGATTACATGTTTGGCGGTTGGACCACCAGACCTCCATAGTGGCAGCCTCCAAAGACTGCCATATTACGAGTTGGCAAGTAGGACTGACAAAAGCCAGCCAAAAAACCAACACCACCAGTACTTTGGAGGGCAGGAAATAGGCACGTTGACCACCGGCACCGACAGCCCGTTAACCAACCCCCAAACCTATTACAAGTAAAAAGTTACTGTGGTGATCCACCAATGGTGGTCGGAACACGGCGGTTCACGCTCACCAAAGTAAAACACAATATTGGATGGATATGAAAACAACACAGCTGGCACACATTGCCACACCCGACACACCTGCAAGCCATGCTATATAATACACCCCTTCACACACCACAATCCTTTGTATCCACAACGCCAAATACTGAAGCCAGGGTGCATTATTAAAAATGATAAAACCAAAGAATTGGCACCCTAACATCTTTCACTAAGTACATATCCCACACCCCCAACGCACATCTATCACATCCATTTGTTTCTCACTGCTCCATTTACTCACCATCACCTGTTTAATTCTCACCACCTATCTTTTTTTTATCACCACCATGTCACCCCAGAAAAATCCCTGATTCAATGAAGTTAAGTTAAGAGTCATGGTGGATGAAATCATTAGAGTAGAGCCGCACCTCTTTGGAGCCCAGGTCCAGCACACTCCTATTGCCAGGAAAATGGAAATGTGTCAAAGGATAGTCAACAGAGTGAATGCTGCAGGCCCCATCCCTCCCACAAGGGATGACATCATGAATAGTTGGAACGACCTCAGGGGGAAGGTCCATTCGATGGCATCCAGGCACCAGCTACATGTCCAGAAGACTGGCAGTGGGCCCTCACCTCTTCCCTTGCATCTCACATCCTGGGAAGAGAAGGCCTTAGCCATCTTGCATCCTGAGGGCCTGACAGGAATACATGTGGGAGTGGAGCTGGGTAAGTCACAACAACAAAATATCAGCAAAATGTATTGCCATGCATGCTCATTGATTATCTTTTGCCAACTTCACTGTCAACCCTCTCAAAAGCCCAGTGTCCACCTGTCAATAGACCCCTGCCTGGCCCCCTACATGTGAATTAGACTCACCTAGGGCAACAACATCTCTGTATAGTGTGTGTAGTACAAGGATTGACAGTAGTACAATTCCCAGCAGGCACTGTTCCATCATTACAAAAACCTAAACAGTATATCCTACTCAACATTACCCTGATTGTCACCTCCATATCGGAATGTACTCCCCTGAGAGGATGACATCTGTATACTCTGTGGGTAGAACAGACACTTACAAGAATGTTAAGGCCAAGAGACACTGCCACTGTCACTACACTCAGCCACCACAGTGTCCTTTTCTCTAATGACCCTTGTTCCTCTACCCAACCTTTGAGCTGTACTCATCTGAGAGGATGACATCTGTATATTGTGTGGGTAGGACAGACACTGACAGGAATGCTAAAGCCAGGAGGCACTGCTACTGTCACTACACTCAGCCACCATAGTGTGTTCTGCTCAAATTACCCTTCTCCCTCTACTCAGCCTTTGAACTGTACTCACCTGAGAGGATGACGTCTGTATGCTGTCTGTAGTACTTGGAGTCACATGACTGCAGATCCCAGGAGGGCCAGTACCTGTACCTCCAACAACCAGGTCAGTGTGCATAGGACATGTGCATCTGTCTGTGAACTCACAAGGGAAACGTACCCACCTGGGAGGGACCACAGTACATATCATGGTGCACTCTGTGATGTGGCTAAACGCGTAGATTCATCTTGAGCAGCTATGCCAAGATTAAAATATTGTGGACAGGAAGGAAAGCTCAACCTGTGTGCCAAAATATTTTGAGACAGATCAAAGGCCTCAAATGAATGCTATTGGCAGCAGACACATTCACAATGCACTGGCCACATGATGACAAATATCACATATACAACAAGGTTCTGGGTCTGCCTGCGTAATAGTCAACTAGGTCTCAAAATGGCCTAAACCACATCATGCCCAGGCACTATTTCGCCTGCACTGCTAGCAACAAATGAGTCTATAAACATCCTTCCAAGGGCTAATGAACTCAGACATTCTGAAGCTAGTTGATTGAAATGGAATTGGTGTGTTAACCAAATGTCAAGTCAATACAACTGATAGCATGTGTACCTGTCACATAAGGGAAATCTGAAAAAACAATGTGTACATGGTGTTAGTAAAATGTCACTGTTTACTATTGGAAGCAAATGTCACAATACAGCCTTTAACATTGTATGCCTCACATCAACAGGTCTAGCTGCCACTGTAGTGAATCCTAGTTTGTTTTAATGGGATACAGGAGTTAGCTTAGCCTTTGGCTTGCAGACTCGTCCCCCCGCACCTAGTGACTTTTACCCTACTTAGCTTGCTCTGTTTTACCGCAATTATTTAATTCAATCTTTTAAGATGGCTACCTCGTTTTTAGTTAGGCCCATGTTTTAGTTTTGCGTTATCAGTGCCACCATGCTAAGGCGTCAATATCAAGCGACAAAGATGTATGTGTTCACTTTAGGTACTTTCCCTCTTCAAGCTTTCGAGGGAATTGTTTATATAAATTACCGTCACAAGCATGTCTTGTCATCTCATGTCATTTCATGTTATTGCAAGATGGTGGGGGGCTTCATATAAATGCCTCTTGTCTTTACCATTCTGTTTCTTGCACATCATCCTAATCATTGCAGCCCTTACAACTTATCGCAGATTGTAGTTTTGCTAAATAAAACCGATTGAATATTTACTGCATCTTATTCATTGCCTATGTTTGATTAAGACATGGTGTTTATGTGAGAAAGGGATAATCTCCGTTTAACCACAATACTCCCTGAGATGTCACATTCTTGAGTCCATGTGTAAAGGCTGCCACAAATCACCTTTTACTGTTTAAGATTTTGGTGAGGTGCTGCTTATGAGCCGGGAGGGTTGGGACGACATTTGCAACTTGTTGTAGGACTGGCATATTCGCCTACAAACATAACTACTGTCCTCCTTAAACCACCAGTCTTGTCAGACGAAGAGTCAAACTGCAACACCACTGAGAATACTGAGCCCACTGAGGAGACTGTCACCACCCCCATGGATTAAACCTTCTGTGAGGACACAACTCCTCGATGTCTGGACATTGAGGACAGTTCTGGCCCATCGGGCACCCTGGTCAGATGACATGAGTGAGCCTCACCATGACCACATGAACTCCTCTCAGCCCCATTGTTCCGAAATTTCAGACAGACAGCCACCCCCAAACCTGTATCCCAAGGACTGTGACAATTATCTTGTGCCTCCCAGTCCAGGATCCTGACTCACAGCAACACACCTCTGATAATAATGGTCCTGGAACCAGTGGTGGGGGAAAGCTGTGCCAAGGGTGCAGACATGTGGGGGTATGGTGCATGGGAGGGAGGATGTGGACCTGAAGCATGAGGTAGCCAGGACACCATCAGCTAAGCTGTGGGAACCTACCAATAATCCCAAGGCATGATGGGCCAGGTACTTGCCAAAGTCAGGGGGACCAAGCCAATGCAGAGGGACTTCCATTGTGAGACTCTGGAAAAATGGGAGGCCACCAACAATATCCAGAACTCCCTAACAGGGGTGATCAGAGAGATCAGCAATACCCTGATCAGGGAACATGAGCAAAACCAGCCCTTTGACCAAGCAACACCAGCCTGTTCAACATCTGTGGCACCCACTGGAAGGGATGCCCTGTTGGGAACAGCACCTGCCTCAGGCACCCTCCAACTCTGTAATAGCAGATCCCCACCCCGCACAAACGGGGACATCTACACACGACTCCAGGAGGTACGGATGGCAAGGCATCAACCACTGCCAGAAAGTTACTTGTTCCTGAATGAACTCCTTTGTGTGCCACGGACTCACTCTGTTGACTGTTCTTTAACCACTTTCCATTTTCCATGGTTGTAGGACACCTGACTTTGAACTTCAAATGTTGTGGCATCTACTAATTTTATTTTACCCACCATGACCGATCCCTTTTTTAGAGTCTCAAAATTATATTCTGTTCATATGTAAATAAACACACCTGTCACAAAAACACTGCCTAGTACCATGTTTTCTACATTTTGAAATGTTTAATTGTAAACCCATGTGATGCACAAGAGGAAGGCATACGATAATAATGGAAGGAGGTGTATGTCTCAGGTAATGTCATGCTGAGAAGAATTAGCAGCCCAATAACACAATTGTCTGTTCACACCAAACATTTTATTGCACATTACAGCACATAGGCAGTTAAAATATCTGGACTGTCATTGCCAAGAATGGCAAAACAATCTTGAGTCAGGCTAGAAATCATGAAGATACCGTCCCCTAGACTGCAGAAGGAATGGCTTTGTCAGACCTTGTCCCATAGAATAAGCTAACAAACTAGTGTATCTTGTCACTAGCTGGAGCCTTATCACGTACGAAAACCATGTCTGCCAACTTAACATACTCTATGGTACAGAGAGAAGTACAACACACCCTGATCATTGGTCCGTCCTATTACAATGAGGAAGCATAAGGTGACATGACACAAACCTATGTCAGAGTAGTGGCACAGGCACTGTAACCTGCAATGAGGAAACACATCAACAGCTACACAAAGTTCATACAGGATCACTGTCAACTCAACTCAATGTGAAGGAAGAATGCATGCATTGCACTGAATGACATGTTTAAAGGGCACATGATCACAAAGAAGACAATTGGACCAACTCACAACATCAAACAAATGTATTGTGCTCTTCAGAATTCTGTCCACCCTCTGTCCAAGTTGCTTTGGCACAGGACTTGTACACCCCATATCAGTGACCAACATTACCTGGATCAATCCATGTCCACTTCATATGTCAGAACAGCAACAGATACCTGCCAATGTCACAACTCAGAAATGCCCACATGAGGATGGCATGGGGAAGACACCTGGATAAAACACAATGCAAGGAGTGTAGCCAGGAAAAATTATACATACGATCCAACCCACATATCAAACCTGTAGTTCCACTCACATTTCAATGAAACTGACACAAACAAAGCATCAAGGTAGCAACATTTCCAAGTCTGACTTGGCAAGCAAACCTAGGCTTTATACTGCATAGCATGAAATCCCAGGTCTATTGCAAACAAATACCCTACTCAACACATCCTGACCCCTACAGTTCCCCATAGAGTCATGGTAATCACATGACATTACATACCTACACTCAAGTGAAGTAATGATTGATGAGATCTGCCTCCAAGTCTTCACCTTCCTCTTTATCACTGTCATCTTCACTTGGCATTTCAGCAATCTCACCCGGTGGTACTGCTAGCTCCCCCTCATCTGGAATATATGGGATATCTCTCCTAACGACAATATTGTAGAGCATGCAGCAGGCCACACTGATCTTGCATTCCTTTTTTGGTTGAGTAGAGGAGAGCTCTACTTGTCTTGTCTAGACACGTAAATCTGACTTTCAGGACTCCAAAAGCCCACTCCACAACACGCTGTGTTCTTCCATTGTAATAGTTGAAGCAGACTTCCCCTGGCTTCGAAGGGTTCCTCACCGGTGACAACAACCATGGACAGTTTGGGGTATGTGAGTCCCCAGTAATGGAATGGGACATATGAGCAACTATGAGTTCTGCTCATCCAAAGTTTTGCAGCACTAGTAGTGTCAAAATGTGGCAGTCAGGAGGCTGCCAGCTTGGCGGTGTCCTCCTGACAAATGCATTGGCAGTATGGGAGTCCGAGTGCCTGGGTCATAAGTGGGCTCCATGTCTTTCAGAACTTTGGCTGTAGGTTGCTTGTAGTTAGTACGTACCTCTCTTATATCCTACAAGACCTCCCATACTTCTATTTATGTCACATTTGGGGTGTGTCTGTCTCCCTTACATAAATGACATCATCTTCTGTAGTGGCCCTCCCATGGCATGTGTTAGAATAATATTTGGTACATTTCCAATTCACATTTTCTGTGGCTGTTTAACCCATGTAGCTTAGTTATTGTTTTCCTTTCCTTATTATAATATGTATTTGGCTCTTCCCCCTTCATTGTATCGGAAAGTAATGTAATAGTGTAAATAAATACAATTTATAAATGTTTATGCAATTGGTATTTAATTATAAAACTATGCAACTAGTTCTATTTGTTTATATGTATGTTCTTTTTAGCTGTTTCGTACTGTTTTGCAGCTTTTCAATTGAGGGCGTTCTAATGTGAAGGAGGTGATTTATTTTCTGTTTCAAGAAAAAAAGCGTAATTTTCATTTTAAATGTTTATTTGTTGGTAGTTTGTAAAGTTTGAGGTTATCAGGGTCATTTTTACTCAGGGTAGAGTTTCTGTTTTTAATCATTTCTGTATACTTAATTTGTCATATATTTTTGCTGGTTTGTGATAGGTGTTTCGTTCTGACAGCTTATTTTTCGAAGTTGTAGTGATTTGTTTTAGGAAGTACATGTAAAGAGGTAGAAGTTGGAGCATACTTTAATTAATTGCTGTTTTACATTTTTGAGGTTATTTGTAAGTAAGTTTTAGTTTAAATATACATTTTGCTTACTTGGCTAGTTAGTTGTTGAGATGTATAATTCTTCTTTAAGGGTCTGGTCAGAGTATCTAGCAGAGTCTCCTTGTCTTACAGTGTTTGTCATTTTTGAAGTATTTAAGGCCTCATTGCAGTTTTGGTGATAAGACCAGTCGACTGCCAATGCCGCAGGAAGGATGCCACAGTCATACTGATGACGTCCGCCCCCTTCCTGTTACAGCACTCCTGCTGGGCTGACCGATGGGGACATTGTAATAGAGCGTTCCCACCGGTCAGTCTGGAGTCCTATACCATAGCACAAAGGGGGCCGACCAGCACCCTTGGAATGCGCACTGTCGGCAAAGGTCCCTGCAATGAAAAGGCTAGCAGAAATTGGGGTTGTAATCAGCCAGGTGGTGCTGAGTTCAGCACCCCCCTGGCCGGTTACAACTCCCACTGCCATCACCCCATCAGGAGCCTTGTTTCTGGCAGAGTCAGCAGTCCCCTGGTAGTGCGACTGCCAGGTTAAAAATCTGGTAGTTGGACCAGCAGGATTGTAGCAGTACTACTGCCAGACTCGCAATCATGTCCTTAGTTGATAAACTTAGTATGACTTTTGTATTGTTGTATAATTATATAATTGTATTGGTTAATGTTGTTTTTAGTGTTAATTTAATGGCTAGTTAGATTTTTTAGTTTGATTATTTTTTTAATCAGTTATGTCCTTCTGTGATAAAAACTAATATAGGTTTTATTTATAATGTTTGACATATGTATCGTTTGAAAGCTTTTACTAAATATGTATATACATATATGTATATGTGTATATATATATATATCTATATGTATATATATATATATGCAGTGCACACCAAACAGTCCAAACACAATGCTGATCTCACAGCTGTACAAGAAGGGTTACGGTGGCCCTCAATGTCACAACAAATCCTCATATCATGGAATACTCAGTCAACTCCAGTGCTTGTGCCAAACGTTTCATGAGTTAGCTTCCCCTGCCCCATTTCACCCGTAGTCTTTGTCGGTAGAGAGTATGCCTTGGTCTGCTTTACTCCCCACCCGTGACCAAGGCTACAGCTCAAATGCTTTGTGGGGGGAAGCTAACTCATTACAAGTTTGACACGAGGACACAAGTTGTCCGAGTACTTCTGGACATGGGGATTTCATTACCATTTAAGCTTGTCTTTAAATGTTTGAAGTCAATGAAAATGTTTTTGTTATTTTTATGAATTTTGTTAAATATTTTTTGGGGGTGAATTATAAATACTTTGGTGATGTAGTATGCTTATTTTTATTTTAAGCCATCGTATAAAATATTGTATGTTTATTTTAAATACATGTCTTACATAAAATAGTTTTTTATATTCCTAATGATAGTATAATTTTATTGTAGCCATTAATGTGTGAACAGATATTTTTTATGTTATACGTTTATTTAAAAGTGACTTTATTTTGTTTCTGATGCTTGTGTTTTCAATATGCTGATCATTGAGACATTGGCAGAGTGGGTTAGGAAGGACGCCTAGCTAAGCAAATTTAAATGGAAGTACCAAATTGCACTGGATCTCCTTATACGCCAAAGATATCCTTCTTTGTTTAGGACCCCAGGCATCGTAGCCTACACTGATGCAGATTTTGAGGGTCTGGGGGAGGCCTCGGCCACAATGTTAACTGGGAAAAGTAATTGTATGTACTAATGGCTAGGGACTGTGGGGTTACGTTGATGGCCAGGGACAGTGGGGTTATGTTGATCTTCAGTGGACTGCAGATGGCCAAGGACTACTTCTGATGCCTTGGTATGTAGATTTTGTGGGAATATTGGCAGCCCACAGATAGAATACAACTCTGTTGTATGATCAAGTCAAGCCACTGATGATGGCATGGGGAACACTGCCACTTACAGTGGTGGGTAGAGGGGCCCTGTTTAAAATGTCATCCATACCACATTTATTATATGTCATGCAGAACTACGCCTATGAGATTCTGAGGCCTCTTTTTGGACACTACAGTTAGTGATTCAATGTTTCTTTGGGCTGGGAAGTAACAAAGAATTATATTTAGGAAGTAAGTGTGTTTTGTCCCTTTATTATGGCAGCCTTGGGTTCATGGATGCAAGGCTGTATAATTGAGCTGGCCAGGTGAAGCCGATTAACAACAACTGGATGCATTCTGTGAGAGATGGACTATATTGATGGACTTAGAATGCTTAGCGGGATTCCTTCCTCCAGTCATGGCCACAACACTGAAGTGCTAGTGGGCTGACCTTTGTTTGATTGGGTAGGATGAGATACTGACAGCAGGGATACTAACAGCTAAGACCCCACTGTAGCAAGGTGCAGGGATAAGACATACAGGGCCTGATTCACAAAGAGCCTTTGCAGTTTAGGCAGAGGCCCCGCAGTTGTGAGGGAGTCTCCACCCTCGGGGTGAACTCTATGCAATGAAAATTCTCATTACAGAGATTCCACCCGAGTGCAAAGACTTCCCCCATGACTGCGGGGCCTCCACCACGAGTACAGAGTCCTTATGTGAATCCAGCCCACAGTATACCTGGCATCAGGGCATGGTCCTGATAAGCATTTAATGTCTTGGCAACATCTGCGGCAAGGACTACATAAATGCATTCCTAACTTTCATGCAGACTTATGATATACAAAAGTACACTTTACCACTGCTAAGCAGTAGTAAAGTCTGTGTGTTCTCCCCTTAGAACGTGCTAGAATTGGCTTATTCGCAATTGGGAGATTTAATGTACTTATATGTCCCTAGGAAATTGACACTACCTCTGCCCCAGGCCTGAAAGATAAATGCTACTAGCGGGCCTGCAGCACTGAATGTGCCACCCACTTAAGCTGTCCTATAAACATGTCACAGGTCTGCCTTTGCAGCCTGTGTGTGCAGTTTTAAACTACCATTTTGACCTGGTTCAAACCTTCATTTTTAATACATATAAATCACCCTCTATGGTAGGCCTTGGACAGCCCAGGGTGCAAGGTGTTTTGGATTTAAAAAGTAGGACATGCACTTTGTTTTACATGTCATGGTAAAGACAAACTGTTAAATTCATTAATACCACTACAAGGTCTGTCTTAGCCATTTAATTGCGGGAGCCTGTCTCAGGATCACATGACTGGAAGTAGCTGACAGTTGGGTTTTGAGTATTCCTCTTAGACAGTCACACAAAATAGAGAACTTAGGTGTGCCTGTATGGGCCATCACTTGCGTAGGCTGTGCCCTACCTCCACACAAAGGACTGCATACCCCCCTGTAGTTAGTCTGAGCCAGGGCAGGGAAGGCAGGAAGCCTATAAACTTCAAAGGTAAATATCTAGAAGCTTCTCAAACTGCAAATGAAGACCCAGGTATAAATATGAGAACCCTGACAACAAATTTTCAGTATACTTCTGGACCTGTGGATACTCTGCGAGGAAGAAACAATTCTATGCTGCTGAAAGGACAGCCACTCTGTTTGACTGCTGCGCTGAAGGACATGTATCCTGCTGTGCTGACCTGCTGCATTCTTGCCTGGGTGCAAAAGACTGGACCTGCATCTGTTCAACCTGGACTCCAGAGTGACTTCAGGGGATAGCTGGCTGGCCTCCTGACTAGAACCTCAGGGACAGAAGGCTCCAACCATCTTGATCTCAGCACCTGGACTCTGCCGTCTTCAGTACTAGAACCTTGGAAGTGGGCCTGAAGATGATCTGCCTGTCCATCTGTGAATCCAGCAGAACTGATGCATCTCCTCTGCTACACGGCATAAATCAAAGCAAAACTGATGCATCGACCCTGCTGCAAGGATTCTCTCAGTGCAAAGGATCAGCATCAACCATGAAGCCTGCATTGGAACCACTGCTGTGCAAAGCTACCCCAGTGCTGGTCCTTGCATCGCAAATCTCTCACCGACAGCAGCCTCAACAACAAAGCAAGTTATCGCATTACAATGCAGCCTTGCAGATCCTTGGAATCGATGCATCGCCTAGACTGCCCAAAGTAGCCTCAACATTGGACTTTGCATTGGAAGCCCTCAACAAAGGCACTGGACCTTGCAATGCAGCTTCGCCGCCCCTCAGAACCAACACATGGCCTTTGCTGCCCAGCCCATCCTGAACATGGGACCTCACAACTCTCTACAACCAGAATTTAAAGTTCTCTGTTCTGCAGGCATTACTGAGGCTCCAGTAGTTTCCTGTGTTCTAACACGGTCGGACTGAACTTGTTACTTTGTCCTTGTCCAGTGCATTTTTTACTGCAATCTCTAAAACTGCATCTCTCCGGTTCTGCTGATCCCATTTTTGTTGTTGGTCTTAAATTATTTTTTAAAATGTACTCTATTTTGCTAAATTTGAATGGGATTTTTCTTGTGTAGTGTTTTCACTTTATTACTGCTTGAAGTACTGCATAAATACTTTCACATTGCCTGCCAAGCTACCCGACGATTGAGCACAGGTTAATTTGGGGTTTGCTTCTTCCTCACCATAACAAGGATTGTGGTTCCTGTTTGAGTAGGGGTTCTCCCCCCCTCAACCAGTAACCCATTGTCTTACAGACACGTATTAGAAGCCCACACTAATAAACTTGTTGACCTACCTGAACGCAATTCATTGAAGTCCAGAGTCACCATGAATAAGGGTGTTGGATAAGGGTGTTTCTAGGAGCTATCATTCTATGGTGATAAATACACCTGACTCCCTCCTGCAGCAATGAGACAGTCAGTGCTGAATGACGTGGACTGGACAGAGGTTAAGATGGCCTCCAGGGTCCTCATGATATCCGTGCATCTGCAGCTCATTCAAATGAAATATTTCCACAATGTGTACTGTGCCCCACCCCAGTTAAAATGAAGCTGGAAACATATTAACTGTGCTTAAGATATGGTGAGGACCCAGGCATCTTTTACCACTTTATTGGAATTACCAGTCATTCAAAGATCCTGGTCAAGTATATATAAAACAAGATAATGGGTAGGCAAATAGAACTGGATCTCAAGAGAACATTATTGTGTCCCATTGGTGAATGGGAAGAGCCCAGGACCACTAGAATGTTTGTGGCTTCAGGCTTGCTGATGGCTAAAATGGATATTTCTGTGCACTGGCACTCTAGAGGCCGATTTGCTGAAAGAATGGTCTCAAACAGTGGTTTATTGTACTTAGGCGGGGGAATATGTGTACAGACTGAGGAGATGTGTTAGAAAATACCATAAGATATGGGACATCAAGGCTTGAAAATGGGGCAAATCTATTAGTAATCACAGGATCATTTAACCAATCACGTACTGCTATTCATCCTTGGTATATGAGTATAGTCTGGTGGCCTGTAGGAGTAGGCAAGGGATACAGCACTAATCCTTTTCTCCCCATGCCATTAATACTGCTGGTTATAAGGGAAAAAAAGAGTAGGGCCTATACCACAGCAGGATTTCTGTCATTATCAGGAATGTCTATTACCAGATTTCCGACCATGCCTGTCCTAATTTGTCCTCCTTACCATGATGATCTCCTTATATGGATAATTTGCATTGTATATTCAGTTTGCAATCCAATAGACCACCTTATTTTTTAAAGCAGCCCCAAATGTATTTAGCCTTTAGCTCAAGTTCTGGGATGTCTTTTAAGACAAGGACGTGGGGGCAGCATCGGGGCAGTTGCAGGATATCTGGTTCGGGTTGGCATAATTCGGCCCGATCATTATTCTTATGAGAGGGCTTGTCCCCCGCCCACAATGAAATAGATACTTTACTACTTGGCTCCCCATTTGCTCTTTCATTGGAACCAGGGCTTTGATGTCGTGAGATGCTTTTCACACGGGTTACAGCTGAAGAGACTCATTGGTCAGATATTATAGGTTTATGAATTTTTGTAGAGGAGCTCTCGTCGAGTACCATAACATTTATCTCAGAGGTGCTCAAAGCTACATTGCAATTGGTCTTGAGTAGGGCGACTCTCCCCTAGAGTTCCTGAAAGACCTTACATTCAATCAGTTCCAGCTTTGAGCATAATTTATTCAACAGTGCTTCAAAACCTTTATAATGGGATAAGTCTTGCTTGTTTTTTCAATCCTTGATGTTCCCACTATTTTTGGGATGCTAGCTCTAGGTACCCTAGGATTTTTTTTATGAATACAATTCAGGCTGGGTACTTCATTGGGTTGCTTACTCCTGTTTGGTGGTGGAGAAATTGAGTCCAAGATGATTCCAATATTTCCAGTAGCAGATTCAAGAAACAGGGGGCGTGGGCTGGCTTTACAACATTTGAACTGACAGCGGGAATCATAGGTCTGTGTACAGTTGAAATGATACCATCTTGCTTTTCCACAGATACAGTTGCAAGGGCCACATTTGTCACTTGTTTAGTCATGGCTAGCTTTTCCTCTACATTAATTATTTAATTTTCAATCAGTCCCATAGCATCAGATTATTAGTGATGGCATTAACTGATTTCTGCCACATTATACATTTCCCATCTGTGTCCTGGATAAGTTTCCTTTTAACCATAAGTTTACAGGTATACTGGCCTAGCCTTACTAACTCCAAAATAGTAACAAACTTCCTGCTGTAATGAAATGCACAGGGACTGGATGATCGAGCCAAGGGGGTGATCCAGCCCGGCCTCGAATGACCACAGATGTGCTCGCCCTGGCCCTGGTTTGCCCAGGTAAGGCCCATGCTTGTCCCACCACACAGTAGGTAGAGTTCACTTTTCAGTTCACTGCTCAGCGAAACTGGGACGCAGGTCCCTCCACTTCCAAATCAGGCAGTTAGTTGTGGGACAGGTAATCCCCAAGAAAGGCCACAGCAGCAGACCCTGGCTCACCACAAGTCCCATGCCACGTTAGGTGGAGAATGCTTTTCAGCATGTTGCACAGGGAAACTGGGACACAGGCCCCTCCTCTGCTGATTAACGTAGTCAGTTGTGGGACAGGTAATCCCCAGCAGGGCCACAGCAGCAGAACCAGGCTCACTGTGAGAAAGGGGCTTTTTTGACAAGGTAGCCCCCCACTTTTTGCTGGGAAAATGATTTGGTTTCAAACTGTAAGCGCCCTGGCCCTCTGCTATGCAGGTTCCCAGGGCAAGATCTCTTTCCCCAAAACTGTACTATCTTTTGCCCTTCTGCCACCTTTGTAAGTCCCTAGTAAATGGTACACCTGGAACCTAGGGCCCGGATACTGAAAAGGGTCCCTCAGAGCTGCAGCACCAATTGTGCAACTATGAGCGGCCCCACACCAGACTCATGCAGACTACAATTACAAGTGCATGACAAGGCAAATCTAAAGTTGCAAACTTGACATGGCACTCACCCAGATTGCCATGACCACTAACACTGCATGCAAAATAGGTAAGTCACCACTCTGGCAGGGTGCACTATAATACATTTGAGGGCATGTGTATGTATGAGCAAACATGCCCATACTGTGTCTTTGCTAAACCTTAAGACATATTAAGTGTACAGGGAAGCCATAGCAAATGCATGTGCTGGACACTGGTCATTTTGAGTTCTCCAGCTACATGATGTCCTCTCTGATAACTGGGTAGTTCGGTATCAAACAACTCAGAATAATAAACCCCCACTGATGAAAATGTTGGGTTTATTATAAAATGTACCCAGAGGGCACCTTAAAGGTGTCCCGCAAAGTCTAACAGCACTGGCATGGTTGCTGACTGGTCCTGACCAACCTGCCACCACCAGCCACAATTCTGGACTACTGGGGAGAGAGCCTTTTGCTCTCAGGAGCCAGAACACAAAGCCTTTCCTGGGTGGAGGTGTTACACCTCCTCCCCCAGACAGACACCCTGCACCAGCGATTAGCTTTAAAGGCTTTACCGCCTATGAAATCGGACCCCTCCCTTTGCTGCTAACAGTGCATGGCCACCCAATTGTTTTTCTCCTAATTTAGCTGGGAAACTGGTGAGAAAACTAGCAAGGATAAGAGGAGTGGCCATCTCCAGCCTGCACCACCCATCAGGTGTGGCAGGCAAGGTGACCGCTCTATCTCAATTTCCTCCATCTTGGATGGTAGGAAAATAGCCTTTCAGGGTTAGGTATACAATCTCCTTCCACAGGAAAAGGTCACTTAGTGGCTGTAGCCATCCTAGGGTAGTTAGCTCTTTGGCCACTACCAGTTACTCACACAACCTAAATGCAGTATTTAGTGGGCATCCTTAGACCAACAGCTCAGATTCAATGGACACATAAGACCAGGAACAAAGAATACCCGAGGCACGAGAACAGAAGTCCTGCTGCACAAACAAAAAGATGCCAAAGCCTGCCTGCGGCTCCAAGGATTTGACAATCACCACTGAGATGTCACTTGAA
The DNA here is from genome assembly GCF_031143425.1 of Pleurodeles waltl. NCBI lineage: Eukaryota > Metazoa > Chordata > Amphibia > Caudata > Salamandridae > Pleurodeles > Pleurodeles waltl. The sequence continues at coordinate 660,824,388 of NC_090450.1, read as the reverse complement.
AACCTGAAGGACTCCACAAAACCCCAGAACACTTCCAGCCTTCTGAAAATCACCCATAACCTCCTTCAGAGTGAAGGCATCACTCCCCTGCACCCTGCATGCAAAGAACCAATGAAGTTTAGTTTGCTGACCAGCGGCTGACCAATGAACTTGGCTTTGCAGCCTGACCAAAATCCACACAACAGACTTGGGGGGTTATTACAACTTTGGAGGAGGTGTTAATCCGTCCCAAATGTGACGGATATACCACCAGCCGTATTACGAGTTCCATAGGATATAATGGACTTGTAATACGGCTGGTGGTATATCCGTCACTTTTGGGACGGATTAACACCTCCTCCAAAGTTGTAATAACCCCCTTGAAGGACAACACCTACCAGTGTGCTAACTGTCTGGGCTTGAGGTGTACTATTACATGGGGCACTGGACCCCCAATGTCAGACACCTAGAAGCAAAGACCACTCCAGACTCTCAAGAGCCCAGAAGCAAGCACCAATCAAGAGACTTCAGGACACCCAAGAGCCACCTCCCAGAGTGGCCCTGCTGACCTGCAGTCTACCCTCCAAGTGATCTTCTCCTGGCACCTAGGGCTCCAAGATACACAGCTCCTGGCTGACATATCTGCGCTGCACCCAGCATACCTGGCCCCTGCATTGACAAACCAGCTGTGCTCCAGGGGTCCCTAACCCCTTGCAATGGCCACCCTCCAAGAGGATCCACTGGGCATACCTTAAAGTCCTTCTGTGCAGTGTGTTTCCAAGTGGTCCCCCTCTTCGCTGTGCACCAACTCCAAGACATTTAGCCACAGCTCCTACTTGAACTAGGAACCACCCAAACGTCTCAAGCTGGCATACAGGACATGGTGATGACCTTGGCCTAAAAACAGAAGGTGACACTTGTGAGAGCATTGCCTGATTTTATATGCATTTTTAATGATTTTCCCATTGATTCCTATGGTGTGTAACTGACAAATCATAGCTAAAAAAGTACTTGCTGTATCTTGATGATCTTGGGCTTAAAATGTTTCTAAAAAATCTGAAGTACTTTTGTTAATTGTTCTTGAGTTATTCTTTTGAGTGTGTCCCCACATTTTTGATACTAGGAGTACAGTAAATGCTTAGCACATCTCCAAGATAAGCCAAACTGATTGCCCTCACTACCTCAAAAAAGAGAATTAGATAGTCTGCTTTTTACCTCTGGAAAACAAGGTGGTGTTGCTTGGACACTCTGCACAGTGCACATCATTTTCGTATACTATATAGAGAGACAGCTTCCTACACTCACCAGACATCCTGTGCCACGGTGGGTGGAGGGCACTTTCAGTGCACCGTGCGGGGAAAGTAGGACAAAGGCCCCCTCCTCCTCTGATTTAGGCAGTCGGTTGTGGGACAGGTAGTCCCCAGCAAGGCACAGCAACAGAACCCAGCTCACAAGGCCCCCACACACTGCAGTAGATGGAGGGTCTTTTCTACAAGTGGCGCACAGATACTTGGACACAGGACCCCCTCCTCAGATTCAGGTAGTCAGTTGTGGCACAAGTAGCCTCCAGCAAGGCCACAGCAGCAGAACTGGGCTCACCAGGTGTACCTTTTTATGATGAAGCATTTTCCATTCTTTTAAGGATTTTCAAAACAATCTGAATACAGATCTTTGACTGACTGTCTGACCGATATGGGACATGTGGTGAAACCATCAAGAAAATATGGTTTTAAATATTTAAAGATTGCATTATGATTAACAAGCCTCTGGGATAGCGGAATATGCCCAGAGTGGAGATATGTGCTGTGTGTTATAAGTTGTTTTATGATATAAAATTATCTACATGTTCTTTCAAAGAAAAGACTACAATTGATTAGACTTCTAGCCAACAGTCCTTGCATGGATTGGGAATGTTTAGACAGAATGTGGACATGATGAATAATTCAGATGCTTACATAAGGAGTTCATTCTCTCTTCCTCTTGCTAGTGGGTGGTTGAGTTTCGTCCACAACTTGACAAGATGAACATCTCCTTCAAAGTGGCACTTAAGTGGCATAAGTTTCAACTACATTTGCAACAGTAACACCGTTTCTGTGAAGCTGCCATCTGGAGATGATTGTGGAACCACAATGACAGTAAATGTTGCTTGGCCATGTAAAGAGGCAGCTAAATTTGATAATGCTATAGACAATGACACTCCAATGGATCACTTTGGGTACTGTGAATCTCATTCTAGCCCCACAGGAGATCATTCTAGATCCTGAAAAATTCTAGAACCTGGCACCACTGTTCCTCCTGCAATGTAGCTGCACCCAACAGATTTTGGTCCATGTTGTTAACATTTGTAAATACATCCTGACCTCCCTCCCTGCAGAAGATCCTGCCCCAGTCCTGTCAAAAAAGGCTAGTGCCCTTGACTGGGTAGCCATATATGTTGTCTGTGCTCAATGCAATTTAGTTGTAATGGTTGTGGTTGTCACAGGACCTGGACTGGGGTGGCCACAGATGGGGTTATGGTGACACAGGAGTCTTGTTGGGGCAGAGAAGGCCCTGATGGGGGCAGGACTTTGCTGCCTGTAATAGTTCTAGTGTCTTGATGGAGGAGGCTAGGCAAGAGGCCCTAGCTACATAAACACTCTGGGCATAGCTGTTCTGCCAGAGGTTCTTCATTGGCAGGAGAGCTCTCCCATTGCAGGCTTTGCATGGTGTTTCTTCAGGCTGAGTCTGGTATTAATTACATAAGGGAACCCAGGAATCTCTAGGGACCTGTCATAAGGTATCAATAGAAGAAACAATGGTCCCTAGTAACGAGTACGACAATTTTGGATAACCAAATTTCATTATAATCAACAAACACAGTGAAAATGTTACCATAAAAACAATGACACAGTTGATGCTTATGCAAAAATGTGCTCGGTGCTCTTTTATAATTGATACACAGAAGTGATAAAGCATAATCTACATGTGTATCAGGACAACAAGAAAAACACAACCTGTCAAAATGATAATGAAAGTATGAAGGGTCCATGTAAGTCAGTGGAGTTTCAAACCCTTCAAGAATACCGTGTCGGTATCAGGGCACAAGACAGTAGGGGAGCCCTTAAAGAGCTACAGCAATAGAGAAAATAAACAGCAACAAAGTTCCATGACAATTATGACTTCAAACATGACACATATCACAGTATTAACTGCATATAGCTGAGGTCTTCAACTCACAGTAATGCGTGTAGAGTTCACAGCATAATGAGAGAAATGAGGAGAGTAGGGATTAAAAAACATAAGGTACGAGGACCCTGTGGGCACAAAAGAAAATGGGTAGGGTGGTTAGCATGGCTTACCTTTACTTGAAATCAAATAAGGTGGTGATGGAAGAAATTTCTCAAAGTGACCATATGGACATGCTAGAATACCTCCTGAAAGCAGTAAGAGATGAGTTAATGACCTGTCAAGGTTAGTAAATAGGGGGGGCATCTATATCTGTTTGACAAAGATGTAATAAATACCTGTAGGGAAATGATGCGATCCACGTGGCAGGATACTGTGGCAATGGCAATATGCTGCCAATAGATACAAGTACAGAAGGGAATCCAAACAGTCTGTTTCAAAGATGCTTGTTACAAGATTGGAATGTAACGAGTATGACGGGGCGGTGCTAGGAAAAAAAAAGATAGGACTGGGATCAAGGAGATGGACAACCATGTAGGAGAAGACTTTAAAGCATTATTGAAAAGGATCGAAAACAAAGTAGGTGAGTTCAAGGTTAACACTGAGGGCTTCAAACTAAGAAAATCTGAAAAAGATATTGTGAACTTCAGTTTAGAGGTTTCTCCATACCTACATAAGGATTTTTATACAAAACCAGAAAACACTCTAGCATTACAGAAATATCAGGGCCACAGTCACGTCATTAACTTTTCTGAAAGTTCATCATATTCAGATTCAAACAGCAATTCAGACACACACGAAGCAGGGTTCAACCCTGCAGTATGGGTATTTTTTAGGGTGAAGCATGCAGAGATGACGAGGAGAAAATATGTCAGACTCAAGGAACAGGGGGAAAAGATGCCTACTGAAGAATATACCAGTGGGAAACACTTAATTTACCCCCATTTATAAAATTGCCAGTAGAATGTTGAAAGAGCATGAAATAATGGTATTTGAAAGGAATTATCATTTGTATCTGATTTCATGTGATAATGGAATGAATACAATTTGTTCTGAAGATCTGACTTTGGGAATTGTTTGGTAATATGAATACCTCAATGGAAAAAAGCCATACAACTCTCAAAAAGTTTCCCACCAACCTGTAAGATGCCAGCAGAGATTGTAGTTTTTAAAAGAACAGTCCGCAAAGAGATAGACAAATTGGAATCCATCAAGAATTACATCAAGTTTAATTGACAAAAACAGAGACAGTTACCAAACGTAGCTTAAAACAGCTACAAGATACTACAGTAAAACCAATGGACAAAGGAGGAGGAATAATGGTGCAGGATCAACAAGATTATGAAGTAGAGATATTAAAGCAATTGGGCAGTATGGCCAACTACCTAAAAATTGACCACAACCCTTCAAGAACTGTACAAACAGAAATCAAGGCTATTATTGCCTATGCTTCAAAAGCAGGATGGGTTACAGAAAATTAACAAAAGGACCTATTAAACAGTAATCCAAGTAATCTCAGTACTAAAAATACACAAGGACCATAATAAGCCTAACAGAAGACCAATCATTTCAAGTGTGAATCAATTATAGACTATCTTGCCAAGTATATTAACATTTTTCTGAAACATTTTTTAAAAGCGGTTACAGCATATTTTAAGTATACACTTGACATCATCAACAAGGTTGAAGATATGGACTTTGATGAAAAGAGGGACATCCTTGTAACAATTGATGTATAAAGTTTGTATACTAGCATACCACTGGACACTGCTCTCAAAACATTGGAGTGTTTTTTGGAGAAAAGACGTACTCCCATTCATTCCAAATAGAAGTCATGTTACACACGGCAAACATCTATTCAAGAAACAAATGTTTCCCCTTCAATCAAGAATACTACAGCCAAGTCAAGGGGACAGTTTTAGTATGTCCCTTTGCACCAGAACTGGCAATCCTATTTATAGCACAATATGTGAAGAAATGGGCATATCATAACCCATGCAAAGAAAAGGTTTCCCTTTGAAAAAGATACATAGATGATGTCCTACTAAATTAGAGAGGTACCGCTGAAGGACTTACATGAATTGATTAATGCGTTGACCCCGGACATCACATTTTCAATTAACTTCAGCAACTTTGAAATACATTTTCAATACCTTTCCATAAAGCATCATGTTAGGAATTTGTTTATCCACAATATACAAAAAAGAAATGGATAGAAACATCTTCCTTTGCCATTCAATTTTTCCTTAATGCACTCTCAAGGATAATTTACCATAAAGCCAGGTTTTTGCATGCCAATGAACTACTTTAAAAAACTACAAGCCAGGGATTACCCTAAAGACTGTTGCACAGAGCATCAAAATTAGCTTTGTACACTCCAAGGAAAACTTTACTGGGGGACAGAGAAAAAAGCGAAAAATGATAGATTGTTATGTCTAACAAGATATAACTCCAATACTAAACAAATTAAGAAAATAATCCGAAAAAAATTGCATCTAATAAAAAAGCAAATGCTCCATACTAGGTATCCACTCTTTGCACTCACTTACTGAAAAAAGGAAGGAACCATCTACTTTATGCACAATGATTGGATTACCTCCTGCTAAAGGACATCATAAATGTGGTAACTGTTTGGTTGGTCAATTGACTATAGAAGACATGGAATCAATGCAAAATCAAACCAAAATCCATCATTCAAAAAATCCACTGGTTCAACATTACATTGATCAAAATCAAACTGAAAACGGCATCACATGGAGTGTTCTCAAACACATCAACACAAATCGCAATGAAGTGGAAAGGCAACAGATTAAAATGGAGGTAAGAATGATCTTGAAGCTGCGTATGGCAGAAACGTGCTTCAACTATATGTCGAATATAAACATAATTTAAACATAGTAATTAGGCATCCTTAAACTCAAAACTGTTTAGAAATCAAAAATGGTAGCATGAAGAGGGATGTCATTTATAGGATTAGCTATTTCTAATACCAATACTCAAGCATTTTCTAAACAGGATCGTAATTCATCAACTTCAATAATATACATAGCGGGACAATATCTCCCAGCGACATACTATACAATAATATGTTTTAAGTCCCACAGGACAAAGGTATCACCCAGTCCGAATGACACTCTAAAAACAAGTAAAGTGGTGTCTCATGACGGCTGGAAGAATTGAGTGGGCCATAAATAGAGTAAAGGAGCTAGGAAAGCTGCCGGCCAAAAGCAGAGCATGTCTCCACTGAAATCAAGGTGGTGCAGGGGAGGCTCCGCTAAGACGGAGGAGCATTGCCCCACTGGATTGTGGGGAAAGGAAAAATAAAATGATGATAACACTACATTATTATTATTTTATTTTTCCTGGGAGAAGGGATGGGGGGCCTGGAGGGGAGGGGCCGGAGCAGGGATTTTGCTGCACAAAGTGTGCATGTCTGTTTGGCCGGCCATGTTGTACCTGCCAGACGTGCGCACTTTGCATGTTCTCTACCCAGCTGTATTGCACAGCTGTGTGCAGAACATGCCCAGGCTCCCACTCTGAGCGGCGAAGCAGACCGTTCAGCCAATCAAGATGGTAATGTCATGCTGGTGACAGCAGCATCGAAATTGGCTGGGAGCTTGATTGCAGCCGGAAAAGGACGAGGATGGAGGGGAGACGAACTCGTCTCCCACACAGGTATGCGTTTTTTTTTTTCTCCCTGTCCCACCCACACCATTGCCCCCCCACCCCTACCCCACCTCCTCATTGAGTGCCAGCCCTCACTGAGGTAGTGGAGAGGTTAAATTGACAAGTGTATGGCCAAAACATTCCAAAAAAACAGAACAAACGAACAAGGCAGAATGCTAAGCAAAACGGAAGCAACTATACCTCATTAATGATTGTGTGCAGGTATGTGTCCCTTCCTGCACAAAAACAATAACCCTCGCAATGCAGGCACCCTTGCACCAGCGTGCAAGGGTGCCTGCGTTGGCACTAGGCAGCTGATTTAGCACCAGTGCAGGGAAAAACACAGGGATGCGCCATATTGTAGTAAATACGGCACATCCCCGCATTTTGAAAATTACACAGCTCAGTGCAGCAAAATTGCTTGTGGTACCACGCTGAGCAATTTTCTCTTAAATGAGGCCCTAAGGGGCTTAGGGCCAGATGTAGGTAGGTAAAAAATAGCGACTCGCAAATTGCGAGTAATTGCGACTCGCAATTTGCAAGTCGCTAACAGCAAAGCAGGTAGAAAGTGCGAGGACAATTTGCGACTCGCACACGGAGTCGCACCGCAGATAGCGAGTCCGCTGTTTGCGAGGTCGCTTTTTGCGACCGTGCAAAAAACGGACTCGCAATTTGCGAGTGGGTGTCGCAAAGAGCGACTGTGTTGAAAATTGAATGCAGGTGCTGCAGAACACTCTGGAAAACACTACAGAACACTCAGGAAAACACTTCCTGGCACATGATGATGACATCACAGCCAGGAAGTTTACAAATACACCTGGGAGGAGGGAGGACCACACCCATTTCAACTTCAGCACAGCTAACAAACAGAGCTCCTGCAACCATGTCTGACAATCCTAGGAAAAGGAAGCTAAAGTTTGCTGAAAAGGAGTTGGAGGTGCTGACTGATGAGTGCTGTCAGCACCATGACGAGCTGTTTGGCAGGGAAGCCCTCACCGTGCCAGACACAGAGAAGAAAAGAATTTGGCAGGAGATACAGGACAAGGTCAACTCCCTGGGGGTCAGCCACCGGAGTGTGGAAGAACTGAAGAAAAGGTGGTATGACCTGCGCTCCCGGACCAAGGAGAGGGTGGCAGAGCGGCTCCGGGAGATGAGAGGCACAGGAGGGGGACCATAGACGGTACCACCACCCACACCCCTGGAGGAACGGGTAGAAGAGACCCTAGAGCCTGAGGCTGTAAGCGGGATGGGAGATCTGGACACCTCTGAGCCAGGACCATCGACCGGTAAGTACCATGTGATATGCATGTACCCACATCAATGCCATACCCCCACCCACCTTGTACACAGGGGCATGAACAACCAAGATAGCTCCATTTCAGAGTAGCAAACACCAGAATGATGCATTATGGGCAATGTAGTCAAGTAGGCAGTTCATAGGAAATAGTTTATTAGGAAGTTGATAACAGATAGTAGACACTGACAGTGTGTTCCCTATGTCCCACAGGTCTCCCACAAGACACCCCCACCAGCCCAAGCAGCCAGGGGCCAATGGTCAGCCAGCACACACAGGAGACAACAGGACCAGCCACCACTGCTACCTGCACCACCGACACCATGCCCTCTCAGGAAACACCTGTTGCAACAGTGGTGTGTGAGCCTGCACCAGGTACGAGCCAGGCTGCCACGGCAGACAATACAGGGCCTCCACCGCTTCGCAGGCGACGTAGAATATCAACAGCAGAGCGGCAGGCAGAGTCAGGGCATGCCTCCACATCACCGACCGAGGCCCAACTGCTACGGGGTCAGCGCCTGCAAAACCAACAATTAAGGAGGATTAGTGGGGTATTGCGGTGCTTTGAACACAATCATTCCATCAGTATGCAGCAGGTACATTCGGAGTTGCAGCTGATCAGTAACAACACGGGCGACCTTGCACTGTCTATGCGCCAACTAGTGGCAGGGCTGCTAACGCAGAGTGACAGTGCACGGCGCAGGGACCGCCAGCTGCTGCAACGCCTGGTCAGGATGGCCTCCTCTATAGTTAGGCTGGCTGTCAACACAACAGGGCTGTCTAGGCGCACAGTCAGCCTCCAGGTAGACATGGGCCACTTTGCAGGTGATGTGGCACGGGGACTGGGCCGTCTCAGCCATGCAATGGACCTCATGGAGGCACAGCAGGTGGCCAGGGGCACAGGCGACACGCCACAGGACAGTGAGGAGGGCTCCACTGTCAGCAGTGTCTCTGCCGGTGACACCCGGGTGCTACGTAGTGAAAGCACAAGGCAGAGCACTGCTGACCCCACTAGTACCAGCCAGGCTGGCCGAGCCCGCCGTAGGGTGTGAGCTCCACACTGTCCTTGGGTTTGGGGCACATAATGTCAATGTGTCCCATGCCAGGTGGACTATTGAAGCCCCTGAACTGTTCCTATTGTACATAGTTGGTTATTTGCACTTATTAAATCACTTGTTCTTTCCACTTAACACATGGACTCTTGGTGTGTTACATTGGTGAGTATGGTAAAAGTTGGCACGTACCTTCCAAAGTATTGGTTTGCAATGTGTTACCGTCTCACTCTGCCTTGATTTGCAATGCTCCTATCCCCATGATGGCGATGTGGTTGCTCTTGCTCTTCATCCTCAGAATCTGGGTCTTCAGGGGTGAGAGGTAGCCCACGTCGGGTGGCAATGTTGTGCAGTATAGCACATGCAACAACTATTTTGAAAGCTGTAATTGGGGTATACTGGAGGGCACCTCCACTTCGGTGGAGGCATCTGAACCTTGCTTTCAGCAGTCCGAAGGTACGTTCTATCATGTTCCTGGTCCTCTTATGTGCACTGTTGTATCGCCTCTTGCAATCATTGCTGGGTGTTAAGTACGGTGTTAGTATCCATGGACGTAGTGCATATGCACTGTCACCTGTTTGGCACAAAACGTACAATGTTAGCAAGGCATGGGTGGTTTGCACATTGACCTGTGTGCATGTCTTCAAGGTGTATTCAGCTCTACCTAGGAGGTATCCGTCTCCAAACTCCCCACGTTCCAGGCGTTGGTGTATCCCACTGTGCCTAAAAATGTAGGAGTCATGAGTACTGCCTGGAAATTTGGCAACCATGTCAGTGATGATATAATGGGCGTCACATACCACCTGAATATTGAGTGAGTGGGTACACTTCCTATTGCGGAACAGATATTCCAGGTTTGCAGGGGGGCATATTTGTATATGTGTCCCATCTACACAACCTATGACATGGGGGAAGTTGGCAATCCTGTAAAATTCCAACTTGGTGCTGTTGATTTCTGCCTCATTCCTGGGTAGGTATATGTATCGGGACATGTGTGTGAGTAAGGCGTCTAGGAATGCCCTAAAGAACCGTGATAGTGCACTTTGGGATACCCCACCTGCCACAGCAATGACCCCCTGATAGCTACCCGAGGCCAAGAGGTGCAGTGAGCATAGCACTTGCACATGCGTAGGGATGGAACAGCCGCGCACAGTCTGGCGTTCTAGCTGTGGTTTGAGTAATTCTATTAAATCTAGTATAGCTGCGCTGCTAAGTCTATATTTATCATAAATTTCCTCCTCAGTTTGCTGGAAGAGTGTCTGCCTTATTCTGTATATCTTCTCCTGTCTCTGGCTCCTCCTCCTCCTCTGCTGGGCGGCGTGGGCTCTCCTCCTCACTGCTATCAGGTATATCTCCGCCATCTTGAGTAACCCAGATGCCTTCTGGGTCTCCTTTTATACTTTGGTAATGGTTACCACCTGCTCTGAGTTAGTGGTAAATTGGAAGTGCAAAATGGGCTTTTTGCGACTAGTCGCAATTTGCGAGTTGCTATTGCATATGGTTTGCGACTCGCAAATTGCGACTTCCAATTTGCGGGTCGCAAAATGGGGTCGCAAATTTTGCTAGTCGGTAATGGCTCGCATCGCATTTTGCGAGTCGGAAATGGGATTTTTGCATCCCATTTCCGATTTTGCGGGGTCGCAAATTGCAAATCGGGCCATTTGCGACTCGCAAATGTTTGCTACATCTGGCCCTTATTTACTATCTCTCCTTGCGCCACTGAAGTGTCACTTTTTGCAGCTCTCCGGTGGCACTCTGCCCTGCTCCATATTTACAAGGCGCAGTTAAACCATTTTTTGTGGCAACAAAGGAGTGTTAACTGAGTGTTGCTGTGGGTGTAAAGACACAATGTTTAGTGCTTTTGGACACTACCCCAGATTTATAAGGAAACGTAAATCTGAGGCAGCCCCAAAAACTAATGCCTTCCCACAGGTGGTGAAAAGTACTCCTCCTCATTGCACCTCTCTATTTCTCCTCATTTTGGCTCTTTCTATGTGTACTGCAGTAGCAAAACACCATTAATGATTGTTTTTGTTCAGGACTACCCTGCATCACAGACACCCTTGCACCATGGTGCAAGAGTGCCAGCATTGGTGCTAGGCAGCTGATTTGGCACTGGTGCAGGGGAATACACAGGCACACCGTATTCTGGTAAATACAGCACATCCCTGCATTTTGGAAATTATTCCACTCAGTGCAGCAAAATTGCTTGTGGCACCGTGTTGCACCATTTTCTTGTAAATTATGCCCTAGAGGACCTATATTTATCCGAGGACACTGAACAGTACAGGACACAGGACCCCCACCACAAAAAAAATATTTAAAATGACTGAGGGAAACAATTGGGCATCAAGACTAAAAAAAAATGTTATAAGATTTTCTGAGTGTACAATTATTGCTAATGTATGTGCAAGTCACACCATTTCACATTGTCTTGTTTTATGATAAATGGAATTTTTGATGCTTAACAGAAGTATGAAACTTACATTGCATGGCTGATATCATTTCACAGTGACCATTTAGTTCATTTTTTAAATTTTTTCAGAAATTGAAACAATTTAACAGTGAAATTCTGAAAAAGGTCCACATGTTTCACATGTAAAAGAAAGTTTAAGCAATTTATGGTCAGTGAGGGTCATGTAGCTGTTTCTGAATAAAAAAAGTACCCCTAACCTCACTTTTCAGTTCAATGACACACTAATGATGTAAACAATATTACTTGACACAAATATTGTGTCAAAAACATAATTTATAAAAACATATTGTGCCACTACACTTAAAATAGTAAGGGCAAAAATACTGGAAATAAAATATAATTTCACACTAATATCATTTTAAAATACATAAATGTTTATCTATCTATCTATCTATCTATCTATCTATCTATCTATCTATCTATCTATCCATCTATCTGGCTAGTATAATGTAGTAAATCTTAAGTATTTTAATACACAATATTAATATAATGTAAACGTAATAAATCTCACTAAAATGTAATCTTGTATACACATTTCATACACATACACACACATATATACATGTGATCTGTGAGATCAAGGCCCAGGTGGCTGTAATGCATTTTATGTGTTTTGGAATAAAACATCGTTATAGCACTGTTTGACAAATCCTCATGAAATTTTCTCCAAAAAAAGTGAGCCAGTGATTCTTGTTGCGCATGGAATGTTTAAGGGTGATCTGTGAAGCAGGGGCTGAGAAAAATTGGGGAGGGATTCCCATGTTAATTTCCATAGGAGATTTGATCAAGATCGAGATGCTAGACAGAATTACACAAAATGTAATGCAGATCATGATTTTGCATATTTGGTGTCAATCTGTTCAGTAGTTTTTGAGAAATTATAGGGAAAATAAATTTGTATATCTAGGGCTGTGGACCTGCGTGATGTTTTCACAGTAATCTTGTGTATTCGCGAATGCACGCACCATCAGGAATGCTGTGATTGGCTGACTGCAACCTGAGCAGAAAGTTGCGGCCGCCATTTTAGAGTATGTGACATGGTCCCCGGGGCGTGAAAATAAAATTAAAAGTGGCATAAGGGGTCAGGATGGAGGTACCCTTACCCAAGGGATGTGATATAGCGGTATTTAAGACTCACATTTTGCCCGTAAAGTTTTTTCATGCTGTGTGATATTTGCGAATACGTTGCAATACTCAGCACCCCACGTAACATCACAACGAATTTGCAACAATAAAAAAACCATTCAGAGAGTCATTCATGCTAATTCATTTACTCACACACTCATGCGCCCACTCATAGACCCACTCAGACACTCATGCACTTACTCACAGACCTACTCAGACACTAATGCACCACATACAGAACAACTCAGACCCTCATGTCATGTACTCACTCATAGACCCATTGAGGCACTCATGCACCCATCAAAGACCGACACTGATGCACCCACTCAGACCCACATCAACACTATTGAACTCACTCAGACCCTAAAGCACGAAGGGCCAGATTTATTAAAAAGTGGCGCAGCGTGGTGCTGCATCACAATTGGCGGCGCCGTGCTGTGTCACTTTAGAAACGTAGGGATGCACATAAACAATCATTTCTGGCATCTTGCTTTTTCTATGCATGCGGCAGAATGCAGCACGCATAGAAAAAGCAAAAAACGAGGAGAACAAAAGTATTCATCCTCTTTGATCCCTGCTAACGCCACCCCTGAGGGTGGCGGTAGATTTGGGCACTGCCTCAGTTTTACGATATTTCATAAATCTGAGGCAGTGTCAAAATGCAATGATTAGCTGTGTCACACCCATTGCACGTCCCTTGCACATACAGTGCTGTGTGGGCAGGGGCAGTATTTACAAGGTGGAGTTAATCCACAAAAGTGGCTTAATGCCACATTGGAAATCAGGCACTCTGTGTAGCGCCACAGAAGCATCACTAAAAGTGATACTCCTGTGGCACTAGGGGCCTATAAATATGGCCCTAAGTCACAGACCCACTGAGACACTCATACACCTACTCACAGACCCACTGAGATCCTAATGCACCAAGTCTCAGACCCTTATGCACCCCTTTCCATGCTTTCAAAGACACCAACTCACCTACTCACAGACCCACTCACACACTGGTGCAGCCAGTTACACACCCAGCTAGACCCTAACTCACCAAGGCACAGCACCAAGTCACAGACCCATTATTACACTCTTAAATCTGCTCACAGACCCACACAGACCGTAATGGACCAGCTCCTCATGCACCCAGTCACAGACCCACTAAGACCCTGTTTCACCCAGAGACAGACCCACTGAGACACTCACACACCTACTCACAGACCCACTCAGACACAATTAAACCCACTCTCACACCCACTTAGACACTGACACACCCACATACAGACCCACTCATACACTGATGCACCCGCTCACAGACCCACTCAGATACTATCAAACCCAATCACGGACTCACTCAGACACTGTTACACCCCCTCTCAGAATCATTATAACTCTCATAGATGCGGTCACAAACACACTCAGTCATATATGTCTTTACAAAGGTATTTACAAAGTGTTGTCCATAGTGTGATGGAAAATAATTCTTATATATATAGTTATGAATTTTGAATGGGCTGGTGTCTATTGAATACCTGCTTTTGTTTTCTGCAGTCAAGACTATGTCACGGAGGTCACAATGTCATAACAAATATTTTTAAAAATATATATTTTAATGAACAACATTTACAACAATTTTGAGCAATAGGGTGGCCCAGAGACGAGTCTTTATGTTCATTGTGAGTATGTGACAGTTACATGTACAAACAGATGCATAGTTTCAGGTTGGAAAGGAACACACTGTTGCCTTTTTCTGTGAAGTGCACATAGTCACTGCTATAGACACCATCCATGTCATGACGCAGGTTGTTGTTGTAGATACAGCCCCTGTTATGGTGTCGGAGGAATGCAGAAACAGTTTTATTAACATGTATCCTGGCTTTGTCAATCTCTGGATAGACCTGATTTGACCAGTTCCATTTCTGCCTTTGGCATATGTTAGAGTACACAAAGAATGTTTGAGGGATAAGTGACATCAGTTGTGAAAAGGTATCTTTGATTAGGATCGCCAGGCCTACCCTAGTCAGTGTGCCTAGGTCATTTCCACCATAGTGTACAATCATAAGGTCAGGGGGTTGGCAATCTCTAATACATTTAACTAAAGAGAGCAATTGATGCCACTTTAACCCTCTCTGGCCAGTCAAACTAATGTCCACATTAGGCAATCCAAAGTCTGTCAATACCACTCTTTCTACTTCACCCTCCCTTCCCCAAAAAACAAAGCTGTGGCCCATAATCCACACACTAACCATTTTGGAGTTAAACATGTAGTAGTAGACGGGAGAAAATGGGGGTGAATGAGGTAGTTTTTAAAAAAAAGGAAGGCAGTTACAATGGAGGTGTGCTTCAGGTTTAAAACATTTTATTGGATGCTGTGAATGTGCTAGTGCAGTGGTTCCTAACCGTTTGACTTTTGTGCAGACCCACTTAATCATATGTGGAACCTGGGGACCCCCACTGAATCGTGTCTGGGAACTGGGACCCCTCTCTGAGTCATTATTAAAAGCTGGGGACCTAATTTGTTAATATTATTTAAAATTCTAAGCATTCGCGGACCCCCTGAGGAGGACCCCTTCTAGAATGTTCTGTAAACTTGTGACCTACTGATTGTAGTGGTTTGCTATTGAGTTTGTCCTCAAAGTGAATTGGGGTAAGAGTGTTAAAGAGGGAGTTCTTTGTTTACAAAAATTAAATGTGTTTAGCCTCATTGTTGTTTAACATGTGTTTAATTTCCTGTTGAGAGATTGCTAATAAAATGTATTCCTAAAATCACACAAATATAAAGCGGTATATGTTTTTGGACACCCGTTTTCTTTTTGTGGATTCCTCTCGATGATGGCAATTAAGACATGAATATGTAGAATAAGTCCACCATACTGGGCTTCTTTAGAAAAGTGCACAAATGGGTTAATACATAATAACCATCCAGAACTAAACTTAAAAAACAAAAATATGAAAGGTAATTTTTTTTTAATCACTTACACGGTATCACCAGTGCAAAGTTGAAAAGGTTGCAATTCCTGGTTCCTATGCTTGAGAGTAATGTCATTCGTATGCTTAGTTTTCACAATTTTTGAAACTTGTCAATCTATCTAATAAGAGCAAAAACAAACTATTTCACCAACAAACTACATTTTCAGGTATATGAATTGCATTTAATTGAGAATAAAAAAAATTTAAAAAATGTATATTTCTATGTGACACTGTTAAGAGGGTATAAAGCACATAGAAATGTTTTGAAAGTACCTGGGATGTTTCATGAGTGGTAGTGTGAGTTATTTTATATATTTATTAATAGGTGATATGGATGCAGTTTATCTAAGGCGCAAAACGAGCGCCCTCGTTATGATTTTTGGTGGTCTGAAGACTGCCAAAGTCGCAGATGTAGTCAGACTGTTGCACTCCTAATGGTCTGACTGTCAAATTACGATCTTGGCTGTCCGACTGCCAGGGGACAGCCACCATGACCAGGAACAAGGTTCCTGGCGGTGTGGAAGCGGTCGAGTTGTGGTAAGCCATAGTGGTGCTGAGTCCAGTGCCACCTGGCTGATCACGAGTCCAGTTTCTGCCAGCCTCTTCATGGCAGGACCCTGCCATGAAAAGGCTGGTGGTAAGCTGGTGCTGGGAGCCACAGGTGGGCCCACACACTGCCTATGCCCATGGCATGGGCAGTGCAGGGGCCCCCTGCCCAACACCCTCAGAATGCACACTGTCTGCTACAGCAGACAGTGTGTATTCTGAGGGTGCTGGGAGCACCCTCTGTGCAACGGCTTTGCCTCGGCTTCTTGATGAGCCAAGGCCACTGCTGCTGCACATTTACAACTGGTCTGACAGGCAGAAACCTCAGATTTCTGAGGTTTCTGCCTGTCAGCCCAGTGGAAACCTTGTTCTCTGCCTGGTGTGGGGGGGGCAAGAGCTCTGAGGTGGTCTCCTCGCCACTGCGCTGGCAGGCCGATGGTCGACCCACCAACCTCGTAATGAGGCCCTAGGTGTGTAAGAAGTTGGCTCTCATGTTGCCGTACACGTGCTACTTTACTGCATGCTCTAATTGGTACAAAAAAATGCATGCTAAGGATTAAATTTATACTCAGCAATTTAATTACATGATGTGCTGCCCATAAAGAATGCTTTTCTTTAATTCTGTGATTTGTAGGCCTATTTTTTCCATTTTAGAAGAGGACCACAAGACTCCATATTGAAAGGGAAAAACGTGCACTGTAGAGGTATATGAAGCATGACCTGTGAAAAATGACAGTTGTGTATTGGGTACTATTAAGGATAAGTGTTGGTAAATTCTACTGCATTGTTTATGTGCTTAGATATGTTGTTTAAGATAATACTGAATCAGATGTGTAGGAGACTGTTAGGCATAGTTAAACATGCAGTGTTTAAACATGAGTCAGGTCTACTACTGCAGACAGTGTCTGTGCACTCACATTGCCAGCTTTTCTGGCATGTACAAGCAGTTTCTCAACTGTCATATCCATGTTTTAGTAGACATTACTCATCTCTGAGATATGGCGTAAGTATGTCATAAAGTAAAATTGTTTCTGCTTAAAACATGAGAGATGTCCTTTACAGTTGAACATATTACTAAGTAATATACGTAAAGACCCCTAAGCCAAGCTCTAAATATAGAATGCCACTCTTAAAGGAACTGACATACATTTTTCCAAAGAATAGATCTTCTGTCACACCCAGCTAGAGAGCAACACAGAGACTTCTACATTCCCTGACATACTCAGAAAGTACTTGTGTATGTAGCATTATCAAATGCAATTAGAGAGACAGCCGCACTCCCCTGTATTGTCTAACACAGGCAGTGAGGTATTCGTTCAGCTACTTACATACTCATTTGGAAATCCATAGAGATACTAAAGACAGAATCACATTCCGGCACATTTACTGAAACATCTTATGGCACTTCTATAGGGGGACTACTACATTCAGCGAGAAATATAGGCAAGTAGTGACATAGGTGGTCATTACAACCCTGGCGGTCGGTGTTAAAGCGGCGGTAAGACCGCCAACAGGCCAGCGGTAAATATTTTGCAATTACAACCGTGGTAGAAACCGCCAACAAGGACAGCCACTTTAACACTCCTACCGCCACGGCGGTACAAACAAACAGCGCGGCGGTCACCGCCAACAGACAGGTGGAGGACAAAGTACCACCCACAGTATCACAACAGGCCAATCAGCCACCTTTACCGGGGCAGATTCACCGTGGATAAAAACACGGCGGAAACAGGATTTCGAAGGGAAAACGCTCACCTCTACACACCCCCCGAGGAACGAGGACACCATGGACCCGGAACTCCAAATTCTCCCTGCGATTGTCTTCCTGCTCCTCTACCAGGAGCACGAACGCCGGTGGCGAAGACCACGGTGAGTACTGCACCTACGACACAGGGGAGGGGGGAGGGGAAAAACAGGGACACACACACGCAAAACCCCCACCCTCACCCACTACAACACACACACTAATACAGCATGATACATCACAGTTACACCCTCCCAAACCCCCCGGAAAAATGGAAAGACAACAGAAAATGAGAATAACCATTGTAATGTATTAAAATCAAGTAGGCAAAAAAATATATATATATATGTACACCATGTACAAAATATATACCAAGCATAGTAGTCCAGGTAGTGTTCTAATAAAGTCCGTGGAACACTGGGCCCACATGTGTTGGCGAAGCCCACACAAGATCCCCGACCATGACGGAGAGAACACTGCAGGGGCATCAGTTAGCAATAAAACTGGCACCTCAGGGGGAATGAAAGGGGGGGCACCTCAGCCGGTTGAGTGCACGACACCAAATCCACGAGGGGGCCACATGCCCACTGTTCAATCCTGGGGAGTGCAAAGCCACAGTCTCTCAAGTCTCTATAGTGGGTGGTTTGCCCACTGTTCAATCCTGGGGAGTGCAAAGCCACAGTATCTCAAGTGGATAACAGTCTCCACTGGTTCTGGAGGGGGCATGGTGCCCAGAGTGCTTCATCCTGCTAAGGACAGAGGTAGTGGATGGATCTCTCCACTGGTTCTGGAGGGGGCATGGTGCCCAGAGTGCTTCATCCTGCTAAGGACAGAAGTGGTGGATGGATCTCTCCACCGGTTCTGGAGGGGGCATGGTGCCCAGAGTGCTTCATCCTGCTAAGGACAGAGGTAGTGAATGGATCTCTCCAATGGTTCTGGAGGGGGCATGGTGCCCAGAGTGCTTCATCCTGCTAAGGACAGAGGTAGTGAATGGATCTCTCCCCTGGTTCTGGAGGGGGCTTGGTGCCCAGAGTGCTTTATCCTGCTTAGGACAGAAGTAGTTGATGTATCTCTCCACTGGTTCTGTAGGGGGCATGGTGCCCAGAGTGCTTCATTCTGCCCGTGACGGACTCACTAGCATCAGTGCCCTTGGCGCTCATGGGCTAACGATGCTTGAGGCGGCGGTGCCCTGTTCAGCAGTGCTTGAGGCGGCGGTGCCCTGTTCAGTGGTGCTTGAGGCGGCGGTGCCCTGTTCAGCGGTGCTTGAGACAGCGGTGCCCTATTCAGCAGTGCTTGAGGCGGCGGTGCCCTGTTCAGCGGTGCTTGAGACGGTGGTGCCCTGTTCAGCGGTGCCCTGTTCAGCGGTGCTTAAGGCGGCGGTGCCCTGTTCAGCGGTGCTTGGAGCGGCGGTCTCCTCTGCGGTGACTCAGCTGCTGGAGGTCCTTCATGTCCCAGCGGGGCTTGTGCTGGCGTCCTCTATGTCCCAGCGGGGCTTATGCTGGTGGTCCTCTCTGTCCCAGCGGGGCTTTTGCTGGAGGTCCTCTCTGTCCCAGCGGGGCTTTTGCTGGCGGTCCTTCATGGCCCAGCGGGGCTTTTGCTGTTGGTCCTTCATGGCCCAGCGGGGCTTGTGCTGGCGGTCCTCTCTGTCCCAGTGGGGCTTGTGCTGGCGGTCCTCTCTGTCCCAGCGGGGCTTGTGCTGGCGGTCCTTCATGGCCCAGCGGGGCTTGTGCTGGCGGTTCTCTCTGTCCCAGCGGGGCTGGTGCTGGCGGTCCTCTTTGTCCCAGCGGGGCTGGTGCTGGCGGTGGCCTCCTGGGCAGCTGGACTGGTGCTGGCGGTGGCTTCCTGGGCAGCTGGGCCGGTGCTGGCGGTGGTCTCCTGGGCAGCTGGGCTGGTGCTGGTGGTGGTCTCCTGGGCAGCTGGGCTGGTGCTGGCGGTGGCCTCCTGGGCAGCTGGGCTAGTGCCGGTGGCCTCCTGGGCAGCAGGGCTGGTGGCGGTGGCCTCCTGGGCAGCTGGGCTGGTGCTGGCAGTGGCCTCCTGGGAAGCTGGGCTGGTGCTGGCAGTGGCCTCCTGGGCAGCTGGGCTGGTGCTGGCGGTGGCCTTCTGGGCAGCAGGGCTGGTGGCGGTGGCCTCCTGGGCAGCGGAGATGATGGCGGTCTTCTCCGCCGTGCTGCTCTTCCCAGACTTGCTGACTTTCTTGTGCCTCTTCCCCACCTTGGAATGTGTCGCAGCTGACTCCACACTCCCACCTGTACCCCTGGGAGCAGCTTTGGTGGCTGGAGTCTACCCCCTCTCCTGCTGGGCACTGGCCAACTTCTGATGCTTCACAGGTGGGGGACTGTCTGTGCTGTGGCTCTGTGCCACACTGGCTGCCCTTGTGGCTGGTGCACTCCAGATTCCGGTGACTACAGGCACCACTGGTCCCGGAGATGTTGTGGCTGAGGTGCTAGTTTGGGGCCTAGGAGACGGACGGGGTGGGGGAGGTGTGGGAAAGGGGTCAAGGTTAGACAGGAAAAGTTTTTTGGAGACACTGGGATGGGGAGCTGGAGGGGGTTTGGGAGTGGAGGAAGAGGTTGTGGTTGTAGGAGGTGTTCGTTTGCTGAATTTGGGTGAAGGTGCATGCACTGGAGGCTGTCATGAGGTGGATGGCTGTTGGGTGGGTGTGTGCCGTTGTTTGTGTATCTTGGGAGGGGGCGTCACAGACACACTGGGAGAGGACACAGGGGATGTGTGAATGGTAGTGGGGGTGGTGACTGCACGTGAGCGGGGTGTGGTGGTGGGTGTGCTGGTGATGGTAGTAGTGGATGTAGAGGTAGTGCATGCAGGTGTGAGTGTAGACAAGACTAGGAGGGAAGAGGGAGACGAGGAGGGGGACACAGTGGAGGCAGTGGATGTTGGTGTGTCTGCATGTGTGTGATGCTTGCGTGAGTGCCTGTGGGATGTGGGATGTGTGGTGCTTATGTTTGCCTGAGCTTCCCTTGTGTGTTGACGTGTGTGCATGCTGGTCTGTAGGTGTGCTTGTGATAGGCTGGGGTACAGGGGATTTGGTCTGGGTGGAGGAAGGTGGAGGGGGGAGGCTAGACACATGGACAATGGCTGCCATCATTGCTGAGGCCAGAGTCTGAAAAGCTCGCTGAAGGGCCGCCTGACCAGAATGAATGCCCTCCAGGAATGCATTTGTTTGTTGCAACTGCCTTTCTACACCCTGGATGACATTCAAAATGGTAGACTGCCCAACAGTGAGGGACCTGAGGAGGTCAATGGCCTCCTCACTGAGGGCAGCAGGGGTGACCGGGGCAGGGCCTGAGGTGCCTGGGGAGAAGGTGATACCCACCCTCCTCGGTGAGCGGGCACGGGAGGAAGGCTGAGGGGCTGCTGGGAGGGCGGTGGTGGAAGGGGGGGTAGCGGCTGTACCTGTAGATGGGGGGCCACAGATGTTGCCTCCACCACAAGGGAGCTCCCATCAGAGGACGAGTCCATGTCACTGGTCTCATCTCCTGTCCCCACGTGGAGCTCCCCTCGCCCTCCGTCCCACTGGTGAAGTCCGATTCCATAGTGTGGTCCTCCATGGTCATGTGGGATGCAGCCCCCTCGTGATCCGGTGCCACTGCTCCTCCGCCTGATGATGCTAATGCACACAAGAACAGGGAGGCCACAAAAAAGGGGGGACGACAGAAGAAAGACATGTTGAGTGCATGCATTACCGCTACCGTTGGCGGACACAGCAGACACAGAAGCCCCCTGCACTACGCCGCGCTCTTGGGCTCCACTGTTCAATTCCTGGGAAATGGCCTACTAGGCTATGGACGACATCTGCACACATGGATGACACAGGGGTATTACTAGGTGTACTTGGCACTCTACAGAGGTGCGGTGGGGTGCCACATGGCCTGCCTTGCTTACGGAACCTGGCCTAGGGAAACCCATAGCCCACCTCCCCCACCCAGACACCTCCACTGTGCGCAAAATCAGCAGAATGCGAGTGTACCCACCCCCTTGTGGCTGCTGTGATGCCCTCAAGCACCCATCCAACTCCGGGTACACCACCGCCAGGGTCCTGAACATCAGGGGGGTCATGGTGCGATGGGCACCCCTCCCACGTTGGGAGGACATCCCCAGCTGAGCCTCCGCTGTCCTCTTGCTCCAGCGGCGAATGTCCTCCCATCTTTTCCGGCAGTGGGTGCTCCATCTGTGGTAGAACCCCAGGGTCCGGACGTCTTTGGCGATGGCACGCCAAATATCTTTTTTCTGGTGGGCGCTGACCTACATGATTTGTACAGGGGGAAGAGAAAGTTATTACCAACTGCACCGTCAAAGTGATTGGCCCCCATCCCTACCCTTGCCATGTGGCACATGCACTCACCGTTGTTTCATGCATGCCGCACTCTCCCCCCTTCCTTCTTACATCCACCCCTCTCCACACAGGCATAGCCCATACAGCATGCTCCCAGTGGACTTACCTGTTTGTCTGGAGGACCGTAGAGTAGCGTGTACTGGGGGAGGACCCCATCCACGAGTTGCGCCAACTCCTCCGATGTGAAGGCAGGGGCCCTTTCCCCAGACACTCGAGCCATTGTCTCTTCCAGACCGAGGTCACAGCAGCACTTGCAGTGTAGGTCCTCTCCTGTCGAAGATCAGGTATCGAGTGATAGAACAGATAGAAAATGGCGGTCACGTCCACGGCGGTGCATACCGTCACCGCCGGCGTACTTCGTCATTGGCTCCTGGGACCCATAGGGTCCGATGTTAACCAATGCAGCATTGCGCCGCGGTCTTCGACCGCCTACCGCAATGGTGTACAACGCCAGAGCAGTTACCTCACATCCCATTGTCCCACTTTACAGGTCAGACAGCCGCCATTTCAGGGGCCCACATGGCTTCATTTTCAACTGCGTCACACATACCTAGGCCTAGACTCAACACACATACAGGCCACTTTTTAGATTATGAATGGTGTGCTGTGTAAGCTGTGGGCACGTACCTCTGAGTTGTTTGACTCTGTGCTCGCTCTTGTCCTCCATAGGCACCGTCTGCTGGGACATGTGAGGAGATGGCGGCATCCTCTGGTGTACCGACCGTTGGTGGACCTGTCGACAATGGAGGAAAGACATGTGATAATCACATACAGGCTTGACCGTGCCACAATCCAGGAACTGTGTACCCAGTTGGAGCCAGACCTGATGTCAGCTATCCGCCATCCCACAGGAATACCCCTCAAGTGCAGGTGCTGTCAGTGCTCCATTTCCTTGCAAGTGGGTCATTTCAAACAACAGTGGTCATAGCATCAGGGATGTCCCAGCCTATGTTTTCCAACGTGTTGTCCAGAATGTTGTCTACCCTGCTGAAACACATGCAGAGCTACATCTTTTTCCCGCAGGTGGAGGATTTGCCTACAGTGAAAGGTGATTTCTATGCCCTGGGACATATCCCCAACATCATAGGTGCCATTGATGGGACACATGTGGCTTTGGTACCCCCCCACAGGAGTGAACAGGTGTACAGAAACCAGAACCGCTATCATTCCATGAATGTGCAGATGGTATGTTTGGCAGACCAGTACATCTCCCATGTGAATGCCATGTTCCCTGGCTCAGTGCATGACGCCTACATCCTGCGGAGTAGCAGCATCCCTTATGTGATGGGTCAACTCCATAGGCACTGTGTGTGTCTATTAGGTGAGCACCTGGAAGCTAGTCAGTGGGAATGGATTTCTGGGTCTGGGGATATCCCTCCAGGTTAGTGTGTGTCTAACAGTTGTCCCTCGCCATTTGCAGGTGACTCTGGTTACCCCAACCTGTCATGGCTACTGACCCCAGTGAGGAATCCCAGGACAAGGGCAGGGGAACGCTACAATGAGGCCCATGGGTGAACTAGGAGGGTGATCGAGTGGACCTTCGGCCTCCTGAAGGCCAGGTTCAGGTGCCTCCATATGACAGGTGGATCCCTATTCTACTCACCAAAGAAGGTGTGCCAGATCATTGTGGCCTGCTGTATGCTTCACAACTCGGCTTTGCGACGACAGGTGCCTTTTCTGCAGGAGGATGGTCCAGATGGCAGTGTTGTTGCAGCTGTGGAGCCTGTGGACAGAGAAGACGAGGAAGCAGAGGAAGAAGACATGGACAACAGGGACTCAGTGATCCAGCAATATTTCCAGTGAAACACAGGTAAGAATACAGACCTGCCTACTACATGTACTTAAACACTACTGCCTCTCTACTGTCTGTCGTTTTCACCCAGTGTATGGTCACTGAGTTGTCACTTTCCCTTACGATTTCACAGATCTGGGTCCCACAGTGTGACATCTGCTTTGATTTCTCATGGAGTAGAGCTGTGTCACATAGGCATGTTGACATTACAAATGAAAGAGCTTTTTGCCACAGTTATTACTAATACAGTATTCCGAAATCACAGATTGACTCCAGATTGTTTTGTGCTTTAAGGGTGTTTATTTAAGTGCTCAATATTGGAGGGGGTTGTAAAATGGTGAGGGGTGATGGCGGAGGAATGTCCATGGCAGAGTCCAGTCTATTAGTCTCACAGGTGCATTGCCCAAATGGGCATAGGAAGTGGAGCTGGGGGAGTTTAAGGATGGACAGGGTGACAAAGTGGGACAGTAGGATGACAATCAGGGTGGTCTCATTTCTTGGCGGGGGTCTTGGCATTGTTCTCTGTCTTGTTCCTGGATCTCAGGGACCGTTTGCGAGGTTGTTCTCCCTCTGCAGGGGGTGGGGTGCTGTTGTGGTGGTCCTGTGGAGGTGCCTCCTGTCCACTAGCGCCGGCGGAGTTGGTGGGCAGTTCATCATCCAGGCTAGTGTCAGGGGCCCCTTGTGGTGCCACAGTGTCCCTCCTGGTGCTGAGTACTTCCTTCAGCACCCCTACGATGGTGCCCAGGGTGGAATTGATGGTTCTGAGTTCCTCCCTGAAGCCCATGTACTGTTCCTCCTGCAGTCACTGGGTCTCATGAAACTTGGCCAGTACCGGTGCCATCGTCTCCTGGGAGTGGTGGTAGGCTCCCATGATGGAGGAGAGGGCCTCGTGGAGAATGTGTTCCCTGGGCCTGTCCTCCCCCTGTCTCACAGCAGCCCTCCCAGTTCCCCTGTGTTCCTGGGACTCCGTCCCCTGGAACGTGTGCCCATTACCACTGCCCCCAGGTCCCTTTTGTTGTTGGGGTGATGGGTTAGCCTGGGTTCCCTGTAGTGGTGGACACACATCTGATTGACGTGTCCTGGGGACGGAGGTATGGGCCTGCTGGGTGGGTGCTGTGCTGGTGTTTCCAGAGGGGGGAAGCTCTGTGGTGGCCTGTGACTGGGTGTGGAGAACCGACTGTCCCGAGGTACCCGATGGCCCGGGCTGGTCATCTAGATACAGTTGGACAGAGGTGCTGTCATCACTGTGGGCCTCTTCAGTTGGTGGTGTGGACATGTGTGGACCCTCCTCTCTGGAAACGTTGGGTAGGGGTCCGGCAGGGGTATAAAAGGATGTTTATTACATCTGTGTGCGGCATGGTGTGCAATGGGTGGGTGACCGTGTACCCCAGTGCTTGCATTCCTGTGTGGGAACTTGTGTGATGATGGTTTAGGGGGGTGTATGGGTATGTGCTGTGGGCATGCTTTAGTGATGGGTGTCCATGCTTTGTTGTTGCATGCAGGGATTGGTGTCAGGATGTGTGGTTTGTGATGTTGGGACATTTGTGAGGAGTTAGAGTAATGGGGTGAGATTGAGGGTGGGGGTATGTGCTGGCATGCAGGTAGGGTGGGGGATATAATAGTTAAGATTTGACTTACCAGAGTCCATTCCTCCACCTACTCCTGCAAGGCCCTCAGGATGCAGAATCACCAAGACCTGCTCTTCCCATGTTGTGAGTTGTGGGGGAGGAGGTGGGGGTCCGCCGCCAGTCCGCTGAACTGCCAGGTGGTGTCTTGAGACCACGGAACGCACCTTCCCCCGTAGGTCGTTCCACCTCTTCCTGAAGTCCTCCTGATTTCTTGGGTGCTGTCCCACTGCGTTGACCCTGTCCACTATTCTTCGCCATAGCTCCATTTTCCTTGCAATTGAGGTGGGCTGCACCTGTGATCTGAATCGCTGTGGCTCTACCTGGACGATTTCCTCCACCATGACCCTGAGCTCCTCCTCTGAGAACCTGGGGTGTTGTTGCCGTGCCATGGGGTGGTGTAAGTGATGTGTGGGGTGGTGTGTGGGGTGATAAGTGTGCTGATATGTAGTGGTGTGTAGTGTGCGGTGCGTGGAAGTTATGTGGGTGATGGTGTTGTGTGCCTGTGGATGCTTGTATTGTTGATGGTGGTGTCTCTCTCTGGCCTTCGTTTGTGATTTGTTGTCGTAAGGGTTTGTGGGTGATGTGGGTGTGTGCTTTATATAGTATTGGGTGTGTGGGAGTGGTGTGTGTATGTGTATCAGGTGTGCGTATTTCGATTTGTCCAATGTGGATGTTTTCTGTAGGAGTGTGTGTATTTTGAGCGCGGCGGTGTGTGCTGCCAATGGAATACCGTGTGGATTTGTGTGTCGTGATAGTGTGGGCGTATTTCTGTTGGCATGACGGTGAAGGTTTTGTTATCGCCAGTTTATCACTGACCTTTGGTGTGGTGGACTTGTGTGGGTGTCTGAATTTTGGCGGATTCCGTGCTGTGAGTCATAATAGCTGTGGCGGTTTTCCGCAGCTGCGGCGGTGTGTTGGCGGTCTTCTGCATGTAGGTAAGCGGCTTTTACCGCCAATGTTGTAATGACCGCCATAATCTTCTTATGTATCCCGACAATTATTGCTTTAATCATGGGTGAGGTTTACTACTGCAGAGCCTGTGTATGTACTGCCACTGCCCACTCAAGTTAGTCTTTAAGACCCCTTTGTGAAGTCTTAAACTCACGTTTTAGTAGAAATAACTCACCTCTGAGATATGCTGTAGGTATGCTATCAGGCATGTTGCTTTGTGCTTAAGTGATTGAGATATGACATTTTCTGTTTTATATTCTTACTACTGGACTTACGACAAGCACTACATGGGGTTTACCACTTTTAAAGCAATTGACTACATTTTTCCAAAGCATGAGCCCTCTGTTTCACACCGTTGGAGAGCGACAGAGGGAGTTATAGATTAACTAACATACTCAGTAACTACTTATGTATCGAGCAGCATGAAAGGTGGCTGCAGACATCCCAACATACCCCTCCATTCTGCAAAACGGGCACTGAGGTACTTGTTCATTCACTTACATAAACATTTAGAAAGCCACAGAGGTAGTAAAACAGAGAGACACATACTGGCACATATACTGAAACATCTCCTGGCACTTCTATAGGTGGAATCCTATATTCAGTGAGAAATACAGGCAAGCAGTGGCACAATTTTGTCATGTATCCAGACATATACTGCTTAATTTATGGGTGAGGCCTACTACTGCAGAGCCTGTTTGTGCACTGTCTCTGCCCACTCAAGTTGGGCTCTAAAAGCCCTTTGTGAAATCTTAAACTCACATTTTATGAGAAATAACTCTTCTCTGAGATATGCTGTAGGTATGTCATCATGCATGCTGTTTTGTGCTTAAGTGATTGAAAGATGATCTTTTCAGTTTTAGAAACTTTCTGATGCACTTGCAGACCCCTAATCCAAGTTCTAAACATACAATACCACTAATAAAGGAACCGGCATACATGTTTAGAAACCATAGATTTTCTGTCTCATTCAGTCAGAGTGTGGCTTCTATATTTAATCACATACTCAGAAAGTAGTTATGTATGCAGCAGTATCAAAGGCAGTTGAAGATACACACACAAACCTTTCTATTCCCTAACACAGGCTCTTACATATTTATGCAGCCATTTACAAAAACAGTTAGAGAGCCATGGAGGTACTAAAGCCAACAGTCACATACTGGTACATTTAATAAAACATATATTGGCACTAATACAGATGCACTCCTACATTGATGTAATATATATATATGCACACATCTTCCTGTTGTCATTCGAAAGGAAAAGCCGCTGGCACTCCACACCTTTTCCTGCACCAATCACTTTATTCTATAACCAAGGCTGTACAAGGCTATCCAACAAAAAGACAAACCTGGGTTATTAGGAGACATTAAGGATAGTAACATGGACCCAGAATTGTGTATTGGGGATCTTGAGGGTTTAGCTGACTTAATAGAATTGGAGGTAGGAGAAAGATTATGGGACATGGAAAGTGAGTAGTTGATGGATTTGGGACTGGACATAGGCAGGCAGAGTGGAAGTGGTTTTAAGCCGAAATCCAGATGTAATCCCACTACCCCACATGATAATATTGATGCTTTTCAGGAGGCAGTAGGGTTTGACCTGTTTGAATTGTGGAAAAGGAATAAGAAGCAATTTGCTAGTAATCTGGCATTGGGTCAATGTAGAGCGATTGATACGCTAAAGAATTAAACATCCTTTGTCATAAAACCAGCAGACAAAGGGGGAATGTGGTCTTGTGGGATTTGGATAAATATAGAAAGGAGGCAAGGAAACAATTGGAATTTTCGAAGTGTTATGAGGCATCGACAAAGGTAGCATACAAAGCTTCAATAGAATCTTATTACTCCCTGCTCTCAGATTGGTATGGTTAGGGTTTACCCAGCAGGGATGAATTGCAATTTTTGACAATTAAGAAGCCAGTGGCGCCATGCTTTTATATATTGCCTAAGATCCACAAGGATAGTAACAATCTGCCAGGCAGGCCGATAGTGTCAGCAAGAGGCCATCTCTTTGAGAATACCTCCATTTATTTGTATTGTTTTCTGTGTTCCTATGTGTTGAGTCTAGCCTCATATTGTAGGGATAGTATGGATTTCATTACAAAAATTCAGGACATCCCCTGGAAATCAAGTTACATTATGGTAACCATTGATGCAGTGTCTCTGTATACAAGCATTAAACATGAATTAGTCATAAAGGCATGTGAATATTTCTTTAGAGACAAACCATTAAGGGTATATGATCTTTCTAAAATGCTTTTGAAGATATTAAGATTTTGTCTAGAAAATCATTTTTTTTTATATGAGAACAAATGGTTTAGACAGACTGTGGGGACAGCGATGGGAAGTTGCTTTGCTCGAAGTTTTGCATGTCTGTTTATTGGCTGGTGGGAAACCCAGCATGTGATGTCGGAAGAAAATGAATAGTGGATGAGACATGTAATCCTTTGGACAAGATATATTGACGATTTATTTATTATTTGGGATGATCCTGAGGATATACTGTCTGACTTATTAGAATGGTTGCCAAGAAATTATTTTTATTTTTATTTCACACATAAATCTGGGAAACAGGTTATGGAATTTTTAGATGTCTTGGTTACAGTAGAAGGAGAAACTCTTTATATGAGTTTGTTCAGGAAAAGTACGGCAGGTATTAACATATTGCATGCTAAAAGTCATCATCCGCCAAGATAGAAATGGAGTATCCCGTATGGTGAGCTACTTAGAGCGAAAAGGAATTGTAGCACAAGTCAGATTTTTGAAAAAGAACAGAAAAATATGGTAACTAGATTTAAATCTAGGGGTTATCCTATGAAGGTCATTAGGGAAGCTTGTAATAAAGTACCCAGGATAAAACATGATAGCCTCCTGGTCCCTAAAAACATGAAAGGGAAGACCATACAGTGAGATTCACTTCTACTTTTAATTGAGATTCGGATGAAGTTATGAGGATCATGAAACAATATTGCATCTAATAAAAACAAATAAATTGATAGGACCTCTGATGAGCCCTTATCCTAGGATTACATACAGAAAAAACAGTTCTTTACGTGATATTTTGGTACACAGCGACATAAGTAAGAAAGAGAATTTGTGTTTTGCCAAACTGAAAGGTTTTTACAGATGTGCTAATTGTAATGCTTGCAAATACAGCATGAATCGTAAGATGTATCAATTACCCACAAGGGAAGAAATTAAGATTGATAAATTTATCAATTGTGACTCAGATATTACGATATATGTCATTATGTGTTTGATTAAACTATGGTATGTAGGCAGCACAATCTTTCCAGTTAAAAAACGTATTTTGGAGCATTGGCGTGCTATCAAAAATAATGATGGGAATAACTCCATAGTGCGACATTGCAGACAGGAGCATGATGGGAATAATTATGGTATGTCGTTCTTTGGAATTGAAAGGGTGTTGCTGTTACCAAGTGGAGGAGACAGAGAACGGATTCTTAGGAGGATGGAATCAGAATATATAATTAGACTGAACAGCAGAGCTCCATGGGAATTGAAAATAAAATGACAGCTAGAGCAATGTATAACAAATCAGAACTGCTTTCATTTGCACGGGAACTTCAAGATTTGAACGTTTATGAGTCTATAATAATACAATGTGTATATCCATTTCAAGCTATCGTCTGTATGGAGCCAAAGACAGGAAAGTTACCCCCAGCTGACCTCCAAAAAGGTCTTAAAGGTAGAGTTGTTTACTTGCCATTAGATTTCAAGCAGAATATTGAAACTGTAGGGCTGCAGAAAGAATTGGAAGAAGGCCCTGTAATTCTAGTGGTGTCCCTACCAAGAGTAAAAACATATGACAAGAGATAGTAGATGTTAGTAAAGTAAATAAAGCAACATTATATCTAGTCCAAAATAATATTTACTATAAAAATGTAGATGATCTTCAAGATTTTACACATATGGAGCATTCCACAGTTTCATCAAGAGGTCAAATTGAAAAGATAGATTGAACGAGATTAGAAGAACTGTATTAGCACTACAGTATTCATCCTCTATATTCCAACAAGATTATTGGAGATGCTATTGATCTCCTTCAGGCAAAAAAAGTAAAAGGTGCTCCCTTATGTGTGTGGGAGAAGTCCTTAGATGCTCACTGTTTTCCACAACTGTGTCTTACTCAAGTAGGCGGTAGATATGTTGAACAGCCTATACAAATGCCAGCAGCAGAGTACAGATCAACCAGACTTTACTCACGGGACCCAAGATTTTGGCAGTGTATTCCCCTTATATATTTCATCTGCTATTTGAGGGCCACTTGTCTGGCTTATACTGTTAATCATATTCTGAAAACAGGGGTGAATATCCAGAATCTGTAAGCAAGGGAGTTTGTTGAAAAGGTTCGTGGAAAATATAAAAACCTGGAATACAGTTTAATTAATTTGAAGGCATGTCAACGTGGTACCAATGAGTACTGGTATCATTGTCATGGAGAGCTTAAAAGCATGTTGAGAAACCTACAGACACCAACTTGGGTTTTTTAACTCAGTTGTGCTGAGTATGCATGGGATGACCCCCTTAATTTCTTAAGAGAAGCAAATTCAAATATAAAAGACATCAATCGAAGGACACCTGGAAATCTCTGATGATTGGATCCAGCAAACTTTTGCAGATATTTTAACCACAGGTTTCAAGCAATGATGGCTTTCATCTGCAACAAAACAAATCCTTCTCTTGGTGAAGTGACTGATTGCTTTTGGCGCCAAGGCCACCAAATAGAAGTGCTCCATATATTCACATGCTTTTATGGGTAAAAGATGCCCTGAAGTTTGGAACAGACACCAATGAGTTTGTCTTTTCTTTCACTGAATAGTATAACATGTGCCATCCCAACAGAAACTGCTGACAAAGTAAGGAGGCAAAAATGTCTACGATTTCAAAATCACAGGTGAGGTAAATACTGTTGTCGAAAATATAGACCAAAAGCTAAATTTTACACAAGATGTTGTTTTGAATTTCCATGATTATCATCACGGAGGAAAGAGTGAACAACTTTTTGTCTGCAGTGAGAGACACTGTAACACGGAAATCACAAAAAATACAATCTCCAAAGAATAGAAGCATCAAAATATATAAATGACTACATCCCTATTATTCTAAAGTTATGGAATAAAAATATGGATGTAAAATTTGTGCCAGATAACTCCACTGATGTTGCTCAGTACATGACTTCTGATATCACAAAGTCAGAGAAGACAGGGATCAAAGAGGTCTGGGAGGAGATTTCTGCAGAAAAGTGTCTTACCAAGAAATTGTACAGTTTTAATTTGAAAATGCTTTCCCATAGAGAAATTAGATCTTATGAATACACAGATAGGATGAGGTAGCAACTTTATTCTCCAATTCTAGAGGAATTGTGTGGGTAAGCCTAGGCCTTGCAAGCAGTCGTAATAGAGGTGGTCATTATGACATTGGTGGTCTATTCCGAAGACCGTTGTGTTGACGGCTGCCAACAGACCACTGCGGAGGCAGTAATCCGCCCACCAGATTATGACACACAAACACAAAACCGATAGAAACCAGCCACAACCACAAGTCCACCCTCCAAATTATGACCTTCAAATCACCACAGCGGACATTCAACAGTGGTCAGCCATTGGAGGTGCACACCGCCGCTGCAGAATTGGGCACCCAACACCTCTTGAATCCAACATTGGCCAGAACAAAAAACCCACATCTGACACACATACACATACCATTCTGGTATTGGGGGGACAATTCCATGCATTCCTGGGACTCCAGCATAGAGCCCGGGTACTGCCAAACTAACTTTCCGGGGTTTTGTCTGCAGCTACCGCTGCTGCCAACCCTCAGCAGGTTTCTGCCCCCCTGGGGCCTTGGCAGCCCAGTCCCAGGAAGGCAGAACAAAGGTTCTCCCTTTGGAAATAGGTGTGTAGGGCCTGAGACGAGTAGCCTCCCCTGGCCTCTGGAAATGCTTTGAAGGGCACAGATGGGGCTCACCTTGCATAATCCAGTCTACACCCGCTCAGGGATCCCCCCAGCCCTGCTCTGGCGCGAAACTGGACAAAGGAAAGGGGAGTGACCACTCCCCTGACCAGCACCTCCCAAGGGAAGGTGCCCAGAATTCCCCCAGTGTGTCCCAGACCTCTGCCATCTTGGATGCAGAGGTGTAAGGGCACAATAGATACCTCTGAGTGGCCAGTGCCAGCAGGTGATGTCAGAGACCCCTCCAGATAGGTGCTTATATTTCTCTGTAGCAAATCCTCCTCTGAGGGCGATTAAGGGTCTCTCCTGTTGGTATCTCATCATATAACGAATGCAAGAGCTCACCAGAGTTCCTCTGCACATCTCTCTTCGACTTCTGCCAAAGATCAACCGCTGACAGCTCCAGGACACCTGCAAAACTGCAACAAAGTAACAAGAAGACTACCAGCAACATTGTAGCACCTCATCCTGCCAGCTTTCTCTATGGTGGTTCATGCTCTGAGGGCTGTCTGCCTTCACCCTGCACTGGAAGCCCAGAAGAAATCTCCCGTGGGTTGAAGGAATCTTTCACCCTGCCAACGCAGGCACCAAACTTCTGCATCACCAGTCCTCTGGGTCCCCTCTCATCTTCATTAGCGTGGTCCCTGGAACACAGGAGCTGGATCCAATTGTCCCCGACAGCCCTGCGGCCCTTCTGTCCAAATTTGGTGGAGGTAAGTCCTTGCCTCCCCATGCCAGACAGTAATCCTGTGTACTGCGTAAACTGCAGCTGCTTGAGCTTCTGTGCACTTTAGCAAGACCTCCTTTGGGCACAGCCTAGCCCAAGTCCCCAGCACTCCGCCCTGCATTGCCCAACTTGCTGAGTTGGACTCCGACTTCGTGGGACACTCTTTTGTTGTGCTGAGTTGACCGTCATGCTCAGATCTTCTGAATGCCTGCTCAGGTGCTTCTGTGGGTGCTTCCTGCTTCTGCATGGGCTCTCTGTGTTGCTGAGTGCCCCCTTTGTCTCCTTCTTCAAGGGGCGTCCTCTTGGTCCTTCCTGGACCCTGGCAGCAACCAAATTCCTCAAGAGTGACTCTTGCAGCTAGCAAGGCTTGTTTGCAGTCTTTTTGCGTGGAAACAGCTCTGCATCCTCTAGCACACCATGGGACATCTTCTGACCAAAGGAGAAGTTCCTGGCTCCTTCCGTTGTTGCAGAAATCTTTGGCTTCTTCCATCCAGAGGCAGCCATTTTGCACCTTGATACGGGGTTTAGTGGGCTCCTGCCCCCCCGGACACTTGCATGACTCTTGGATGTTGTCCCCTTCCTTTGCAGGTCCTCAGGTCTAAGAATCCGTCTTAAGTGCTTTGCAGTCAGTTGTTGTCTTTGCAGAATCCCCTATCTCGACTTTACTGTCTTTCTGGGGTAGTAGGGTAACTTTACTCCTACTTTTCAGGGTCTTGGGGTGGGGTATCTTGGACACCCTTAGTGTTTTCTTACACTCCCAGCCACCCTTTGCACATTCGTGGTTCGCATTCCACTTTTGGAGTATATGGTTTGTGTTGCCCCTAGACCTATTGTCTCCTATAGCATTCTATTGTGTTCTACAGTGTTTGCACTACTTTTCTAACTGTTTACTTACATGATTTTGGTTTGTGTGTATATTTTGTGTATATCACTTACCTCCTAAGGGAGTATATCCTCTGAGATACTTTTGGCATATTGTCACTAAAATAAAGTACCTTTATTTTTAGTAACTCTGAGTATTGTGTTTTCTTGTGATATAGTGCTAAGTGATATAAGTGGTATTGTAGGAGCTTTGCATGTCTCCTAGTTCAGCCTAAGCAGCTCTGCTCTAGCTACCTCTATCAGCCTAAGCTGCTAGAACACCTCTAATCTACTAATAAGGGATAACTGGACCTGGCACAAGGTGTAAGTACCACAAGGTACCCACTATAAGCCAGGACAGCCTCCTACAGCATACTTCCCCCTTTTAGTGACCATATATTACTTCTAATGATTATGTACCCAGGTCTAAGTGTTATTGGGTTTTGCCTCATTTTTTTTAACAGGTTTTCTCCGCATCATCCCCGGGGCATCCAAATACCCCGCAACCCAAAGAGGATCCAAGCCTGCGCACCGGAAATCGATGCAAAGCCCTTGCTACGTGGAAAAACATTGACGCATCATCTGTGTGGACCCGGAGAAACTGACGCACACCTCCCCGTTTTCCACGCATCTCCTCCTCTGTGTTCCTGTGCGGATAATTCAGATGCAAACCAGGTACTTTGTGCTTACAAGAGACACATTGCTTTTTAAGAACTGAAGACTTAATTGATCATTACAAAAGTGATATTTCAACTTGTACTTATCAAACCTTGATCGTTTTGACCTTAATCTACTCAGATAAATATTCAATACTTTTTTAAACCTGTGTGGTGTATTTGTGTGGTGTTTTTACTGTGTTATTGCATGATTTATTGCACAAATACTTTACACATTGTCTCCTAAGTTAAGCCTGACTTCTCATTGCCAAGCTACCAGAGGGTGGGCACAGGATAATTTGGATTGTGTGTGACTTACCCTGACTGAAGGGAGGTTCCTTGCTTGGACAGGGGGTAACCTGACTGCCAACCAAAGATCCCATTTCTAACAGTCCTGACTTGACTTGAAAAGATACAAATAGTGCCCCTGAACCAACATAATAACCCCAAATACAATGAAACCATTTTATACAACAAACTGTCGGCATGAACATCAAAACCTTAGCTCGATTAGAGTCGTCTTAACGCAAAAGGCAGTACTTTGCATGACTTCTTAAAAGATATATGTTCTTAATACATTAAACTGTATGTGCAACGTTGGCCATTACCTGAGTATAAAAATGTTCATTTGTCCATATGGCAACAAAAATAAGTCCCTGAAAAGTAAATCACCCATATATTTAAAGTGGATCATACTCATTCGTCTGAGAGGACCTTATGAAGGTCTATGAAATAAATTATTAGCAAGCTTCCATGGGCTAAATAAAGTACTATCAGGGCTTGTTAAACGTCTAACATCAGGATGCAACAAACCTAACTTGGAACTCATGTTCCCACCAAAAGTCGCAACTACAATGACACCATGATTGCCATCAGTGCAATTATATACAGTTGTGAACAAACATATACAGCCCTAGTTTCTCTATGTTATAAGAAGAAAACAGGGAGAAAAATGTGCAGATTAAAGCCTTTCCAATCAAACAAAGCGGAAGTAAAAATCAATGTAAATGTTTGTTGCCATTTATAATAACAAATACAGAGATCCGACTGTAGGAAAACTGGGCTGATTGCAGAAATTCCCCTAACATTTTGCCCCATTTTTCACTCATACTAGTATTTTCTGACTCTGCTGGTGCCCTTGGCACTGCTTAACAGTTCCAGGGCCTGTGCTCTGGTTAAATGGTTATGCAAATTGGGCTAATTATAATTGGCTGTTCCAACCTACCTATAAGTCCCTAGTATATGGTAGGGCATGTAGATTTAGGGACCCCAACATAGGTAGCACACCCATAGGTGCACCACTGTGGTGCCCAGTGTCATTTTAAAGGCAGGCCTGCCTTGCTGGCTGTTTTTAAGTTAAAGTTAATACCAAATTTGACTATGGAATTAAAAGTACTTCCAAAGTCCTAAGCTACCTTATTTTAACATATGAGTCGCCCCTAAGGTATGCCACAGGTACCAACAGGTTTGGGTGCAATGTAACTATAAGCAGGGACTTTAATAAATATGTTTTATAAGCCCTGGTGAGGGAAAAAAGCTACATTTGTTTTTCCCCATTGAATGGGCTCCATTGGCTAATATGGAGAGACTTTATTTTATTATAATAATGTCTTATTTTCATAGGAAGGAGCTTAATGTAGCATGTTTAGTATCAAAATAAAAGTTTTAATAAATCCAACAACTTGCCACTGTAGAATGTAATATAACTTTTACCTAGAAAGACTTTTAGAACTCTTACTAAATGTTACCAACTTTATTCCTGTAGTTCTAGATTGTTCAACCTCTGGAATCCTGAGCCATGCTTCTTTGCCGAGGTGTGAAGTGGCCTGGGCTGAAACAAAGGAAGCATCTGGTGGGAGGAGATCTGCCTCAGCAGATGGTAAAACAGGATGGTAGAAACTAGACTTCAAAGGAGGGAAGGACATTTGTGACAGCAACTGTACTTCCCCTATTTCCTTCAGCCCCAAACAACCATGTGCCCCCTGATCACATTAAGGAAGGGGTGTGTTGAAGGTAACTTAGCCACACTGGTGGGTGGACAAATCTAAACTCTAAGAATTATTTTTTGCCATCTTGGATTTTGGAGGAATGCTGTTCCCTGGGATTGATTTTTGCCACACTTCCCAGGAAGTGGTCACTCCACAGTGTGGTGGCCTGCATGTGATTGGACAGAGGACCCAACTACTTTCCACCCCCAGAGCAAGGATAACATTGGCAAAGCTGCACCCCACCTAAGATCCCTACTGAAACAAGACAAGAAGGACTGCCCTGTTGGACCACTGGCCTACATCTGGACATTGCACTCAGAAGGCCTGCACCAGCTGCACACTTTGTGCTTCACAACAAAATTGACTTTGCCTGACTTCTAAGACTTCTAAGACCTCAAGAAAGGACTCATTGTAAGCTACAGCTAGAAAGGAGCTGATCAGAGTCCACTGCAACAATTCCTGCAAAAAAAGCCCTGCTGACCAGTGATAATTTTGGGATTTGTGCCAGGTGCATTCTGCAAGTCGAAATCCCAGCCCTCAAGGAGTAACTGAGCTTCTGGAACCTTGGAGTGAGTTGTGGACACCTAAAGATCCTTGGAAGAACTTCTGGAAGAAGATCCAGAAGCTTTGAGCCACTTAGGAAAAAAAGCTGCAGAGGTGGACCGCCCGAAGTCGTGATTCAAGCTGGCCAACATGGATGGCAACCCAGCCTGACTTGCAGGTTCATCCTGCTGAAAAGCTCTAAAGCCCCAGACTTCCAGGAATTCACTGGGGGCTCATGGAAGGTCTATCTAACAACGTCACTTTGAAATCGGCTTGCTGTGGAGGGTCGTCTGAGGTCTGAGAGCAAAAGCTCCAAAAAAGTTTCAAACTCCGAACGTAAACAGTTGACAGTGGCTTTCTGCGCAGTGGATCTGAGGAGGACTCCAAGGAGGTCAGCTTCAACAGCTGACTTCGTCCCTGTCCAGAAAGAAAAAGACTGAGACCCTCATTATGACACTGGTGGTAAATTGTGCTTACCTCTGTGGTGACGGCCATCAACATACTGCCACGGCGGCAAATATCTGTTCTCTAAATTATGACACACACACACACCAAACCGACAGAATACTGCCTCATACACAAATCTGCCAGCCCAAATGTCAGTGTTAAAGTGTCAGTACGAACACCCATACAGTTACGCCAACAATACAACATCCACCACATTATGACCCACAAATCAACACAGCGGACATTCAATGGTGCTAAACCATTGGCAGTACACACTGGCGCGCTCAGAATGGCAACCAAAACAACACTACATTGGCAAAAACGAAAATCACACACCTGACAGTGATACACACACCAAACATACCCACCCACAGCACTATACAACACACACCCACATGAACCACAACCCTTTGCCAACACCAAAAGCCTGCAAGAGCTAGCCATCGGCATCACACAAATAACTACACACACACACCACAACCAACGTCATGCACCCCACATCCCACACCCCACCAGATTACTCAACACCCTCTGTACAACACACACAACACCCATGTCCCAAATAAGGCACACCCGTTTCACTGATGAGGAGTTGAGGGTCATGGTGTAGGAAATTGTCAGGGTAGAGCCACAGCTGTTTGGAGCATACATCCAGCAAATATCCATTGCCAGGAAGACAGAGCTATGGCGGAGGATCATTGACAGAGTGAACGCCGTGGGACAGCATCCAAGAACGAGGGGGAACGACCTACGGGGAAGGTACATTACGTGGCAGCAAGGCACCAGCTCGCCATACAGAGGACTGGTGGTGGACCCCTTCCTCCTCCCCCACAGCTCACAGCATGGGAGGAGCAAGTTTTGGCAATACTGCATCCTGAGGGACTCACTGGAGTTGCCGGAGGACTGGACACTGGTGAGTCAATATTTACTACTTAAACCCCCCACACCTGCATGCCATCCCACCCCCTCATCCTGACTCCCATCACTCCACTCCATCCCACACACTGCACATACACATCTGACTAACCCGAATGCCAAGACCCTGCATGCTATACCAATGCATGGACAGCCCTCCCAGCCCTGCATGGACACCCATCACCAAACATGCACAGCATGGAGAACTAACAATCCCACAATACATTACCATACACAAAGGTGGCAGGGCAACAGCAACGATAGAGGGGACGCTAGTGATGTACAATTTGTCACAGACATGAAGAACAATACATCACTTACATCCCCAAAGGTACCCTAGCCAATGTCAGCAGCGAGGAATTGCCACGACTATCCAGTCCCCCAACAGCAGCTGTCCCCAGTGATGACAGTAACTCTGGACTTCAGGATCTGTATCAACTACCTGGCCCATCAGGGACCACTGGTCAGTCAGCCACCCCAGCCCACTCACAGTCCACCACAGAGCCTCCCCCATTAGTATCCAACACCACAGCACCCATCCAATGTCCCCAAACATCTCTCCCAGGACACGTCAATCAGCAGTGTGCCCACCTTTACAGGGAACCCAGTCCACACCTCACATCCAAGACAATCAGGGACCTGGGGTTAGTGGCAGTGGGCACACTGTTCAGGGGACAGAGGAACGGTGGAACTGGGACACTGGGAGGACCGCTGTGTGCCGGGAGGGGGACAGGCCCAGAGAACCGACTCTCCAGGAGGCACTCACCAATGTCCTGGCAGCTTACCAACAATCCCAGGACAAGACGGGCCAGATCCCAGCCAACATGCAGGAGAACAAGCGGCTGCAGGAGGAACACCATCAGGAGATCAGAAAGGATTTGCAGGCCCTCAACACCACCATGATCTCCATAGTAAGGGTGCTAGCAGATATGGCCAACATCATGAGGGAATGGAAAGCACACCAGCGGGTCCCTACCACTAGCCAGTCAACTGAACAGCCCTCGACTTCCACTGCAGCTAGTGGGCAGGAGGCCCTGCCACAGGACCCACAGACCACCAGCACCCCTCTCCCTGCAGAAGGTGAACCACCCCGCAAAATTTCCCTGTGACCCAGACAGAAGCCAGAGACACTTGCCAAGACTACCGCCAGGAAATGAGACTCTCCTGATTGTCCCCCTTGTGTCCCACCCTGTCACCTTGTCCACTTTGAACTTCCTTTGTTCCCCTTCCTATGGCCCCTTCAGCACTGGACCTGAGCCACAAACAGACTGGAACAATACCCTGGACTTCCCTCTACCATCACCCCATTCCAGTGCACTTATCCATCAATTATTTGCACTACAATAAACATCCTTGAACACAACTTGACTGATAGTGTTTTGTGTGATGAAAATGTGCAATTATGGAAACACTCACATCATGTGCAAACGATCTGAACACTGTGATAGCATAAAATAGCTGTCTGTAGTCATCACATCAGTACACTGTTGTTATATCACCAACATCTGAAAAATGAGAAGCCATGGGTGACAGTAATTTGAGATGCAAAGGAAGTGAATGCCATCTTTCTACAGCCACACAGACAAAATCAAGAATCAGAGGAATGTTCAGTTACACTGTTTCACCTGTGTGTTATTAGAAGTATTGACCTATAACTGATGTTCTGTTGTTGACATCCACATCCCCTGCCTCATCATCCTCACTGTCCTCAGGGTCCACTGCTGCCCCAGGGGCATTTCCAATCTCTCCCTCCTGCAAATAAGGCACATGTCGTCTGAGGGCCAGGTTGTACAACATGTAGCATTCCACTACTATCTGGCAGACCTTCTCAGGTGAGTAGCAGAGGGATCCACCTGTCAGATGGAGGCATCTGAACCTGGCTTTCAGGAGGCCAAAGATCCTTTCAATAATTCTCCTGGTTCGCCCATGTGCATCATTATAACTAGTCTCAGCCCCTGTCCTGGCATTCCTCACAGGGGTCAGGAGACATAATAGGGGTTTGGGTAGCCAGAGTCACCTGCAAGTATTGAGGGACAAACATTAGCCTTACACAATGGGATGGGGTTAATGCCAGAAGGCATACACTTACATACATTGGGGGGGTACTCAGGCTCACCTATTAGCCACACCCTGTGCCTCTGTAGTTGTGCCATCACATTTGGAATGCTGCCATTCCTCAAAACACAGGCATCATGTACTGACCCAGGATACTTGGCAGTGATGTGGGAGATGTACTGGTCCGCCAGGCACACCATTTGCACATTCAGTGAGTGGAAACTCTTCCGATTCCTGAACACCTGTTCATTATGATGGGGGGAACAAACGCAATATGTGTACCGTCAGTCACCTCAATAATATTGGGTATATGTCCCATTGCATAGAATCTTCATAGAGGCCAAGTCTTCCACCGGTGGGAAAGAAATGTAGCTGCACATGTGTTTCACCAAGGCAGACAATATCCTTGCCATCACAATTGAGTTGAGAACATTGGCTGTGACATTCCTGCTGCCAAGCCCACTGTCACTTGGAATTAACCAGTTGCCAGGAAATGAAGCACTGATAGAACCTGCACAAGAGGGGGGATCCCAGTGGGATGACAGATAGCTGATAACAGATCAGGCTCCAAAGGGGCAAACAGCTCTGTGATTTTGGCCCTGTCCAATCTATAGGTGAGTTTTATGTGTCTGCCCTCAATGTAGTCAAGTCCACAAGGGGTCTGTACACGGGGGCTTGTCTCCTCCTCCTATTCATCTGCAGTGGTAGCTATCTAAGGGACACAAGAGTGAGTAGGCTGTCACAATTTGAACAATGGAACCACCACCTTAGTGTACATAGAACATTAATGTGATGGGACAATGGGAATGGTAATGTATGTGCAATTTCCAGCAATAACGCAGTTATGGATTATCTGAATGTTGTTCACCACCAAGAAATGGTGACCGCCTGTCCTGTATGTAGGGACCTGTGTAAGTGAGGTAAGTCTGCTGACATTGGGCTTCATGGCGGAAGGCGGTTTTGCACTGCTGTGCAATTCCTCATGGGGTAAAATGGGACTCTATGGAGTACAGTGGCCAATGGGAATCAGCGACGGCGGTGACGGTGTACACCGCCGTGGGAGTGAACTCTATTTCTATCTAAAACCTCACTTGATTCCTGGTTTCCACAGGACAACACATACACTGTGTGTGCTGCTGTGACCTATGTCTGGAACCTACCATGGCTCATGTTTCCAGGGAAAGGGCCCCTGCCTTCACTTCGGAGGAGTTGGAGCGCTTGGCGGATGGGGTCCTACCCCAGTTTGGACAGCTGTATGGGCCTCCAGACCAACAGGTGAGTACACCTTGGGCACGATGCCTGTGAAAAGGTTGCATGTGTGTGCAAGCATCATGTCATTTGGGGGGTGGTATATCTGGTGGTAGTATACATGGTGGGTGCTGGGCGATGTGTGTGCCACTGGAGATGGATATGTGTGACAGGCTGGATTGTATGTGTAATGGTGTCCTCCTGTCTGTATTACCTCTGCTGGTCAGTTCCCATCAGAAGAAGGGATTGTAGCATGCCATCACCAAGGATGTGCAGACCCTGGGGGTCTACAGCAGGTGGAGCACCCACTGTAGGAATAGGTGGGAGGACCGAAGACAGTGGGCACGGAAGACAGCGGAGGCCCAGCTGGGGATGGCCTCCCAATGAGGAAGGTGTGCCCCTTTGGAACCTGACCCCCCACTTGATGCCCTGCATACTGGTGGTGGCCTACCAAGAGCTGGATGGGAGCTTGAGGGCCTCACAGCAGCTTCAAGGGAGTGAGTATACTGGGCGTTACAACAATAATTGGTAGGTGCTATAGGATCGGGGTGGTGGGTGTGAGTTAGTGGATGTCCCTTAATGCCAGGTCAGACCTTGCAGCTTGATCCAGCTCAAGGGTAATGGGTGTATAGGAAAATCAGGTAACCTAGCTAGCTTGCATTCCATGTCAGACAGGGCTTAGTGCAGTGGTCTTCAAACTTTTTAATGCCGCGCCCCCCCAGTTGAAAAATAAAAATCATTGCCCCCCTCAGAATTTTTCACAATTATTTTAGAACTATGGCAATGATTAAATAGGTCTAAACCTATTTAAACATTGCAGTTAAGTACTGTTACCTTTTTAAAACTGCAATAACATGCTTCTGCTCAAAACAAAGGCATGTTATCTGTATAATATTTCTTTTGGCCAGAGTTTGGCAGTGAAACCCCTGAAAAGGCAGTTTGGCAGTACCCGGGTCTGTGCTAGAGACCGGGGAAATCATGGGATTGTCTCCCCAATACCAGGATGGCATTGGGGGGGGGCAATTCCATGATCTTAGACATGTTACATGGCCATGTTCGGAGTTACCATTGTGAAGCTACACATAGGTAGTGACCTATGTGTAGTGCACGCGTGTAATGGTGTCCCCGCACTCACAAAGTCCGGGGAATTTGCCCTGAACAATGTGGGAGCACCTTGGCTAGTGCCAGGGTGCCCACACACTAACTAACTTAGCACCCAACCTTTACTAGGTAAAGGTTAGACATATAGGTGACTTATAAGTTACTTAAGTGCAGTGGTAAATGGCTGTGAAATAACGTGGACGTTATTTCACTCAGGCTGCAGTGGCAGGCCTGTGTAAGAATTGTCAGAGCTCCCTATGGGTGGCAAAAGAAATGCTGCAGCCCATAGGGATCTCCTGGAACCCCAATACCCTGGGTACCTCAGTACCATGTACTAAGGAATTATAAGGGTGTTCCAGTATGCCAATGTAAATTGGTGAATTTGGTCACTAGCCTGTTAGTGACAATTTGGAAAGAAACGAGAGAGCATAACCACTGAGGTTCTGGTTAGCAGAGCCTCAGTGAGACAGTTAGTCATAACACAGGTAACACATACAGGGCACACTTATGAGCACTGGGGCCCTGGCTGGCAGGGTCCCAGTGACACATACAACTAAAACAACATATTTACAGTGAAATATGGGGGTAACATGCCAGGCAAGATGGTACTTTCCTACAAACACTGACTCT
Organism: Pleurodeles waltl; assembly: GCF_031143425.1. Classification (NCBI taxonomy): domain Eukaryota; kingdom Metazoa; phylum Chordata; class Amphibia; order Caudata; family Salamandridae; genus Pleurodeles; species Pleurodeles waltl. Next base: position 660,780,512 of record NC_090450.1, on the reverse strand, counting down.
GATTCCACCTCGGATGGGAGCTCCCTGGTGGTGGCGGACACCTTTGGGACCACCCCAGCTTCAGGTACAGCAGCGATCCCCGTACCAGCACCGCTCTCCCAGTAGCCACCCACGAGTTGCCCGTGCCCGCTCACCTAGGAGGGTGGGCATCCTCTTAGCCCCAGACACCTCAGGCCCTGCCCCAGTGAGCCTGGCTGCCCTGAGTGAGGAGGCTATTGACCTCCTGAGAGCCATCTCTGCAGGGCAGTCAGCCATTATGATTGCCATCCAGGGACTGGCATCCTATATGCAGCAATGCAATGCATTTCTGGAGGGCATCCACGGTGGACTGACGGCCCAACAGAGATCGTTTCAGGCTCTGGCCTCGTCTCTGATGGCAGCCATTGTCCCTGTTCCTACCGTCCTCCCTCGAACTACCACTACCCAGTCCCAGTCTCCTCAACCCCAACCCATACCAAGCACACATACAGACAACCATGCACACAAAACATCACACAAGAGTGGCACAGACAAACACAGGCAGCACACTTCAGGCCACAGGCACTCACACAAACAATATCCACTGCCTCCAAAGCCCTCCCCCTCCCCTCCTCCCTCCCAGTCAGATCTGCACTCACACCTGCATGCACTGCTTCAACAGCAATGACCACCATCACCACACCAAGCAGCACACACACCTTACTAGCAGACACCTCCACAATATCCATCCACACATCCCCTGTGACCTCTACCACCCTGTCTGTCCCCCCTCCTCAGGGACACAATCCTGCTGACTGATGAAGTTGGATTGAATATTACTATTTTAGAAATGTCACTCTTAGAAAGTGAGCATTTCTCTGCACTTAAATCCTTCTGTGCCTTAAAATCTACATATGGCTGGGTTTACTTGACAGCTCTCTTGTGCATTCACTCAGACACACCCCAAACCCAGGATACTCAGCCTCACTTGCATACATCTGCATTTTGAATGGGTCTTCCTGGGCTGGGTGGAGGGCCTGATACGTGCATGTCAAAGGACAGTAGCCTGCCCTCACACAATGGACTGCCACACCCCATACTGGGACCCTGGCAGACAGGATTGAACTGAAAGGGGACCTTCTGCACTTCTAAGCCACTCTTTGAAGTCTACCCCACTTCAAATGCACATTTGGGTAATTAAACAGGGTATCTGCCCCTACCAACTCAGTCACTTCCTGGAGAAGAAACATGAACCAGAACTTGCATCCTGCCAAGCAGACCCGCCTGGCTACTCAAAGGACTCACCCGTCTGCTTTCTGTGAAGGACTGCTGCCTTGCTGTTGCTCTGCTGCCTTGCTGCTCTTTGGCTGTGGTGAAGAAGTGCTCTCCAAGGGCATGGAGAGAGCTTTCCTCCTGTTCCCTGAAGTCTCAAGACCAAAAAGACTTCATCTCCACAAGAAGCACTCCTTGTGCGATGAAATTCAACACACAGCCTGCCAGAAACGATGCACAGCCTGCACCGCGGTGAAAAATTCACTGCATGCTGAACCGGAATGACGCAGCCCGACTTTGCATCGAGAAGATTGACACAGCGCCAGCGTAGCGACTGGAAATTCGACTCGCGGCCCACCGGATCGATGCATAGCTGAGCTGGGACGACGCAGCCCGACTTCTAGAGAGAAATCAGCGCAGAACCTGCCGTGCGGTAGAAATTTTGATGCAACGGCCACCAAATCAATGCACCCCCTGTGACTTCGTCCTGCCAGCGCAGGAAATCAACACATCATCCCCAGGGCATCCAAAAACCCCGCAACCCGAAGAGGATCCATGACCGAGCACCAGAAATTGACGCACAGACGTCCCTGCGTGAAAACTAAACAAGGCATTGCTGTTTGCAGCCCGAGAAATCAATGCACACCCCTTTGTTTCCACGCATCTCCTCCTCTGCAGTCCTTTGCAGAGATTTTGCATGCAAACCAGCTACTTTGTGCTTGAAAGAGACCCTGTTTGCTTTTAAAAGACTTAAGACACTTTATATCACTTTTTCAGTGACATCTCAACATTTACTTATTGAATTTTAATAGTTTTTACCTGCATCTTGTCAGATAAATATTTTCTAATTTTCTAAACACTGTGTGGTGTATTTTTGTGGTGCTATATAGTGTTATTGTATGATTTATTGCACAAATACTTTACACATTGCCTTCTAAGTTAAACCTGACTGCTCAGTGCCAAGCTACCAGACGGTGGGCACAGGATAATTTGGGTTGTGTGTGACTTACCCTGACTAGAGTGAGGGTTCTTGCTTGGACAGGGGGTAACCTGACTGCCAAAAGACCCCAGTTCTAATAACCACCAATGAATGGAAAGCTTCCCACACAACCACCAATGAAAGGCAAGAAGCCCTCACCTCCAGCTTAGACACTGCAGCCCTCACCTCCAGCAGAGGCTGCCCAGGAGACACCTCCCTCAGCGGAGACACACCAGCCCTCACCTCCAGTTTGGACACAGCAGCTCTCACCTCCAGCAGAGGGCATGTAGGCCACCCTCCAGGCACTGTTGTACATGGAGCCCCTCCAGAAGCAGTGGGAAAGTTCCCCCCTCCAAGACTGTGACCCTGTACTCCCCAGCATTGGAAAATGGGCATGGAGTCCCCTCCAGAACCAATGGGCAAGTTCCACACTTCAGCTGAGGTGCCCCCATCTCCCTTCCCCCTGAGGTACCTGCCCACTTCCAACATGTTGCCCCTGCACAGTTTAATGCCGATATTGTCAGGATCAAGTTGGGGCTTGGACAGTGCCCTGTGGCCATGTGGGCCTTTTGTACGTTGGACTGGGCATTGGCCCTTTATGGAAAATTGCTCATTTATTTTTGTTTCCACTTTGGGGAATATGGTGTCCGTTGCCATACAATTACGATATCAATTCTGCATTACTGTTGTCCTTGCATTATTATGTGTGTCCTGTGACATCGTTTTTCATCTGCAGCTGGTTGTGTGTATGGTGTGTCTATGAATGGTGTGTGTTGTGCGTGTGTGTGTCACTCTCTTTTTCCTCCCTGCCTTCCTTGTGTGCTAGGCGGCTGTACTCATCGCCATCGTCTTCATTGGTGTTGGTGTTTCAGGTGGAGCATGGCGTAGAAGAGCATTGGGAAGACTTGGTGTTCCGGTTCCATGATGGAGTTGATCTTCTCTGTGTCTCTGTTGGTGAGTCTTTGGTCTTCTGTGTTCTGTTTACACCAAGCTTTTGATGGCATTTGTACCGCCCCGGAAATTGTGGCAGTTTTCTGTGTCATGATATGGTGGGCAGTACCTTGTCTTCTGCCTGGCTGTTGATGGCTACGGCCGTGGTGAGTGCTGTTAACACCCTGGTGGATGGTGTGGTACATTGGCTGTCTATGGGAATTATCACCGCCATGGTCATAATTTGGCAGTAATTACCACCAGCCTGTTGGCTGTATTACCGCCACTTCAACAGTCACCGCCAATGTCCAAATGACCACCTAAGGCTGAGGTAAAACTGTAACGGAGGCCTCCCACTCACTGTAGCCGACCAGGGCTCCATCGCGGTCAGTCTAAAATTTTGCCTATGCCCCTGACGAGTGCGACCAGATGTCCAGACTTGCACTTTTGATTTCTATGTGCTAGAAAACATTTAGGGGGTCATTCTGACCCTGGCGGCCGGTGGCCGCCAGGGCCATCGACCACGGGAGCACCGCCAACAGGCTGGCGGTGCTCCAACGAGCATTCTGACCGCGGCGGTTCAGCCGCGGTCAGAAGCGGAAAGTCAGCGGTCTCCCGCCGACTTTCCGCTGCTCGTTTGAATCCTCCATGGCTGCGGTGCGCGCTCCGCAGCCATGAGGATTCTGACCCCCCCTACCGCCATCCTGTTCATGGCGGGAAAGCCGCCATGAACAGGATGGCGGTAGGGGGGGTCGCGGGGCCGCTGGGGGCCCCTGCCGTGCCCATGCCAATGGCATGGGCACGGCAGGGGCCCCCGTAAGAGGGCCCCGCAAGGTATTTCAGTGTCTGCCTTGCAGACACTGAAATACGCGACGGGTGCTACTGCACCCGTCGCACCTTCCCACTCCGCCGGCTCGATTACAAGCCGGCATCCTCGTGGGAAGGGAGTTTTTCCCTGGGCTGGCGGGCGGTCTTTTGGAGACCGCCCGCCAGCCCAGGGAAAAACTCATAATACCCTCCGCGGTCTTCTGACAGCGGAGCGGTATTATGGGGGCGGAATTCTGGCGGGCGGCCTCCGCCGCCCGCCAGAATTAGAATCACCCCCTTAATATTTAAAAATTCATATCTCTGGTTCCCTTTATTGGATTTTTGTCATCTTAGTGTCATTTTAAAGATAAAATTTAATCTACTTTTAGAAATTGGTATGGGAGTTTTTGGTATTTTGTGTTGTACTTATTTACTGTTTTGTGATTATTAAATGCTTTACACACCTGCCTCCAAAGTTAAGGTTAACTGCTCGCTGCCAAGCTACCAAGGGTCGAGCTAGCATTAATTTACTGGGACCCTGACTGAGGTGGATTTGTGGCCTATTACTAAGTGTAGGTACTTGCCTGCCCGTACCAATAATCTACTTTTCAAAATGCACTCACAACATAATATAAAAATATCTTAGCTCTTTGCTTTCCATCATCAGACAGCTGTCCTTGCAAACCTAAAAAAACAAAGATACATACAGTTTAAAATTAGGTAGTGAGTGTCACTATTTTTGAAATAGAAAGCAGACAAAGATGGAGAAAGGCAGAAAAAGGTGATATTTAAAAAAACTGCAACATTTAAACATAGAGTGTGGTCATCTTGGACTGAACTTTGGGGAGAATATGACATACTGAATGCTGTTATTTGCAGGTTAACAAAGATGTCCTGCTAATCACACCCAGAAAGTCTCAATCATGATGAAGAAATTGTGGAACTTGATGATGTACCTTGATTCAAGTCTCCTTGATATCAGAATTCCATCACCCTCTCTCACATCTGAATTCACGCTGTTAAAACATAGAATTTCATAAGGTGGGCATTTATAGACTGTTCACTGTCAAATGTCTAGGAACAGAATTAAGCTTGTCTATATAAGTGATGCCTCTTGTGAATTCCATGAATCTTTTTTAGCTGCATGAATGGTGCTCCTTAGGTAAAACTTGTTGCAAGGACATTTTAGGCACTACACAGAGGAATCTGAATTGCATGTTAAAGGTTTACGGATTTCAAACTCCCTCCCATCAGGGGTGAATCTAATAGTTTTGGCCTTGTCACTCTATATGCATGCTTTACAGTTTGTGCAATTGAAAAAACCTTGAATTGAGTTTGTTTTTGGTCTACCATGTGTTGTTGTGTTGTGGCATAATACATCACTCAAAAGTTTTACTTTTTCCTGTATGTTTAACGGAGATACTTGGCCAAGTGTTTGACTAACATTTCATCTTTCTGTAGAATAGTCAAACATTTCTGCAAGGCCTGTCTAACTTCATGTGAGGCCAGTAGCGGCTCACAGCACGTGGCGGGGGTAGGGCAGGGTGGCACGTGGGTGGAGGGAAGGTGAACAAAAATTAATAATTAAGAAAAAAAACTTACCTGAAAGCACCGCAGCCGCCATCACCACCGCACAACTCCTCTTTCCTTATCTGCAGGCAGAGGCTCCCATGCTGCTGTCATGCTGCTGACAGATTGGTCAAAGTGCCTGATTGCTGGGTTGGACAGAGCTTAATGTGCATGTACGTTTCACCTGCTCAACATACATGCATACTGTGGGGGAGTGCTCTGTGCTCCCCCTCTTTGCTTGTCACGGCCTATGGCCCCGCCCCTTATACAATACAGCGATAACATACATAGTTTATTATCGTTGTATTGTAGAAGTTTGGCTGCTGCTGCTGCTGGGGGAGGGTTACACTCCTCTGCCCAAACGGTGTAGCCGCCCCTACGTGAGGCTCTGTTATAGGTGGTGATATATCTGATAGAAGAAGACTCACTATCTGACTTCTGGTTGGCCAAAAATTAATATTCCCTCTTGATTCTTCTGACTCTCAATAGCTGACTGTATGTTCTGTCTTAAATATTCTCTTTCCTGAAATCTGCAAATCATATTTGCAGTTTCTTTAGCAATGCATCCTCGAAGCTGCAGTTCATTCTGGCTTAGAATATTTTCCCTTAAATAATAATTCATAATAAGACCAAAGATGGCATGCAATAAACTATTGCCAGTCGCTTTCTTCCTAAGCAAATTGGTTTCAAAATTATTGTTCTTAACCTCTAGTTATAGATCTAAAAATTCATTTGTTGTTTGGCAATCTGACTGGTGAATTGCATATCAACAAGAAATAAATTACTTGATCACTAAAACAGAAAACATCGGAAAAAAAAACAAAATGTACAAAACAATTCTAGAAATTAAAGAGAAATAAAAAACATAAATTATATAATTTTTTTTTTCAAAGGTTACTATTCCCACTCCAGTTTATGCAACTGAAGGGAAATTGTAGGACTAAGGAGGTTACATTTATTGCTCTCACTCCAGTCAGCGCAACAGTAGGGAAAGTATTGGACTTTGGAGGAGTTACATTTACTATTCACACTTTAAACAGCACAACAGTAGCGACCACTGTTGGACTTTGGACAGGTTAGATTTAGGATTCCCTCTCCATACACCTCGCAACAGTAGGAAAAGTGTTGGAGTTTTAATTGCTAAAATGTAATATTCCCACTCGAGTTTGTGCAAAAGTAGGGAAAGTACTGGACTTCAAAGGGGTAATATTTATTATTCCCACTCCATTCTAAGCAACAGTATGGAATCATTTCACTTCAAACATATCGCATATTTGAATAACCAGATTAATTTAGAATAAATATAAAATTGAAATTAATGTAAACATTAATAACATATATAAATATATATATTTTGAACATCAAATGCAATTTAACAATTTTCATAAATGATAAAAGATATAATTAATTGTTGATTATTATTTACTTAACTTCCCATCTTATACCCCTACAAATCCAGCAGCCCACACCTAAAATATAATTAAAATATGTAATTAATAAACAATTCACATGATTAAAACAACAAATATTAAATAACAAATTCGTAATTTATTGTTAATTAATTATTACATTATTTACTTCCCATCCTATACCTCTACAAACTTAGTAAGCCACGCCTAAGCTGTAACTGAAAAAAATCTGGTTTGCATAATATATCTAATTAATGATCTAGCAAATAAAAAGTAATACATTGATAATTATTAATTAACTTTCCACCCAATACCTGACAAATCCAGCAGCCTGCACCTAAAATATAATTAAACTATATAATTATAGCACAATCTGCATAATTAATAATCAATTCAATAATTATTCATAAATTAATAATTAATTATTGATTTTTACTTAATAAACTTCCCAACCTCTACACCTACAAACCTAGCAACCCAGGTCTAAAATATAACTAAAATCAATCCATATTATATACTGAACATAATTAAAACCAATCACATACTTATTTAAAATGAATTAATGATTACTTAATTAACTTCCCAGCCTATCCCCTTACAAGCCCTACAATCAGCTACAACACTAAAAACTACTATTAACAAGTAATTTACAAAATGCTAAGTCACTAAAGGTAGCCAATGAAGCTCCTGCAAATGTGGAGCAAGTGACAGATGCCTAGGCAATTTTAAGAATAGCATTCTGAACAATCTATAATCTATTCAGCAGATAGACAGGCCAATGCACTGGATATTAGCATAATCTATGTAAGACATAATTACCGCATGGGTTACTGTCCTCTGTGCCTGGAAAGTAAGCAGTCACAAAACATTTTAATGATCTTCATAAGACAAGACATGGCTTGACTAAAACAGAGATCAACAATTGAATGGAGAGGTTAGAATCAAACTCAAGCCCTAGACGCCATGCCAGGGTGGAAGGTATTCAGCCCACTCTGGCCAGCATTCCTGGTCCCAACATAATGTGGACCCACTGTTTTTCCAGTGTTACATTGAAGGTTGCTCGGCCCTTGCCACTTAAAACCTGCTGCCACACAGTTCTTAAATGGTTCACAGGACTCCGGTGTATCCCTGTCCATTTTTTTTAATGAACTTTATTGCTGTTAATGGACAGGATACAACCAGGACAGTGTGGAGAACAGTCAACATATGACATGTTATCATTTTGCATTTCTCAGTTTCTATAAGCGTACATGAAAACATTTGTTCCAAAGTCAGTGTTAATGCATTGCCTAATGTGTGCATCAAACAAAAAGAGAGGATAACTTTACGGGGTCCACTTGTATATACCTGAGAAGGAGAAAAGGTGAGTGTTGTCACAGGATAATAACAAAAATAGTTATGACCAAGATACTATATTGGTAAGAGAAAGGCTAAACAACTGTCTGTATACCAACCCAAAAACTAACAACTAAATCCCGTCCATTCCCTCCCTTCACTCCTGTTTTCAATCCTGGCCAGTGGTGCAAGATAATTATGGGTAGTACTTCCATGTCTGCGATGTATATTTCTGCTGTCTAGGGTTCCTCTGGTCCCCACCCCAGCTACACCAGGGTTCACTCATTATGTCATGTGAGCTCAGCCCCGAGAGGCAGCCAGTCCCTGCAGTTCCTTCAAATTTAAACAACATGGTGGGCCAGACCCTCATGTCGCCTTCTAGTTTCTCGTCCCTGCAAACATGCCTCATGCATACCTCCTCTACAACTCCCCATTCAGAAACATCCCTCAACCATTTTGTACAAGTATACATTATTGGGTGGAGCTATTTAATTGCTATGCAACTTTTTGCCAATACTAGGCCAAGGAGTAAAAATTTCGGACTCAATTGTATTCTTTGCAGAAGAAGGAAGTAGACTTAGCAATACCTGACAGATCTCAAGTGGTAATACCCACCCAAGTCCCTGCTTATATTTTGCAACATTTCCTGCCAATAAGTGGCTAAAGAGGGGCAGGATCATACCATATTTATGAAGTACTCTGTTGAGGAATGACAGCGTGGACAGTTGGCCGGTCTAGTGGCATATATAACATATAAGGTTGTAGAGTGAGGTATGTTTGGTGTAGGTAGTTGTACTACAGTAGCTTGAAATGTGCGTTGGAGCTACCTGTCCTAATCCCTTCATTGACTTTCACTCACTCTCTAGCCATTGAGGGATTCCCCTCGAATGCCCTCTCATTTGGTCTGTATGTTAAGTGTCTGTGGTGCAAGTCTTCACGGAGCACACTGGAGAAGTGGGAGATCAGCCTATGACCATGAGCCATTTCTTTTAGTGCTGTCAGGATGCGGGACTGGGGTGGCACATTAGGGAAGGTTGGTCACACCGTGCGGGCCGTAGTTGCAATTTCTATGTATTGGGGGTACTGCTCGAGCCCAGGGAAAAATGTTCTATAGCTTCATCACATGTGATGAACTGTCATTCGAGGTAGAGGTCCCCCATCATGTTCCAGCCTCCATCCCTTAATTTTTGCATCAACATTGAGGTGGCTATTCGCATGGCTGCTGATGCAAAGGGGCATGTCTGGGGCATATGGTACAAGTTGACTCACGCTCTGGACAACACCACTCCTGAACACCTGCCATCAGGAGACTGATCTGAGAAAAGTTAAAGAGGACTTGCAAGCCCCACATTAGTAGGTACGGTAAGGGCTTTCCCTGATTAGTACCCTGTAGTAGCTGTTTTTTCCAGGTGTCCTGTGAATCCAGCAAATGAACTGTGTGCTGAGACTGTGCTGCCATTTAGTAAAATTCCAAATTCAGCATCTCCATACCCCCCTTGCCCCTCTTCCCCTATAGCATGGCCAATTTGTTACGTATTCGCTTATTGCCTCATAAGAAATCCACTATAAGGTTATCTATGGTGCAAAAGTAATGCAGAGGAATTGTGTAAAGGGTTTTTTGAAGTACAGGCATTTTGGTAAGATGATCATTTTCACAACTGCTATCCGGCCCATGGGGGATAGGGGTAGATCTCTCCAGAATCAAATTGAGGCTCAAAGTCCTTCCTCCACCTTCCCCACATTTAAGGCTAGGTAAAATAGGGCCATATGTGTCAAGTGGGCACCTTAAAACCACACAGCGCCAGTCATCCAGGGGTATCACACCCTAGGAAGCTCCTTGATCCGGACCCCTGCCAGTTTCCCCAGTCGAAACAACTTAGATTTCTCTGCGCTGATGCCGAGTCAGGAGATTGCTCCGAACTCATGCATGATATTAGGTTAGATCGGTGCTGAATAGGCCGTTTGTCTCAAGAACACTAGGGTGTCATCCATGTACATGGAGATGAGAAGATTGGTCACCCTGGTGAAATGCCCCAAGGACCCATTGCCCTGTGCAGGGTCTCTGCAAGGGCAAGCAGGAAGGGTGAAAGAGGGTACCCCTGCTCAGTTGGAAGGGCTCAGAAACCACAGCACCCAAATGCACCCTGGCGAAGGACTTGACCTAGAGAAGATGGACCCATTGGATAAATTTAAGGCCTAGGCCTATTTTACGTAACACTCACCATAGGTAGGTCCAATTTAGGGAATCAAATGCCTTTTCTAACAGTGTTGGGGCATAAGCATCATTTTGTACCTGCGGGTCATGGTAGATGTCAGCCAAGCATCATAAATTATGATGGATGTTCCATGTCGGTATCAAACCCAACTTGTATTTATGGAATAAAACTGGCAACTGTGGAAGCAAGCGTGCCACCAGCATACTGCTGAGAAGTTTTACACTGATGTTCAAGAGAGATATCAGACAATATGCAGAGGTGTGCATTGGGTCCTTACCTGGCTTTGGCACCATGACAAATAATAATTTTTGCATGGTGGCTGGTAAGCCTCCTGCCTGTAGAGCTCCTTTGTATACTTCCAATAGCTTGTCAGCAATAATTTTTGCATAGCTGTGGTAAAACTCCAAAGATAGACCATCGCTATCCGGGGCTCTCGAGGTCTTAAGGTGTCAGATTGCAGTGAAAAACTCCTCTCTGAAGAGCAGACCATCCAACGCCTACCTGACTGTGGCATCAAGACTTGGTAATGGTATATCTGCTAGGAATTCCTGCAATCTATTGGAGGGAGGGTACAGCTGTTCCTGATATGTATTCTGCAGGTAGGCAAAAAAATGGCATTAATAGCCTTCTGCATAAAGACTAGGATTCCTGTGTCATCATAAGTGGTCAGGATGGGGGACCAGGAAACATCTTGGCGGATCAATTGGGCTAATAATGGCCCTGTTTTATCACCCTGCACATGAGACTCTGTCTGTATAAGTATGTTTCTCAAGCCTATGCCAGTCGTCCAGCAACTCAGCCTTGGCCGCATGCCATGGCAGCATTTGTTGCGGGTAAGAAGGAAGCATTGGTTCCAATTTCTCCAATTGTTTTTCATGTTTACAAATGTTCTGTAGCTGACTACGTACCCTATTTGATGTTTTAATACCCCTTAGAACAACCTTCAATGCCTCCCAGTCCAGTGCCTTGGTGCTTGGTACTTGCCAAGCCCTAGTTGTCAGCAAAATAATGCACCAGCATCTCGTTAACCATCACTTTAAAGGGGTGGGGGGAGGTCTTCCAACACCGCTACATGGAAGTTTCATAGTGGGATCCCTGGACATCCCGGCTGACCTTTGAGACTCAGCAAGCCCAAGGACTAGTTTGAAAGGTATCGGGCAAAAACAGGTACTGCTATTACTCTAGGAGTCATTTCGGTAGAGCTGAAGCAGTAATTGAGTCGATTGTGTGTATTTGCTGCAGGGGTCTAGCAGGAGAATAATCTTTCAAACAGGTGTCTGTCTCTCCAGATGTCACATAAATGTCAACTATGCATCACATTTCGAAATGCTCCTGTTAAGTGAGGTTTAGAGTGGCCCTTGGAACGTACCATAGCCAATATACCTTCTAAAATACAATAACAGCCAAATGCAAATACAATGGCAGCATCCAGAAAGGGGAGGCCACTTTCATAACCACAGAGTAGAAGTCTGGGCAATCAGCATTTTGGGCATAGACACTTATAAAGCATATCTCCTGACCATGTAGGACCCGCAATAAGATGACAAAGCATCCCTCATTACAACACAACCACACCATCAGTAAGGCCACCTGGTTCACCACGACCTCCAGACCTCCAAACAGGTCTTCTGCAAACTTGAGAGGAAGTGGCGCCAGGAAAAAACTCCAGTCATCCACACAGCCCTCAAGAACGCCATCTGCAAGCACCACCAGCTCACCACCAAGAGATCCTCCTTCAAGGAACGTTTCTATAACAATGCGCACAACAGCAAAGAACTTTTCAACATTGTAAAGGAACTCTCTAACCCCAGCTCCAGCACCAATGACATCCGACCTTCGCAAGACCTCTGCGACTCCCTCGCCACCTTCTTTTTACCGCAGAATCACCGACATCCATGGCAGCTTCAACAACATGACCTCACCAGCACCCACCAAGACCTCTGACTCCTCGCCCTCCAACCACACCAACCTCCTGCTCTCCTGGGCACACGTCAGCGATGCCGACACCATCAAAGTAATGAACACCATTCATTCCTGCTCACCATCTGACCCCTGCTCGCACTACATCTACAACAGAGCAAGCTCCCTCATCGGCCCCAAAATCCGGTTGATCATCAATAGCTCCTTCGAGACCGTCACCTTCCCGGGAAGCTGGAAGCACACTGAGATCAACGCCTCACTCAAAAAACCCCAGGCGGATCCCAAGGACCTCAAAAACTACCGACTCATCTCCCTGCTTCCGATCCCAGCAAATGTACTCAAGAAGATCGTCAACAGGCAACTGTCCCATCACCTGGAGGAAAACAACACTCTGGATCTGTCTCAATCCGGTTTTCACAGCAATCACAGCACCGAGACCACCCTCATTGCTGCAACCGACATCCGGACCCTCCGGGACAAAGGTGATACAGCAGCCCTCATCCTCCTGGACCTCTAGGCCACTGTTGACACAGTCTGCCACCATATCCTGCGCACATGCCTCCACGATGCAGAGATCCCTGACAAGGCCCTTGATCACCTCCTTCCTCACCGACAGAACACAGAGAGTCCGCCTCCCACCATTCCTATCCGAAGCCACCAAGACCATCTGCGGCATACCACAGGGCTCCTCTCTCAGCCCAACACTTTTCAACTTCTACATGGCACCGCTCACCAAAATCGTCTGATCTCACAACCTCAACATCATCTCTTATGCTGACGACACCCAGCTGATCTTCAACCTCACCAAGGACCCCACCACAGCCAAAACCAACTTCCACGAGGGAATGATGGCCATAGCCAACTGGATGAAGAACAGTCCACTAAAACCTAACTCAGATAAGACCGAAGTCTTCATCCTCGGCCCCACCCCCCTCCGCTTGGGACGCCTCCCGGTGGCTGCCCTCACTGGGAGCTGCACCAACGTCCACCAACCACGCCCGCAACCTGGGTTTCTTCCTTGACTCATCTCTCTCCATGACCCAACAAGTCAACGCTGTCTCATCCTCCTGCTCAACACCCTTCGCATACTCAACAATATCTACAGATGGATCCCTACCGAAACCAGAAGGACGGTTACCTAGATCCTCGTCAGCAGCAGACTCGACTACGCCAACACTCTCTATGCAGGAACCACGGCAGCTCTCCAGAAAAGAATGAAAAGGATACAGAACGCCTCCACAAGCCACATCCTGAGCATCCCCTGCCACAGCCACATCACAGCCCACCTGAGAAACCTACACTGGCTTCCCGTCAACAAAAGCACCACATTCAAACTCCTAACCCACACCCACAAAGCACTCCACAATGCCGGATAAGCATACCTCAACAACCGTCTCACCTTCTACACCCTGAACCACCAGCTCCACTCTGCCGAACACGCCCTCGCCACCGTATCACGCATCCATAGGACAACATCCGGCGGCAGATCCTTCTCCTACCTTGCGGCCAAGACCAGGAACACCCTCCCCACCCACCTATGGCAGACCAAGGACCTACTGACCTTCAGGAGACTCCTCAAGACCTGGCTGTTCGAGCAGTAGCAGCTCCCCCCTCAACGCTCTACAAACACTCTGATTGATTGGAACCACCCAGTTATGCACCCTTCTTACATACCCGAGTAGGAAGTAGCATATATGTGTCTCCTCCAGCAGTTCTCTAAACAAGGGATACAATCCCCCTAGATGTGCATTTCTTGAAGAAACGTGATCAGCACTTTATATAATTTCTAGTAGGTGTATACATGTCTGTGATTCTCAAGTTGGGTGATGTCCCTAACATTCCCGGTGATCATTTTTATTACAGGATCAGTCATATGTCAGAAGCACCACACACATCACTCTGAAATTCACAGACACCTAGCCCATGCCAGGACATCAGCTAACCAACAGACTGGACCATTATGTACAGTGGCAGAACCAACAGTCCCAACATAATCCAAACTTTAGGAACTTTTCTGTAACTTCAACACCACATGGGCAGTCTACCCAACCCACCCGTCTAGACAAAGACAAGTCAGAAGTCAGCAGACGCCACCCCAGACCTCAACTTTACCATTCAACAAAAGAAAAACAGTGCAAAATGAACACCTGCGATCCACCCCTACCTCTCCAAACCTGGAGCTCTGCTAAAGGTAAGGTCTGCAAAGAAGGCAGGAGGCCGAGGTACTCAAGCTCCTTCTATGTGGCTACTGGTCTTTCAATTGCAGATGCTCCTGCCATCATGTGTAGGCGATCTCTGGAGAAATAATCATCAGAGTCTTAGAGTTAATTTCTTCTTGGGACCACAAATGAGACAACATACCATGTCTCAACCTCCCATCAACACCTCACCTACATGGCGCAATGTCCCAGATGCACCTTTAATCACAAAAAGAGAGTTTGGTGTGCCACTGGGGAATGAAGGTCTGGAGGGAAATCCTCCGCTCTGGTGAATCAGATGTAGCTTAGTGTTCAGCTGCCAGTGGAGCTACCACCTACCGAGTCCTGGTCCACGCATTGTTCCTGTGAGTCTTTTCTTAGGTCTGGAGCCACTTCCGCAGCCTGTAAAGTGCTATCCGGGCACACCACCATTTTTTCTGCTCTCTGATTGTCCTCTGGGCTCCTACATCTTCGCTGACTGACGATGTGTACCTAGTGAGGACAAGTCAGTCGACCTGGGTCCTGTGAAGATGGGCGAGCTAAGGTGTCCAGCCAGTCGCATGCCTCTCCTGGTGTAAAGAACAGAGCCTTTCCCTCATGTTCTTTTCTCAATTTTGCTGGGAATATCAAACTGTATTTTATGTTGAGGTCCCACAGTCTCCTTGTGACTGCAAGGAAAGGTATTTCTGCTGGTCCTGAACACTTTGCGTCTAGTCTGGGAATATAGAAATAGTGTGTCCGTTATACATTAGAGGGCCTCTTTGCACGTTCATCTTAGGATGGTGTTGTTGTGTAGCCATTTTAGCTATAGGTTTATACATGTTATTTTAGCAAACTAGGCCTGCCACCGTGCACTTTAACCTAGATATGTTTTATTCATATTATTTTAACAATAGCCACATTTGCGGTTTTGTTTTATTTTCTCTATCTAGCTGTTTTTTGCCTAGGCCAGCACTGCGTTATTAAACAAGACATTTCTTTCACTCTGTGCTTTTCTTAAGGCTACAGTAAGATAGGTTGCCGGCAAAAGTGGTACGCTTTGTCTCTAATGTTCACAGAAACATACACACTCTTACGTGGGGATCCTTTCTTGAATTATCAGCTGTTTTATCATAACAACACTACTTTGACTCATGTACGTGAGAGGAAGACTCCAGCCAGATGACCACAACTGTATGCTGATTGCCGAGTGCTTCGCTGCAGCTGCTTATGTAGACTACAGGCCTCTTGCTCAGGTATGAGCGATGATGTCTTCCCAGGGGAACCTGAAGGGCAGAATTAGAGCTTAACATGCTGTGCTCTAACATAGTCTAGGTAGGAACTATTCTTAAAAACCACAGTGAAAACATGGTAGCGTTATTTTTGTGTTTTACTCTCCTTGTCACAATTTTAATCCTGTCATGCTTCATTGTCCTAGTTATTGCAATACATGCTTTATTATCTAAGATGCAGTTGCTTCAATAAAACCTTATTGAACTATACTCTGCCTCTGAATGTCTTTGCATATGTGAGACTAATGTAACTGAGAGAAACGGATGAGATCTGAGTGACCACGATTTCACTGAGGAGTCATTTGTGTTATGCGCTCGGTTGTCCAATCATCCCTGCTCTTGGGTGGAGATGAGGCACTGCTAGTCAGCTGGAACCAAACCCAGATTAGGCCGACAGGTGTCACCTGGTGTGGGATCAGACTCAGGCCCCACCATTACAAGTGATTCTGGTACCCAGATCCAGTAGACTCATTGGGATAATGAGAGCCTACGCGACAGTGTCTGTCATGAAAATTGAAAGACGGGCAGTGATCACTCTAGAGGGGAGGGCTCCAGGCCTCAACGGAGGCGTCAGGGCCCTATGCACCCGCTGCATAGTAAAAAGCTTTGAGAGTCATTTGAGTATAATGACTGAGGTGATCCAGTCCTCCAGAAAGAGTGTTGCAGAATGTCCCTCCTCTTGTTTTTCCGAATCCCACAAACCTTAAATTATGTCTGCTAGATCACCCTTGGGAGTCTTCCATTCAATCATCTAGGCAGTTCACCAATTTCTGCAGGTTGATGACTGTGAACAGGAGGGTGATAAACTCCCTCTGCAAAGAGTCTACATGCTGCTGTGCAGTTTCTACACACGATTTGCCACCTTACATAGGTCGGTGCACAGCAGGGTAACATCTGTGGCAACAGAGTCTATCGTGAGAACCATTTCATTACACAAATTGTGGATTGCTGTCAGTAGGTCTGCCAGTGACAGAGCCATCTCTGCTGCTCTTTCCGTCGTCCCTGCTGTGACATTCAGATTCCCCCTGAGCCTGACCTTCTGGGGGTTAGGCTCTGTGTAGTTAACTATTTTGTTCAGCTGATCAGGTTTGGTTCCCTTGTCCTTCATCTTTATGTGGACAGGTCGCTCACCAGTCAGGGAGGCTAAAGTTTGGTGTAATACGAGGGATACGCAGCTGTCGTTCTTTACTATTAGTAGGCAGAGGCAATCCTCAAACAAGACGCACTAGGCATTGGTGCACCACCACAGTTCAAGACACATCCTACCTCACTACCTCACTCTAGAGGATTCAACCACAGCAGGCATTGGTTCATTTCCAAGGCTCCTGAGTCTGGACACCACTAATCCTGCAGATGGACATTCATGCTCCCACAGGCCATCAAGGCGTGGTCACACCAGACTGCAGACCACCACATGCCCTGACAGGCATCATTTAGCCCATAGCAGTAGATGTTCTCCAATCTCAAACAGCACCCCCCATGTCATACTCAAGGTCTTTGGTATTTTCCCTCTCATTCGGGCACCCCTGTACTCAACCAGAGGGGGAGGCATGCTGGAAGGTGACAAAATGCTGAACAGTTAGAGGGCCCAGGGGAAGCAGCTCTCCTTGCCCATCACATTAGTCTCAGCGTAGGGGGCACACTTGTAAGCAAATCTCCAGCCACAACAAGGTGCCACAGGGGTGCTTGAAATGTCCCCCTCCCTCTAGAATGCACCAACCTGGGTATACAGCTCAGGTTGGGGGCTCCACAAGGCTTAGGCCAGTGAACTTTGCTAGCCACTGGGCTCCAGTAGTCATCCACACTGCAATCCCCCACCTTAGGTAGCTTCCTTGTGGTGTGTCAATAATCACCTGAGAGGAGCCACAGGCAGCCCTGCAGCTCGCTGACAGACATTGGTTGTCAGTCTTCTCACCATGGGCCAGATGTAGGAAACGTTTTGCATGGCGCAAACTGTGAAATTTGCAGTTAGCGCCATGCAACACGCACATTGCGATGCACGTTCCCATTTTGCGAGTCTGTACCGACTCGCAAAATGGGAATGCGACTCGCAAATAGGAAGGGGTGTTCCCCTTCCCATTTGCGATTCGCACCGCAATGCAGAATTGCTTTGTGACCGCAAATGCGGTCACAAAGCAATTTGCAGTTAGCACCCATGTGAAGTGGGTGCTAACTCATTCGCAAAAGGGAATGGCTCTCAAAATATTTTTTCAGACCAGGCAATGGTCCTATGGACCTCTGCCTACTCTGAAAAAATGAAACCAAATGGTTTCTTTTTCCCGAGTGTATTGCAACTCGTTTACCTTTAAGGAAAACGGGCTGCAATACAAAAAAAAAGAAAATTGCTTTATTAAAAAAGCAGTCACAGACATGGTGGTGTGCTGTCTCCAGCAAGCCACCATCCCTGTGGATTATGGTGATCTGTTTACACTTAAACAGTGCCAATTTAATAGATTCTGTTAGTTCAAACAGTGCAGTCTCCAGGCTGTGTTGTTGTTTAAACCCAGACTGCAAACAGTGGTTCTGACCCATACATGCCATTTGTCAACTTGCATGGATATCTGTTCAATACATGCTTTTAAGGCTCTGTAACTTAGTTGTAGCCCACAACACCATCAGTCAACTTTTTCATGTTGGAGTCCTAGTGTGTGGCTTTGTGTCTGACAGTAAGCCACACATGTAATTAGGTTCTGTTCTCATTGACATAGCTTCACACAATGCATACATTTGGATGAGTTTATGGATCAAAGTAAAAGATTACATGATACATGTGAATATGGAGATGTCTTTACATGTGCAAGTATATTTTCCACGGCAAAACAATGTCAAGTTCAGAGACCCCATGAGCGATCCTGAGCCATTTATTGTACATTCAGAGTCCAAGGGTAAGGGACATGTCATGAGACATGGGTAGGAGAAGTGTGCATTAGTGAGGAGCTGTCCGAATTGACAATCAGGAGAAATTGAGATAATGACAGTCTATAGCAGAAAAGTCAACAGTGGTTGAATGAAGAGGGCAAATTTCCAGCTGTCACAACATTGGCATGATCTTAAGCACAGACTAAGAAGATACTGTCCATGTGGTACAGACTGGTACTACCAGGTGGTTTTATTTCTGAATGTTTTTCTTTCCACATCTTCTTCCTCTGTGGGTGGTGCCTCTTGTGCAATGGATTGTGCTGTTTTTGAAGTTGAGGGGACCACACACACATCAGGAGATAGAGATTTGGAATCAAAGGTCATGGGCGCTGCCATTTGTGGGAACACATAAGGCATCACTGCAGCAAGTAGGAACTGCTGATTTCTCAATACCACAGCTACATTACGGAGGTAGGCAGCCATGTTTTCCCTGAGAGAGGCCACTTCCCGCTGTATGGACTCCAGGGCATTTTATATGTCCCCCAGCCTGTTGTCTATCATGCTGCTGCCACTTTAGGAGGGCAGTTGTTGAAGCCTCTGCCTCATGACAGCAGCTATGTCGGCCAGAGACTGCTGGAATCCACGTAGTGGGGAGTGGGATCTTTGATGGCGGCTGAGTTATCCTTATTTGGACTGAGGCACATTTGCACTCCCTCTAGGCTGCCTGCTATGATCTACATCCACACCTGCTTGGTCAGCTCCAACTGGACTCCCACCACTGACCTCTGAAAGATGATGTCTGGGTCCTCGGAGTCCCAGGCTCTGGCAGGACTGGTTGGTGCTGTGTGTTGGTAGTTGAGTAGTTCATGTGCAGACCCCGCAATGCTATGTGCCTTCCCAGTGCCTGGAGGTGTTGTCTGGAGGGAACCTATGACGTCCTGGAGATGGTCGGCAGCTGGTCATCCATGCCATCTGTGAAATCCAGGACAGGCAGGTTGGCTGGAGGTAAGGCATTCACCTCTGTAATGAGACAGTGAAATGTTATTCTTTGACTGAAGTGGCTCTTGACATGGCTCATCATTTGCTTGCTACTGGAGGCTCAGTGACATGCTAGAGACCCTAAGTTGTAGTTGTTAATGATGTGTTGCATTGTGCATCACACGTGGGGCAATCTTTCCAGGTATTTTGTGCATTGATCCCACACCACCATATTCCTTGCAGGCCCCCTGCCCCAGCCACTGATACCATGGTAGCATGTCATTTACATTCCTATTCACCATGGTGGACATTCCCACAGTAGTGTAATGAGTGTTGTCACTATTTTGGTGCTTTACTGCATTGGCCCCATGAATGATGGCACTAGTGCAGTAAAGCACAGGGAAGTCCATTGCTTGCAATACGTGTGTTACTTTGTCATTTGCTTTTAGCAGACCCTTACACGTGCTAATTGGATGGTCCAGTGCAACCATAATAGATTGTCAGCCCCATTAGTTCGGCCCTCCCTACATTAACGACATTTCCTTGCATACACCATATCTGCCACAGGCCTGTCTTAGTGTAAGGATGTACAATGTCGATCAATGCATGTATTCTGAGAGTTTGTTAATGTGGCATGAGGTGAATGGGCAGCCTGGATCCACATTGGCAACTATCTGTATGATGGCACTGTTGCATTACTGGCTAGTGACATTGTGCCCATACTGCAACATTGATGCCATTTGTGCCTGTTCTTACGCATGAAGGTGTCCCTTTACGCACAACACCAACCATTCACACAACACAGACAGCCTTGTCACATGGTGAAGTTGACCCTACTTGTACAGCAGCACATATGATGATCACAGACATGCCCTATATGTTATATAAGTTCACTTTTGTGCCCATTTCAAAATGGTGCATGGAGGTGTGTGAGTTTTAGTTTGGGCCACCTGTGTGGATTGCCTTCCAGATGTTTCACAATGAGGCCCTGATTTTTTTCTTAAGTGGGGCAGCTTGGTGCAGCAGCAAAAAAAGCTGCACCGTGCTGCACCACTTTTGAAACAAAGGGATGTGCTGTATTTTCTGAAATACGGCACACCCCTGCATTTCCTCCGGCACCTGCGCAGATTTGATCTCCCTGCACCAATGCAGGCATCCTTGCACCATAGTGCAAGGGTGCCTGTGTTTAGCGAATAGATTGTTTATGTGCAAGAAGGTGTCCCCTCCTGCACATAAACAACCTATTATTGCAAGGTGTCATTTCTGTGTGTGCTGCAGGATGCAGCACACATGAAAAGGGCAATGACACAATGAGGATGGAAAGCATTTTGCCTTGTTCTGCCATCCTGACACCACGCCTGGGGTGGTGTTGACTCTAGTCACAGCCTCTGGTGAACATGAAATTCAATTGGGGGGCCCACACAGCCCCATTGAAGTCCTGGGGACTGCCACTTCCCCATGGCAAAAGAGTAACTTCTAAGGGGAGAGGCCTGTACAGCCTCCTCCACAACCCCAGGGATCACCACCTTCCTCAGGCTAAATATATATTTTTATAAAGGGCCACCTCCTACTGTCCTGGGGACCGCCACCTCCCCGGGGCTGAAATGTAATAATGAAGGGAGTTCATCACGGACCCCCGTTCCCGGAGACCATGACCTCCTTGGGGCTAACTTAAACATTGGAGGGGGCCGCGCAACCCCCATTGTGAAGTCAACAATGGCCCTGGGGACAGCCTGCCACTGGATCCATTTCCTACTATGTCCCGATGTGCCCACCCCCGTAGCATAGCTGTTTGCTCTGACTCAGCAGGAGCTTTGATAGCTCCCACCAAGTCAAAGCAAACACAGACCCACTCCCAGGAGTTGAGCGGAGATTTTGCCTAATACCTGCCCGAAGGGATGAAGGGAGGCAGGCGAAAGGATTGCTCTCACACAATGGGAGTTGCATGTTCCTTGCTGAGCTGTAAAATGACAAGATACTTTTACCACTCCAGGCACAGTATTACAGCTTTGTGTTAATGAAATACCATCCAAGCCAACCTAGATCGAATAAAAGTAACTCCTGACAAGTGTTTTGCTATCATTATAGCTCATCACACACATATATTAGGAGGGAAAGGTGTTGATAACCTTAAATATGCTTACAATACATGGTACGGAGTATCATTGGTTATGCATGCATGGTAAAGGCTCAGTGGAAAAGGCATGAGGTGCAAAGACATTTGTTGTAATGTCATATTTTCCAATATATGACTTACACAGTGGAATCTCGAGCTAACATATCACATCAATCCTACCACCAGAATGAATACTGATTGCAGTGTCGGTGCCAGGCCAGGAGCTCTGCATCACACCATGTGAGTACAGAATATTTAGTGGCAGAGATCCTGGCTCCATTTTTTCAGATTCAGGCAGTCATTTTCATTTTGTTATGGCAGTAGGCTTTGAGTGTGTCATACTATTAGCACGGAGGTGTATAGAGTGACAGGAATGGACACCCTAAAAAGTGGATTATGTTGAAGCACAAGCATACTTTCCTTTTGGAGGAAGTGAAACCCCCTTTTCAGCAAATGAAGAAAACTGAGAAGCATCTTTGTTTGCCTGGTAGTAGAGATCACCAGAAAATCCATCTCAGGTTTCTTTCTGGGCTTCAATCATAGAAAGCTGCAGGTATCTTGATCTGTTGTGAGTCATGCAAGGACAATCTTTTAGAGTGCTCTTTCGTTATTGTACTATTCTGAAAACATGTTCCATGAAAAACTGCCCTGGGGGGCACAGTATAACTTGATAGTTGGGAGTACTTTCCTGTACTACTTGGGTGAGGTCTACTGACATATCAGTGTAAAATTAATGTTGACATCCTCAGCGAGTGAAAGAAAAAAAGGGAGACAAGGTGTGCAAGGGTGCATATTTATGTGTGCCTATGCATATGATTGTGTTTTTTTAAACTAGATTCAAGACCAAGGCCTGATTTATAAGTTGCCATTTCGGTCATTCTCCGCCTGTGCAACAGAGTAATTGACCCCGCCCGCTTGGCAGGGGTCCCGACTGCCAAATTATTGAATGTCTGTCAGCTGGATGGACATGCCAAGCATTCACAAGAGCCACCATATTTCCTGTTGTGAACACATTGGAGCTATGCCATATGACTCCATCAAACATGACGGTGCAGTACAGCAAAGTTATTTATTTGTAATTTTCAAAAACAGAACCCCAAAGGGGGTTGTTTTGAAAATTAAAAAACAAATTCCTCCCTCGCCATTGGAATCATCTCCCATGGCGAGGGGGGCATTTTTTGTTTTTTACTGTCCCTTCCTGCCAAAGGTTTTGTGGCAGTGGCCAACAGTAAAAAACAGCTATATATCTGCCCACCCATTTTTGTTGACAGATGCTGCTGGTTTTTTTACTCTGTGAAATGGAACACTGCTAACCAGGCCCCCAGTGCATGTGCGCTGACTCCTAAAACATGCCAAAATGGACATAAGTCTTGTTGCTATATTTAACTTTCCAATCATCCCATAGTATTTAGTGACCAAATAACACCCATGGTATGGAAAGCTAAGTGTAATCTATTGACTACAGCACTATGGGGCCACTTACTAGTGTGACCATATGAACATGACTCAATGCCTACCTCTGTAGCCCGCCACTTCTCCACTCAGACCGCCATTTTTCAATGTAGGGCATGTAAAAATGTAAAGTTGACCTGTCCTTTCAGTCACTAGCACCTAAAAAATACTTTCACCTTAGCAGGGCTGCCTAGCTGTTGGACCTGGCCCTTTTTTGCAGGATTACACCTAACTTATTGCCTTCCTCCTCTTCTTTTTCTGACATTCTTTTTGTTGGTTTTTAGTACTCTGAGCAATTGACCACTGCTAACCAGTGTTAAAGTGCATGTGATTCTCTCTTAAACCTGGTAACATTGGTGTATCCACAATTGGCATATTTAATGTACTTGTAAGTCCCTTGTAAAGTGGTATCCCCTTTACCCAGAGCACGTCAATTAAATGCTACTAGTGGGCCTGCAGCACTGATCGTGCAACCCACTTAAGTAGCCCTGTAAATATGTTTCAGGCCTTCCACTGCAGAGTTTGTGTGTGCAGTTTCATTCCCACCTCGACTTAGCATATAAAACTTCTTGCGAAGCCTTAAACTCCTCTTTTCTTACATATGCCACTACCTAAGGTAGGCCCTAAGTACCCCATAGGGTAGGGTGCCATGTAAGTAAAAGGCAAGAATTGTACTTTTAAGTTTTACATGTCCAGGTAATAACCCCACCCCCCCAAGTATTGTTTTATTACTGTGAGACCTGCTCCTCTCGTAGGCCAGCATTGGGAATTATTTCTTGTATTTTTAAGCTGTAATTCCTGATCAGAAAGGAGTAGTTGTGTCATGTGTCAAACCATTGAAA
Source organism: Pleurodeles waltl (assembly GCF_031143425.1). Classification (NCBI taxonomy): domain Eukaryota; kingdom Metazoa; phylum Chordata; class Amphibia; order Caudata; family Salamandridae; genus Pleurodeles; species Pleurodeles waltl. The sequence continues at coordinate 660,756,401 of NC_090450.1, read as the reverse complement.
TAGTACTGATACATTCTCTGTACTGGTAAAGTCTGAATTATTATTACTATTTTTAAAATTCCACTTTTATAAAGTGGGCATATCTCTGCAATCACTGCACTCTGTGCCTCCACCTCGTCTCAAATACACGTCTGGTCTGGGCTGGGTGACCGCTACATTTGTGCATTCCCTTCAGATACCCAAAATATAGGATAGTCAAGTGCATTTGCATTCATCTACATACTGATGGTTCTTCCTCGGGAGGAGGTTAGGAAGGGCTCACACTTATACTTCAGAGGTTAGTGGCATGAGCACACATAAAAGGGCTGATTACACCCCAACTGATAGTCTGGAGCCAGGGCTGGGCTAAAGTAGGGCCCTGTGCACTTCAGAGAGAACTTTTTAAGTAATTTCCCACATCAAAGGCACTTTTGGATATAAGTACCGGGTCTCTAACCCCCTGAAATCAAGTCAGCTTGACTTGTGAAGAACTCTACTTGAGCAAAGACTGCTGTCCTGTAATGATTGCCACTCTTCCTGGACTGACTGTTCCAAGGAACTGCTTCTCTGCATAGCTGAGCTGACCTGCTGCCGGCTGATCAGGACTGGACCCAGTTTGGTGAACCAGAGTGTTTCCAAGGGCTTGCTGCTTGCCCCCTGTTCTTCTGCAGTCTCAGGGACATTAAAGACGGCTTTCAACTTTCCTGGTGCTGCTGGACTTTGCCATCTATTAGTCCTACCCTCGCCTCAGGTGCCCCGCCAGTCCTGGGCCTCAGAAGTGGGCAGCTGAACCCTTCAAAAGCATTGCATTGCCACGAGTGTGCAGAATAATTGCTACATCGCATCTCTGCTGTCGGCACAGTGGCTGCCCAATGACAGCAAATTCATAGACTGCATCACCCCAAGTACAGCAGAGGAATCAACACATCACATCTACTTTCCTGTAGCCTGGCACATTGCCCCAAGTGCAGCAGGAAAACCGATGCATCGTGCCTTCGTGGACATAGCTTTGCTCCTCCGAACGCACTTTTTCAGCGGACCCTGCATGTCTTTTTCTACCCGGCCTACTCTCAATCGCAGTCAGCCTGGATTTAACTTTGCACTGGTCTCTCATGACCTCAAGTAACCTTTTGACTGCTAATGATTTCTAAGCACTGTTTTCACATTAGGGGGTCATTATGTCCCCGGAGGTAAGTGGTAATGTGGCGGCAGTACTGCCAACAGGCTGGCAGTACATACCGCCACATTATGAGAATGGCGGGTTGGTTGGCTGCAGCCAATCCGCCACTTCTCCACTCATACCGACATGGCAGTAGCAGCCGTCTGACCGGAGATGTCAGTCTCCAGCCTGGTAGCGGGCATAGTACCCCGGAGGCATTTTGAGCCTGCCTACCACCATAGTTTTCGTGGCGGTAGGAATGCCATGAAAACCATGATGGTAGGCCCTACCGGTGACAGGGAATTCCTTGCCTTTCACCGGTAGGTGGCTCCCCTACCCCCCTCCACACCCACTAATGCCCCCACCAACCCCCCAAACTTCCCCCTTTCACCCCCCATATACTTACACACCCGCAGACATGCACCACGCATACACCCACTCACTCACACTGGCATACATGCATTCATACATGCATACATCCAGTCATGCTCGAACACATTCTTACACACATTCACACTGACATGCAGACACACAGTCACTCTACCATTCTTACATGCATTCACACACATGCATACACCCACGCAAGCAACACTGCACACAAAGGCGCATTCACGCACACACTCACACATTCATGAACACAACCACACATGGGAAGGGGCACTGCTACCGCCAGCAGGGCCTGCCAGGTCGATTCACAGATCATGATACAGCCTGCGGCGTTCAACTGGCGTGGCTGTGCTGGTGGTAGCAGTGCCAGCTTACCACCATCCGCCAGTATGATCACTGCCGGATGTACGCCCTTCTTGTGGCAGAAGTCCGGCAGTGATCATAGTATTGCAGACAGATTGTAGCCGCGGTGATGGTATTTTGGCAGCCGTCACTGCGGCGGTAGGTGTTTTTTACCACCAATGACATAATGAGGGCCTTAGTCTTTAAAAATTCATTTCTTGACTTCTACTCATTGGATTCTTCTTGATTTGGCCCTGCTTTAATCAGATAAATATTATCTATTTTTCTAAACATGGGAGGAGTCTTTTTTGTGTTTTTTTTGTTCAGTTTTTTAAGTGTGTTGCACAAATACTTTACACATTGGCACAGCACTGTCAGCCTTAACTTAAGAGGCAAACTACCAGCGTTTGAGCACAGCTTAATTTAGGTTGTGTAGCTGACCTAACCTGACTAGGATTGTGGTACCTACTTGGTCAGGGTGCATACCTCTGCAAACTAGAAACTACATTTCTAACATTGGCCCATAGAGATATAATGGAAAGCAATATTAAATATAAATTATAATATCTCTGGATTGGAGCCAGATAGGAATATGAATAAACCATAATTTTCAATATTTATTAAAAACTGAACAGAAGCTAAATGTTTGATAAATATTAAGGAAAAATAATTTTAGAAGGGAGCTGTGGTGTTTCGTAACTAAGAGATGTTGGGTTGTTTCCAAGTTGAAATGTGTTCAGAGTTGAAGATGACAGTTGCTATGATGGAAAAGGGGGATGGAGTCTTCTTTACCATTTGTCCTAATAAACTTACATATCTACTGATTACTAGGAGTACATATCCTCGATGTTACACTTGGTGGCAAGCAGAAAACTCAACATCCTCTACAGAGATCTCAAGGTTAACATAATTACAAGTTCCCAGAGACCTCAACAACCGAAGCAATCAATGCTTCTCTCACTGTTCACAGCTGTTCTCTACTTTCAAATATTCACCGCTGATTATTGGCTCTGCTGGTGAAAACTGCTTTTTGCGGCCCTGAGAACTAATGAGTGAGTAGACTTTGGCAGATTGAATGTGTACTGGTTATTTTTGTGTGTTCACTGACGATTTGGGTGAATTCAACTTTATTGGCTCCGTTATTGAGAACTTGTCAGTTTTGTTTGGAAATGTTACTGCTTTGACTGTTTGACGGACTACACAGCTTATGCTTTCCTTTCTTTCTCGTGGGCCCTCTCCTTCTTGAAATTCTGCTGTGATGGAAATCTTGAAGACGGAGAGCTCCTATGTAATCACAATACAGTTACATCATCACCCAATTGTCGCATCAGTGCAACCATGGAAACACTAAACGCTTGCAATCTACTTTCCTGAGTCATCACGCTGATACAGCATTGCACAGCTGACAATCATTGTAGTATTGGCATAACCTTGCCAACATTTAACGTCTCATTAATTTCTCAGAACGCCTTCAGGAGAGGAGTGTATTGAAGACACGTTTACAAGAGTAATATACTTATAGATGCTGTGACGCCAGTGAGTCAAGAGTGTAGCAACAGTGAAACACTCACCTGTATTTCAAAAGTCGTCTAACTTCATGTGGATGCGGTGACACGCTCATCTGTGTGTCAAGTCAACTGTGATACACTCACCTTTATTTTACATTTGTAAGTATATATATATATATATATATATATATATATGAAATACACTTCCTTAAGTAAACATTAAGGCTCCAGCACTCCACGAAGGTTTGAAAGGTTTATTGTAACAAAGCAGGAACGCGTTTCGGCGTGACCGCCTTCTTCAACCTGCGGGCCGCCATTTTGGCCCCCTTTAAATATCCTTTGTAGTAACATTGATTTAAAGCAATACACTCTCTTTAAAAATGAAATAACCACTACATTATACTCCATTTGAGAAAACAATTATGAATTATATGCAAAATAAAACTAGTGCCCAAATGTGATAATAAACATGACAAAATGAACAAGTACACACATAAAAATATTAAAGAAACAATGATGAATCTTTACACATCTTAGTAAATCTTAATGAATGAAATAAGATATTTGTCTCTGGGAAACTGCTGTGTGTGTTCATCTGGAGAAAATATGTATGAGAAATCCACCAGGTCCAATCACATTGATATAAATATTAAGTAGGGCATTGTTTGTAGGGACAATTATTAAAATAAAAAAGAATCCCATATAATCATTCACCATCTCAAAGAATAGTTAACATGTTATAATAAACTTATTCATATCATTAATAAAGAGTAATCCATAATTAAATTAACAATGTTAACCTAAATGTATATATAACTCTTCACTCAAGTTAAGCCCCACTGGTTCTCTTGAATCGAATGCCAATATATATCTAGACTCTAATCTCCTCAGCTGTGGTGGGCCTATTGCTTATTAGTGTGCCTATAACTGGATCACTTTTGAGCATATGCCAATGTTGTTGCAGTAACTTTCTTACAGAGTCATGTGCCAATCTTTTCATGGGGTGGTGGGAAGAACAGATTTTAAACAATTCTCCCCTAGACAAATGGAGTGACAATATTATTATGTGGCTCAGGTACATTGATGATATCTTTATCATCCACAGCCATTGAAACACAATATTCCTTATGGAGAGTTGTTAAGAGCAAAAAAGATTTGTAGTACAGAACAAAATTATGCTAATGTAGAGAGTGAAATGATAGAAAGATTGAAACAGAGAGGCTATGCCAATGAGGTTTTAGAGAACACTATTACAAGAGTAAAATCCCGTATGAGGGAACAGCTACTATTTACTACAGATAATAAAACTAATTTGTTGGACATCAAGAATGACAAAAAACATAAAGATACGGGGATCGTGAGATTTATTACTACATTTAATACTGCACATGACTCCGTAAGAAAGTTACTGCAACAACATTGGCATATGCTCAAAAGTGATCCAGTTATAGGCACACTAATAAGCAATAGGCCCACCATAACTTATAGAAAGGGAAAATCGATGAAAGATTTGTTGGTCAAAAATGATGTGAGACAAGAGAAACCTTTGATTAAGAGTTGGTTAAAGGCACCAGATGGATTTTTCAAATGCACCAAGTGTAAGGCATGTAAAAATGGGGAAAACATCAAAACCATTCAATTAACCCACAGAACTACACATACCATCAAAGGCAGATATGACTGCAAAAGTGACCATGTAGTTTATATTTTAAAATGTAGTTGCCCCAAGCTATATGTAGGTAGCACAAAACTTCAAGTGCACAAAAGAATTTTACAACGTTTAAGGGCCATAGTTAATAGAGATGAGTCTTACCCGGTTGCCCGACACATCCATGAATTTCATGGAGGTCGCATGGAAGAAGTTAAATACAGTGTAATAGATGGAATCAGGAAGGATATCCGTGGAGGAGATAGGGAAAAACAGCTGAGGAGATTAGAGTCTAGATATATATTGGCATTCGATTCAAGAGAACCAGTGGGGCTTAACTCGAGTGAAGAGTTATATATACATTTAGGTTAACATTGTTAATTTAATTATGGATTACTCTTTATTAATGATATGAAAAAGTTTATTATAACGTGTTAACTATTCTTTGAGATGGTGAATGATTATATGGGAATCTTTTTTATTTTAATAATTGTCCCTACAAACAATGCCCTACTTAATATTTATATCAATGTGATTGGACCTGGTGGATTTCTCATACATATTTTCTCCAGATGAACACACACAGCAGTTTCCCAGAGACAAATATCTTATTTCATTCATTAAGATTTACTAAGATGTGTAAAGATTCATCATTGTTTCTTTAATATTTTTATGTGTGTACTTGTTCATTTTGTCATGTTTATTATCACATTTGGGCACTAGTTTTATTTTGCATATAATTCATAATTGTTTTCTCAAATGGAGTATAATGTAGTGGTTATTTCATTTTTAAAGGGAGTGTATTGCTTTAAATCAATGTTACTACAAAGGATATTTAAAGGGGGCCAAAATGGCGGCCCGCAGGTTGAAGAAGGCGGTCACGCCGAAACGCGTTCCTGCTTTGTTACAATAAACCTTTCAAACCTTTGTGGAGTGCTGGAGCCTTAATGTTTACTTAAGGAAGTGTATTTCAAGTAAAAGACGAGGTGGCGTGCGTCTAAGTCCAAGCACCATCGGCGATTAGGTGCAGAGAGAGAAACGCCAAACGAAGTGTTTATATATATATATATATATACATATATATATATATTACAGTACGAAAACTTGATAAATACATGAGTTTAATGTATGTGTATTTTTATAATATATGTTAAAGGTGCAAAGAGTGAATCATTAGGACAATGCAGAATGTGCCTGCTTTGCGTTTCTTCTTGACTTCTCCTAGGGAATCACCAATTCTATGGTTAAAGTGGAAAAAAGTGTTCAATCACTATGCTAGAGGTTGTGGAACTTCGCTCAGTGCGGAGAGAAAAACCTTACTTTTAATGCATTGCCTTGGTTTGGAAGGACCGGAGGTGTTTGAGCATCTTCCTGAACTTCTGGATCAAAATCCTGCAAATTTGAATGAATATGAGATATGTCTCAAGAAGTTGGATTTGCATTGTCTTCCCAAGTTGAGTACTGTCCTTGAAAGCCATCATTTTGGGAGGAGAATGCAGCATCCTGCAAAAACAGTAGAACAGTACATCACACAACTATGAAAACTCACTTCTACTTGCAATTTTGCCACGTATCTTGATGAAAGGTTGAGAGATCAACTAGTGTTGAGGTGTGCATCAGACAAAGCTCAGGATGTTCTCGCTATAGCCAAGATTTTTGAACATTCAAAGGCATGATTAACTGCAGAAAGATGCAACGAATAATGGTAATAGTAATGAGAGTGGAGAAGGAAGCATTGTAAAATAGTACAAAGTAGTAAAATATCCAATAAGTTACCTTTAATGATTAAACCCAGTTTGAAGCCTGTGCAATGATACCGTTTCAGGTGTGGCAACAATGGGCATTTTGCTAATAATAAGGAATGTCCTGGGTAGAAGGCCACATGTAGGGTTTGTGGACGTAAATGGCATTTCACTAAGTGTTGAAGATTGGCAGAGGATTAAAAAAAAAGAGTGAGAGGTGGACATTGATGTAAATTATGCAGGAGATGTGGTGGAAAGTAACATATTTCAAGAGAAAGGGTTTTCTAGTGATGGTTCTCAAGAGGTGGTTAAAGTCAATGAAAGACCAGTCAAAATGTTGTGTGACTCTGGTGCTAAATAACGTTTATTACAAAAGTTTTTCATGAACATCTATGTCAGAAAGTGTATCTGTTCAAACCAGATATCAAACTGAAAGGATATGGGGGTGAGCCTATTGACTTATTTGGCTATTTCTGGGACACAATTGAGTTTAAAGATAGAATTATACCAGGAAAAGTATATATTTCTATGAAAGGAGAATCCCATATTAGCTGGATTCATCAGCGTGATATAAATGTACATCCAGAACCTAATGAGAACCCCTTATTGTGTATTAGAAACAAACCTGTTATCAACTGAATATCGAGAATGTAAAGTCGACTAAGGAATTTCCAGAGGTTTTTATTAAAAAGTTGGGTTGCTTGAGAAATTACTATCATTTCATAAAATTGAAATCTGGTGTTCTAACAAAAGTAGCCAAGGTCAGGAGTATACGGTTACTAACGAGAGAAAGCATGAGCGATGAATTGCACAGACTGATTAACGGTGGAATTATACATGAGGTGGAGGCTACAGATTGGTTATCTCCTGTTGTTATGGCTGGTAAAGCCAATGGTGAGGCCAGACTTTGTGTAAAATTGAGAGAACTTAATAAGGCAGTGAGTGTAGATCACTAGCCACTTCCAAACATTTGTGCGAGATATTAAGCTCTTTTAATGGAGCAAAGCATTTCTCTTCTCTAGATCTGGCTTCTGCCTACCATCAAATACATTTGCACCCATATTCCCAGGAATTAACTGTATTTGTAACACCATTTGGTACATTCAAATTTCTGAGAATGCCCGATGCTTAAATTTCAGCTCCATCAGTATAGCAGAGGGTAATAGAGCGTGTACTTTGGGGAATTGATGGAGTCAAAATATATCAAGACGATGTCTGGATTTTTGGATCACATGGTAAAGAGCATGACAATTGGTTAAGAAAAGTTTTGCGAAGGTTGTGTGATCCTGGCTTGACTTTGAAAGCTGAAAAATTTAAATTTGACATCCAAGAAATTGAATATTTAGGTCATGTGGTGAGTGCTTCTGGAATCAAACCAAAATCTGACCTAGTCAACACAATTTGCAATCTTAAAACACCACTGAATAAGGATGAACTAATGAAATCGTTGGTATGACAGAATTTTACAATACTTTTATTCCCAATTTAGCTATCAAAACTTCATGTATGAGCGCATTATTGCAGAAAGGGAAAGAGTTTGTGTGGACCATTAAATGTAATGAAGAATTTGATCTGGTAAAACAGTGTCTGAAAACCACCAATCTAGGAAGTTTTGATCCTCCAGATGAGTCATGGATATTGACCGATGCAAGCTCAAAATGGTTAAGGGCAGTTCTGATGCAGAAGAAGGATGGTATAGAATTGACAGTTTTATTTATATCTCAAGCATTGAAATTAGCAGAATTTTTATTACTCAGTAGTAAAGGAAGAGGTACTTGCAGTATTCTGGGCCATACATACACTATGAACATTTCTTTGGGGGCAGGGTTTTATAGTTAAAACAGATCACAAAAATCTTAGAGACGTTTTTAGCAGCAAGAAAGGAATAGATTTAGTCTCTCACAGAATACTTACGTGGGTTGTGGCACTACAAAAATTTAATTTAGAGGTGTCATATTTGTCTGGTAGTGACAACATTTGGCAGATTGTTTATCAAGAATGGATCGTGCAGAAAGTGAAGAATCCGAGAAAGGATATTGGTTCAGTGGTGAGGACTTAGAAGAAGAAGTTATTGTGTGCTTGATATTGGAGGGGATAGAATCTGAGAAAGTTTGGAGAGATAATTTAATGAGTGATCATATTTTGCAAAAAGTGATGATAATGGTTACTACAGGATGGTGTGAGAAAAACAAATGTGATGATGGTCTGAAGGGACTTTGGCAAATCAAAGATGAATTATCAGTTGTTGATGGTCTGCTGATGAGAGGTAGTAAGTTAGTTCCCCCAGCCAGTTTACGTGGAAAATTATTAGATCATGTAAGAAACATGGGAATGGCCAAAATTAAAGAAAGGGTGAGAGAAGGATACAGGTGACCTGCAATGGACATGACTATTGAAAGAATGATGAGAAACTGTGTGGAGTACTCATGCAGTCATAAATGGTTGAAATGCAGAACACAGCCATTGGTGTTAAGAAAACAAACAAAGGGACCCTGGCCTGACCTTGCCATAGATATTATGATTTCTGTGAGAGTTTATTCCTATGATCGTTTTGGTGTGTGTAGATATGTTTTCACGCTGACCTAAAGTCAAGATTGTTGGTTCAGTGGAGTCAAACGTAATTATTGAATTCTTGAAAGATATATTTGTGAGGAAGGTGTTCCTGCAGCATTGCTTTCAAATAATGGAGTGCAGTTCACGACAAGGGAAGTAGAAGAATTTCTGCAAGAAAGAGGTGTAAACCATAAGAAATCTGCACTCTATCATCCTGAACGTAATGGTGTGGGAAAAGTATTCATCAAAGTTTTGAACGACACTTTGCAACAAGCTCTAATGTCAGGTAATAATTGAGAGACAGCCACTAAGAAACAAGTATGAGAATATCGTTTTACACCACATACATCAACTGGAGTACCTCCCTTTCTGTTATTCAAAGGAAGGAGGGCAAATACAGAAGTAATACATTTGTGGGTGTCAGAAAAACAAATGATGGTAGACAATCAAATTCGAGAGACAAAGGATTGGAGAGAAAAAAAAGAGAGAAGATGGTACAAAGGAAGAGGTGGCATGATCTGAAGAAATCTGTTAAAGATAAAGTGGTGCATGTAGGGGACTGGGTAAAAATAAAATCTCCCAGGAAGGGGGGTCTCTCTAAATACAGTCAGCCCTTCAAAGTAATCAGGGTTTTTTAAAGTGCCATAAAAGCGACTGAACACAGGATTTGGAATTTGAATAGAGTATCAAAATACATTCCGTTGTCTCAAGAGAGTGGATTACTGAGTGTTCACAGAATGATGAACTCTGGGAAACATGGGGTTCTGTAGGCCTCAACGAGTGAGAAAAGCTCTTATTTATTTGCAAGACTATGTAAAGTAGTTATATAAGTTTACAGGTGTATACATTCACAATGAAACTAAGTACAGTAATTGCATGAGTTTATAGTACTGTTGGGTTTATGGATAATTTCTTTGTTATGAATGTCACATCTTTTTCTGTTGTTTCAAGTGTAAATTTTATATTACGTTATTGGTTGAGGGAGGTGGTGTGGTGTTTAGTGTCTAAGGGATGATGTAATGTTCTGGAATGTCAGGTTGTTTCCTAGATGGGATGTTTACAGAGTTGGAGATGACTGATGCTGTGATGGAAAAGGTAGTTGGGATCTTCTTTGCTATATGTCCTAATAAACTAAAACTTATATGACTACTGATTACTTGGAGTATTTATCCTCGATGTTACAGGAGCTGTTTCCATGCCTGGGTTTCCTGAAGGCTAATTTGCAGTTCTCTCCAGCAGTAGCACAGTGGGGCCCATATTTATACTTTTTGACGCAAAACTGCGCTAACGCAGTTTTGCGTAAAAAAAATTAGCGCCGGCTAACGCCATTCTGAAGCGCCATGCGGGCGCTGTATTCATTGAATGACGTTAGCCGGCATTAGCCGCCGGCGCCGTCTGGTGTGCGTTAAAAAAAACGACGTACACCAGGCAGCGCCGGCGTAGGGGAAAATGGAGCTTGGGCGTCAAGAAATGGGGCAAGTCAGGTTGAGGCAATTTTTTCGCCTCAACCCGATTTGCGCCATTTTTTTTCACTCCCAACCCCCATCGAAATGACTCCTGTCTTAGCAAAGACAGGAGTCATGCCCCCTTGCCCAATGGCCATGCCCAGGGGACTTCTGTCCCCTGGGCATGGTCATTGGGCATAGTGGCATGTAGGGGGGCACAAATCAGGCCCCCCTATGCCACAAAAAAATAAAATAAAAAAAAAACACTTACCTGAACTTACCTTAATGTCCCTGGAATGGGTCCCTCCAGCCTTGGGTGTCCTCCTGGGGTGGGCAAGGGTGACAGGGGGTGTCCCTGGGGGCATGGGAGGGCACCTCTGGGCTCCTTCAGAGCCCACAGGTCCCTTAACGCCTGCCTTTTGCAGGCGCAAAAAAACGGCGCAAAAGCGGCCGTACGTCATTTTTTTTTACCCGCCCACTCCCGGGCGTGAATTTTGCCCGGGAGTATAAATCCGACGCACATGCCTCGGAGTCGATTTTTTAGACGTGAACGCCTACCTTGCATCTCATTAACGCAAAGTAGGTGTCCACGCTAAAAAATGACGCAAACTCCATGGACTTTGGCGCTAGACGCGTCTAACGCCAAAGTATAAATATGGAGTTAGTTTTGCGTCGAAATTGTGTCAAAAAAAACGACGCAATTCCGGCGCAAACGGAGTATAAATATGCCCCTGAGTGTTTAGTCATAACATGGTATGAAAAATGTTCCTAGAGCAGAAACCATGGCTTTTGTATGGTGAAGTGATTTCGCATTCTCTGGGGGGAAGTTGGGCTGTGCCTAGGAACTTAATTGATTTCAAAGGGGCCTAGGACTTAGCATGGTGAGATTGTTTGGGATAGAGCAAACACAGACTACTGCAAAAATGGGTAGGATTACCATGGTAACTTTTACTCCATGTGTTACAGAGGGGCCAGGAGCCACCCCACTCACTAGCTAGTACCAGGTTGAAATGTGGCATCCCAAGGTACCTTCTTCAGAACAGGTTCTAGACCTATGGAAGAACAGAAGGGAGCTGGACCTCCTATCTGTGACCTGAGGGAAGCAAGAAAGGACTGGGCTTTCTCTCCTTTGTACCCAGAACAAGTAGAAGTTTGCCTCAGTATAAAGCTGGATCACATAATAAATTGGATGTACAGTTGTTGAGGCTGTATCCCTTTATTGGATAAAATAAAAAATAGGGACCTATTGTAAATCATCCTGTCAATAAATGTACAGTTCAGTGATCCAAGCCAAATGCACAACTATATACTGAACTTGCACAGGGTTGAACCTGAGGCAGCCCATTTTGCTACTTGTAAATATAGCACTGTGACATATGCTTGGTGTATGGTATGGACAAGAATTTAGTTGTTATACTAGTTGGTTGTATGGCATGTGCTTGGGCATGGATGTACTGAGTCTTTTTTAACTATCTTATGACTGTGTGTAGATACTAATGGTCTGAAAACTGTGATTAATTTCCCAATAAATCCAAATTATTGCTTGCAATCGCACCCATCCCTTACCCTACCAATGACAATATTCACTATCCTGCCCCTGTCTTTTTTAATTGGGTTCATCGCATTGCTTGTTGGGAAACCTCAGGCTCTCAGCCCCTAATATTATTGCGTAAGCTACCCCCTGAAAATCCTCTATGCTTGCTAAGTTCCTTCAATCCTGGTACACATTTCTTATATAGACTACTCTGAAAAAAAGGCTTTTTTGTCACACATACCTGTGCCTGTCTCATTTTTTCACTTAGTTGCTAAGCTGCCTATTGATTGTTTGTTGGTGGGTGGTTTGTAAGACATGTTTTCAATTGCTAAGTTATGAGTGTGTAAGGATAGTTATGGGACGCAGATGTTTGTTATTTCTGTAGCTTATTTTAGCTGCTTGATTGCTGTCTTAGCTTTCCTTAATCGGTGTAGTCATGCAGAAGCTTCTTTTAGAAATTACAAAGACTGTGCTATCAAAAATATCCGCCCTGTTTTTTCTTCATAAGATGGTCACTTTCCTGTGGAATTTCTTAGGATTATGCGACTGCATGAATAGGAAATTCTAGCATCTCAATTTTTGACACTGGTCATTTGGACTGTTGGGGGTTTAGTCCCAGGAATTGTATCCAGTTGAACTTTCAAATGTGGCTTTATATCAAAAATAAAACACCCCCGTAATGTTGACATGAACAAAACCATCAAAATTAATTTCATTACGGTATATGCTGATAACTGTGTCTCATGCATTAACCACTTCGATGCCAGGCCTTTTCCCCTCAGATGCCAGGCCTTTTTTGGGCTATTTGGGGCAGTTCGCGCTTAGGCACTTATAACTTTTGGTCCACATAAGATGCCCACAACAAATTTGCGTCCTTTTTTGCCAACATCCTAGGGATTCTAGAGGTACCCAGACTTTCTGGGTTCCCCTAAATGAGACCACGAAATTAGCCAAAATACAGTGAAAATTGTCTTTATTTAAAAGAAAATGGGAAAAGGGCTGCAGAAGAAGACTGTGGATGCCATTTTCAGGGAAAAAAACACAAAAGGGTTTGCGGTGCTAAAATCACCAGCTTCCCAGCTTTCAAGAACAGGCAGACTTGAATCAGAAAAAAACATTTTTCAATACAATTTTGGCATTTTACTGGTACATACCCCATTTGTACTAGTTTTTTGTGCTTTCAGCCTCCTTCCAGTTAGTGACAGAAATGGGTGTGAAAGCAATGCTGGATCCCAGAGAGCTAAACATTTCTGAAAAGTAGACAAAATTCTGAATATTGCAAGGGGTATTTTGTGTAGATCCTACAAAGTTTTCCTACAGAAAATAAAAGCTAAAATATATAAAATATTGAAATTGAGGTGGAAAAAACAGCAATTTTTCTCAACGTTTTAATCTGTAACTTTTTCCTGCAATGTAAGATTTTTTAAAGCAATATACCGTTATATATTGCGTAGATGGTTGCAGAGATGTATAATAATAAATGAGCTGCACCTTGCAATGGTTTTTCATTATATACCGGGTATACAGCAATTAATTTGCCTAAATATAATGAGTGAAAAATAGGTATCAAGAAAACCTTTGTATTTCCAAAATGGGCACAAGATAAGGTGTTGAGAAGCAGTGGTTACTTGCACATCTCTGAATTCCGGGGTGTCCATACTAGCATGTGAATTACAGGGCATTTCTCAAATAGACGTATTTTTTACACACTGTCTTACATTTGGAAGGGAAAAATGTTGAGAAAGACTAGGGGCAATAACACTTATTTTGCTATTCTGTGTTCCCCCAAGACTCACGATAAAAATGGTTCCCTCACTTGGGTAAGTAGGCCTAATGCTTGCGACAGAAGGCACAACATAGACACATCACATTTTTACATTGAAGTCTGACGTGTTTTTTGCAAAGTGCCTAGCTGTAGATTTTGGCCTCTAGCTCAGCCGGCACCTAGGGAAACCTACCAAACCTGTGCATTTTTTAAACCTAGACACATAAGGGAATCCAAGATGGGGTGACCTGTGGGGCTTTTACCAGGTTCTGTTACCCAGAATCCTTTGCAAACCTCAATTTGGCCCAAAAAACACTTTTCCTCACATTTTGGTGACATAAAGATCTGGAATCTGAGAGGAGCCACAAATTTCCTTCTACCCAGTGTTCCCCCAAGTCTCCTGATAAACCTTGTACTTCACTTGTGTGGGTAGGCCTAGCACCCGAGACAGAAAATGCCCCAAAACACAACATGGACACATCACATTGATACACTGAAATCTGATGGGGTTTTTGGAAAAAGCGTAGCTGTGGATTTTGGCCTCTAGCTCAGCCGGCACCTAAGGAAACCTACCAAACCTGCCCATTTTTTAAAACTAGACACCTAGGGGAATGCAAGATGGGGTGACTTGTGGGGCTCTGACCAGGTTCTGTTACCTAGAATCCTTTGTAAAACTCAAAATATAGCTAAAAAAACACTTTTTCCTCACATTTCAGTGACACAAAGTTCTGAAATCCGAGAGGAGCCACAAATTTCCTTCCACCCAGCGTTCCCCCTAGTCTCCCGATACAAATGCTACCTCACTTGTGTAGATAGGCCTTGTGCCCGCAAAAGAAAATTCCCCAAAACACTATCTGGACACATCAAAATGATCAAACACAAAACTACCTGGTTTTGCGGGGCACCTGTGTTTTTGGTCCTGGGCTCAGCAGCCAACTAGGGAAACCTACCAAACCCATACATTTCTGAAAACAAGACACCCGAAGGAGTCTAGGGAGGTGTAACTTGTGTGGATCCTCCAAGGTTTTCTTGCCCAGAATCCTCAGCAAACCTCAAATTTAGCTAAGATATCAAATTTTTCTCACATTTCTGTGTGGGATCACCGCACCAGGACAAATTTCCTACAACCCAAGCATAACCACAACTCCTGAATTTCACTGGTTTTGTAAGGGTAAAACGTCAACCTAACTATAAAGTCCCTGTAACTTTCGTTTTTTCAGTGAATTTCTATGGATTTTTTTTCATGCACATGTTAACATTACTGTCAGGTTGCAACCAGTCAATCAGGGCCTTGCTTCTTCCCCTGGATCTGAGGAGGATCCTCTGATCCACGAAAAAAAAAAAAAAAAAAAAAAAAAACTGGCCAATTTTTACCCATGCATGTGCCCTTCTGTGATTTTACACTGTCTTTTTTCCCACCCTCTAGCCAATGCAAGAAACAAAGTGGTGGCCACAACTTTTCTTTCAGGTTGCAGTCAGCCAATCAGGGCTTTGCTTTTCCTCCGGACCTGAGGAGGATCTGGGGAGGATCTGCGCCACAAAATATAAAATGTTCTTTCCCCTTTAATAGCTTAAAAATTAATAAACAAATTTACACCATATAAGAGAAAGGGTGCTGCCTGGACCAAGATCTACCTTTCTGCCAAATTTGGTCCAAATCCGTTCAGGGGTTCAGATTGTAGTCATGTCTAATGTATATATATTACCTGGTAGCAGTCGCCACTAGGTAGTTATAATTTGGACCATGTTTCCATAGAAAAAGTTTGTTTTAACTTGCTTCTGTCTTTGGCTCCCTTTGACAGTTCATCACAGAATTTTCCAAAACATGTGCCCCTGTGATTCTTGATGTGCACAGAAAGTTTAGGGGTGATCAATCAAGTGGGTCCAACAAAAAGGATGCCTCAAAAATGTTGTTTCCCATGTTAATTCCCATAGGAATTTTGCATTTGACTACAGCCTGAACCACTGTACGGAATTACACCAAATGTGGCAAAAAGCTAGCTTTGGCTTTTGGTGTAAATTTGTTCAGTAGTTTTTGAGAAATTAAAGGAAGAATACATCTGTACATCTCTGGCCGCGACAACTTCAAAACTACTTTGTGAATAGTGATGAACTTGTGCAGGGACATTTGCTGTGATTTCTCAACGACTGTGAATTTGTGATTTTTTTTTTTTTAAAAAGCACTGGCTTCTGTGATTGTTTTATACAAGCCCCCGGGTGTGCCACATCTCAGGGGCATTCATATTTGGATGTGGGAGGCTGCCAGGGCACCCCACCAGTCCCGGGGACCTCCACCTCTCAGGCACATTTCAAAAATTGATGTGGGGGGGCTCCCGGACCCCCACTGCAGCCCTGGGAATGCCACCTTCCTTGTGTTATTTAAAGAATGGATGCTGGGGGCCACCTTGCCCCCCTGCAGCCCCAGGGACTGTCATGTCCTAAAATACCTCATTCTAAGTGTATCATTCATCAAAGCCTAAATCGTTCTCTTAACCTCTCACTTTTTCTCTTTCTCTCTCAGGGTTGGCTGGTTAAAAGGGGTTAGTCCCAGGGCCTGAGTGCTCGCCAGGCCCTGCGGGCAACCGCTGTAGCACAAGGTCAAATGCCGTTCATGGCAGTAGTTAGATTAACGTACAGTTGTGAAAATGACTTTACATTAAAAAAATATGTATAGAATTTCTCTAAAAAAACAAAGGTTACAGGAATGCTATAGTTAAGAAATAGAAGTTAAAAAAAAAAAACATAGAAAGTCACTTAAAAACCAAAGGTTGCAGGGACATTATATTTAGGCTAACATTTTAAACATACATAACCAGCAGTTATAGTTATAGTTATCTCAAATAACTATAACTCATGTCTGTGGTAACTTGTGCTCTCATCGTGCACCGCTAATTACACCACAAGTTACCGCACTCATAACATCTTTGATAACGTTACTGATAATATCGATGTAATATCTGTAGTAACATTTTTTATGACAAAACTGTGCAGAACAGGGCCTCACTCTGATGTGTCAAATGATCCTTCTGGGGGAAAATGCTCAGCCCCACCCTATAGTTAGCCTCACTCAGGGGCCCTAGGCTGCAGGAGGACTCTGTGTTAAGGATGCCCTTATTTACTTGTGAGGAGCCCACGGTGTCACAACCAACAACTAATGGCACCTCAGAATGATTAACATCCCGGACACCTCCCTGGCTTAACCCTAAGGAATCACCGCTGCTGAACACATTTATCAGTGACTCAAGATGGTTCTCAGTCTTCCTCATGAGTTTCAGTATCGGATCTAAGGTGTCAGTAATTAATTTCCCAATGCTTAATAGAAGTTCCTCTTGATAGGACACCGTCCCCCCAACTAATTCAGGATCCTCCACAAGTACCTCCTTACGACAGTTGGGCACATTATTAGTGGGGACATATGTTTGTCTCTTAGATCTTGCGTTGATCTCTCCTCTTTTTATTTTCCCATTTTGAGATTTGGGAACCACGTCCTCTCTTCTGGGTTGAGAAGTTGTTAGCGGAGGCATATTGAAATCTATAGAAGAACCTTCACATGCCACAGTAGGAGAAAGTGGGAGTGCGGGTCAGGCCAACCTGGTTACTAGTTGAATATCTTGTTGAATGCCTCCCTCCCGTGCCCCAATCTCTACCCCCTGCAGCGAGGCCGAGGATAAAGGTAAAACACTGGGTGGGGGGCAAGGATGAAGATGTCAAAGCCTTTAGGATTCAGGAAAAATCCAAAGACCAACCAGCCAAGTAAGAGTAAAGAAAGATGTTTTATTTATGTGCACAGAGACTACTGGCTTGAGAAGCCAAATCCAAGTAGTCCAAATTAAGGAAGTTATACTTGGCCTTTTATTTCTGCAAACCCCAAAGCATATTTATGCATCTCATTAATTTTTCGGACAAACGTGATTATTTCTCAAACATTGCAGAAAGCATTTCTATTAATCTTTTCCAACTCAGTACATAATGTCAAGTAAAATACAGTAAAGGAAGTTACAAAACATGGCCCATGTGCCTCATATTGTAAGATGGAATCTTTCACCCTTCATTAGCAGCATGTACACAGGATAGAACATTTGTTAATACATATTGCTTCAGCTAGAGTGCAATGATATTTCATGAGGGCTTTTCTAGTACTAAGCCTTGCATCATCATGCGTTCTGAGCAAGAAAAGAGGAACAGTAAACCCAGTTTACCTGGGTCATGAGCTGTTCAACAAACAGGCCTTGTCATCATTGAGTATCACAGGGCCTAACAGGCCCAAGATGGATTCCAGATAGAATGCAATTCCACAAAGATAAGGATAATCTTCTCTCAGCCAGTTCAATCTCTTTAGTCAAAACGCCAACAGCCCTTTGTAAAAAGCCATCCAGCATTCTACTGGAAGACTTAACAATTTGAGCCCTCCCTTAAGATCTTGCATTTGCCCATATTAAATATTTATTAGACTGCCTGATGAACAGTCTGTAATAAAACAACAGACCAGCCAACTTGGAGCCAAATCACATGTGCAATTAGCTGCTGGAGCAGCTTATAAGGCCAGGAATGATCCAGAAAAACAATAGTTCATAAAATCCACGGTGCCTTACACAGGGACAGAAAATCAGCCTCCTTGTTCTCCTGATCCATACGCTGAAATTGACTTAGGGCCAAGAGAAAGAACCCAGTCTGGCCTCATCTGGCTGCAGACTGGCCCAAACCGGCCCTCTTTTGACCTGGTCTTTGTCTGGGCACGCGCCCAGGCATGTCCCCCACCGTGGGAGAATGATGGCCCTAAATAGCGCTTCCGGGCACTTGAATGATGCAGGCAACCTCCTGCTGCAAAGAACACTGGAGGTTGAAGTCCCCCTCCACACCTGTCAGCTGGCAGCAGCAGCCCGTCCCGCACCATGGTTTAAAAGTGGCTCCAAATTGCGCCACCAGGCACTTGAATGATGTAGACAGCCTCCTATCACAAGGAACATTGGAGTCCTCCTCCGCCCCTGTCAGCTGGCAGTAGCAGCGCGTGCCATTTTAGTCAAATGTTTCCTCCCTAGATATCTATAAGCCAGCACAATTTAATAGGTATAAGGGAAGTAGGACCGTTGTCAACAGGTTCAATGTTTCAATTAATACAATTTAAATCCACTCACCCAGGAGAAATAATGAAAATTCTCCAGAGCAAGTTTGATCAAGCAATTGTTTGCTCAGTCTCATTATGATCAGTTGGAGGTTTTCTTTTCAACTCTATTTTTTGTTTCAGCACGGCAGCTACCTTACAAATGATCTGCATGGCGTCTCAGCTATAAGGATAACAATAACGGATTGGCAAGCAGAAATTAGGGGGCATGAGAGCAAAACACTATTTCAAATTCACTATTTGGAGATAAGAAGAATAAGCAAAATACTAGGACTATATGTATCCCTAAAACTTTAATGAAATATTGTTGAGTACTAACACCCCTGTTTACTGCCAACTGAACTATAACATTGCCTTGTATTTGTACAATTGTAAAGAACACCATGGTTTTGTATATGGGCATACCTTGGTAACAATTACTTCTCTAAAGGATAGTCGCAAGTGTTCAGAAAGAGATAATATCGTAATTTTTTTTATCAAAACATTGGGATAACACCGAACAAGCAATGAACTGCAGGTTGTCAAATGCAACCCGTAAAGTAGGCATATTGTTTCCCCGTGTACTTAATTGGTGCTGATGATTGCAGGTCGTGGACCTTTGCACCCATTTTTTGAGTGCGAGACAGGAAACCAGTGACAAAGGAGAAATCATGGAAGAAAATGTGCATGTAATAGTGAGATAAGAGGCAGGAAATGTTGGGCACCTGAAAAAAGAGGCAGCAGGTGGAGTCAAGACTAGACAGCCTTGGTATTCGGCAGTCTCAGCATTCAGGAACACCAACAGCAGCCTTCTAAGAAACAAGTGTGCCATCGCGGATGTATTTTTATAAATTAAACCGTGATTTCCTCTCCAGGGATTGCTTTGAAATACAGCACTCATATAGTATCAACACAACCCACTAGCTGTGTCGGTTATGATCTTCTCTTCGTATTGAAATTGTCTAAGGAATGCCACATGAATCGTGCATGTCTTAGGTCGGAGCTACACCGTCAAGGAACATTCCATCGCACTCATCTTTCACCAAGAGGAAGAGAATCCAGCACCCTACATGACTGACTAAAAGGTTTTGCCACCGACCAAGAGATACATGTAAAACAGCATTGTTCAGATATGTTTGGCACACTTAAATATGCAAATGCAATTTAGTCGTCTGACTAGAAACATCCATCCTGTTTGATTTTTATCAATGCAATAGTCAACAAATATGAATACCTTCCGGATATTTCTGACATTTGATGAAACAGAAAGAGGACGATGTAAGTGAAAGACAGTTTTCCTATCTGCAGTTGCGTAGTCAAAGGTCTTTCCCATCACTTACTCTCAATAGCTACTCCACTCAATCCAACAGAAAACCCACTCAAAAAATAACCCAATAATTCCAACATACAATCACTCCCCCCAATCCACACTTCAATACTAACTCCGCTAACTCAACATTTTAATTTCAATACTCACTTCAAAGTGCACCCAGGCATGTATCTCTTTCACTTGCAAGTTTTACTTAGTCCTCACGGATACTGATCCCTCTGATTCTAACCTTGATCCTTTTCAATGTAATGGAGCCTAAAACACTCACTGAACCCTAAACACCTAACACCATGACTCTCTCTTGTTAACCCGGCACACACAACACTCACCCGTACAGTCATGCCATCACTAACCCCTCAAATTCTACTGTGGTTTCAGTTGAGCTGAAACTCTGTATGATGGGGTCATGTGTAACCACTCCACCTTTTATAATTCGGGCAAACCGGGTATGTGCAGGAGACTGATGTCAGGAGTCTCATGGCAAGTTCTCTGCAACATTTTGGCATGTTGCTTGTCTCCACGTCAGTGTTAATATGTTAGGTGATAGGGTCCCACCCACAGGGTACTGACATTAACATGGCTGGCTTTCAACCCCATGGCCAGGCGACAGTACTACTAACAATTACTTTCTGTTATTATACTGGAGTGCAGTCTTTTTTTAACAAACATGCACACCTTACAAAAAGAGATAGGCTACTTGCCTCCTCCCGCTGCATCCATTGTCCTGCTATTTTGGAAGGACAGAAGTACAGCAGCTGGTGTGCGAAAGGTTGTCTGGATTCCAGTACACTCACCAAGAGTGAAAGTTCTTGTGTAGTTAATTGTCTCAAGGGAAAAAATAAACAGTATGTGATGAATGGCTCCCCATGCAGTTTTGGGGATAACTCTGAATTTGAATGTCTGCTGGTGTTGTAATGGGCAAGCTGACATTTTTGTCTTATCCAGTAATGGCGTATTTAAACCAGAGTACAAGTCAAGCATTTCCGAGTATTGCTATGAAGAGCATGAAAGATCCTAATCTGCTGAGATCAAGAACCTGCTAATCACTGACAGCCTGACTGGTTATTTCCATTGCAAGTGACCCCACGGTCCACGTGAGATCCCAAAATTTCAGGAAGATCGTAGTTTGTGATTGGCCGCACATGCAGTGTTGGAGGTTATTAAGAGACTGCAGACTTTTGTTTTTGTCACTGTATTTTCGATCCTTATCAGGAAACATTTAAAACCAGTGAGAATTAGAGGGCCAGATGCTGCTTAAAAAAAGAGAATGGGAGTAAATTGGGGAGAGCATGGCAGCGGATCTGTGGACCACTGCCTGCTCTCCCCATTGCCACCGTAATGATTTCTAAACAAGAAAATCTCTCACTGGGACATCTTCTACGTTGTAAATCAGACACCCCTCCATTTGAGGTGTTGGTATTTGATCAATGGTTTGCAATCATAGAACATTTCACAAATTACTGAAAAATTCCTCTACGAATTCCATATATGTAGGGGGTGACACTTTCACACTCACTCCTACTTGTGATTTCAGCAATGTTGCAAAACCCATTTTGCAAATCAGAAAGGCATTTCCAAACTGTAGGAAAGTACCATCTTGCCTGGCATGTTACCCCATATTTCACTGTATATATGTTGTTTTAGTGTATGTGTCACTGGGACCCTGCCAACCAGGGCCCCAGTGCTCATTAGTGTGCCCTGTATGTGTTCCCTGTGTGCTGATTTACTGTCTCACTGAGGCTCTGCTAACCAGAACCTCAGTGGTTATGCTCTCTCTGCTTTCCAAATTGTCACTAACAGGCTAGTGACCAATTTCACCAATTCACATTGGAATACTGGAACACCCTTATAATTCCCTAGTATATGGTACTGAGGTACCCAGGGTATTGGGGTTCCAGGAGATCCCTATGGGCTGCAGCATTTCTTTTGCCACCCATAGGGAGCTCTGACAATTCTTACACAGGCCTGCCACTGCAGCCTGAGTGAAATAACGTCCACGTTATTTCACAGCCATTTACCACTGGACTTAAGTAACTTATAAGTCACCTATATGTCTAACCTTCACCTGGTGAAGGTTGGGTGCTAAGTTACTTAGTGTGTGGGCACCCTGGCACTAGCCAAGGTGCCCCCACATTGTTCAGGGCGAATTCCCCGGACTTTGTGAGTGCGGGAACACCATTACACGTGTGCACTATACATAGGTCACTACCTATGTATAGCGTCACAATGGTAACTCCGAACATGGCCATGTAACATGTCTAAGATCATGGAATTGTCACCAATTCCATGATCCCCTGAGTCTCTAGCACAGACCGGGGTACTGCCAAACTACCTTTCCCGGGGTTTCACTGCAGCTGCTGCTGCTGCCAACCCTTCAGACAGGTTTCTGCCCTCCTGGGGTCCGGCCAGGCTTGGCCCAGGAAGGCAGAACAAAGGACTTCCTCAGAGAAAGGGTGTTGCACCCTCTCCCTTTGGAAAAAGGGGTCAGGGCTGGGGAGGAGTAGCCTCCCCCAGCCTCTGGAAATGCTTTGATGGGCACAGATGGTGCCCATCTCTGCATAAGCCAGTCTACATCGGTTCAGGGATCCCCCAGCCCTGCTCTGGCGCGAAACTGGACAAAGGAAAGGGGAGTGACCACTCCCCTGACCTGCACCTCCCAGGGGAGGTGCCCAGAGCTCCGCCAGTGTGCTCCAGACCTCTGCCATCTTGGAAACAGAGGTGCTGCTGGTACACTGGACTGCTCTGAGTGGCCAGTGCCAGCAGGTGACGTCAGAGACTCCTTCTGATAGGCTCTTACCTGTGTTGCTAGCCTATCCTCCTTCCTAGGTAGCCAAACCTCCTTTTCTGGCTATTTAGGGTCTCTTCTTTGGGGAATTATTTAGATAACGAATGCAAGAGCTCATCAGAGTTCCTCTGCATCTCTCTCTTCACCTTCTGCCAAAGGATCGACCGCTGACTGCTCAGGACGCCTGCAAAACCGCAACAAAGTAGCAAAGACGACTACTGCAACCTTGTATCGCTGATCCTGCCGCCTTCTCGACTGTTTTCCTGGTGGTGCATGCTCTGGGGGAAGCCTGCCTCCTGTCTGCACTAGGAGCTCTGAAGAAATCTCCCGTGGGTCGACGGAATCTTCCCCCTGCAACCGCAGGCAACAAAAGACTGCATCACCAGTCCACTGGGTCCCCTCTCAACACGACGAGCGTGGTCCCTGGAACTCAGCAACTCTGTCCAAGTGACTCCCACAGTCCAGTGACTCTTCAGTCCAAGTTTGGTGGAGGTAAGTCCTTGCCTCCCCACGCTAGACTGCATTGCTGGGTACCACGTGATTTGCAGCTGCTCTGGCTCCTGAGCACTCTTCCAGGATTTCCTTAGTGCACAGCCAAGCCTGGGTCCCCGACACTCTAACCTGCAGTGCACAACCTCCTGAGTTGTCCTCCGGCGTTGTGGGACTCCCTTTTGTGTCTTCGGTTGAGCTCCGGTTCACTCCTCTTCGTAGTGCCTGTTCCGGCACTTCTGCGGGTGCTGCCTGCTTCTGTGAGGGCTCCCTGACTTGCTGGGCGCCCCCTCTGTCTCCTCACCCAAGTGCCGACATCCTGATCCCTCCTGGGCCACAGCAGCATCCAAAAACCTTAGCCGCGACCCTTGCAACTAGCAAGGCTTGTTTGCGGTCTTTCTGTGTGCGAACACCTCTGTAAGCTTCTTCACGACGTGGGACATCCATCCTCCAAAGGGGAAGTTGCTAGCCCTCTTCGTTCTTGCAGAATCCACAGCTTCTACCATCCGGTGGCAGCTTCTTTGCACCCTCAGCTGGCATTTCCTGGGCATCTGCCCAATCTCGACTTTGTCGTGACTCTTGGACTTGGTCCCCTTGTTCCACAGGTACACTTGTCTGGAAATCCACTTTGGTTGCATTGCTGTGTTGGCCTTCCTTGCAGAATTCCCCTATCACGACTTCTGTGCTCTCTGGGGAATATAGGTGCACTTTCCACCTACTTTTCAGGATCTTGGGGTGGGCTAGTTTTCTAACCCTCACTGTTTTCTTACAGTCCCAGCGACCCTCTACAAGCTCACATAGGTTTGGGGTCCATTCGTGATTCGCATTCCACTTTTGGAGTATATGGTTTGTGTTGCCCCTATACCTATGTGCTCCTATTGCAATCTATTGTAAGTTTACACTGCTTGCATTACTTCCTTTTGCTATTTTTGGTATTGTGTACATATATCTTGTGTATATTTGGCATCCTCATACTGAGGGTACTCACTGAGATACTTTTGGCATATTGTCATAAAAATAAAGTACCTTTATTTTTAGTATATCTGTGTATTGTGTTTTCTTATGATATTGTGCATATGACACCAGTGGTATAGTAGGAGCTTTGCATGTCTCCTAGTTCAGCCTAAGCTGCTCTGCTATAGCTACCTTCTATCAGCCTAAGCTGCTAGAAACACCTATTCTACACTAATAAGGGATAACTGGACCTGGTACAGAGTGTAAGTACCCCTTGGTACCCACTACAAGCCAGGCCAGCCTCCTACACAAACTCGTAAAATAACTCTTGTAGAGTAATAACACAGCTTGGACATTTATTGCAAGTGATACTTGCTAATCGATCTAGATGTTCCACCTCACACTACCCTCCAGGATTAGGCTTTAAATGTTTGACATAACTATTCACTGAAATTCAAAAACAAAATAAGAAATACATGATAATTCAGTGATCTCATGGTACAATCGTGTTCTTGTGTTTCCAAAACCTGTCACCAGGGTTACCTAACCACCATTACGTGTCATACTCCAGAGAACTGGCCTGACACAATACATTTTGTTTAAGTCACATTTCGTTTGGTTCATGTCTCTATCTACTAAAAGGGTTCTTGACATGCCCATTTCTCTGACCGACATAGGGATGAAAAGCCTCAGATTTTCCAACTCTTGCCATATTAAATTGTATAACATCAATATAGCTTCACTAAAACCCATCAAACTCTCCTTAAGAAAAATAAACCCACACAACGCAGACGCTGCCATCAATATATGTGTGTGCTTTGTAGTTGCATATCAGTAGTGATAAAAAGACTTCATAACCTGTCCTGCATAAATCAGTGAAACAAAGTCTACAAGAAACTATTTGTTACCCACTTTTCTACTGGTGTCCAGCTATAAACCCTAATTCATTGAATTTACATCTTCACTCTAAATAAAATCTAAGAAACTCCTACTCTCAGTGACTTTGTCTATAAACAACCTATAAACAAACTCCACAAATACCTACTAAGCACGCTCTTCCTTGGACTTATCCATACTTCCTAAATGTCATCCTTCATGAGATACAAGAGACCCCTTCTTTGGAAAGTGCAGCCCTGCATTCAGCTCTACAACATTCTATGGTTAATTCCTAAAAACGGTCTTCTCAAAACTTTGTAGACTCTCTATAGACAACAATGTATCAGTGGCAATTTGTTAATCGAGCTTTATGATCTGGACTATGATATGAGAGTTGCCTGAACATAAGAAGAAATTCAAGTTGTTTCGTCGAACGATGTCCATAGTGACAGTTACAAGAAGTCCAAATGATCCAAAATCAGTTCCTTCCTTCTTACAACATTAGCCTAACTTACATTATGTTAATGATCGCATGACAATTGTCAGGGAAATTAAATATGTTGATATATCAGCTACAGGACTGGAGGGAGAGCAGTGAACCTTATAACAAATTAGACTTATTTTTTCTAGTTTAAATGCAGGTTGTTCAAGCAGCAATAGGTCACTGGGAGGATTGAAACTATTCAAGGACAAGAACTGATAGTAATTGGTGGTAGGACATGAGATTCTAGTGGGGACCCGAATTCTAGCATTCCTCAGATCAGAAGGAGAAAGATTCTTGGATGAAAGCTACGGGATTTGGTTATGGAGAGTGTTTCTCCAGTAGCCTTTTGCATAGATCCAAAAAAGGAACCTCTGTGCAGCGGAAACAGAATCTTATAATTTCAGTGGCTCTGTATATATTTACTTGTAAATTACAATACAGGGTTACTGAAATTATAAGGTTCTGGGTCTGCTGCATTTTTGTATAACTATGGATTTGTCGCATTTGGACCATAATCCATCATCTGCTGTACGATCTGCAGATTATGACATAAAAATGTTGTTTCCAGCTCAAACGGATCAAGTAACTAAAATGGGGCGACGTGTATTGCTGTATAATGGACGGCACTTAGCGAAGGTTTATTGTTCACCTTTCAGTGTCATCTTCTCTATTTGGGTGTTAAACTAGTACTAATAAAATGAAACCTTTGTCTAGACAGCGTTAACTTGTAAAACTGACAAAATTATGAACAGATATCATAATAAACTAAGGCACATTGTGCTGCGTAATTTACATATTACTGCTGCATAATTTAGTACATCCTGCTGTAAAATTTGGTCCTCGCTCACTATAAATGTTCAGTAGCAGTGATTATATAGCAGTGACTCTGGGCACCGGACTGTACCTACATACAGGTCCCAAATGGAGACTAACAGAATGTCTGTCTTCTCACTATCAAATATCAGTAAAACAGGAGTCTTCCGGAAGTTACAAATCAATAGCCCAGATCATCACTTGTTCAGTAAATGAAGTGCATGCCCTGCATTTAGAAACACGTGCTTGTTCAACACCACCTGCCTTCCCTCAGTGCCCATCTCCTTGAACTTTCACGGCAAACTAAATAAATCCAGGAAGTTTATTTGTACAACAGCAGTCTCTGTTGGGCACTATACAATGAAACGTGTCCTGCCATAGATGAGCCGGCACAGATGTGCATTAACCACTAAACGAGCAAGGCTCAGATTGTTAGTGAGTTTCTTGGTATTTAAAAAATACTGGCCTGCTTGCCCAGTATTGTTGTATCCATGGAGGGCAAGCACATATCCAAGAGGAAGCACTGCACTCCAGATTCCATGAAGCAGGAGGGTTCTCTTCGTTCCCCGTATTAGGTCAATCCCCAACTCTAGTCATATCACTTTTTCATCACTAGGATGATGGTTATAATCTACCTATTTGATGGTATGAAGTCTGATTTTCCCTCTCCATCCTATTATCTCCTTCAGATATAGAAACAGATATCATGCATTTGCCGAGGAGGAGCAGGGATGTCGTTCTAGAAGCCCTGACCGACACTCTAGAGAAAGGTCTCTCTCATATGAGTCCAGATCTGTTTTAGCTGAGGAAATGCAAACTTTAATTAAATAGAAGTTTGAAAAGGCACTAAAGGAGGAAAGAAAACTTAGAGTACATATACTGAGCCTATGACTCACCCCATTAATTATGCTGTATTGGATTTGTAACAGGGAAGCACCCGGCCGGCTTTAGGGCGGTGCCATCGGTGCAGTGTTTAAAAGTTACTTTTGGGTTTAACAGCACATGAAATCCTTTGTGCATCCAGCAGTTTTCAGGCAACCATAAAAATGTGAAGGTAACTTTGGTGATTAATATTCCTGCTGATGAGAGATCGGAATTTTGTCTAATGGCAGTTTTGACTCACCACAGTAAAGCAGAGGGATAATAAGCCTGCTGGAAAGAATATTTATAATGCAGATCATAGAACTGCAGTCACAAAACTGTGTGTGAGTGAACTTTGAATAGGGCTACAAAAAAATGTTGGGGCATATTTATACTTTTTGATGCACAACTGCACTAACGCAGTTTCGCATCAAAAAGTTTAGCACCAGCTTGCGCCATTCCGGAGCGCCAGCCGGGTGCCTTTTTTACGGAATGGTGCAAGCTGGTGCAAAGGGTGGGCTAGTGTAAAAAAAAAAAAATACGTTAGCCAGGTGGTGGTGGCAGTATGGGAGAAGGGGGTTTTGCACCAAAAAATGATGTCAGGCTGGTTAGAGGCAAGAAAAATGCCTCCAACCAGCCTAGTGTCATTTTCTGATGCAAAACCATCCATACCACATGACTCCTGTCTTAGAAAAGACAGGAGTCATGACCAGCACATGGGACCAGTGTCCCATGGCCTTTGCACTCTGTGCCATGCAGGGGGCCTGAAGATGGGCCCTCAATGGCACTTTTGATTAAAAAAAAAGAATGCTTACCTATACTTACCCCATTTACCTGGGATGGGGTCCCCCATCCTCTGGTGTGGGTGGGGCTGTTCCTGGGGATTGGGGAGGGCACCTGTCGCCGCATTCCATGGTGTTTAACCATGGAAATAGGTTTACATGTCCCCTAACACCTGGCCTGACCCAAGCGTTAAATAAAGGTGCAAAGCAAGCTTTGCACCATTATTTAGACAATCTTCCCACCTGTGTGTCATTTTAGCACAGGGGATAAATATGGGGCTATCGGGTTGGCACAATTTTTTAGATAGGAACGCCTCCCTTGCATCTCATTGACGCAAGGTAGGTTCACACATCTAAAAAATGGTGCAACCTCCAATATTTTGGCATTAGACGTCTCTAACATCCAAATATAAATATGGAGTAAGTTTTGCACCAAATTAGCATGAAAAAAAAAAAAAAAATTGGTGCAAATGGAGTATAAATATGCCCGTAATGTATGTCAGAGAGGGTCTATGTAGGGTGACCAGGCATTAAGTTTCTCTGACTGGTAGTTATTTGGATCTCACATCTGTTGTTTGTGATGATCCCTTTTACGGACACTATTTGTCAATAATTTTTGGAGGGATTGCAGCAAGTTGCAGTGTTCCCCTGCAAGAAGCCTTAGTGTTCTGTAGAACTCCCTGTTGGGGCCATCTCACACTTCTCATCTGTGCTCAGAAGGAGCCCATTCCTGGCCTAGTACAGACTGTGATGGCCAATTGTCATCCTGTATGCCAGCTGATTGTCACATAAAGAAAGATATTGAGCCATTCTGGGTAGTTACAGCCTGTAGTACTTCTCCTGCTACAGCCTAAGGTAAGGTATTTTGCTTTTGTACAGGAGCTTGGTCCATCACGATAGGGGACAAGCTTTGGGAGTGGGTGGGTGGATGGGGAGGGTTGCATTTTGAAATAGCTTACGTAGACTTCAGAGTTGCCAGAAATTTCTAGGTAATAATGTCAATGTAACTGTGGTAATTAATGCATCTGTTTGAGACCCCTGAGTTTTACCTAGTCCCAGTTTTGAGACTCAACATTCCATGATTGGCATATTTGATTTGCTAGTAAGTCCCTAGTAAAGTGTACTAGAGGTACCCAGGGCCTGTAAATCAAATGCTACTAGTGGGCCTGCAGCACTGATTGTGTCACCCGCATTAGTAGCCCTGCAAACATGGCTCAAACCTGCCACTGCAGTGTCTGTCTGTGCAGTTTTAAATTGCCAGCTCGACTTGGCAATTGTGCCCCCGTGCCAGGCCTAAACCTTCCCTTTTTATGCATGTAAGGCACCGCTAAGGTGGACCCTAGGTAGCCCCATGGGCAGGGTGCAGTGTTTGTTAAAGGTGGGACAGGTACTGCTGTGTTTTACACGTCCTAACAGTGAAAAACTGCCAAATTTGGTTTTCGCTGTTGCAAGGCCTATCTCTCTCCTAGGTTAACATGGGAGTTGTCTCTAAATATTGTTAAAGTGCAGATTCCCTTTGAGAGAAGATATGAATTTGGAGTTTGGGGTCTCTGAGCTCACAATTTAAAAATACATATATTAGTGAAGTTGGTTTTAGATTGTTAGTTTGAAAGTGCCACTTTTAGAAAGTATGCATTTTCTTGCTTAAACCCTTCTGTGACTCCACCTGTTTGTGGATTCCCTGTCTGGGTCAGTTTGACAGCTGGGCTGTTTGTGCATCTCCTTTAGACTTTGACACAAAGGGTGCTGGGGTGTAGTCTGCATATCCTGATGATCTATCTGAGCTAGAGTGGAGGGAGGAGTGGTCACTAACACCTGAATGGGATGTGCCTGCCCTCTCACAATGCAGTCTCCAACCCCCTGGTGTCTGTCTGAGGCCTGGCCTGGCAAGGCAGGATCCTGTAAACAACAGAGATTTTCCTTTGAAGTTTGCCTACTTCAAAGGCAGAAAGGGGTATAAGTATTGGACCCAGAACCCCTGACTTTTGATCACTTCTGGAAACAAGAGGAACCTCTGCCTGGAGAAGAGCTGAATAGCGGAGAAGCTCTGCCCTGGCCTGTGACTGTGCTTTGTTGGGCTATCCTGCAGTTGCTGCTTCTGCCTGTAAAAGGGGACAAAGACTGGACTCTGTGGTATATTCCTTCTTGAGAAGAATCTCCAAGGGCTTGGACTGAGCTTGACCCCTGTTCTGAAGGCTCATGGCCATCAAAGACTTCCTCTGCCAGCACCAGGACTCTCTGCTGAGACTCTGCCTTGCCAAGTGGTGCTTAATCCAGTCCCTGGGCCCTTGAAAGGAGAAGCTGGTGGAAAAACCAAGTGAACTGACTTTGGACAACTCTGGACCGACACCGGTGCTGAATCCCGTGACACCGCCTGCAACCGAAGAAGTGGTCCTCGCTGGAGTGCGATGACTCTGCAGGCCCTACGCTTCTGCAGCCCAGCCAAAGTCTGCAACTCGTTAGAAGTCGACGCACCACACTGTGCCCGCTGGACATTGACTCTGCCGGAAGTGCACATATCCAATGTTTTGCAGCGATGCTGCCTGACCGCCACTGCTCCGCAGCAAAGACCCAACACCTCTTCGTAATGCCTCAGCTCCTTCGCTCTGCAGCATCAGAACCAACGCCACTTCCGATCCAGTGACACCACGAACCCCAACTCCGTGCACTGGCTTGTTTCCTCATTTTCACAAGGTACTGTACCTGGGGGTCCGTGTGACTCTGTGACTAGCGCCATTGGCATTCGATTGTTGAGAACAACTCCATCACGACACCGTGATATCTCCTGATCGAAGCATTTGTGTTTCTAAGTGCTATTTTTGTGTTTAAGCTTTACAACTTCATAACTTGACTTGTGTATGTTGGATTTTTGTTGTTTTCTTTTTGTTTTGTTCAGGTAAATATTGGCTATTTTTCTAACTTTGTGTTGAGTCATTTTGTAGTGTTTTCACTGTAATACTGTGTGTGTTGGTACAAATACTTTACACATTGCTTCTTAATTCAGCCTTTCTGCTCTTGCCAAGGTGCCAAGGGAGGTGAGCGGGGGTTAACCAGGAGTGTTTCTCCTTTGTCCTGACTAGAGTGAGGGTCCTTGCTTGGACAGGGAGTAACCTGACTGCCAACCAAAGACCCCATTTCTAACATTGGTGATCCGCGGTGAGGACTGGACTTTTATTTGTACTTGACACACAGTGATTAAGTGTACACTACTATTTTCAGTGCAGACCATTACGTGACCACATACTACTTGTTTTTGCTTTTTCTCTTTTTTAGACTTCATCTGCTTCCGACACTTTTGATTTTTGAACTTCTCACTTGGAACTCTTTGTTCTACCTTGGAACTTTGCATTTTTTTTATTTGCCATCACGTCTCAACCTGCAGATGCACCAGCTGGAGCTCTTTGTGACTTGGAGAAGCCGGAGAGTTATATTGTGGCTCAACTAAAACAGTTCAGTAGGGATCTTGCCTGTCCCATTAGGAGCTCCACCAGGAAGGAGGAGCTACAAAAGGCACTGAGGGTCTGGGTAACAGCCAAGGATGCTGGGGGGCACACAGAGGGGGCAGAGGAGGGGGAGGAGGTGCAGAGTGTCCATAGTGTGGTAGTGGATGTACCCGTTATGCCTGGGGAGGCGTCTCCGGGGCGGTTAGCAGTGTGCCATCCATGAGTCTGACTCCTGAAGAGTTGCAGGACAGACAGGCAGAGAGGGTTCACCAGTTGGAGTTAGAGAAGTTTGGGATGAAAATGGAAAGGGAAATGGAGGATAGCAGGCTGGCCATAGAAGAGAAAAACCTGCTCCTGGCTCAATAGCTTATTTGAGGGAACTAGATTAGAGGAGCCAGTCTAGTCTAGATGGTGGCAGCAGTACGACAGTGCAGCCTGAATGGAGGGTGCACATTCTTAAAGACCTAGTGAAGGATTATAAAAGGGAGGATAACATATATCTGTGGTTTAATGGGTATGAGTCTGCTCTCCACATGAATCTGGTCCCTGAAGCACATTGGGGGTCGGGTCTCTGGAAGCACTTTGAGGTAGAGAGATATTCCGACATCCTTAGGGGATCCTCAGGGACTCACTCACTCTATCATGAAGGACACCCTACTCACAATGTATGGTCTCACCCCTGAGCCGTGTAAGGACAAGTTTAGGTCCTACAAAAAGAAGGAATCTAAAACATGGTTGGACTGTGCTGACTTTTTTTTTTTTTGCAGGTCACTGGATGATTGGGTGAAGGGAAGTAAGGTAGCGACATTTGAGGGGCTTTACAACTTAATTGCTTGGGAGTACTTGCACAGTCTTTGTTTTCCAGAGATGCGCCAGCACCTGATTGACAGCAAGCTGATTGACCCCTGGGAAGCTTGCGCAGGAAGTCGACCTTTGGGAGAGCACCAGGGTCCAGAAGAGGTATAGGGGAGACCACGCCAAGGGTGGGCAGGGTCCCTCTCAGGAGAAAGGCGGGGTAAGGGTAAACAGGGGGAGTTCTCTAAAGGGCCCCAACCTACTTCCCATGGTCAGGATTCCCAGTTGAGAAGAAGCCCTGGTGTTCTAATGGGAAACCTGCAGAGTGGGGGGTTCCCACAAATGTTATGCATGTGACCAAGTGGGTCATATGAGGGGCGACCTCAAATGTCCCAAGCAGGCACAGGCACCCACTAGTGCTCAGTCACAGGGTTTCGCCAATGTAGCGCTTGGGGAGGAGTTGGTTCCAGGTGGGTGGTAGCCAGCTGAGATGACCCTTGACTCACTAGGGGACATTGAGATGGTCCAGGGAACCCTTGTGCCTGAGAATGCTGAGAAGTACAGGCAGTGGGTGACCATCAATTGACAGAGGGTGGAGGCTCTGAGAGACACATGAGCCAGTGTGACTTCTGTGAGAAGTCACCTGGTGTCAGAAGAGCAGATAGATCCCCATGTACTTCACTGAGTAATTGCAGTGGACAAATCAGAGCGCTTGTGCAGACAGATGCAGGTTCTCTTTGAATGGGGGTGGTGTCTCAGGTGGTTCGAGAGTAGCTGTGAGTCCAACCATGCCTGTAGATTGTCTGCTTGGCAATGACCTGGAGGATTCCCCTTGGAAGGAGGTGAAACACAGGTCTCACTTGGAGATGTTGGGTGTGTGTGTGTCCACCCAGTCTATGGCAGCCTGTCAGGGTGATCAGGAGACCCAGGAGCCTGAAAGAGTGGCCCAGGTGTCTGCCAGAAGGAGGAAGGGCAAGGGGCGCGGAAAACTGGCCCCAAAAGTTCCCAAAGTCTGAGAGGAGGTGAAGCCTGAGGAGACGCCTCCAAGCCTACAGGGGACCAAGTGGTTGAGCTGAGGGAGGTCCTGAGCTGATGAAGTGGCAGCAGGAAGGGGGATACCACAGGGAAGCATTCTGTGAGGCACAGAGAACATGACCTACTCTGGAGGTTTTGCAGCGCAGGACTCAGACCAGGTGTCTGGCAGTGAGTCTGGATCATACTTGACCTACTGGGAGGACGGCCTCTTATATAGTGAGCCCAAGGTTACTGAACCTGGATCAGAAGATGTGCTGGTGATACCCTCAGATCCTTCCTACTAGGCCTGGTTCACGGTGTGCCTTTAGCTGGATGTTTGGGGCACGACAAGACCTTTGAGCAGCTTGTCACCCACTTTCATTGGCCTCAAATGCACAGGCACTCAGATACACACAGTAGGTCTTGCCAAACTTATCAGGCAAGTGGCAAGAGTGGGGGGAAATGTAAGCCTCCCCTCGAACCTTTTCCTGTAGTCAGCACCCCCTTTGAAAGGGTTGGTATTGACATTGTGAGGCCTCTGGATCCCAAGAAAGCCATGGGTAACAAGTTTATCCTGGTCTTGGTGGACCATGCTACTCAGTACCCAGAAGCCATTCCTTTATGATCAATCACCTCCCCTGTAGTGGGATGTGCACTGATGAGGGTTTTTACCTGCATGGAGTTCCCAAGGAAGTGGTCTCCGATAGGGGTACCAACTTCATATCAACCTATATGAAGTCTCTGTGGAAGGGGTGTGGGGTAACCTACAAGGAAATGGTATAGTTGAGAGGTTCAACTGCACCTTGAAAGGCATGATCATGGGCCTGTCAGAGCCCTTGAGGTGTGTGGGGGACATTGTCTTGTCATGCCTTCTGTTCACCTACAGGGATATGCCACAAATGGGTCTTGGATTAAGTCCTTTTGAATTGTTCTATGGCTACCCTATCAGGGGACTTTTGAGTCTGATTAGGGAAGGCTTGGAGAGAGCCTCCAGTAACCCCCCACCAGGATGTATTCAGTTAAATGCTGGCCTTCAGGAACCAGATGGCACGCTTCAGGAAGCTAGCTCAAGAGAACCTGGAAACAAGCCAGGAACACATGAAATACAGGTATGACCAGAATGCCACTCTGATTGAGTTTCAACCTGGCCAGAAAGTGTGGGTAATGGCCCCAGTGGAGCCTAGGGCTCTTCTGGACAATTTGACTGGGCCTTTTGAGGTGGTGGAGTGCAAGATTGATGTAACCTATCTGGTCAATTTGCGGACTCCTAGAAACCCTTTGGGGGTCCTGCTTGTGAACCACCTCAAGCCGCACTTTGAAAGGACAGAAGTGACTATGCTCTTGGCAACAGATGATGGGGTGGAGGAGGGGAGCAAGCCTCTCCCTGATCTCCTTTCTGCCAAGGAGAAAGATGGTTCACTAGAGGGTGTGAACCTCTCCTCCTCACTGACTCTAGAACAATAGAGGTACTGTCTCCAGGTGTTGGGACAGTTTGCCTCACTATTTTCCTTGATCCCAGGGGTCACTCATTTGTGTATACATGATGTGGACACTGGGGACAGTCCTCCTGTAAAACAAAAGTTTTACAGAGTGACTGACAAGGTCAGGGCCTGCATTAAAGATGAGGTATTCAAAATGTTAGCTCTTGGGGTTATTGAGTTCTCCAGTAGCCCTTGGGCCAGTCCTGTGGTCTTGGTCCCAAAATCTGCTGCTCCTGGTGCCACTCCTGAACTCAGGTTCAGTGTGGATTACAGGGGACCCAATGCGGTCACTAAGACTGATGCGCACCCCATACCTCGAACTATTGAGCTCATTGATCCGTTAGGGGCTGCCAACTATCTGAGCACGTTTGAGTTAATGTCTCGATATGGGCCGATTGCTCTGACTGAGGGTGCCAAGGAGAGGTTCACCGATGGGCACTACAAGTTTAGGGTGATGCCTTTTGGGATAAAAATGCCCATGCCACCTTTCAGAGGTTGGCTAACCAGGTGTTGGCTGGACGCGATTATTTCAGTGCTGCCTACCTCGATTATATTGCTGTGTTCAGCTCCACTTGGGAAAATCATTTGCAGCACCTCTGTAGAGTGTTAGAGGCCCTGCAAAAGGCAGGTCTCACTATTAAGGCTAGTAAGTGCCTAATAGGGCAGAGTTATGTAGTGTACTTGGGGCGCCAGGAAGGGAGTCGCCAGGTGGCACCCCTACAACCCAAGATTGACACTATTCTGGCTTGGGAGCCCCCCAAGACCCATACTGAGGAGAGAGCCTTTTTAGGCCTCACAGGTTACTATAGGAGATTTGTTAAGGTGGTATGGTTCCATTGTTGTTCTCTTAATAGAGTTAACCTCTAAAAAGCAACCAAAAAAGGTGATCTGGACTGAGCCTACCAGACAGCTTTTGATGCCCTGAAGGCAGCCAAGGGCACGGCAACCATGCTGAAGGCAACTGACTTTTCCAAGGAGTTTGTAATGCAGACTGACAATTCAGAGCATGGTGTGGGAGGAGTGTTGTCACAGCTAAATGAAGAGGGCCTAGATCAACCTGTAGCCTTCATCAATAGGAGGTTACTTCCCCGGGAACGTAGGTGGAGTGCAATAGAGACCGTGAAGCTTTTGCTGTGGTCTGGCCGCTGAAGAAGCTAAGACCCTACTTGTTTGGGACTCGCTTCTGGGTTTGAGACGACCACAGACCTCTCAGATGGTTAATGCAGATGAGTGGTGAGAATCCAAAGCTGTTGAGGCTGTCCATTTCCCTACAGGGGTTGGACTTTACAGTGGAACACCACCCTGGAACAGAACATGCCAATGATGATGGTCTGTCCAGATTCTTCTGCCTTAATGGTGAAAACTCCCATGAGGTTGGGTAGTTCTCCCCACTTTCAGCTTTGGGGGGCACATGTTAGACCTGGCATCCTTGGTGTGGTCTCCCCTAACTTTTTGCTTCTGCTCCCCAGGTTGTTTCTGTGTGCTGGACTCTGTTTTCACTGTTTTTGTTACTCTGGGCACTTTACCACTATTGACCAGTGCTAAAGTGAAAGTGCTCTTGTGGAGATTATAGGTGTAATTGGCTTTTCCATGATTGGCATATTTGATTTGCTAGTAAGTCCCTCGTAACTTGCACTGGAGGTGCCCAGGGCCTGTAAATCAAATGCTATTAGTGGGCCTGTAGCACTGATTGTGCCACCCAAATCAGTAGCCCTGCAAACATGACTCAGACCTGACACTGCAGTGTCTGTGTGTGCAGTTTTAAACTGCCAATTCAAATTGGTAAGTGTGCCCCCATGCCAGGCCTATACCTTCCCTTTTTATACATATAAGGCACCAGTAAGGTATGCCCTAGGTAACCCCATGGGCAGGGTGCAATGTATGTGTTAGAAATGGCGGTCTCTAGTTGGCAGTCGGTTTGTACTCTGTCCAAGTAGGGACCCTCACTCTAGTCAGTATAAGGGAGATACCCACTCAGATAACCCCTGCACACCTCCTTGGTAGCTTGGCACGAGCAGTCACGCTTATCTCAGAAGCAATGTGTAAAGCATTTGCACATAACACACAGTAACACAGTGAAAACACGACAAAAGGACGCCACACCAAATACGATAAGAATCCACCACACAGTAGTAAATATATGATTTCTACAAGATTTACTCAAAAATACAGTTTCTTGAAGTCAATAGCTCCATCTGGGGCTATCACGGTGTTGTGATAAACAAAACCAACAGTTCAGGCCGGCCACAGAGTCGCGGGAAAGGTACGGTGTCGGGAAGACCCACAAACAGTACCTTGGATTTGCAGGGCGTCGTGATCCTCACGGTGAGCTCTGGAGAACGGCATAGATGGCATTGCGGTGTCACCTCCGGAGTCGGTGCGGGAACCATCAGGCCCTTGAAGTCACATGCATTGCAGATCAAACTCCAGGCTTATGAAATCAGGAGCACTGGCGTGATGACGTTGGGACTGCGGTGCGAAGCGGGATGATGCGACATGCAGTTCCCACAGGTCACGATGCAGGCAATGGCTCGGTGACGGCATGCAGCGGTGTCAGTGAGACCAGTGCTGCGGTGTGAAGTGGGGTGGTGTGACATGCGGTGTCACCAGGTCACGATGCAAGCAACAGCGTCATAATTGCTGAAGCGCAGTCGTAGGAAGGCCCAAGCCAGGAGTGTGAGACGGGAAGGTGCTTTATGTACTTCACAAGCAGTGTCCACAGGCCACGGTGCAGGCAGCGGCGCCAGTGTCAGCAGGAGCATCGTCGTCGGGGATGCGCTGTGAGCAAGATGATGCTGGAGTGTGGGGCCCACAGGTTGCGGTGCAAGCAGCAGCTTGCTGAAGTCATCCGATTATGGCGTCAGTGAGACCAGGGTCACGGTGCGAAGTGGGGCAGCGTGGCACTGTGCGCGTTAGCAAGTCACTGTGCAGGCCAGCGGTGTCATTGGTGGCATCGCAGTGGTTTCTCCTCTTGAACAGCACAAAACACATAGGTGGTCATTACAACCCTGGCGGTCGGTGTTAAAGTGGCGGTAAGACCGCCAACAGGCCGGCGGAAAAAAAAATTGGAATAACAACAGTGGCGGAAACCACCAACAAAGACAGCCACTTTAACAGTCCGACCGCCACGGCGATACAAACAAACAGCTTGGTGGTCACAGCCAACAGACAGGCGGAAGACAATGTACCGCCCACAGTATCACAACCTACCAATCCGCCACCTTTTCCGGGGCGGATTCACCGCAAACAAAAACACTTCGAAGGGAAACGCTCACCTCTACACACCACACGAGGAATCCGGACGCCATGGAACCTGAACTCCACATCCTGCCATCCCTTATCTCCTTGCTCCTCTACCAGGAGCACGAACGCCGGCAGCGAAGACCACGGTGAGTACTGCTCCTATGACACAGGGAAGGGGGAGGGAAAAGAGAGTGACACACACACGCAACACCCCCACCCCCACCCTCACCCACAACAACACACACACTAATACAGCATGATACATAACAGATACACCCTCCAACCCCCCGGGAAGAATGCAAGGACTAAAGGAAATGAGTGTAACCATTGTAATATATTAAAATCCAGTACGCAAAAATATATATATACACTATAAACAACATATACACCAAGAATAGTAGTCCAGGTAGTGCTCCATTGAAGTCCGTGGAACACTGGGCCCACACGATATGGGCGAGGCCCACACTCAATCCCCAAAATGACAGAGAGAACACTGCAAGGGCATCAGATGGCAATAAAATGGGCACCTCCGGGGGAAGGGAAAGGGGGGGCACCTCAGCTGGTTGAGTGCACAATGCCAAATTCACGAGGGGGCCACATGCCCACTGTTACATCCTGGGGAGTACAAAGCCACAGCCTCTCAAGTCTCTACAGTGGGTGGGTTGCCCACTGTTCCATCCTGGGGAGTGCAAAGCCACAGTCTCTCAAGTCTCTACAGTGGGTGGTTTGCCCACTGTTCCATCCTGGGGAGTGCAGAGCCACAGTCTCTCAAGTCTTACAAGTGGGTGGTTTGCCCACTGTTCCATCCTGGGGAGTGCAAAGCCACAGTCTCTCAAGTCTCTACAGTGGGTGGTTTGCCCACTGTTCCATCCTGGGGAGTGCAAAGCCACAGTCTCTCAAGTCTCACACGTGGGTGGTTTTCCCACTGTTCTATCCTGGGGAGTGCAAAGCCACAGTCTCTCAAGTGGATAACAGTCTCCACTGGTTCTGGAGGGGGCATTGTGCCCAGAGTGCTTCATCCTGACAAGGACAGAGGTAGTGGATGTTTGTCTCCACTGGTTCTGGAGGGGGCATTGTGCCCAGAGTGCTTCATCCTGCCAAGGACAGAGGTAGTGGATGTTTGTCTCCACTGGTTCTGGAGGGGGCTTTGTGCCCAGAGTGCTTCATCCTGCTCGTGACGGACTCAATAGCGTCAGTGCCCTTGGCGCTCATGGGCCAGCGGTGCTTGTTGCGGAGGTGTCATTGGCAGCGGTGCTTGTTGCGGCGGTGCCCTGTTCAGCGGTGCTTGTGGCGGCGGTGGCCTGTTCAGCGGTGCTTGTGGCGGCGGTGACCTGTTCAGCGGTGCTTGTGGCGGCGGTGCCTTGTTCCACTGTGCTTGTGGCAGAGGGGTTCTTTGCAGTGACTCAGCTGCTGGCGGTCATGTCTGGCCCAGCGGGGCTGGTGCTGGCAGTCCTGTCCTGGGCAGCAGGGCTGGTGCTGGCAGTGGCCTCCTTGGCAGCAGGGCTGGTGCTGGCGGTGGCCTCCTGGGCAGCGGGGATGATGGCGGTGGCCTCCTGGGCAGCAGGGCAGGGGCTGGAGGTGGCCTCCTGGGCAGCAGGGCTGGTGCTGGCGGTGGCCTCCTGGGCAGCAGGGCTGGTGCTGGCGGTGGCCTCCTGGGCAGCAGGGCTGGTGCTGGCGGTGGCCTCCTGGGCAGCGGGGATGATGGTGGTGGCCTCCTGTGCAGCTGGGCGGGTGGCAGTGGCCTCCTGGGCAGCAGGGCTGGTGCTGGCGGTGGCCTCCTGGGCAGCAGGGCTGGTGCTGGCGGTGGCCTCCTGGGCAGCGGGGATGATGGCAGTGGCCTCCTGGGCGGGTGGCGGTGGCCTCCTGGGCAAGGGGGATGATGGCGGTGGCCTCCTGGGCAGCGGGGCTGGTGGTGGCATCCTAGACAGCTGGGCGGGTGGCGGTGGCCTCCTGGGCAGCGGGGATGATGGCGTTCTTCTCCGCCGTGCTGCTCTTCCCAGA
This sequence comes from Pleurodeles waltl, assembly GCF_031143425.1. Taxonomy (NCBI): domain Eukaryota; kingdom Metazoa; phylum Chordata; class Amphibia; order Caudata; family Salamandridae; genus Pleurodeles; species Pleurodeles waltl. Next base: position 660,715,887 of record NC_090450.1, on the reverse strand, counting down.
CTTGCTGACTTTCTTGTGGGCCTTCCCCACCTTGGAAGGTGTCACAGCTGACTCCACACTCCCGCCTGCACCCCTGGGAACCGCTTTGGTGGCTGGAGTTTTCCCCCACTCCCTCCGGGCAATGGCCAACTTTTGATGATTGATAGGTGGGGGACTGTCCGTGCTGTGGCTCTGTGCCACACTGGCTGCCCTGGTGGCCGGTGCGCCTCCAGATTCCGGTGACTACAGGCACCACTGGTCCCAGAGATGTTGTGACTGAGGTGCTACGTTGGGACCTGGAGAGTCGGGCCCTAGGAGACGTACGGGGTAGGGGAGGTGAGGGAAAGAGGTCAAGGTTGGCCAGGAAAAGTTTCTTGGGAACACTGGGGCGGGTAGCTGGAGGGGGTTTGGGAGTGGAGGAAGAGGTTGTGGTTGTAGGAGGTGTTCGTTTGCTGACTTTGGGTGAAGGTGCATGCACTGGATGCTGTCCTGAGGTGGATGGCTGTTGGGTGGGTGTGTGCCTGCGTTTGTATATCTTGGGAAGGGGCATCACAGACACACTGGGAGAGGACACAGGGGGCCTGTGAATGGTAGTGTGGGTGGTGACTGCACGTGAGCGGGGTGTGGTGGTGTGTGTGCTGGTGATGGAAGTAGTGGCTGTAGATGTAGTGCATGCAGGTGTGAGTGGAGACGAGACAGGGAGGGAGGAGGGAGACGAGGGGAGGGGGACACAGTGGAGGCAGTGGATGTTGGTGTGTCTGCATGCGTGTGATGCTTGCGTGAGTGCGTGGTGTGGTGCTTATGTTTGCCTGAGCTTCCCTTGTGTGTTGAGTTGTGTACATGCTGGTCTGAAGGTGTGCTTGGGATAGGCTGAGGTAGAGGGGATTGGCTCTGGGTGGAGGAAGTTGGTGGGGGGAGGGACAATGACTGCCATCAGTGCTGAGGCCAGAGTCTGAAAAGCTTGCTGAAGGGCCACCTGACCAGAATGAATGCCCTCCAGGAATGCATTTGTTTGTTGCAACTGCCTTTCTACACCCTGGATGGCATTCAAAATGGTAGACTGCCCAACAGTGAGGGACCTGAGGAGGTCAATGGCCTCCTCACTGAGGGCAGCAGGGGTGACTGGGGCAGGGCCTGAAGTGCCTGGGGCGAAGGTGATGCCCACCCTCCTGGATGAGCAGGCACGGGCAAAGGCTGAGGGGCTGCTGGAAGGGCTGTGCTGGTAGGTAGGGGTGGCGGCTGTACCTGTAGATGCGGGGGGCACAGATGTTGCCGTCACCACAAGGGAGCTCCGTGTCACTGGTGTCAGCTCCTGTCCCCGCCGTGGAGCTCCCCTCGTCTTCTGTCCCACTGGTGAACTCCCAGTCCATAGTCTCGCCCTCCAGGGCCATGTGGGATGCAGGTCCCTCCTGCTCTGGTGCCACTGCTCCTCCGCCTGATGATGCTACTGCACACAAGAATAGGAAGACCACAAAAAGGGGGGGACGACAGAAGAAAGACATGCTGAGTGCATGCATTACCGCTAACGTTGGCGGACACAACAGACACAGAAGCCCCCTGCACTACGCCACGCGCTTAGGCTCCACTGTACAATCCCTGGGACCTGGCCTACAAGGCTATGGCCGACATCTGCACACATGGATGACACAGGAGCCTGACTAGGTGAACTTGGCACTGTACACAGGTGGGGTGGGGTGCCACAGGGTCAGCCAGAACAAGGGGACCTAACTAGCACACTCGCCCTGGCCTAGGGAAACCCACAGCCCACCTCCCCCACCCAGACACCTCCACTGCGCACAAAATCAGCAGAATGAGAGTGTACTCACCCCATTGTGGTTGCTGTGATGCCCTCAAGTGCCCATCCAACTCTGGGTACGCCACCGCCAGGATCCTGAACATCAGGGGGGTCATGGTGCGAAGGGCACCCCTCCTACGTTGGGAGGCCATCCCCAGCTGGGCCTCCGCGTCTTCTTGCTCCAGCGGCGAATGTCCTCCCATCTCTTCCGGCAGTGGGTGCTCCGTCTGTGGTGGACCCCCAGGGTCCGGACTTCCTTGGTGATGGCACGCCAAATATCCTTTTTCTGGTGGCCGCTGACCTACATGAATTGTACAGGGGGAAAATAAAAGTTATTACCAACGGCACCGTCACAGTCATTGGCTCCATCCCTACCCTTGCCATGTGGCACATGCACTCACTGTAGTTTCATGCACACCTCAATCACCCCTCCCATCTTTCATCCACCCCACTCCACACAGGCATAGCCCATACAGCATGCTCCCAGTGTGCTTACCTATTTGTCTGGAGGACCGTAGAGTAGGTGTACTGGGGGAGGACCCCATCCACGAGTTTCACCAAGTCCTCTGATGTGAAGGCAGGGGCCCTTTCCCCAGATGCTCGAGCCATTGTCTCTTCTAGACTGAGGTCACAGCAGCACTTGCAATGTAGGTCCTCTCCTGTCGAAGATCAGGTATCGAGTGATTGAACAGACAGAAAATGGCAGTCACATCCGCGGCGGTGCGTACCGTCACCGCCGGCGTACATCGTCATTGGCTCCTGGGACCCATATGGTCCAATGTTAACCAATGCAGAATTGCGCCGCGGTCTTCGACCGCCTACCGCGACGTTGTACAACGCCAGAGCAGTTACATCATATCCCATTGTCCCACTTTACAGGTCAGGCAGCCGCCATTTCAGGGGCCCACATGGCTTAATTTTTAACTGCGTCACACATACCTAGACCTTGCCTCAACACTCATACAGGCCAAATTTCGGATTATGATTTGTGTTCTGTGTAAACTATGGGTACGCACCTCTGAGTTGGTTGACTCTGTGGTCGCTGTTGTCCTTCATAGGCACCTGTCCGCTGGGACATGTGAGGAGATGGCTGCATCCGCCTGTGTACAGACCGCTGGTGGACCTGTCGACAATGGAGGAAAAACATGTGATCATCACCTACAGGCTTGATGGTGCCACAATCCAGGAACTGTGTGCCCAGCTGGAGCCAGACCTGATGTCAGCTGTCCACCATTCCACAGGAATCCCCCCTCAAGTGCAGGTGCTGTCAGCACTCCATTTCCTTGCAAGTGGGTCATTTCAAACTACAGTGGCCATAGCATCAGGGATGTCCCAGCCTATGTTTTCCAACGTGTTGTCCAGAGTGTTGTCTGCCTGTTTTCCAACGTGTTGTCCAGAGTGTTGTCTGCCCTTCTGAAACACATGCGGAGCTACATCATTTTCCCTCAGGTGGAGGATTTGCCTACAGTGAGAGGTGACTTATATGCCCTGGGACATATCCTCAACATCATAGGTGCCATTGATGGGACACATGTGGCTTTGGTACCCCCCCACAGGAGTGAACAGGTGTACAGAAACCGGAAGAGTTATCATTCCATGAATGTGCAGATGGTGTGTTTGGCAGACCAGTACATCTCCCATGTGAATGCCAAATTCCCTGGCTCAGTGCATGACGCTTACATCCTGCGGAATAGCAGCATCCCTTATGTGATGGGTCAACTCCAGAGCCACCGTGTGTGGCTATTAGGTGAGCATATGGAAGCAAGTCAGTGGGAATGGTTGTCTGGGTCTGGGGATATCCCTACAGGTTAGTGTGTGTCTAACAGTTGTCTAACAGTTGTCTCTCGCCATTTGCAGGTGACTCTGGTTCCCCTAACCTGTCATGGCTACTGACCCCAGTGAGGAATCCCAGGACAAGGGCAGAGGAACGCTACAATGAGGCCCATGGGTGAACTCGGCGGATAATAGAGTGCACCTACGGCCTCCTGAAGGCCAGATTCAGGTGCCTCCATATGACAGGTGGATCCCTATTCTACTCACCAAAGAAGGTGTGCCAGATCATCGTGGCCTGCTGTATGCTTCACAACTTAGCTTTGCGACGACAGGTGCCTTTTCTGCAGGAGGATGGTCCAGATGGCGGTGTTGTTGCAGCTGTGGAGCCTTTGGACGGTGAAGACGAAGAAGCAGAAGAAGATGACATCGACAACAGGACCTCTGTGATCCTGCAATACTTCCAGTGAGACACAGGTAAGAATACAAACCTGCCTACTACATGTACTTTAACACTACTACCTCTCTACTGTCTGTAGTTTTCACCCAGTGTATGGTCACTGAGTTGTCACTTTCCCTTACGATTTCACAGATGTGGGTCCCACTGTGTGACATCTGCTGTGTTTCCTCATGGACTACAGCTATGTGACATAGGTATGTTGACATTACAATTGAAAGAGCATTTTGGCCCTCATTCTGACCTTGGCGGTCTTTTCGCAAGACCGCCGAGTTACCGCCGCGGTGAAGACCGCCGACCGCGGCGGTATGCCGCTGTGCGCATTCTGACCGCTGGGAGCGTTCCGCCGGAAAACCGCCAGCAGCCACTCTGGCGGTCGGCGGGAAAGTGGAGACTGGTCAACCTCCACCGCCACGCCAGCAGAACACCGCCCACAGAATTACGACCCACATTTCTGTGTGGCGGTCTTCTGTTGGCGGTCTTCTGTTGGCGGTCACCTCCCCATGGCTCCCGTCGCCTCCCGGAGGACCAACGCACAAGGTAAGTTGACCGTCCGTGAGGGGAGGGGGTGGGGGGGTGTTGTGTGATGTGGGCGTGCATGGGGGTGTGCGTGTGAGTGTGTAGAGGGGGTGTGTGAGTGCGTGTATGCGGGCGGGGGGTGCTGCTGTGTCTATGGGTAATGTGTGCTGTTCGGCAGGTGCGCATGTCTGCATGTATGTGTGCGGGTATGTGTCCCCGTTGTGTATGTGTGTGTAGGGGGTGTGTATATGTGCATGTTGGGGGTGTGTGCATGTCGGGGTGCATGTATGTGCATGTCGGGGTGGGGGTGGGGAGGGGGTTCGTACCACCTCGGGGGGTGGCAGGGGGGTGGAGGGTGTGGGGGGAGGACTCGGGTGGGTAGTGGGGGGTGGGGGAGACCCCTATCAGTGCCAGGGAAGGAATTCCCTGGCCCCGATAGTGCTTACCGCCATGGTTCGCACGGCGGTTCCCGCCCGCAAGAAACCGCGGCGGTAGGCAGGGTCATAATACCCTTGGCGGTCTTGGGACGACCGCCGGGCCGGAGTGCGCAAACTCCAGCCCCGCGGTCATGACCGCCGTGGCGGTCGGAGTGGAGAAGTGGCGGTCAGAATGCCATTTTTAATACCGCCGGTCTGTTCGCGGTCCGACCGCCGTCTCTCCGCCGACCGCCAGGGTCAGAATGAGGGCCTTTGTCACTGTAATTGCTAATACACAATTTCGAAATCACAGACTGACTCCAGATTGTTTTGTGCTTCAAGGGTGTTTATTTAAGTGCTCAATATTAGAGGGGGTTGTAAGATGGTGAGGGGTGATGGTGGAGGAATGTCCATGGCAGAGTCCAGTCTGTTAGTCTCACAGGTGCATTGCCCAAATGAGAATAGGAAGTGGAGCTGGGGCAGTTTGAGGATGGACAGGGTGACAAAGTGGGACAGAAGGATGACATTCAGAGTGGTCTAATTTCTTGGCGGGGGTCTTGGCATAGTTCTCTGTCTTTGTCCTGGATCTCAGGAACCATTTGCGGGGTGGTTCTCCCTCTGCAGGGGCTGGGGTGCTGGTGTTGTGATCCTGTGGCAGGGCGTCCTGTCCAATAGCGCTGGCGGAGGTGGTGGGCAGTTCATCGTCCAGGCAAGTGTCAGGGGCCCCTTGTTGTGCCACAGTGTCCCTCCTGGTGTTGAGTACTTCCTTCAGCACCCCTACGATGGGGCCCAGGGTGGAATTGATGGATCTGAGTTCCTCCCTGAAGCCCAAATATTGTTCCTCCTGCAGCCGCTGGGTCTCCTGAAACTTGGCCAGTACCATTGCCATCATCTCCTAGGAGTGGTGGTAGGCTCCCATGATGTTGAAGAGGGCCTCGTGGAGAGTGGGTTCCCTTGGCCTGTCCTCCCCCTGTCGCACAGCAGCCCTCCCAGTTCCCCTGTTTCCCTGGGCCTCTGTCCCCTGAACGGTGTGCCCACTACCACTGCCCCCAGGTCCCTGTTGTTGTTGGGGTGGTGGGTTAGCCTGAGTTCCCTGTAGTGATGGACACACTACTGATTGACATGTCCTGGGGACAGAGGTATGGGCCCGCTGGGTGGGTGCTGTGCTGGTGTTTCCAGAGGGGTGAAGCTCTGTGGTGGCCTGTGACTGTGTGAGGGGAACCGACTGTCCAGAGGTCCCTGCTGGGCCGGGCTGGTCATCTAGATCCAGTTGGACAGAGCTGTTGTCATCACTGTGGGCCTCTTCTGTTGGTGGTGTGGACATGTGTGGACCCTCCTGTCCGATGACATTGGGTTGGGGTCCTGCAGGGGTATACAAGGATGTTTTTTACATCTGTGTGTGCTATGGTGTACAATAGGTGGGTGACCGTGTACCCCAGTGCTTGCATTCCTGTGTGGGACCTTGTGTGATGGTGGGTTGGGGGGTGTATGGGTATGTGGAGTGGCCATGCATTGGTGATGGGTGTCCATGCTTTGTTATTGCATGCAGGGCTTGGTGTTGGGATGTGTGGTTTGTGATATTGGTACATTTGTGAGGAGCTGGAGTGATGGGGGTGAGGGCGAGGGTGGGGGTATGTGATAGCATGCAGGTAGGGTGGGGGATGTAATAGTTAAGATTTGACTTACCAGAGTCCATTCCTCCATCTACTCCTGCGAGGCCCTCAGGATGCAGAATCGCCAAGACCTGCTCCTCCCGTGATGTTAATTGTGGGGGAGGAGGTGGGGTCCGCCGCCAGTCCGCTGAACCGCAAGGTGGTGTCTTGAGATCACGGAACTCACCTTCCCCCGTAGGTCGTTCCACCTCTTCCTGATGTCATCCCTATTAATTGGGTGCTGTCCCACTGTGTTGACCCTGTCCACTATTCTTCGCCATAGCTCCATCTTCCTAGCTATGGAGGTGTGCTGCACCTGTGCTCCGATTAGCTGTGGCTCTACCCGGACAATTTCCTCCACCATGACCCTGAGCTCCTCCTCAGAGAACCTGGGGTGTCTTTGCCGTGCCATGGGGTGGTGTGGGTGATGTGTGGGGTGGTGTGTGTAATGATAAGTGGGGTGATATTTGGTGGTGTGTTGTGTGAGGTGCGTGGAAGTTCTGTGGGTAATGGTATTGTGTGCCTGTGGATGCTAGGTAGTTGTTTGTGGTGTCTCTCTCTGGCCTTCTCTCGGTGATTCTGGTCGTAGGGGTTTGTGGGTGACGTGGGTGTGTGTTTTATATTGTATTGGGTGTGTGGGAGTGGTGTGTGTATGTGTATCAGGTGTGTGTATTTCGAATTGTCCAATGTGGCTGTGTTTTGTAAAAGTGTGTGTATTTTGAGCGCCGCAGTGTGTACGCCCAATGGAATACCGTGGTTGAAAGACCGCCACGTGGATTTGTGTGTCGTGATAGTGTGGGCGTTTTTCTGTTGGCGTGACGGTGGAGTTTTTTTTGTTTTTGCCAGTTTATCACTAACCTTTGGTGTGGCGAGCTGTGGGTCATAATAGCTGTGGTGGATTTCTGCGGCGGAGTGTTGACGGTCTTCTGCTCGGCGGTAAGCGGCTTTTAACGCCAATGTTGTAATGACAGCCATAGGGCCTGATTACAACTTTGGAGGAGGGCGTTTATCCGACCCAAATGTGACGGATATACCACCCGCCGTATTACGAGTCCATTATATCCTATGGAACTCAAAATACGGTGGGCTGGATATCCGTCACATTTGGGACGGATTAACACCCTCCTCCAAAGTTGTAATCAGGCCCATAGTTCCCAGTGCTGTAGGTCGAGGAAACTGAAGTCTTTGGTGTCCCTGAGACTTCCAGCAGGATCAAACTCTACTTCAAGACCTTTGAGAACTTTCTCAAGCAGGATACCCAGCAAAGTTCACCCTTTGCACTCTTGTCAGGCATAAACAGCAACTGCAAGCCAGTCCAGCAAATCAACACAGCAAATGGACAGTACTCCTCCTCAAGATCTTCAGATCCTCTCCTTGGCAGAGGTGCCTCTTGATTTCACAAAGATTTTACCAGTCTGGTGTTTTGGTTCCAATATTTAAAAGTTGGCAAACTTCAAAGCAAAGTCTCAAGTATTTGTAGTATCCTTCCTGGTCCAGGCCAGGCTGCAGACACACACCAGGGGGTTGGAGACTGCATTGTGTGAGGCAGACTCATTCCTTTCAGGTGTAAGGGACCACTCCTTTCTCCACTCTAGCTCAGATGGCTAATCAGGATATGCAGGCTACACCCCAGCTACCTTTGTGTCACTGTCTAGAGAAGAGGTGTAAACAGCCCAACTGTCAAACTGACCCAGACGAGGAATCCACAAACAGGCAGAGTCACAGAATGGTTAAAGTAAGAAATGCCTACTTTCTAAAAGTGGCATTTTCAAACTCACAATCCAAATACCAATTTCACTAAAAGATGTATTTTTAAATTCTGAGTTCAGAGACCCTAAACTCTAAATCTCTATCAGCCCTCATACGGAAACTGCTCTTGAAAGTTGTTTAAAGGCAGCCCCCATGTTAACCTAAGAAGGAGATAGGCCTTGCAACAGTGAACAATGAATTTGGCAGTATTTCACTGATAGGACATGTAAAACTCACCAGTACATGTCCTACCTTTTAATTACAATGCACTCTGCCCATGGAGCTACCTAGGACCTACCTTAGGGGTGCCTTACATGTACCAAAAGGGAAGGTGGTTTGGGCCTGGCAAGTAGGAACACTTGCAAGATAGAATTGGCAGTTTAATACTGCACACACAGACACTGCAGTGGCAGGTCTGAGCTATGATTACAGGGCTACTAAGGTGGGTGGCACAACCAGTGCTGTAGGCCCACTAGTAGCATTTGATTTACATGCCCAGGGCACCTCTAGTGCACTGCACTATGGACTTACCAGTAAATCAAATATGCCAGTCATGGATAATCCAATCACCAATACAATTTACATAGGGAACACTTGCACTTTAGCACTGACCAGCAGTTGTAAAGTGCGCAGAGACACTAAACCAGCAAAAACAGAGTCCAGTATACCATAAAAATAGGTGGTCAGAAGGCAAAATGACAGGGGATACACGCCAAAAAGTTGCCAGGTCTAACAGTAGGTTAAAGGTGGGACATGTACTGTTGTGTTTTACAAGTCGTAACAGTGAAATACTGCCAAGTTACGTTTTCAATGTGGCAAGGCCTATCCCTCTTATAGGTTAACATGGGGACTGCCTTTAAGTATTCTTCAAGTGCAGATTCCCTCTGCAAGCAGATAGGAATTTGGAGTTTGGAGTCTCTGAGTTCACAATTTAAAAATACATCTTTTAGTGCAGTTGTTTTTTAGATTGTTAGTTTGAAAATGCCACTTTTAGAAAGTAGGCATTTTCTTGCCTAAACCATTCTGTGACTCTGCCTGTTTGTGAATTTCCTGTCTGAGTGAGTTTGACAGTTGGGCTGTTTGTTCATCTCCTCTACACAGTGATACAAAGGGTCCCGGGTGTAGCCTGCCTGTGAACTCAAAGTCTACGTTCACCAACAGAGGGATGCTTCTGGTACAATCATTCATGGTATTAGGTTAGAATCAGGGCCAGCTTTAGCGATGGTGGCCCCCCTGTTTGACAGTCTTTTCTAGCTCCCATCCCATGACCACCTCCTCGGATTCCTTTCCTACCACCCAGCAAATGTGCCCCTCATCCCTCCATAGCCCCCTTTCACATACATTAATTTGTTTTAATGTGCTTGTAAAGGCTAGCTTTACTTATCCACCCAGGTAAAATATAGTTTTGTTCTTTGCAGCAACCATATTAACCCTCTGCGCTAATTTATGGTGAGTCAAAGTTGTCACTAGTCAAAAATGTTTGCGCAATACTCCAATGTATAATATATAATGTAAACTAAAGAACATAAATCTATTTTAGCTTGTACTACTGCCATCTATTTTGTAATCATGTGACGCGCCGAAAACTTTGCCGGGACTCAAGGAGGAGGTGGGCAGCAGCTGTGTGCTGCCATCAATCAGGGCAGGAGCCCTTTAAAAGCACGTAAGCGCTCCCGCTCCGCGGGACGCGCGCGGGCGGCGCCCGGGCGAAGCCCGGGCCAAGGGCGGGCCCGTCCTTGCCCGTCATTGCCAGGAAGAGGCAGGGCAGGGCCACCCCCCTGTCATTTACCTTAAACTGTGGTCCCAGATAAACCCTTTCCATTTGTCTGCCCGAAGGTCAAACTCAAGCCTATTTACACTACGGTGGAGTAGCTTTCCCCCAAAGCTCCAGGCCTCTACCTAGCTATTGGTCAATTACCAATATTAACCTGCCTTTGCTCGCCCCGCTGTGATCTTACTTGAATCTCCCACCAAATATAAGGCCCTTGGTTTTTAGTAAAATGGGCCGACGACGTGGGGGGGGTTTGGACGGGAAATTGCACTCTAACAAAACCCTGGACGGCTTTTTACAAAAGGCCGTTGGGGAACTTGAAAGAGAAATAGAATTAGTGCAACGTCGTCTTGCTGCCCCTCCTTCTGCATCCATTAGTTCACCCCATGTTAGCCCAGTCTCACAGCCCCACCCGCGACTAGAGCTCCAGTCTGTCCCGATTATCCATTCCCCTTCTCCATCCAAAATCCCCCAAGAGACCCAAGACGACACTCCAATTGCACCTGCCATTTGTGCCGCACCAACTCCATTGGTCCAGTGTCCCCCAATAGAAGGTTCCCTTACTTTAACTGAATCTAATACCAAAGGGAAAAGGAAGCGTAGGGAACCTGTCCTCAAAAATAAACGATCTAGAACCTTGAGTCCCTCTAATCTGGCCCAACCTTCCATCAATGATATGGCTCCAATCTCCTTACACAATACCAATAACTCCCATGCAAATTAGTTCATCAGGGATCTCATAAGAGATGAGCTCTCTAAATTACTTCTTCCTATCTCCAACCGTCTTCAAATAATTGAGGACAAACTTGATAGTCTTACGAGCAGTCAGCTACCAACAATTTCTTTACCTGTAGAAATTCACCCTAATCATGACCCTATTGTTGCCATTAGTCACACTGACCAAATACCCAAAACTTTTCCTCCTATTCTAAATCATGACTGGTCTAGTTCTGCTAAAACCCCCAGTATCCCGACGAACAAACACCATATGGCCTTAGCTCCCTTATTAAAAGGAACCGCCACATGGAACAATCCAGCAACTAACTCGGGAGACGGCCCCCCTATTAGGGAATCCTCACAACCAGCATACCAGAAGATGGATAAGAGTAGTGTCTCTCAAGAACCTAAAGTGCTTCATTTACCACCTGAATCATGCCCTTATGTTCTTATTATTTCAAATGTTCCTGTACTCAAACCTCATTTTTCCGAATCCTTCATCGAACTCAAAAATAAGGTTATCCACTGGTTGCATGTGAATGCGGGGTTTGCTTTTTCCATGTCATCTTCAATATTGATGGTGAGAAGGGTAGGGTGGGTGGGCCCTCTAGCGAAGATCGGTGTTGGGGATTGTATTGTCATTAATTTCAATTCCCCCGATCTTGTCCATCGACTTTCTCTAAATGCTAACAGATTTTATCCTACAACTGGCAAAACTTCTCTTTGCAGGTTACAAGTGTTTTATCCACCTTCTATGTCGTCCTGGAGTACTCAATCACCACCATTATACGGGGCCGGCTCGATTTCTCACACACTGCCCACCCCCGTAATTGGTCCTAGACGTCCTAGACGTCCTCTATCCTCTCTCTCTGAGGCAGATTGACTAGGAGATGCCTTTCAGGATGTGGTATTGTCTAACTGCGAAGCTGAGTCCATTTGCCCTATTGGTCTTAACATCTCAGCCGATCTTGTTGTCCCGGGTTCACCCATAAGTTTAATATGTCAAGCAACTGAGGAATGCACTTCTAATCAGTCAAACGCTCCCTATACCTTGGGTCACACCTGCATGGTCAACTCACCAAATCCAAACACTATTGGGGTTATATCCAGCGAGGTTCTAAAGTCACAGAGTAAGACATCCTCTGATCTTAATCCACCCGAGGGAAGCACCATGGTCCTTAACAGTCCCCCCCCCCAGTATTCTATATGCCCAGAATAAAGTTGGGTCCTCATGCTCAGAGGATCTCGATAAGGTGCTCAGCTGGAATATAGCTGGATTGGAAAGCAAATTACATAGCCCAGGTTGGGGTAACCTTATTGATGATCACTTGATTTGCCTTTTTCAAGAAACATGGGCATTAGAACCCAAATATAGACTCGGTTTCAAAAGTTTCTGTGTTCCGGCCCGTAAGTCATCTTCTGGGAGACCTTCGGGAGGGTTGCTTGTGTGGCTAAATACTTCTCTCAGGTGCAAGATAGAAGAATTAGACACTGGTTGCCCGGACCTGCAAGCCCTATCGTTAATGATTTCTGAAGAAAAACCCCTCCTTTTAATTAATATCTATAACAGGAATGTGAGTCCCCACTTTGAGTCTGACGTTCTGTCGAATTTGGACTATGTTCTTAAAAGTAATCCCTCCTCTTTTGTTTTAATTGGAGGAGATTTTAATGTTACCTTCGAACCTAATCCTTTAGTCCAAGGAATTTGTAAGGAAGAGGATGCCCATTGGGGCATCCCCCAGTTAGTCTCCAACAAAAAACCAAGATTGAACAAATTTGCACGCTTTTTGGCTGACATTGCACTAGCTCATGGCCTCCAAGCCTGTAATGGCCGCTCACACTCGGATGCTACTTTGCGACCTACTTTTAGGCGCGGAAAACATAGCAGTTGCATCGACTACATACTTCTTGATATCCGTCTTTGGCGTTACATGGTAGATATGAGGGTAGATGAGCAGCCCGTGAGCGACCACGATCCTCTGATTCTATCAACCAGAGGTCTTTTTCCTTCGTTCATAGTGCCTCACTCTAGGTCCAATGTGTCCCAACTGGCCCTAACCAATAATAGATGCAATTTAAAATGGGAATCTGTTACCTCCTCCCCTAAACATCTAGCATCCATTTACAGCTTACTTGCGAATCATATGGAGTGTATGATCCGGTTAGATGAGTCTGAGGAGGGCGATAGCCTTCTTACAGCCCACACTGACCTGTTCCAATCTTTAAAACAATTTTTCACTAAAGAGACTGTTAACAACTCCAATAAAAAATACAATGCCCCTTGGTTCAACAATTCTTGCAGAACAGCACAACTAGCTCTCCTGGATGCAATCAAAGAAGGCCATGCTGCGACGTTGAGAATAGCCAGGGGCGCTTACAAGAAGGAATGCTCAAAGGCACGCAGAAGTTGGAAGGAGGCCAGATGGGCCACTATTCTGGTTTCAGCCTTATCTAATAATACTTCCAAGTTTTGGAATCTAATAGCTGATAATGACAGTGACTCCCCAGCCGCGCCTGGCTCTACAATCCTTTCAGCAACTTGGGTAGAGCATTTTGGGCAACTTTATGGAGGTCCACCAGAAGCTTCTCTGTGGCCCCCCAATGATTCAACAAACCAAGAGATCATTCCAATTTCTTTTTCTCTTTCCGAAACTAGAGCTGCAATAGACTCCCTGAAATGGGGGAAGGCTCCTGGCCCAGATAAAATTCCAGGTGATTTATATAAATCTAGACCTGATATATGGGCTCCCTACCTCAATTTTATCTGCAATGCTATTGCAGCAGGCGCACCAGTTCCATCTACTTGGAAAGGGGCTGAAATTGTACCGATCTTCAAAAAAGGAAATCCAAACATTCCGGCTAACTACCGTCCAATTAGTCTCCTCGATAACTTCCAAAAAATGTATGCGAAACATCTTCTGTCCCACCTTGAGGAATGGATTATAGAGTCTGAAGCCCTTTCTGATTTACAAGCAGGTTTCAGACCCGCAGTGAGTACAGTTGACCAAGCTCTAAGATTTATGTCAATAAAATGGAAGAATGTTGACCTGGGAGGGGGTAACCTTTACGTGGTCTTCATAGACTTAAGAGCCGCATTTGACCTGATCCCCAGGAATCTGCTGTGGTCAACATTATTAAACATGGGAGTGCCATTTGGCCTCCTGAAACTCATAGCTCAGTTGCACCAAAATACCTTTGCCCAAATCAGGTGTGGACAGGGGGGCGAGCTGACTGACCCTGTAGCTATCAAAAAAGGAGTTAGACAAGGTTGTGTTTTGGCACCTACTCTTTTTCTGCTCTACATTAATAATTGCATCCACTACCTAGAGAACTGCATAAATGATTCTCCGAAACTAGGTGGGAAAAAAATACCCTGCCTGCTATATGCAGATGATACGATCCTACTATCAAAATCGCCAATGGGAATTCAACACCTGATTAACCAGTTCTGTGCTTTTTGTAGTGATTATGGTTTAGATGTAAACATTAAGAAAACCAAATTTATGATATTCACTACCTCTAAAAAACGATTGCGTACTAATATTAAGATGAATTCGATCCCATTGGAGAAAGTTGAAGAGTTTGATTACTTGGGTTTCAGATTATCTACATCAGGCAAATGGAAGGCAGCAATTGACAAAGGGGCTCTGATCATAAGCCAAAGAGGTGGGGCCTTAGTCCGCAGATCTAGAAAGGCTCCGAGCCCCCCTCTGAACATTCTTGCGGAGATTTATAATGTTCAAATCAGAGCAGCAGCCCTATATGGAGCGGAACTTTGGGGGTCCCATAAAAACCTGGACATTCTGCAAACTAAGGAAAATATTTTCCTCAGGCAGGTGTCCAGGCTAGGTACGGGCACTCCAATGACCCCTTTAAGGCTTGACCTTGGATTAAATGGCATTAAAACCATAGCGGCCTTAAGACCCCTTACCTACTGGATTCGTCTATGGAAATCTGCTGAACTAGAACCATATAGGCTGGCTATAAGAGAGTTGATAGCCGCTCCCAAGGCATTGGAGAGAATCCCTTGGCTGAAAGAGATGAAAATTGCCTGGGACAAAATGGGTCTTTCCCATTATTGGAACCACCCGGATCAAATCCCTGATAAGGCTAGGAGATTTGTTGCGAGCAGATATTGGGAGAAAGTTAACGAAGATTCCCTGCACCAAAAGAGGGTGGGTAGGTTAACAATGGATTTTCTTCAAATTAAGCATGAACCCTGGGCTGAGAATTTCCTGAACCTCCCTATCCCTCCGTATGCACGCACTCTATACCTGCAGTTAAGATATGGTACATTGCCTACCAATGGTTTCACGGCCCATTGGCCTTCTAATATCGCTACAAACGATAGGTGTATTTTCTGTCAACATTGTAAAGAAACATCAGAGCATGTATTATTCTTCTGCCCTTTGTACAAGACACCAAGAAAGAGGTGGATTATCCCCCTCTGTAAAAACATGTCATTTCAGGATAGAGTAACTGCCATTAGAATCTGTATACATGATTTTTCTCCCAGGGTTGCCATTCCAGTTACCAAATACTTATCGGAGGCCTGGTACATCCGTCGCAAGTTCATTGCACCCAAAGGCTCCTGAGTCATTTCTATACTAGTCTTTAGAAGGATTTTAATCTTCTCTTTTTATCCTTTTTGTATTGCTTTTAGTAGGAAATTTCCATTACGAATTTGTTGCCTTTTTTATGACTACCAAGACTGCACAAGCTTATATAGCCTTTCCATATAGTTTTCCTGTTGTTTTTTTTTTTTTTTTTTGATTGGTACTCTGATAATGTTTCCTTTTAGTCCAATTAGACTATTTTCAGTTGTTTTTGTCTTCTGGTTGTGCACACTGGTCCTCCAGACAAAAAGTTCTACATTTTAGTTTTTAGCTCTGTCCCCTTTTTTATTATATCTATTTATGTTTTATCTTATTGTATTTATATATATGATGAAATGCTTGTTCTGTTGTTCTTATTGTTACAATGTTTTGATGTCTATTGGTTTTATATTGTTACTATGTTTTTATCACATTCCTTTTTTAAGTATGATTGTTATTACTATCTTAAATGGACTAGATTTCTAGACCGAATGAACTTAATAAATAAAATAATCATGTGACAACCTTCGGTATCCCTAAAAATTACCTTTTGTCTTGACTTTTGACTCTTTGTCCTGAATTTTTACTGTCACTGTCCAGAATTTGCCATTTTACCAGGTGGTCACCCTAGGACTATGCAGAGATGAGGGCCACTGCTGGAGGGTGGTAGTCATGGAATTCGTGGAGAATTAGGTCATGGAAGGAGGCGAAAAAATACTGTCGATCAGGGCGCCACCAGCGATAAAGCAGGCCCTGCACAAATGCATGTATAGAGATTGCTTCAGTTATGTGTCACACAATTCGTTAGGACTTTAAGTGATACAAAATTACATTTTTTTTCTCTAAAAAGAATGAATGGTGAGCAAGGAACTGAAGAAAGTACGTCATACGAAAATACTTGGCAGAGAAACTCCTGAAAAGCACTAGCTCTTTCTAACATGCTTCTTAGCCCTTCTCAATCTGTCCTTTGGCAATGGGTTGCATCTTTCTGTCTGTTGCTCCATGTGCGTTTTTCGTGTGGTTTGGAACATGCTCGAAGTCACACTGCGAGTGTAGTGTACGAAGCACAGCAGAGACTTCATAATTTAGTGCAAAAGCGCTCTCACCTTCCTCTCATGGCTCAACAGGGAAGATAATTACGGGTATGCTGGCACGCACACCACTGCACCTGCGCCATTCACCAACAGCTCGTCAGCCACCTCGCTGGTGTTGAGACAGCTTCCATATTCTGAGGCTGGAAGACACGCACTTACAGGATGTTTCGCCATAAAAACGGCCGATCCACGTTGTTCCCGAGTCTTGGGTGACGTAGACGTGGGAGCAGTTACAATTGGTGCAGCAGATGCAGTAGCACCGGGGTCCAGGGGTCTCATGGGCCTTCTGAACCTTGCATATTGCTGTATTTTATAATTCTAACAGCAGCAACAGGGACCGGGTCCCATTTCCTTCTACCATACCCCATCGATGCAGAAGGATACTGGACTTCGACCGTTCTAAATAAATCCTCGACATTAAAATGCCCAGGCCCCCCTGTGGAGTGGTGATGAACTCACCAGTAGAACACAGAAAAGGGGCTGAATAAAATTCGTCGGAGTGCACGATAAAATAAAGCTTCACCGCAAACTCCCCTGCAGCAGATATGGATCGTGGGGGCTTATGTGCGTATATTGTCTTCCCTTTCTGTTTATGAATCAAAGCAAGATCAATTTTAATTGTCTGAGAGGATTTATGAAGAGCGAGGAGCCCGTAAACTTCTTTGTGCTTTGACAGATTCATACTTGGGATACTGAATACAAAAAAGAGATAAGGGGCTACCGATATGAGCCTGGCCTAGCTCATCCGAACGATAAACCCCAAAGCACCCCAACAGTCGTTCATCCCAATCAAATTCGTATTTGCTGAGTGTGACGCCAGGTTTACAGGACGTAAACTAAGGTGCCATGGGGAGTATATCTGCTATTCGTTCTTTTATAAAATTTGGGAATTATTTCTTTTTTTTAAATATAATTCACCAGGCAGACGAAGATATCACGATTTGCTAGAGATGCACAACAATCCAAGCAACAGCAGAATATTTTTGCATTAATAAAATCAGCTGGCAAGGACAAAAACAACTCAGTTACTGTGAAAGTTTAAATCATCCAACGTTAATATTAATCGGGACATAGTCAGTGACAAGAGTTCTTAAAGTGTAAAAGGCCATTTATTTAGGACAGGATTGCCTTATATACAATAACATTAACATTACACTTTTAACCAAATTCGAAACCCCCTACCCCCTCCATCTTAAAAATCCTTTCCAGTCTTCTTTTCACTCATCCCTTCAATAGCTTCAGTTCATCCATTTTTCACTTCAAATTGACCCACACATCCTCCTTTTTCATCCATCCCCTGCCTGCTTCGGGCATCGCCCACTCTATCATCCTTCACCTGTTTTCTTTTTCCCCCTGGAAGGGTGGCCAAGCCCTCATCTGGCTCTCCACCTTCCCCGATCTACTGTCACACCCAGTGCTTAATCTGTGTTTATTGTTTCTGGTGCTGAGCACCGGCAATGCTTATTCTTCTGCCTCAAGCATTTGCTGCGAGCAAAAGACACATACAGGAAAGACGGAGGAAGAGAAAAAGGGAAAAGCGTCACTAAGGCAGAAAGCAGAAAGCTGCTAGAGTGAGATGAAGAGGCAGGGGAGTGGCTTTTAATGGATTGAAGAGGCCAGAGATGGCTTCACGATTAGGCTGCCTCCGTTTTCCGTGTTCACACATTTAATTGCTGCAGCCGCGTGTTTAGGAGGAGGGTTTTGGGCACTGGCACGTTTTCATTTACAAATTAAGCACTGGTCACACCCCTAGCAGCAAACCTGCCATAACTGGCATCCCCCACTGAAACCAAGACTACACTCCACACACTCCCACAGTCATATCTGAATGCAGGGCGGGTGGGTGGCCACAAACCTCCACACCGTGCTGACGGTTGGCGAGGAAGAGGCAGGTCCCAACGCCCCCATAGCTTAAATATGCCACCCATGTCCCACGGATCCCTTGGCCAATAATGCCCACCCCTCGTCACTTCCCCCCCCCCGAAAGTCCCTGTGGAGAGAATAGACTGCATCTAATCTCCATGGGGCCCCCATAGTAATAACATTATATATGTCGAAATGTGTACTGTCCCAGCAGGTGTGGGGGCAAAAGGTAGAAACACAGATACATAAAACTTCTGTCTCAGCAGAAGAGGAATGCACTCTCTTATAAATTATATTTATGGAAAACAAGAGGGGATCTCCAATACCTTCTTTGAAAAGTATTCTGTGTTTGTGTGTTATGTAGCACACTTCCAGCTAGTATCTGCCCGCATTAGGAATAGAATACAATGTTAGCTAAAACACATTTAAAATCTGAAGCATTCTTTGCTTAGTCAGTCTCAGTACATAATTTGTAAAAGAATGAGAGAGGTTGCCCAGAACACCGAGGCCGGTAATATTAAATGCCAGCTCCCCAAATACCAAGAATGCGTTATCTTGGATTCACCTTCTGGCCTCTTTAACCCACTTACAGGCACTCCCCGCCCTTTATCTCACTCTTACAAGTCCCTTACGTCTTCCTTTGTGACCTTTTTCTGTCTTTCGCTTCATCCTTCTTTCCTGTTTTTGTGTTTTCCTCTCGGTCAATATTGGATGAGGCAAAATGAAGTGCCGGTCCCAAAAATGAGTATCGGTGGGCTACACTGGCAACCACAGGCTGAAATAAATCACTGGTCAGGTTGCACAGCCTTTGCTGTGAGTGGCTTGAGCAGCTGAACGTTCAGTGGTAGGCACTAGAGATAGATAAGTCCATTGAAAGTTCAAGCTGGGCTTGATCTGCATGGCTGGCTCTGATTCGGCTTAAGGCCATGTGGTATCCTCAAGCCTAAACCAAGTTAAGAAACATTGGACTATATTTAAGAAAACATTGCACCACCTTTGTGCAAACATTTCTGGTGCAAAAGTGGCATTTAGCTAGCGCCATATTTATATTTTGTTGCTAGACCTGTCTAGCGGCAAAATATTAACGTTAGCGTAATGTTTTGGTTGCGCCACCCCTTGCGTCATTTAGAGACAATGATATGCAAGTAGGCGTTCCCTTCCAAAAAATGATGCACGGCCTCCGGCACCATATTTACTGCCCGATGCTAAAATGATTCACGTTAAGGAACTGATCCCCAAAAATTACGCGAAGGCAGATTAGTGTCAAATTTTAACACCTGGTCAGACCAGGCGTTAAAATGAGGCCCACACCCTACTACATAAGAAAAACACACAGAAGGAGCATTGTTAACCCCCTGGACAACATGGAACTGTAATGCTCCTGCTTGGCACACGCTGTAGATGACAGCAATGACGACATCTCCTACCAGCAGCACCGCAGCAACCCCAAACACCACCACAGCAGCCACAAAGGCACGGAAGAAGGCGCAGATGATATTTTGACAGCACACAACCATCCTAGCCCTCAGGGAGCAAGCTGTCATCAGAACCTACCGTCTGAAGCAGGAGTCCATTGTAGGCCTGCTGCACCACATTGCACCAGACATCACTGCAAGGGTGGAAACTCCAACAACTATTCCAAACTCCTGGCTGCTTCCACATGCTGGTGTCAGGATTGTTCCAGACATCTGGTGCACAAGTGAGTGGTACCTCCTAGCCACCCTTCTCGGCCTTCCGTCCAAAGGTTCTGGATGCAGTCATCCACCTCACACCCCCAGCATCTGCTTCCCCAAAACCCAGCAACTGCAGCAGGAGATCAAGCAAGGTTTCTACCAAGTTGCTGGATTCCCTCATATGCTGGATGCAATAGATTGCACCCATGTCCAACTTCTGCCACCTGCTGCAACGAAACACCTCTACAAGATCCGCAAACACACCCATTCTACAAATGTGCAGGCATTGTGGACCACTGTTAGCTCTTCACAAACATGTTAGCCAAATATCCCTGCAGCATCCATGATGCCTACATATTCCAGCACTCCACCATCAATGAGCAGTTTCAGGATGGGCAATATGGCAACGGGCTACTCGTAGGTAAGCCACCACACCAATCATTACACAGACAACACGCCAACCTTGTAGGACAAACAATACATACACCACATTAAACACACATGGACAGGGGAACACAGATGTACAGACAACACAAATGTCACATGCCACACTACACGGCATTTATTGCACATCATCCATGTGTACATTATACATGCACATCCTGACTGGCACACCATGTTGTCCACTTTGCATACAGAAGCTGGGCCAAAACCACTACACGTATCCACTGGTTGAAAACTACATACAGATTACACATACATAACACCTAACAAGGAATAGCTCAGCCTACGTGACTGACATTGGTCATGTCAAGGTAAAGAAAGTCACGTACCGGCACAGCCCCACATTTGTCGTGGCGTAGAAGCCTCCGGCGGCACTAATATCAAATGCCATCCAAGTGTTGCCATCACCAACTACATATTACCCAAACATACCAGGTTAACCCAGTCTGTCCACCTTCACCTGTCTGGTGCATTGTGTCGCACATGAAGGAATACAACACCACCAGCCATGAACGACCATATGTAAGGATGGACACCTCACAGCACACCTACAAACATACCCGGTAATTCCACAGCTACCTAACATGATACCTGGGTACCAACAGGTTACTGTCACAGCTGGACTACTGACAATGTACTGGGAGAGGCCAGAGATGCACATGTATGAGGAGACATGAGAATTAGCAGGACTGGTCATGCGCTGCAGGACATTGCAGAAAAACACATCATTCCCTCTCCTGTCACACAGATGTCTGAAAACGCATACATACATCATTAATCACAGTATATAAAGGTGCCAAACCGTGCCTATGATCCACATGCAGACATGTATGTCAGCCATAAATTGGCAACAACAAAACTTTGTGCAAGGGAGCTTTTCTAAGAGAGAAGGGGTGGGAATCATATGTTACACACAGGTCATAACACCTGTGTCATGGCACACAACACACAAAATAGGTTCAAAGTCACAGAACATCACTCATCTGCAGCTCTAAAGTTAAGGGACTGAGGGCCATATGTCAGGAAAGTGGCACAGCATTGATAGCAGCGCCACTGTAATTGTGTTCCTTTGCCGCACCCTACTGCCACCATGTGGGCCCATATAAAATAAAGGGTGCAACATGATGCAGAGTAGGTGCAATATTGTCAAGATAATTTATGCCATAGTTGGACTCTGTAGGAGTACTGAGAACATACCCAACCATTTCATGCACAGTGCATATTGACCCATTCAAAACTATGGTGTGCCCCCTCCTAACACCTGCTCTGAGCAGGTGTTGAAAAGTGTCACCAATTAATCATGTCTAGGAAACTTGGAGAATCCTTTGCACCAATTTTGCTAGTCCTTCTAGTGTACGAATCCCACCCTTGTACACATGATGGCTGGCACAGGCATAATCTGTCACTAAGTGTCGCACTGCATGCATAAAGCCACATGGTAATATGATGGCCCGAGTCTGGCCTTTTAGGGCTACCATAATGTCAATATAAATTACACTATTGTGGTGCTACCAACACCAGAGCAGTACGCGCTCTATTGGCGACAAAAATGCAAAAACCCAGCACTCTCAAAACAACGTAATTTATGTATTGTGCTGATATGTTGTGGTTTAACCTTTTGCATTGCAGAGTTCAATCCTGAAAACTTATTTTTAATATGTTTACAAATACTGTTCCTTTGCAATGTATTGCTGCAGGTTTTCAGAGTGTGTTAGGGTGTGGCCCCTTTCTAGGGCCTTCCAGAGACTTTCCCTGCAACATGCCTGGGCGTGGTTCTGGGCTGGGCCAAGACTCTATAAAAGAGAGCCAGCCCAACTCCCAGTGCTCACTACTCAGAGGTCCCGGTGCAGAGCAGCAGCTTCTTCCTGAGCTCCTGTCCCGGCGGACTATTTGGATCTTCTAGTCTTCTGCCCTCATCCTTCATTGGTGATCATTGTTCCAGGCGGTAAAACGGTGGTTGGACATTTCCCAACACCGTTATTTAGAATTTTCATATACTTGGTTTAATTCTTAAATGAATAACAGATTACTTGCGCGCGGCCATTTTTTTGACATTTATATAGTGGTTTGCAAATAGGCAGGACGCATGATTTATTCCATAAACGTTTGACTTTGTTATTCATTACACACTGCCATTTCTTGACATTTACGTGGTGGCTTAAGAATCGGCAAGACGCGCAATTCGTTTTATGGTGTTTGGACATTGTTGTCCATTGCGCACCGCTATTTCTTGACATTTACATGATGTTTTACGAGTTGGCAAGACGCGCAACTCGTTTCATGAGCATTTAACTTTGTTGTTCATTGTGCGCTATCATTTCTTGACATTTACATGGTGGCTTAAGAATCGGCAAAAGAAGCACGACTTGTTTCATTGTACTTTGATCTTGTTATTTATTGTGAGCTGTTATTCCTTGATATTTATATCGTGTTTTACGAATCGGCAAGATGCACAATTCGATTAATGAGGATTTGACTTTGATATTCATTGCATGTTACCATTTCTTGGTATTTTACATGGTAACACTCGAATTGGCAAGACGCACAATTCTCTTCTCGAGTTTAATTCCTGTTGTTTATTGTATGCCACTATTCTAAGATATTTATAATGTAATATTCAAGTTGACAAGTTATGTGATTTGTTTCCTGAATCCATATTGTGTTATTCATGGTGCACAATCCTTTTATGGTGTTTAATATATATATAAATATATATATATATATATATATATCTGCAATATTCGCAATTTGTGTTGAAACATTTTAAGAGTACACAGAAGGCCAGAGTTTCTAGATGCAATGTTGTATGGTCCTAGTATACATTCTCAAATCAGGGTTTATATGACTGGTTTAAAATTTAGTCAGAATGTTTTTTCTGATTCTCATATAAAGGAAAGTACTTGAATAAGAAAGTTTTCATTTAATTCATCTTGATTCCCCTACAGGTATCCGGCCATCTTGAAACTTAGTCATTTTAAACTTAACTCTTAGATTGTTCATGTTTTCAGAGTGACTAGGCTTATAATCATAGTTTAGTATTGATTTCAGGAGATATAATTTTCATATTGTGTGTTCTAACCTTTTTCTTACTACAGGTCTCCTTCCCAGCTGTTCCCTTCCTAATCCCCTCTTCCCCTCTTGAATTCTCTCAGTCTCTGTGATTCATCTATCAGAGTCTTGGAGCTGTTCAGTGGTAGACGTGTTGAGAACGTGCACAGACCCGAGGATCTGGTGACTCTGACAGAATAGTGAGCCCACAAATTATTATCCTCCTGGCTTGTGTATGTTCTCAGCATGGCCACGCTAGACGAGTTAGTCAAGGCTATCACCCAGCTCCAAGCAGAGGTGGTATCATCCAAAGAATTGACAACTAGATTAGCAGAGAGAGTGAGTCAGTTGCAAGACAAGGTAGAGAAGAAGAAACAAAGTCCCACACGTGTGTCTTGGCCAGGTACTTCTTCTCAGGCTTCTGGAAGTAATCCAATTTCCCTAAATGTTCCTTCTGCAATTCCTTTAGCTCCCCAAGAACGTCTCAGGTGACCCTTTGATAGCACATTCTTTCCTGGTTCAAGTGGAACTACACTTCACCTGCAGACCAAATACTTTTCCCGATGCCCAGTCCAAAGTAGCTTTCTTGTTATCATATCTGACTGGGGATGCAGCTACTTGGGCAATTCCTCTTGTGCGTAAAAATAGTCCCTTGATGTATAACTGGAGAAATTTGGTTTGTGAATTTGAGAGAGTTTTTGATCGTAGAACTTTAACACAGTCAGCAGATTGTGAATTATTAGATTTACGCCAAGGAAATCAAGACCTAGTGTTGTATTTAGCCAACTTTAACCGGCTGGTTGCCGAGACACCCTGGCCTGAAGAAAAACAAGCGGTCTTGTTTTACAAGGGACTCAAAGAGGAATTAAAAGATAGCGCAAATTGATCCACAGCCTACAGACTGTCAAGAATTAATAAATCTTGTCTTGAGACTTGATCATCGTTTAGCAGAACGTAAAGGAACGCGCAAAAAGATTGAAAAATATTCATGGCGTGTTCATGATAACAGAGACTCAAGAACTCCGAAAGAAAGAACGCCGGAACCAATGGAAACTGGAACCATCAGAAGACCTTTGACCAAAGATGAAAAGGACCTACGTAGAAAAAATGGACAATGTCTTTATTGTGGAAGAAAAGGTCATTTTGCCAAAGATTGTCCAATCAAACCAAAGAACAAGTAAGGTCCAGTTCAGAAGGTCGCAGCCAATGCACCAGTCGAGTTGGAAAACTAAAACACCCGAGATGCAGAGAAGGGTTGCTCTTGGGTGTCACCGTGGACCCTTCACAATCTAGACATCTTAAACTGGAATTAAGAGTTCAGGTCAAGAAAAAGATCTATTTCAAAAAAGCTCTAGTCGATTCTGGGGCTACTGGGAATTGTGTTGATGTCCAATTGGCTTGTGCATGGGGGATCCCATGTATTGAAAAGAAGACCCCAGAAATCATCCAGGCAGTCGATGGAAAACTCTTGACTGGAGGTCCAGTAACTTTTCAGGCTATCCCCTTGTCGATGATTTGTGAAGATAAGATTCAAAGAAAGAAACATGAAGAGAAAATCATCCTAGACGTGATCCATGCTCCCCAATATGGGATTATCCTCGGCTTGCCATGGTTAACTCATCACAATCTGCAGATCAATTGGGCAGAACGAAAAATCGTGTTCTCATCTGCGCTATGTAATGAACAATGTCTCCAAAAGATTCTAGTATCAAAAGTTTAAAACTCTTACATAGCCACTGCCCCGGAGAAAGAAATTCAGCGGCCCAAACAGTATTCATCTTACAAAGATGTATTTGATGAGAAAGGAGCAGAGACTCTACCTCCTCATAGATCTTATGACTGTCAAATTGATCCAGCCCCAGGTGCGATACTTCCCAACTGTCGTGTATATGCCTTGTCAGAACATGAAGATCAACATTTGCGAAAATACCTAGATCAATTTTTGGAGAATGGCTTCATTCGCCCCTCTAAATCTCCTGCAGCTACGCCTTTGTTTTTTGTTACAAAAGCTAATGGAGAACTTCGAACTTGCATTGACTATAGGGGTTTGAACAAAGTCACCATCAAGAATAAATATCCTTTACCCCTAATTCCGGTCTTATTGGAACAAGTAAAGAGAGCAAAAATCTACACGAAGGTTGACTTTCGAGGTGCTTATCATTTGGTCAGAATGAGAGAGGGTGACGAATGGAAAACAGCGTTCAAGACAAGATATGGCCTTTTTGAATACACCGTCATGCCTTTTGGTCTGTGTAATGCTCCAGCAGCATTTCAATTTTTCTTGAATGACGTTCTTAGAGAGTATCTCGACATATTTGCCATAGTCTACATCAATGACATTTTGATCTACTCAGACAATGAAAATGAACATGTCCAACATGTCAAGAAAATTCTTACAGCCCTTCGAAAACACCATTTATATTGCAAACTAACCAAGTGTGAGTTTCATGTTACCACAGTTGAGTTTTTAGGGGTTATTCTTACCCCTCAAGGTATGGTGATGGCAGAACAGAAAGTAAAAGCCATATCTGATTAGCCCACCCCAAAGACTGTTCGTGATGTACAATGTTTCCTGGGGTTTGCAAATATTTACCGGAGGTTCATAAATCATTTCTCCCAGACAGTGGCTCCAATCACTAAGCTACTAAGAAAGAAAGAAAAGTTTGTATGGTCCCCAGAAGCTGATCAAGCCTTCTCGACTTTGAAGAAAGCTTTCTCCACTGCCGCAGTCTTAACTCATCCTGATGCGAATCAACCTTTCATAGTGGAAGCTGATGCTTCAGATGTAGCAATAGGAGCTGTTTTATCACAACGAAATAAAGACACTGGTCAACTTCATCCTGTAGCTTATATGTCTCGGAAGTTGAACGAAGCCGAACAGAACTATGTCATTGCTGAAAAAGAGTTTCTGGCGATTCGTGACGCCTTTAAAGAATGTAGACATCATTTGTTGGGTGCCAAATACACTGTTACAGTATATACTGATCATCGTAATATTCAATTCATGAGTTCCGCCAGACTTTTGACCCCTCGGCAATTACGCTGGATGCTTTTTTTTTGACTAATTTGATTTTGTAGTAACCTTCCGGCCTGGTAAAGATAATCGCAAGGCTGACGCCTTGTCCCGTCAAGAGTCTACCACGTTGCCAGCATTTCAAGCCTCCAGAGCTATCATTGCTCCTGACAAGGTTCTATGGCCGGTATTTATACTCCGTTTGCTCCGAATTAGCGTCGTTTTTTTCGACGCAAATTCGGCGCAAAACTAACGCCATATTTATACTTTGGCGTTAGACGCGTCTAGCGCCAAAGTATGAGTAAAGAGCGTCATTTTTTTGCGTGAACGCCTTCCTTGCGTTAATGAGATGCAAGGAAGGCGTTCCCGTCTAAAAAAATGACGGCGACGCAAATGCGTCGTATTTATACTCCCGGGCAAAAATCACGCCCGGGAGGTGGCGGGTCAAAAAACCCCGCATTTGCGCCACTATTTAACGCCTGGGTCAGGGTAGGCGTTAAGGGGCCTGTGGGCTCAAAATGAGCCCACAGGTGCCCTCCCCTGCCCCCAGGGACCCCCCCTGACACCCCTGCCCACCCCAGGAGGACACCCAAGGATGGAGGGACCCACCCCAGGGACATTCAGGTAAGTTCAGGTAAGTATAATTTTTTATATTTTTTAATTTTTTTTGGGTGGCATAGGGGGGCCTTATTTGTGCCCCCCTACATGCCACTATGCCCAATGACCATGCCCAGGGGACACAAGTCCCCTGGGCATGGCCATTGGGCAAGGGGGCATGACTCCTGTCTTTACTAAGACAGGAGTCATGAAATGGCGTCTGGGCGTCGTAAAAAAATGGCGCAAATCGGGTTGAGGCGATTCTTTTGCCTCAACCTGACTTGCCCCATTTTAAGACGCCCTAACGTAATTTTTTCCCAACGCCGGTGCTGCCTGGTCTACGTGTTTTTTTTCCACGCACACCAGGCAGCGCCGGTCTGCTTGCGCCGGCTAACGCCATTCCATAAATATGGCGCCCGCATGGCGCTTCAGAATGGCGTTAGACGGCGCTAAATTTTTTGACGCTAAACTGCGTTAGCGCAGTTTAGCGTCAAAAAGTATAAATATGGGCCTCTGTATCATAAAAACTGAAGATTTCCTTGAAGAAATTCACAACTCTTTCACTGTTGAAAAATGGCAAACATGGGCCCAAGCAGATCCCAAAGGGTCAATCAAGCAAGGTTTACCCTTTCATGACGCTCGTTTGTTCGTACCCACTACCAAACTTTGCAAGATAGTGTTTCATTGGTTGCATGTTATACCTACGGCAGGTCACCCAGGTACTCCTAAAACACTTGAACAGATCCAATGATATTTTTGGTGGCCTACCCTAACAAAAGATGTAAAAGCAATGGTAAACAACTGTGAAGTTTGTGCTCGCATTAAAACAAGTCATTCAAAACCAAAAGGGTTGTTACATCCACTTCCAACCCCAAGTCGTCCATGGGAGCACATTTCTTTAGACTTTATTACTGGTCTGCCAGTGGTTCAACAGCATTCAGTAATTCTGGTGGTAGTAGATAGTCTCACGAAATATGGACATTTCATTGCCTGTAAAAAATTGCCCACTTCTAGTGAATTGGCAACTATTTGCCTGAACAGAGTGGTTCGTTATCATGGACTGCCAAAGATTATCCTCTCTGATCGGGGGTCATAATTTTCCTCCAGTTTCTGGAAGACATGGTGTTCAACACTCCAAGTGACATCTACGCTATCTACTAGTCACCATCCTCAAACAGATGGTCAAACGGAGAGACTAAATCAGACTTTGAAATTATGCCTACGCTGAAAAGGCACTTCATTCTTGGACATCTATGCTCTGGTTAGCTGAGTTAGCTTACAATAACTCATTACACACTTCTATTGGCGTTACACCCTTTTTTGGTTTATTTGGCTATCATCCTGACACCTTGCCCATCACAATTCCTCAAGAAAGTTCTCTTACTCCAGCTGTGTCAGAAACCATTCAACATTTACATCAAACCCAGAAACTGATTCAACAGCATTTAGAAAAAGCCAAACAAAAATATAAAAGGCGTTATGACAAGATACATTGTGAGGGACCGCAATATCAACCAGGTGACAAAGTGTGGCTTTCCACAAAACATATAGACTTCAAGAAGAAGGACATGTTTAACCCTAAATTCATAGGTCCTTATACTGTCCTTCAGCAAATCAATCCGGTGACCTATAAACTACAATTGCCCGGATCCTTACGGATTCATTCAGTGTTCCACACTTTCCTCTTGAAAAAGGCAGTCCAAAAGGTCCACCCTCATCCAGCTCCTGTTCTAGTACAAGGGGAAGAAGAATACGAAGTCAAGAAAGTGTTGGATTCTAAACTGAGAGGGCGTAATCTATGGTACATAATCTCATGGAAAGGTTATGGTCCTGAAAGTAACTCATGGGTTTCCGCATCTGATGTTCATGCTCCAGTACTTGTGAGACGCTTTCATCATCTTAATCCAAGCCAACCAGGCCCTAGAGCGCGTCTGGGAGAGGGGAGTACTGTCAACACCAGAGCAGTACGCGCTCTATTGGTGACAAAAATGCAAAAGCCCAGCACTCTCAAAACAACGTAATTTATGCATTGTACTGATATGTTGTGGTTTAACCTTTTGCATTGCAGAGTTCAATCCTGAAAACTTATTTTTAATATGTTTACAAATACTGTTCCTTTGCAATGTATTGCTGCAGGTTTTCAGAGTATGTTAGGGTGTGGCCCCTTTCCAGGGCCTTCCAGAGACTTTCCCTGCAACATGCCTGGGCGTGGTTCTGGGCTGGGCCAAGACTCTATAAAAGAGAGCCAGCCCAACTCCCAATGCTCACTATTCAGAGGTCCCGGTGCAGAGCAGCAACTTCTTCCTGAGCTCCTGTCCCGCGGCCTATTTGGATCTTCCAGTCTTCTGCCCTCATCCTTCATTGGTGATCATTGTTCCAGGCGGTAAGACGGTGGTTGGACATTTCCGACACCGTTATTTAGAATTTTCATATTCTTGGTTTAATTCTTAAATGAATAACTTGCGCGCTGCCATTTTTTTGACATTTATATGGTGGTTTGTAAATAGGCAGAACGCGCAATTTATTCCATAAAGGTTTGACTTTGTTATTCATTACGCGCTGCCATTTCTTGACATTTACGTGGTGGCTTAAGAATCGGCAAGACGCGCGATTCGTTTTATGGTGTTTGGACATTGTTGTCCATTGCGCGCCGCTATTTCTTGACATTTACATGATGTTTTACGAGTTGGCAAGACGCGCAACCCGTTTCATGAGCATTTAACTTTGTTGTTCATTGCGCACTATCATTTCTTGACATTTACATGGTGGCTTAAGAATCGGCAAAAGAAGCGCGACTTGTTTCATTGTACTTTGATCTTGTTATTTATTGTGAGCTGTTATTCCTTGACATTTATATCGTGTTTTACGAATCGGCAAGACGCGCGATTTGAATAATGAGTATTTGACTTTGATATTCATTGCATGTTACCATTTCTTGGTATTTTAAATGGTAACACTCGAATTGGCAAGACGCACGATTCTCTTCTCAAGTTTAATTCATGTTGTTTATTGTATGCCACTATTCTAAGATATTTATTATGTAATATTTGAGCTGACAAGTTATGTGATTTGTTTCCTGAATCCATATTGTGTTATTCATGGTGCACAATCCTTTTATGGTGTTTAATATATATATATATATATATATATATATATATATATATATATATATATATATATATATCTGCAAATTTCGCAATTTGTGGCCAGAGTTTCTAGATGCAATATTGTATGGTCCTAGTATACATTCTCAAATCAGGGTTTATATGACTGGTTTAAAATTAGTCAGAATGTTTTTTTTCTGATTCTCATGTAAAGTAAAGTACTTGAATAAGAAAGTTTTCATTTAATTCATCTTGATTCCCCTATAGGTATCCAGCCATCTTGAAACTTAGTCATTTTAAACTTGACTCTTAGATTGTTCATGTTTTCAGAGTGACTAGGCTTAGAATCATAGTTTAGTATTGATTTCAGGAGATATAATTTTCATATTGTGTGTTCTAACCTTTTTGTTACTACAGGTTTCCTTCCCAGCTCTTCCCTTCCTAATCCCCTCTTCCCCTCTTGAACTCTCTCAGTCTCTGTGATTCATCTATCAGAGTCTTGGAGCTGTTCAGTGGTGGACGTGTTGGGAACGTGCACAGACCCCGAGGATCTGGTGACTCTGACAGGTGCAAGGAGGCGGTAGGTTCAACTAACATTAGGACACAGCCTCAAATATGGACAACACAACGCATAATTTACATGGTTGAACTGTTAGCACAGATTTAATTTGACAATTGCCAGGGTCCTGTGCCACAACCCATGATAGTAATGTCCACCACCACAGACTAATGCAACCATTCAACAAATCAAGAACGCACACAATACCAGATGCAAGTCTGAGTCACCACTCCACCTAAAACTAGCATCTGCCACGGAACATACAAAACCACAAATATGCATGACAGACACATGTTCACACATTCCTTTGCTGCTGACCAAGGTTACGGCATCCAGCCATGGGAGATGACTCCTTTTGGCAACCCGACAAAGGAGGAAGAGAGGGAATACAATGAAGGCCACAGAAGGACACAAAATGTGGTCAAGAGGACATTTGGGCTCCAGAAGTCAAGGTTCAAGTGCCTGGCCCTGACAGGAGAAAGCCTGTTGTATGCACCACCCCTGGTATGCAAGATGATCCTTGTATGTGCAATCTTGCGTAACATATGTATTCAGACTAAAGTCCCCTGGGATGAACTGGAAGATGTCCCCAATGAGGAGGAGGTTGACAATGGTGCATCACAGGTGGAGAGCGAACAACAAAACACTGCTTCAGGAGTTCACAGGAGACAACAAATTGTACTGAACTTCAACACATAGACACTGTACAACAAAAATCACCCTGTAAATATCATCATTAAATCCCTTTGCACTTGATTTTCCATGGTGTACTCATTCTCTGCTACATATACCATTGGAAAGTTGCTCATACATTAGAGAGCATAAAAACACTGCAACAATTACAAGAATATTGGAACGTAGGTTGTGATGTAAGAAGGTCTAGTGCCGCACATCAGCATCACATTACTCACGCTCATGTGGCTCTCAAAGGCCCAGATCCACGCACCAGAGATACTAAATGGCATAATGTAGGCATTGCGCCAATCCCCACCCCTTGCACCACATCATGCCTACACCAGGCAAGGTGTCTGCAAAGTAGCGTACATACAGGCTGCTTCAAAATGGTGTACTTGAAAACAAGGAACTAAACTATCTCACATCTCAGGCGAGTAGCTGTAACGCCAGCACTGAGCAGGTGTGACAAGTGGGAACACCATTGGTATCAATGGACCATAACGTACTGGTTAGGGCCAAATGTTTGACTCTACCCCTGTAGCGTATATCAATAGCGTTACGTACCGTGTGCACTATTGGCCCCAACCCTGCCACATGATGTGCTGTCTCTCAAATATAGCACACGCATGTTGGTTGTGGAGTGTGCTTAGGGTTGCAAAACAAGTTGAGCAGCAATAGGTGCTGATCCACTCTCCACACGTATGCCCCATAGCCAGGAATGATCAATAAAATAGGAGAATGCACCACCACATGAATGTGTGGGTGGAATGTAGGCAGAGTCTGTAGCACTTCCAATCTACATTCTTAGACATGTCACATAATTGTGTTGTCTTGACATATGCCTGCAGCTAATCTGGAAACACATGTAAAGACTGTTGTAATGGTATATGGCCTAGGTAGAAAGGGTCAGCAATTACCTACAATGCTTCATTTGGTCTGCAAGGAACCCAGATTAGTCTATATGATACTGTCACACACAACATATGAAAACACACCTCTCATTGACACTCACATGTCTGACCAAGAGAAAGTGACCTACAGGGGCCAAAACCCTAAAATGTCTACGTCTCCCACATGCCAATCCAGATTGGGATGTGCATGTAAGCCTAGCAATGTCCAAACATGTCACAGATCCATCCACAATTGTATGGGTGAAGGAGACAGAAATGCTGCATGTGGCAAATCACATATTCATAGCTGAGATGAAATCATACTCTAACAAGATACACTCATGGTGAAAGTGACACAGGTTGTGGAATACAGATGTGAATACATGTCCATGTACACCAAAAAATGTGGAAGAACATCTGAAAGACTCCCTCAGACACTTGTAGATATAACATGGGGAGATCACTCCGTCACTACACAAGTGCTGTGGCTGGTGTACTGTCATGTGTGTGGAAGTCATCTAATCTAGCAAAGGAAGTGGGAGGGATACTAGCACTTAGCCAGTAGAAGAAGATGTGTACATCTTCAAAGTACACAAGTCTCACGTAGCATCCTGTCCATGTATGACCAGACAATGTTTCAGTAGAAGATGTATACAAAGGGTCAGCAGCCTAAAGAATACCAGGAGTGTAGGACCAAAGCAATTCCAAACAAGATATGCCATTATTGTTGGAGAAGGTACACACATAGACCAATACTGTCTGTGCGACACAACAATTTTACCATGCGATCACTGGGCATATATTCGCAGAGGATGTCTAGGTCAGTACATAACCCATTTATGTTTGCATACTATTGTGACAGTTGACATAATCCCTCCCCTGGGTCAGAAAACATAAGCAAGTTACACTAGAGATACTTGCCCTAACCAAGCTTCATATGGATAATACAAAAATGTAAAACCGTTTGTGTCAAACCATGCAAAATGATGAGACATGTCCTACACAAACAAGCAGCCAGTCCCCTGTACATGGGCAAGCCTGACATCAAGTACCTCAAAGGAAACCAAACATGCTAGGCCAAGGAATCACATTTGTGCAGGTGTCTGTCTGCAAAGGACTGGGCAATGCGCTGCTGAAGAGCTATCATGATGAAGGTAGATCCCTGCCCTACACACCCTAACTCCCCTGCTGGGGCTACATTGACTCTTGACACAGTCAGGGGTCTGATACTTGTGCACACTGGACTGATCTGAGTGGAGCACCTACAACCTGCATCAATACATGCAACCACAGGTCTGTGTGGGCACACAAAGTGCCACAGGAGCAATAATGACTAGGGTGTCATCATTGCCTAACAGCAACCCATCCTGCTATACAGATGTATGCCATTGTATGTAACAGTCAAAACAAGCATGTTGTGGTTGATTGTATATACACCAAGTATGTGCCTTGCACACATATGTCTGAATTCCCAGCACACATGTACCACTTTAATGGTACAGGCCTGGTATTGTGCCTTGGAGTATGCACAAAAGTAAACTTTCCAATAATGAAAATGTATATGTATCACATGATCATACATAAACATATATAAGACCTTCAGATGTGTTCCTATATAGGGAAACATAAGTGGCACTGATATGAATACACAGCCATGAAACAATGGCCAAAATATGCTGGAAGATAGATTTGGGAGGTTACATATCCCATGAACACACTGTTTTGGCATTCATTACACATATTACACTACAGATATCTTTCCACACATGTCACATACCAACCTTCATTGACACATGTCAGTACACCATTTTCTGCATCATATATGCATGAGGAACCATATGTTACATGTGTAGGATAACATCATGGACCCTGAACCATACAACACACCACAGTGTGGGCACACATGCACTCAAATTGCCATGGGTTACATGAAATCAACCCAGCCATAGTCCACTGCATCCTTTGTGTACAATCTGTCAAGGGTATCACATGCATGAACATGTATTGGACATAGCCCATCATATCTAAAGTGATGTTGTTAAACGTACATTTGGAAATCAGACATGACATATAACAATGCGGTAGACCCACAATTATGTGTTACATCACATATGTACACTCCCAGTACACATGTGGTAACATGTATGTGGAAAAAGTCTACCAACACATGCACCTATGCAAACAATATCAGTCATCGCATGCATCACACACATACAAACATATGCAACACATTCCAATGTTACTGTTACATATATACGAATGCACATGCACACACACGTAGCCATATCATACATACATGCATCAACATTTTTCACGCAAACAGCAATACTCCACACTTCGCTAACCAATAAAATGATGTCTGGCCCCTGAGCATCAATCGCAAGTCGACAGGCCTTGTCCGCCTTCAAGGAAAAAATACCACGCATGACCGTCATGTGTAAAAAAAAAATGACACATACCAGAAAACGTGACGCACATGCCCAGGAAGTGAGGAAACAGGACTTCCTTGCTGCAAACACTGTACAGTGATTTCACTTTCAATTTCACTTTACAGTCTTTTTGTCTGTGATTGTGAGAGGGTGTGTGGAGCTGGCCAAGGAGTGAAGAGTTTTGTGCTGTGTCCTGTTGCTGTCCCGTCAATTTTGACATGTTTATTAGTCTTGTGTAGGGTGTTTGTCTTGGAGTAGCGTAGTCTGTTGGGGTAGTGTTTTATTATTTTTGAGGCTATTTCATTTGCAGTAGAGGAATAACTGCAATATGTCAGGGAAGGGGAGAGTGCAAATAATGAGTGGAGATGAACTAGGAGGGTTCATCTGGCTGGTCAAGTACTACCTCCCCTTGATGTTGAGTAGGAGTGGTGGGGTCATCCAGGGCTACCCAACGGAGGCACGGAAGCTGCGGTGGGGAAAGATGCATCACCACCTGTGGAGGATCTATGGTGTTGTGCCTATGGACCACCAAATAAAACACCATTGGGCAGACCACAGTGCACGAGAGGGAGATCTACTGGATCACCTGGTTATTTGGATTGGTTGACCAGCTGGTAGGTATCCCTTTTGCATTGCAACATCCTCATTTACATGTGCATGACAGTGGAACATATGGTTGACTGCAGCATGTTTTGTCAAGGGTCATGACAGAAAGATTAGTATCTAAAGCAAACAGCATTTAAGAGAGCTCAGCTGTGCACTGGGTACAGACAAATTGTACATTCCTCTTTCTGTACATTGTGTATCACATAGACCCCAGAAAGTTTCAAATAATAGGCAAACATGTACCATGGTGCAAGGGCACATGTTTCCTATGCACACAATTGCATGTCCATCATGGTTATTACAACTGTGTAAATGGGGTAATTAAAGTGAAAGTGATGGGAAATGTAACACAGGAGTATTGTTAGCCATGGGTGTGTGTGTGTGTCGAGAGTCATGTATGTGCAGTGACATGACAGTTACACAAATGTAAGCAGGAGTGATTGCCTCATGATGCTACATCTGTGTCTATTTTTTTGAAGATAATGTTGCCAATGGAGGCAACTATTACCTAACCATATGTCAAAAATTTGACAAGTGCAAGCATTGTAGCAGTGTGAAAGGCTGGTACGACATGACGGCAGAACCAGGCCTGAGAAATGCAAGTTGTGTATTTCTGCTGTAGGTGGCACCCAAAAAATATAGCCTTAACATCAACTTGGTGACACTGTTCCTTTTTTGGAGTCAACTTATATTTCTGCCTACGGCTGGTTGATTACATGACTGTTCCCCTGTCATCAAGAAGCCAATATCCACTTTGCACGTGTAGCATATTCATGTATGGTGTCAAACATGCCAAGTGCAACCATACTGACAGGGTTCCCAACATCAATGTCCTGACAAACACCATGGTGTGCCATTTGTTACATATGATACACACATGAGGGAGGTATGTGTTGGTGCTATGTGATTGAAAACAGGCATGCATCTGAGTGGTTGCCTGCTTTTTCACATAGATCAACTTCAAGAGTCAATGCTTAGCCAATGGCCAGTATCCTGTCCCCCTTTATTGTTATTTATGCATATCTGAAACATGTACATATGTCTGCCACCCAATCTGTGCATGATCTTATGTGATAACTATGAGCCACATATGTGAGAAACAGGTGCAGTACAGTGCTGTGCCAACATCCGCAGTACTGCGCTGTGCTGAATTTTAAACACAGGCCTTCCCTGTATTACCTAGAGTACAGGGCAGGCCTGCATCTTCACAGGCACATAACTCAGCAGCCTGCACCAACGCAAGCATACTTGGACCACAGTGCAAGTATGTCTGTGTTGAGGGAAGTGTCTATGTGTAGGTAGGTAGGTAGGTATAGACATAAACAGTCTACAATGCCAATATGCCACTTCTATGTGTGCTGCAGAATGCAGCCCACATAGTAGTGCTAAGACTTCAGTTATGTTATTTTGTAAATGCACAGGAAGGGACACCTATGTGCACATAAGCAAACATCCATGGCATTTTACCTCTACTGTGTGTGCCTTTAAATGGCACACACATATAAGAAGCAAGAAACAATGAAGTATTAATTCATTATTCAACTCTTTGCCATGCTTACACCAATCCTGGGCTGTTGTCATGCTTTTGGCGCTGGCAACAAGTAAGATGTCTTGAAAATCCTGGGTCAGAGTCAAAAGCCATTGGTGTTACAATGGGATGGTCACTTCAACAACCATTGTATGCCCCTCTGACGCAGAATACTGTGTCATGCTGTCCCATATGTACACAGAGGCTTTACACTACAAAAAGTAGCATAACAGCTCCTTCTACATATGGTGCAGTGAAAACATCACAGGAGCATCACAAAAAGTGACGCTCTGATGGTGCCAGTGCTGCTTTAACCTGGCCCTTTATCTTGCAGACAAAAATGTAATGTTTAGCAGTTGTTCAGTCCTAACACAAATATGACTTGCTTACAGTTTTCCATGCTCATAAATGTTTAAAAAAACACTGTGCTATGTGTTCCTGTCATGTCTTGCAGGTGGACCTCCACCTTACACAATTGGAGAGGTGTCCCAGTTTGAAGACCCCAGTGCAGCCAGTATGGGTCACCCTGTGTGTCACATGTGTCATTCCAGGGTTTTGTGTGAGAGGGCATGATGTGTTCAATGTAATGTTGAAATGGCATGTGTGACCAATTAGATAACATCATCTGAGTTAGGGTATTTACATCACGTCTGATGCAATGTTGAGGATGTAGATTAAGTTGATTTTTGCACAAGTGCCAGCCTGTGCTGCTATGGAATTGCGGTTGTAAAGGAAAAGGAAAGCATGCCCATATGCACAGTGATGTCAGTCAAGATATGTGTCAGAGGTGCTGTTTATCTGATTAGCATGCCTGTTGCCAACACATTTGTCACAGCACAATTTACAATACTGTGTGCCACACGTTGCTTTAAGTTACTCAGGACATGCT
Source organism: Pleurodeles waltl (assembly GCF_031143425.1). Lineage (NCBI taxonomy): Eukaryota > Metazoa > Chordata > Amphibia > Caudata > Salamandridae > Pleurodeles > Pleurodeles waltl. The sequence goes on along the minus strand of NC_090450.1, from coordinate 660,678,055 downwards.
ACAAATGATGTACATGTGTTGAGGTCTCTAGGAGGCTTACAAAAGAGACACTTACACCACCCGTGCCTCACTACTCTTCAGAAATTAAGTGAGGCAGCGGCCGTGCAAGGATCTTTATTGTGCTGGGCAACAGTCAGTTGAGTACACAATGAGAGTTAAACTCTGCTCCAGATGGATGTGGGACGTGTCTAAGGATTTTAGCAAACTAGATGCGTGCAGATTAACCACCATGATCTAACCATCATGATAATTGTGAGCGAGCTTGGTCACATCATGTGTGTATAGAATGTGGATGATGAGTATATACCTGATAATTAGGAGATGTAAAACATGTCCCGACGTATCAGGTAGCTCAATAAGAAGGAATACTGTTGCTGCACCCAATGCAGTGCCACTCTTCCTGTGCCCCTTAGGGCACCCTTACAGCCACCATTTGTGCACCGCATAAGACATTTTGCACACCATGCCTCAAGGTAGGGGCAATAGGTACAAATTCCGTAGACAATATAGAAGTACTGTTCAGGCTTAGGGCAAAAGATATTGGCACTAATCCTGAACTGTACATAGGGGCCCATTGTAAGCAACATTGTGCCCCCTTGTAACACCTGCTCTGAGCAGGTGTTAACCAATGGAAACATGAATAATGCATTAGAATTCCTTAGACTTCCCAATGCCATTTTTTCTAACCTCTACCAGGTGAAACCCACCTTGCATCCATGATGCCTGGCCAAGGCTCAACGTAGCGCAAGGGGTGTCAAAGTGGTGGAATGCATGCATTGCGCTAGTTTGTGACTATGGCACAGGGATTTGGGATTTGCTTGGCCTCTTGTTCCTCACAAATATGATGACACAAATATGGCACAAGGAGGCACTAATCCACTTACCTCTGGGCCATAATGGTCAACAATGGATAGCCATTAACCCAGTGACATGAACATGATACCGTAGATGGCTGGTAGGAAGTTTAGACTTGAATTGGTATGTGACATTGCTGTGGAATGTCTGGTGGACAACATGTGTCATCTGAGGATGATGTGTACATTGCATGTTTGTTCTACCTCTACCCAATGCAGTATTTGATGCCATGTTCTCCTCATGTTTTAGCTGCCACTATGACCACAGCACAGAAGCGTGCTTTTGATAAGAGGGCAGAGCATTTCTGCCACATAATGGAGGTACAGGCAGGGTACCATAAGATGGCCAGGAGATGTTGGCGGGAAAAATCATCAGGGGCTTGGCTTGCCTTTCCACATTCAGGACCTCCAAAACAGGCTGCAACAGTGCAGAGCACATCGTTCATGACATCACTGGTCAGGGGTGCCTCAGCTGGTCCAAACCCCTCCACATTGACAGCACCTATGGCTACACAGCCACTGCAACAGCCACCTGCAACAGCCACATCCTCAAACTTTGAGGCAGACATGAGTAGAGACACGGAAGCCATTATGGTGAGGTTGGACAAACTTGAGCAGGACAATGCTAGCAATTTCAAGTTGTTGAAATATTGCAAAAAGAAGCTGAAGAAGCTGTAATCATGTATATGCACAACCTCCCAGTTCCTTCCTATCTGTGCTTGTATTTTATAATTAGTTTTAGTGGGTTTTAGGTGGGTAGTGATAGGTTAGGTAACAGATTAGGTTAGTTGTAGGATATAGTAATTATAGTTGGGGGGTGGGTTTTAGTTTTTTTTTTTTTTTTAAGGGGTTGGCTGGGGATTATGTATGGGGCTCTGTTAAAAACAAATCCATTAATAAATTTAAAAAAATATATATTTGTTTAGGATACAGGTTAAGTTAGTACATGTGTAGTTTTAGTTAATGTTGTCCTACTCGTATCTTATCTCTTAAGGGGGGCAATGTTCAGTGTGTGGCGTTAAATGTGTAAGACAAGCTTAGATTAGGATAGATAGCTGTAGGGGTAAGTTTAGATACGTTAGTATAGGTTAGTGTAGGACAGTGTCTAAGTAAAGTTTAAATAAGGTGTCGTTTTCAAGCACCAATACATTCCTGTTAGTTGTAGACAATTAAGTGTCCATGTTGATTGAGTGTCTGGGGGTTCTCATGTCCAAGTTATAGAATGCCTTAGGGTATGCTTTCTGTATTGTTTAGACATGCATGACTATGTATGACTATGTGTTTCCCCTTTGGCCAAGGAGCTGTCATATTGGCTGCAATATGACATCAGCTACTCAATTTATTTTTCATCCCCAGTTCCTGACAATCACATTGTGCATGCATGCAAAATCTTTGACAGGTAAGAATGGAACATCAACTGTTATCGCTGAGGTCTGTCACAAATAATCTTGTAAATTGTAGCACCTATTACTTACCCTTATTTGGGGTACATATCCTGGCACACTGCCCGTCACTGATCAATTTTGCCTCTTCTGTTCCGCACATATTAGTTATACTGGTGCTCTCATCAGGGAAAATTCCAGACACTTGTTTCAGACCCATACATGCCATATGTCAACTTGCATGGATATCTGTTCAATACATGCAGTTGGTTCTAGCCCACAACACCATCAGTCACCTTTTTCATGTTATAGTCCTAGTGTGTCTTTGTGTCTGGCAGTAAGCCACACAAGTAATTAGGTTCTGTTCTAATTGACATAGCTTCACCCAATGCATACATTTAGATGAGTTGATGGATCACAGTAAAAGATGACATGATACATGAGATTTATTTACATGTGCAAGTGCATTTTCCAATGCAATACAAAATCCATTTCACAGACCCCATGAGAGATGCTTAGCCACTTACTGTACATTCAGAGTCCAAAGGTGAGGGATATGTCATGAGACATGGGTAGGAGAAGTGTGTGTTGGTAAGGAGGTATCCAAATTGACAATAGGTAGGAATTTAGATAATGACAGTCAAAAGCTGATACGTCAACAGTGGCTGATGAATAGAGCACATTGCCAGCTGTCACAAGACTGGCATGATCTTAAGCACAGAACTAAGGAGATTCTATCCATGTGGCACAGACTGGTGGTACTGGGTGGTTTTACTTGTGAATGTTGTTCCTTCCACATCTCCATCCTTTGATGTGTGGTGCCTCCTGTGCCATGGGTGGTGCTGTTCTTGAAGTTGAGGGGGCCACACACACCAGAGGATGGAGCTGTGGAATCAAACGTCCCAGCATCTGCCATTTGTGGGAGCACATAAGGCATCATTGCAACAAGGAGGAACCGCTGATTTGTCAACATCACAGCTACATCAAGGTGGCAGGCAGCCATGTTTTCCCTGAGCGAGGCCACTTCCTGCTGAATGGACTCCAGGACATTTTCTATTACCAAAGCCTGTTATCTATCATGCTGCTGCCACTTTAAGAGGAAAAGTGTTAATACTCTGCTTCATGACCCAAGCTACGTCAGCCAGGTACTGCTGGAGTCCACCTAGAGGGGAGTGGATGCCTCTTATTGAAGCTGAGTTGTCCTTATTTGGACTGAGACACCTCTGCACTTCCTCTAGGCTGCTTACCATGGTCTCCATCCCCACCTGCATCTGCTTGGCCAGCTCCCGCAGGACTTCTACCACTGTCCCCTGAAAGGTGATGTCTGGGTCCTCGGAGTAAAGGGCTGCTGCAGGACTGGTTGGTGCTATGTGTTAGTAGTTCATGTGGAGACCCCACAATGCTGAGTGTCCTCCATGCAACTGGAAGGGAACCTAGAACATCCTGGAGAGTGTCTTCATTGATGGACGGCAGCTGGTCATCCATGTCATCTGTGAAATCCAGGATAAGCAGGTTGGCAGGACGTAAGGCATTATCCTCTGCAATGAGATAGCGAAATGTAAATCTTTGACTGTTGTGGCTCCTGATATGGCTCATCATTTACTTGCCACTGGAGGCTCAGTGACATGTTACAGAACCCAGGATGTAGTTGTTAATGATGTGTTGCATTGTGGATCACACATGGGGCAACCTTTCAAGGTATTTTGTGCATTGATCCCACAATACCATATTTCTTGTAGGCCCCTTGCCCAATGGGGTCCTTTCTTCCTTTATTTCTTTATTTTTTCAAAAGGGGTGTGCGGCTTCTTTTAGTTGGTAAATTCTTAGTGACCTTTAATTTCACTTGTTCGTATGTTTCTTGATATTTTAGTAACCTGGCCTGCTTGTCCAGTATTGTTTTATCTATGGAGGGGAAGCACATATCCAAGAGGATATATCTGTACTCCAGATTCCATGGAGCAGGAGGGATCTCTTAATTCCAGAAGCTTCCAGGTATTAAGTCAATATTGGCCTAAAATTATAGTGATAATCCACCTCTGTGAAGGTGTAAAGTCTGATTTTCCCTCTCCATCCTAAATCTCTTTCAGAGCTAAAAAAAATACATCATGCACTTGCAGAGGAGGATCATAGATGTCATTCTAGAAGTCCTGACAGACACTCTAGAGAAAGAACTCTCTCACATGAGTCCAGATCTGTTTTGCCTGAGGAAGTACAAGGTCTAATTAAAGAGGTGGTTGCAAAGGCACTAAAGGAGAAAAGAAGCAAGAAAAAGAAAAAAATTAGAAATTTTCTCCTTCTTCAGATTCTGCAATTGCTGGCATTTACGTTCTCAGAAAAGAGATCTTTCAGGTGCTCGTTCATGTGCAACACAACCTGGGATTCCAGGAATTTGGGGATAAGCAACTTTTCCTGCAATGATCTTGACCATCTCCTCTCTCCATGCTGCTTCATGATAAAAGTAAGATCCTTATCTTGCATGAGTAGAAAGATTTGAAGCACTTAAGTCTTCATAGATTCTTACAATAGCTGCATAGCTATTGCTATATGCTAGTGGGTGAAGCAGAGAAAAATGGTCCTTATTCTATTAAAAGCGATGCTAAGCTGGTCACATTAATTGCTCACATATCGGTCAACCTGGAGGACCGTTCTTTCAAAGTATAGGTTGACAAGTCCATATAGACCAACAAAATTGATTCCTCTCAGATATCACCTGTAATTATACCAAGGCTGCAGGGTTGGGGATAGGTGCTTGTTTCCTGGCCAGGAGATACATGGTTGAGAGACTGGAAAGCTGAGGCAGCAGAAAAGATAGCTTGTTAAAAATCCTATTTCAAGCCATGAAATTGTTTGCGGACCAGATAGAACAGATGTGATGAAGGCATCCAAAAACATAAAGAGGTAAAAGTAGCTTTGCAAGAGACTATTATAACAGTAGGAAAAATGATGAAACTACAGATCCTCTTGAGGAAAGGGCTTCCAGCCAGAAGAAAGGAAGATAATTCTGAATCTTCCACTTGTTTAATTGGGAAAAAAGCAGCAGAGGCCCTGACTATTACAGAAATGAGATTTTTCCTGTTGGGGGCTTCTGGCAGTATTTTCTACAGGATTGGAAAAAGGGCATGTTCAGTCAGTGGGTTCTCAATATCACTGGGAGAGGAATGTGATAGAATTGGAATCCAAGCCAACATGCTTAGTAAGCATCCCTACTCCTATTCCAAGGAACAAAGAAAACACGTTTGCTTTATTGGAAGGAATTCTAACATTTGTGGACAAAAAAATCAATTCTGCTAGTTCCTGAAAATGATTGGGGTCAAAGATTCTACTTAAAGATTCTACTCCATCATTTTCGTGGTGAGAAAGCCTTCCATAAGGAATATTTGAGGTTTGCGGAAGGAGATAACTGTTATCGGTTTATAGTTCTCCCATTTGGATCAAGTCCATACCAAGGGTGTATACAAAAGTGCTTACACCATTAATAGGCATTTTACACATTGAGGGGTTTGCTTTGCAGCTCTATTCAAGCAATTGGTTTATCCATGTCAAATCAGAGGATTTCCTAAAAAAAGGAAAAGACAAAGGTTTGGAGATGTTGAAGCTACATGGGTTTCTGATAAACTGGGAAAATCTCAACTATCTCCTTCACAAAATCTTTAATTCAGAGAAGCATGGCTCGCTAAGGGCAACTGGCTTTTATCTCTTTCTTTGAGGAGACAACAGAATATGGATTAGAACCATACTCATCCAACATCCAGAGAATGGTTGAAAACTCAGGAACATGGCAGCTTCCATTTTTCTTGCCCTTGGGCAAGGTGTCACCTCAATTTGTTTGTCAACCATTTTCTCAGCTTTGGTCTCCAGCATCACACCAGTTGGAGAGGAAGTTGTTCCTTTCCATTATGGACAGGAAAGAATTGGAATGGTGGTTGAATACAGCACATTTGTTAGAGGGTTTTCACTTGAATACTCTGTCCTGGGCAATCATAACAAGAGATGCCAGCAAGGAGGATGGGGAGTCTGAATTGGTTCCCAAACAGTCCAGGCAAGGTGGTCCCTTCTGGGCAGAGGAAATCTTCCAATTACAGGGTCTAGAGGGCAGTCGAGCGTGGTCTCTGACATTCCTTTCTGGCAATAGAGAATACATTTGTTTTGTTTGGAACAGACAGTATGTAAAACAATGCTTACTTGAACAAACAGGGGAGTACAAGATAATGGTCTATGACATATTGTGCAGTTCACATCTTTCAATGGTCAGATAATCATTTGATGCAGGTTTCAGAATGTTTGCAGACTGTACACATTTCTTGCTTCTACATTTTTATTTGAGAGCAAATGAGGAAGCTTGGAGTGTGGATGCCCTTTCTTGTCTCTGGCTCAGAGGAACATTGTATACATTTTCCCTTTTCTCTCTGTTATCAAAATGTCTGATCAAATTGACTTTGTAGATATCTTAATGATTCTGATTGTTCCATCCTAGGCCTACTCTTCCTAATTTCCTCTCATAGTGAAGATGAAGGTGGGGCAGGAATGGTTACCTCCCATCCACCTAAATCTGTTATTTTGTTCACAGATATCCCATATAGTCCTTCGTCATCTTCAGTTAATGGTTTGGAAGTTGAGAGGTGAGTTTAAGCCTCAGAAGGATGGGTACTCCTGACAATTTGGCAGTTGCCATCCAAGCCACTAGGACAAAAGCCACCAGAAAGTCTTTTTCCCATCACATGGTGTATTTTTCTTAATAGTTTGCAGCCAGCCAGTTAGACTCTTTACATTGTTCAAATGTTTTGAGGCTTCAGTTTCCTCAGGATGGATTTGATCTTAGTCCTAATGTAGCGACTTTGAAGTTGCGCTGGGTTGCTTTAAAGGCTTTCAGAGAAAATTGGGCAGATGTTTACCACTGTAAAGTTTTTGCATGTAGATTGTCTAAGGATTTCTATAACATAAGACTAGAAACTAAGCATTCACTACCATCTTGGGGTTTCTTAATAGTGATGTAAGTTTTGAAATCTTATTCGTTTGAGCCCTTAAAGTCTTCTGAGTTGAAGATGAAGGCATCTTCTCAATTATAAGGGGTTTATGCAGTTGTCCCTGTGCTTGCTTGTTGGTTGGCATATGGCAGCAGGCTGGTAACGCAAGCCATTGTGCTATGAGTGGTAATGCTGGAAGGGTTAATTTGTGTATAGGTTAGTGGATATAGATAGTCATTTATAAAGGGAGTGGAAGGCATTGTTAGTTTCAAGACGTGTGAAGTCTCTGGGGGTAAAGTGGATTGAGGAGACAGTCCTCTGCGGTTCTCCCCATAGTGGTGATATGTACTTCCAACATTCATTTTTGGAATAGATTGAAGACAACATTTCATTCACATTTGCATGGATGTGAGCAACATTTTCTGAACATGAGCTGTCAGAGCATTAATGCGGCCAATCATCATTCATTTTAGGTTGATATTTTTTTTGTTGGTTATTTTTTGTCTACATGTACCTCTTGGTGGCTAAGATCAGGGTGGCTTCTGGAGTCCAGGGTCATGTAGCTAGACATTTATTTGCCTTTGTCCGTAGCTACCTTACTCATCATGTGTTTGCCTGTCATTTTTTGTGAGCATGTGCATGAGTGAGACACTTGATCATTGTGTTTTGTTCTGCAACTTTTAAAAGTATTTTGGAAGATCAATTGATGTTGCCTTGAGCTATTGGTAGTTTGGATATTTTTAAAGTGTATTGTTTTGTTTTATATTGCTGTGTTCTGGGGATGAGTAAGGGCCAGACATTTTTAGGTCCATGCAATTGTTTAATCCTTTGCCTGCAATGTGATATGATGTTTTGGAAGGGAGGAGGCTACAGAGACAGTTTAGGTCAACCAAACTCTTTGCTTCCCATTCCTCCTTCCTTGCTGGCATTTCGGTGAACACCATTTTGTGCTCCCAGTGAGAGTTAGAGGCAGTGTGTGTGTGTGTGTGTGTGTGCATGCGTGTGTGTTGGCCATTTTGTTTTTCTTCTCCTGGCCACATTTTCACTGGTCATGCAATGACCTCCGTTTTTTCGAGCCAGAGAGGGTTTGAGTGCAGTGGTCATTTTTTGCCTCCGTCTTTGCTGGTAATGTTGTTGTGATAAGCAACCACCATTTTGCGGAGCCAGTGGGTGCTTCAATCATTTTTTCCACTTTTAAAAATGTTTTTCTAGTAACGTTGGTAGAAGAAGCCCACATAATTTTGTAATTTTATCTTTTGCCCTACCATGTATTATTTTAATTAATTTATTGATTTTTGTCTGCCTCTACTTGCAAATGGATCCCAGTAGCCCTGAGGGGCATCAGTTATTTTTTGATTACTTTATTTGATTTTTGCCTACCTCTCGTTGCCTCCCAAATGGGTCCCATGTGTCATGAGGGACACAAGCCATTAGTTAATTGCATTTATTCTAGTTTTGTCTGCCTCCCCCGGCTTCCGTAGGGCCCCCAGGATACCTGGAGAGACACCAGCTATTGTTTAAATGATGTGTTAATTTCTTGCCTGTATCTTTAGGGCCCCATGGGCCCTGTTGGGACATCAGCTATCATTTAATTATTATATTAAATTTTTGTCTTCCTTTTCCTGCCTCCCATAGAGTCAACATGGGCCCTGGTGAGACACCAGGTATTATTTAATTAATGTATTCAACTGTTGGCTGCCTCCCTTAGCATCCCAATGGGCCCTGAAGGAACACCAGCTCTTATTTAATTAACTTATTCATTTTTTACCTGCTTCTCACTGGGCCCCTATGGGCCCTGGAGGGACACCAACTATTATCTAACTAATTATTCATTTTTTTAATTTTGCCTGTCTTGTTTGACTTCCAAAGGTTTCACATGAGCCCTGGTAGGACCCAAATGATTATTTGATTAATTTGTTAAATGTTTACCTCTGTTGTGCCCGACTCCTATAGGGTCATATTGTCCCTGGATGGATACCAAATATTTTTCTATTAATTCCCTTGGGCACTGGAGGGAAACCAGCTTAGTTTTTCATGTGTGATATCTGGCAAGAAATAAAGTAAGCTCATACATGGGTACAGTATATGTGATGAGTGATGATGTCTTATAATACATTTACCAGATTGTCCAAGTCTCACTGACTTCTTGCTTCATTTATATTCCCTGCACATGCATAAGACATCATACACTATACTGAGACACCTGCAAATTAGATGACAGTAACACCAGAGCCTTCTGCTAAGTGCTCTTGCTTCTGTTAAGTGCCTACTCATTCCAAAAGTAAAAGAGATGACCTTAAAGAAGAAGATTGCTGTAAAGTAAGTGGCCATTGAGGAGAAGTCTGTTGCCACTGGTACCACTGGCAATAATCCTCCTTATTTTATCATGAACATGACATACCTTTTGTACCTTTCTCTGCGTATGAAGAGGCAGGGAGAAGGATCACTGATGGATCAGTGGTACACTACCAAAACCAAATCCCATGTCTCTCAGCACCACAGTGGTTGTAGTCATAGGGACTTTCAGTGAGTCTGAAATCAATTTGTCTCTGCAACAAAACATCCAACATTTAAAATCAGAGGTCTGTTTTCTCAAAAAGACCACCTGCCTGCATCCGTTGGCCAAAGGTGCTGACAGTAGATCATGGAACAGCAAAGTGCATCTCATAGCCCTTTCCTGACAAGGCAGAAGGATGGGATATAGAACGCTTTGTTGAGGGGCTCCTGAGAGAGCTCCCAGGACAACTTTCACAGCACTTTGTAGTGGAGAGAGTACACAAAGTTCCAAGTGCCCCACCGAAACTGGGTGCGTGGCCCAGACCGGTCATCACTTATATCCTCAAATTCAAGGACCGAGACACAATCCTGCATACGCCAGACAGCATGGCCACATACCGTTTGAAAACCATGCAGTGACAGTGTTCCCCTGCAACTCACAAGAAGTCCAGGCCAAGCACAAACCCTTTGACAAAGCTAAAGCATAACTATCACAGCACAATGTACAATACAGGATGCTATTTTTGACAAAACCGAAAATCCTAGCAGAAGGAAAATCTATGTTCTTTAAGGCACCTGCTGAGATTGGGGACTGGCTGCAGTACTGGTGCCTGGTAGATAATTGAAAATAGCTGGTGGAGAAAACCTCACGGCGTACATTGAGGTCTCAGGCACTGGAAGTGGGGTGCTTGCAGGGCAATGCCAGTTCGATAAGGAAGACAATTCACACGCACTACAACACGCAGATGGGGAGGAGCGGGACTTTACATGAACTGAGTAAATCTGGGAAGAGGCTGGAACTAACAAGACCACTTTTTTTGCTGATTACCTTATGCTCAATAAGCTGAACTGTAGCAATTATTACTGTTGCAAAAATATGTTTGTGTATTAATGGTTTTGGTAAGTGGACAACAGACATCTCAGACATTTAGGCAGCAGGGAGTTCCAAACCTACAGCAAATGGGTGGGAGTTTGGGGCGAAGGAGCCTCGCTGAAACATTGTGTTGTGTTTCAGTTCTTAGTACCATTCTAATGAATGTATGGCTCTGGACATTCTGGAGACGGCAGTTACCGGCTCCTCTCCAGTGTGGCTGGATGCTAGGTCGTGTTGCCGAATAAACATATATTTGGATACCACTACGTGAGGGATATCTTCATTGTACTCACCACAATTTTGGCGACGAGGGTCACAGGAACACAGCGGCGTGACCTAGGTCAGCCTAGAGCACCGATCCTCTCCTAACGGATTCGGAGCGGATCATGGACGGACCTCGCAACCTGTTGCGATTTGGGCCCAGACCTGTTTCAACTGATCTCGACTGCCAGCATCTGGTCGCTCCCGCCTTCACTAGCAGTGCGAGAGCACTCTCCCAGAGGAAAGGAGGAAGAGTCAACCGGTCTTGACTACCGGCATCGATTTGGCACCAGTTCATAGCTGCCTTCTCCTCACTGGCTTAGAGGAGAGGAAGAGGCGGTGCCTTCCATTCCTCTGCACCCTGACTGGGTGCAGAGCGCTCTAATTGGTCAAGCGTTACAAGCTCATTTCTTCTGTAGGAGGAGCCGGCACCCGCAGAGAGCGCATCCTATCGAAGGAAAGAGGAAGTGGTACAGTCACGGTGTTGGAGTGCTGAGTCTTTGTTTCTTTAAGCGTGTTCCATTGGTGACTCGTTTATAACTTTTGGATGTTGTATGTCAACTTCTGTATCGGCTACCTAAACTCTCTTCTTTTGGGACTCACTGTGAGTTATTACATTTTCACTTTCTTTGTTTAGCAGTTTACTGTTGCAATGGCTACTCAGACCTAACCCTAAGACTATGCTGAATGCATAGAGGGCATAGAGGGTGGACACTTCTACATGGTTCGATCTAAAGGATTAGCCTTATCCCCATACCTGGACACAGTATCAGGAGTCCGCCTGCCTTGTAGGTGGCAATCCTCGTGGAGTTGTTAGGTTAGCACCAGCAGAGCTACATTTTGAACACAGCATTCATCCCAGGATGATAGTGAATGGAATACTCTTTGCATCTTCCAGGTAAGTACACCATTTATATAATAAGGACATACTCTTTTGGAAACATAGCTCTGGTGCAATGCTGTGTCTAGATGTTAGAATCTGTCTCATGAACATACAACACAGAAGCTAGGATATTATTTTAATTTTTCCTAGCCTTGACCAGAAAGTACTGAATGCATGTTGTGCACAGGCTAACAAAACAAGGAACTCGTACCATGTATTCCTAGAAGAATATCAGGTGAGAAATATGTGCAAAATGTCATTACTAAAAGCAGTGCAGCCAAAACATACAAAATATGAATTAAGAAAAGAAGCTACAAAATAGGGGGAACTAACTCACGTCCAAAAAGTCCTCATGACACCCTCCCCTTGCCAGTGAAAAAAAAAGATTCTAAAATTGGAGGCGTCCATGAGGTCACACGTATTTTAGTGGTAATGGAATCTTTGTTGGATCCAGCATCTGTAAACGAAAGAACCACAAGAGCCTCAGTGAGTATGCTTAAGGAACAGACATGATCAAGGGCCTCAGCCTCCATCGAGGAAGTAGCATATTGGCAATGCCCACAGTGGGTGAGCCAAAAGGAGGGAATCCTGGAGCCGTAGCATCTGTATCCATGTAAGATGGCTCATAAAAGACATATTGAAGCACTTGTAGTCTTATAGGACTGCTTGGTAAATGAACTCTCAATGGGAACATTAGCAGATTCATGTCCGTAGATAGTACCAATTGCGTTGCAAGACACATACACAGTGCACACTTAAAAGGGTACCAAGGACAGCGGACACAGGCTGCACACAGTAAAAACATACTGCCCAGAGAAACAAAGTTATCATTTAGGTCCTCCAAGAAAGATATGCCAAAGTATGGTATCATGCATTCCTGACACAGCTGGATGTGGAGTTGTTCCATCACAATCTGGCTTAGAGACAGAACATCCATTGCACAACAGAAAAAGTAGTAACATATTATCACCAATTAAGAGCACAAGTGATATGCCTCCAAATACACTTGAAAACAAGGAGTGTATAAAAGATGGAATTTGTGCTGATAAAACCAGACCTAATCACCTTAAAAAAGTGTGCAACACCCACAGTATCGGAAGCTTTAAAAATGTGACTCACAAGGTCACCAAAGTGTCTTGGAAAGTTGGTGTTTAAAAGCGACTGCATTTCAGAGGATGACCTTGCAACTTGCAATTCAAAGGTTTTTCAGGCAGATATAAGCGCCACATGTTTTTGAGACAATAGTGCTTTAAATCTGCTTTAAATCTGCTCAACTTGTCGAAGTTAACATTAAATGTTGGAATGGAATGTCACAAGCTAACCACCCTAATCTCATCCGTGGGGAGGAACAAGTATGTTACCATAGCAGGTCACTATTTGAGAAACAGACACCACATATAGGGCACCTGCTCTCATCTCACAAGAGCCGTAATCATTCAGCATCAAGTAACTTCTGTTCAAAAGTAACTGAAACACTGGGTGAATCAAGGTGACAAGAGTTCCCTTCAAGTAGCATGCCAAATTTGCCACAGGCACCTTGCATACTCCGTGCAATGTAACCTGTTCGCAAATCATTGAGTGGCTTACAGAGGTTTTACAATCACTTCCACTAAGAAAGACTTTTTTTCCCTGCTCATACATTTATAATCAAAAGATAATTCCCAGACCTTTTGTGCAAAACTTACCCCTAAAGCCACAAATCTGCATACCCCAAATAGTTTCAAACATGAACTGAAATGTGGCAATTGGCAAATACATAACTCCATGTATTAGCCATAATCCTGATGGTGTTTCGGCCACTGTGAAAGGCAACTTTTCTAACTTCTCTCTGTTAAGCATTGTGTATGTTGCATCCTTTTTGACAATTATCTGCTGTTTGCATTTTAAATCAAAAGGGAATAACAACTCTTTTGTATTCATGTACTTCCAGGGCACATGGCTCAATTTTAGAACTTGCAATTACCAATTCAACTGCACTATATATCGGAGCTGATTCTGTCCATGCTGTTAAAAATGTCTTTTTGAATGATGTCAGAAGATACAGGCCCTCATTATAACATTGATGGTCAGCTGACCGCCATGCTGGTGATGGCGGTAGTACTGTCGCCAGGCTGGTGGTGAAGACCAACAAATTATGACCATAGCAGTGATCCCTCCCATAGACAGCCAATGTACCACCTGAACCAGCAGTGTTGTCCGTCCACTGACCACGGCAGTAGCCATCTTCAGGCTGGCTGAAGGCAATGACCTGCTCACCCTATTATGACATAGCAGCCCACCAGGATTTCTGGGGCGGGACCACAGCCACCAAAAGCCTGGTGGAAACACATCATATAAAAGAAGACACTCACCGCCAGGGACACAGGGGAGTCCGCAGCCGCCATGAAACCTGAACTAGAAGTGCTGCCGATGCTGTGCCGTGTGATGGCAGTCCAGGAGCAGCAACGCTGACGAAGATGACAATGGTGAACACAGCTGCCCAGCACACAAGGGAGGAAGGGGAGAGTGACACACACACACAACACACACCATACACACATACCACACACCAAGAACTCTCAAGAGAAATCCTACACCAACATAAGCCATGAGTAAAGAAAGCCAGGACACATACCTTTGGTGCAACCTCTGTAATTCGGTAGACCTGCACCCACAACTGAAGAGCCAACTATATACAAATGGCCATTGGCCAGTCCAATGTTAAGCAAAAGCCACAGGGCAATGTCCAAGGCCCAACTTGACTCCTGACAGTCCAAGTCACTCCACTGGGCAGGGGTGGGGGTGTTGGGGTTTAGGGGGTTCTTGGGTGGGGGGGCTCCTTGGACATGGGTTTGGGAGGGGGCAGGTCATTGCCTCATTGTTTGGGGATGGAGGTGGTTGCTTGGGGCGGGGGGCTTGAGTGCCACTCTTGTGCCCATTAGTGGCAGGTAAAGCTTCAGGTGGAGGAACAGGAGTGGCCTTGGAGCTGGAGGTAATGGCCTAGGGGAGAGGGATCTTCCTCTTACGGTCAGGACGGGGGGAGGAGAGAAGAGGTCAATGCGCCAAAAGAAAAGTTTCTTAGGTCCAATGGGGTGGGTGGTGAGAGCATGTTTGGGAGAGGAGGTAGAGTGAGTGGTTGTAGGAGGAGTAGGTGTGCTGGACTTGAGTGCAGATGCATGGACAGTGTGCATGTGTGAGGTAGATTGCTATTGACTGTCTAAGTGGGAGCTTTTATGTGTATTGGGGGCAGACAGGGTGGGAAAGGACAAACAGGACTTGTGTATATGCTGTTGCAGTGTTTGCAAGTGAGGGGTGTGGTGCATGAGGTTGTGATTGTGATGGTGGTGACTGCGCATGTGGTGAATGGGGTGCTAGTCTGCGTGTTTGCTGTTGTGGTGACTGTGGGCAAGGCTATACAGGTGGTAGGATCTGGGACTGATGATGCAGTGTGTGCAGGTGTGTGTGTTGATGTGACTGTGAGGGAGGATGGAGAGACAGTGGAGGCAGTGGCTGTTTTTGCATATGCTTCTGTGTGTTGTGTGTGAGTGCTTGTGGAGTGAAGTGGGGTGCCTGAGCTTGTCTGTGCAAGTCCTGTCTGTTGTTTTGTGTGCATGCTTGTCTGACTGTGCGTGGGATGGGTTGGCAGAGGGGGATTTGGGACTGGGAATAGGTAGTTGGAGTGGGGCAGAAGAACCAGGGACACTGGCTGCCGTCAAAGAGGAGGCCAGAGGCTGAAACAATCTATGTAGGGCAGCCAAGCCACTGTGAATGCCCTCCATGGAGGCATTGCATTGCTGCATCTGGGATCACTATGGTTGACTGCCCTACAGAGATGGATCTCAGGAGGTCAATAGCCTCCTCAGTGAGGGCAGCAGGGCTGACTGGGGCAGGGCTTGAGGTGGCTGGGGTGAAAGAGACGCTCACCCTCCTCGGTGAGCAGACACAGGCAACTGGGTGGGGGGGCTTCTGGGAGGGCGGTGCTGGTATGGGTTGGCAAAAGATGTAGTAGCTGGGGTGGTCCCAGAGAGGTCCGCCACCACCAGGGAGCTTCCATCAAAGGAGGAATCTGAGTCAGGTGTTGTTACTCCAGTCTCCTCCGTGGTGCTCACCTTGCCCTCCAACCCACTGGTCCCCTCGCTGTCTGTGCTCTCCTCCTCCTGGGTCCTGTGGACTGCAGCTCCCCCACTTGCTGGTGCCCCTGCTCCTTCGCCATATTATGCTAATGCACGCAAGGACAGGATGAGAAAAGGATAGAAGGTGGGGGAGAAAGAAAGGGAGCACAGGGTCAATCACAGCAACAACAGCATATATGGCATACATATCAAAATCACTCACTGGGACTAACACTGTGAAGTATGGACCACAATGACAAACCATTACCTGGGTACAACAGCAGTATATAACCCAAACACTACCATCTGCACACCTACTGAGATTCACTAAGCCATGTCTGCCATGGTACTCTATCTACTTACCAATACCAAATATACATACCACCCTACATTGCTGAGCAAGACCCCAAAAGAATAGCTAAATAGCATATTGGGGCATCCACTGACTAGAACATTTCACCCAAACCCCATGGCAGGCAACAAAAATAAATACTACACAGTCTATATTGATCCCTTTGTGGCTGCTGTGCAGCCCTCTATTGTCCATCCAACTCAGGATTGGCCACCACAAGTATGTGGGCCATTAGGGGGGTCAGGGTCTGACGGGCACCCCTCCCTCATTGGGAGGCCATCCCCAGCTGGGCCTCCACAGTCTTCTGGGTCCAGCGTCTCAAGTCCTCCCACCATTTCCTGGAGTGGGGGCTCTGCTGGCTATGGACCCCCAGGTTCCACACGTCCTTGGCAATGGAACACCACAACCCTTTCCTCTGATGGGTGCTGACCTGCAGAGGAGACACAGGCAGGAAGACACAATGAACTCAACAATCCATTATGTAACAGGAATGGCTTACATACTGGAGAGATCCCACATTATGCACACACATGACCCGTACATCTGCATGCACATTGCATGCAGCCAAACGCACCCCAAAGACACACTGCCAGCACACGAATACATCTTCATGCAGCCATGTTGCATCCAACGTACCCATGATGTACTCACCTGTTGGTCTGGAGGCCCTTACAACTGCCCATACAGGGGTAGGACCCCATCCACAAGCTTCTCCAACTCCTCCGATGCGAAGGCTAGGGCCCTTTCCCCTGTAGCTCGGGCCATCGCGGGTTCCAGACACAGGACACAGCAACAGATGCAGTGGAGGCGTTGAACTGTAGAGAGTCAGGAATCAAGTGAAGTGGTACAGAGAAAATGGTGGTCACGTCCTCAGTGGTGAACACTGTCACTGCCGGCGTAAATCATCATGGGTTCCTGTGCTCCAGAGAGCTCCATGTTAGCCAATGAGGAGTTATACAGCAGTGCAGACCGCCTTCCACCATGATGCCAGACACCGGCCGAGTGAAGTCACTTCCACCTGTCCCCGCATACAGGACAGGTAGTTGTCATTTCTAATGCTGGTACTTATGTTGGACAATTTAATGTGCGTCATTGGTATCGATTGTACAGACCAAGACAATTCCAGTCTGCTACATACATACATGCTCTGTGTAGTGTGATATTGTGTATCCATACTTCCTGTAGTCACACACATCTCATGGAGGAGGCAAGCACCGATGTACAGACCCCTAGTGGACCTGGCTTCACTGGAGGACAGGCACATCATACTCACCTATCGTCTGGACAGGGCCACAATTACTGAGCTATGTGAACAATTGGAGCCAAATCTGAATCCTGCTATCCATAGCACTACAGCAATACCCCCTGCAGTACAGGTACTGTCAGTGCTCTACTTCCTGGCAAGTGGTTCATTCCAGGTGACGGCGGGCTTGGCTTCAGGAATGTCACAGCCAATGTTTTTTATTGTGCTTGGAAGGGTTTTGGCTGCCTTGCTCAAACACGTGTGCAGATAACATCTCATTCCCACAGAGTGAAGATTTACCCACTGTGAAGGCTGGTTCCTGCGCCACGGGACACATACCACATGTGACTTGGGCCATTGATAGGACCCATATTGCCTTGGTCCCTACCAGGGCAAATTAGCAGGTCTACAGAACTAGGAAGAGTGACCACTCTCTAAATGTCCAAATGTTGTGTATTGCTGATCAACACATCTCCCACATCACTGCCAAATTTCCTGGATCTGTGCATGATGCCTATGTATTGAGGTATAGCAGCATCCCACAGATTATGGCATGACTACAGAGGCACAGAGTGTGGCTCATTGTTGTGCTTGAGTCTTCACACAATGTATGCCAGTGTATGTCAACTGGAGTTGTACTCCATGCCATTGTACATGAGTGCTGTGTGTCCCTCACTACTTCCATGCGACTCTAGCTACCCAAACCTTTTCTGGCTGTTGACCCCAGTGGGGACAGGGGCAGAAAATTGGTACAATGAAGCACATGGCCGTACTAGGAGAGTTGTGGAACGCACATTTGGTCTACTGAAAGCCAGGTTCTGGTGCCTCCATTTAACAGGTAAATCCCTATGCTACATCCCTAAGAAGGTCTGTCAGATAGTGGTGGCTTGCTACAAGCTGCACGATTTGGCCCTCAGAAGCCATGTGCCACACCTCCAGGAGTAAGGGGGAGAAAATGCACCTATGGCAGCAGAGGACTCTGAAGACAGCGATGTGGATGAGGAGGAGGAGGATGTGGACAACAGGACACATATCATACAGCAGTACTTCCAATGGCACTTAAGTAAGACTGTACTTCTGTTCATATCTCTATTTCAGTTAAGTGATGTGTGCCTACTGTGTTGTGCCAAGCAATACCTTTACTTTCCAATTGACTGTCACTTATGCTTTCCCTTTTTACAGATGTTGGTGTGGTCACAACTGTGTACTGATGTGATGACTACAGACTGCGTAATCACATTTGATGGATGGATTCGCACATTACAGGACATTTGTGCAGGCTAATGCAGTTAAGTACATTGCAAAGTGTTCTATGATAAAGCACAGATAATCCAGTTGTGTTCAAGGGTGTTTATTTGAGTGACATAAAGGAATGGATAGTGCAATAGAGTGTGGTGATGGTGGACAAAAACTTCAGTCTCGTGGCCCAGTAGGTATGTACCACAGGTCCAGTGTCCATGGGGCTATACAAAAAAGAGCATTGACAGTCCAAAGTGAACAAGGTGACTCAGTGGCACACAAGGGGAACATTCTGGAGGAGCTCTTTTCCTGGCGGTGGTCTGGGTCTTGGCAACAGTCTCTGGTGTCTGTCTAGATCACAGGGAACGTTTGTGGGGTGGTTCACCTTCTGCACGGGGGGGTTGCTGGTGGCCTGTGGGTGGTGTTGCAGGTCCTCCTGTCCACTAGCTGCAGCAGATGTTGATGGCTGCTGGGTGGAGTGGCTAATGGAAGTGGGCTGCTGGTATGCTTTGTTCTCCCGCATGGTATTGACCATGTCACCCAGCACCCCTACAATGGAGGCCATGTTGGCGTTTTGGACCTGCAGCTGCTGCATTACCTCCTGCTGGTGTACCCCCTTCAGCCGCTGGTTCTCCTGCATAATGGTGATCACCTGGCCCACTGACAAAAAGATGGATGCACAGTTCCACGGTAAGTGTGGCTCTTCTCTGCCAATTCGGGGAGGAGTCAGTTGGTCCCTGTGAGTGTTCAAAATTGGGAACAAGAGCCCTCACTCACCTTTCGGTGACATGCTTCATAATCGGGCCTTGTTCCTTGTCAGACCTGCACTGCAATGCCTGAAGGGCCCTCAAGGGGGCTCTTTGCAGAGATTTTTTAGGAATATTTGCAAAGTAGTGAATGCGATAATGTAGGATTGGTGAAACTAAACTTAAAATTGACTAATGGAAACCAAATGATAGATCTTTATTGTAAATGTGAACCCCTGTCAAGGTTAAAAACAAACAAGGTGAGGAAAAAGTAAGAGTAAAAACTATATTCCCCATCTCATATATTGTATTGTGTGTTAAATGCCCTACCCTCTAGGGATTGACTTATAGAGGACAGTGTTGGTAGTCCCTACACTTCCTATCATGAAATGGTCAACATGTTTCTCGCTGTGCTAGTCATAGGGATCTAAGTGTGATTCATCAGGACCTAGAAAAATGAGACATAACTAATCCTCACTGTCATGTTAGACTATGTGGTCAATCTCAAAGCACATATTGTTGCCTCATTGTGTGTATGTATCAACAGGATCCTAAGGAATATTAGGTAAGAGCCTAAGGAATCAACAAATTTGGAGCTATATGTACACATCTGTAAAAGTGGTGCCATCTTGGTAAATTTTACTGGTCATAACAAAACATGTCCCATGATATTGGAATCAATCTCAAAATATATATTGTAGCCTCATCCTGTGTGTGTATCAACAGGATCCTAAGGAATATTGGGTAAACACCTTAGGAATCAATGTATTTGGAGCTATATATACATCCTAGAAAAGTGCAACAATGGAGACTCTAGCTGGTATCATATCAATTTTGACCATGGGATCTTAACATAAGGGCCCCTCATGTGAGTCCTGAGTCTGTACACCCATCGTTGAACTTTCTCAAACAGCCTCTTTACACACTCCCAATTATCAGTCACACTCTTCAGTATGACCCACTTAATGACATCAGGCATGTGATTCTGTTCAATGTAGTGGAGAGTTAGTTTTGTTGAAGCTTGTTGGCATCTAATAGTGCTTCGGGGTTCATTAATCCGTATCTTATCCTAGTGGTCATTCTTATGTAGCAAAGGTCAGAGGGGCATTGAATCATATAAATACAACTTTTGGTGCGGCAGTTCATGTGTCTGTTTAGATGCCTCATTTTGGCCTCCCCCAAACCGATTGCCATGGTATTAATTGAAAGGAGACAGACATTGCAACCACCACAGGGATGGTGGCCCCTGACCCCAAACCAGGATTGTGACACAACAGTATCTAGGGTTGTTTTATGTCTAGGTCTGGTGTGTATAATCAAATATCTAATATTCTGAATTCTTTTGAATGAAAACAGTGGGCGTTCCAGAAGTTCCCAGGCACTAGTCAGTATAGACCATCTCTTGCTGATAATCTTCTTGATACAATTACTCAGAGGTATAAAAGTTGTAACACAGGTTAGTCTGGTCAGTTGAGTTTTAGGGGAATCAGTCAGTAATAATTCTCTGTGTACATCCCATGCCCTCTTTTTCACCTGCCAGATTACCTTCATTGGATAATGTCGGTCTCTCAATTTTTGGCTCAGAATCTCAAAATGTGTGTAAAAATCAGATATGTCGCTGCAGTTGCGCCTCAGTCACAAGAACTGGCCAAAATGCAAGTTGGTCCACAAGTCGTTTGGATGGTGACTCAAATAACAATAGGCTGTTCTTATCTGTCTGTTTATGAAAAATAGAGGAATGTAGGACACCGTTCTTCGGGATAATGCAGAGGTCCAGAAAAGCTACTTCCTCATTGTAAATAGTGGTAGTGAAATGTAGATGTTGGTCCAGAGTGTTTACCCAACTGACAAATGTTGTGACTGGTCTCTGTCAACCTTCCAGGATATGAGTATGTCATCAATTTATCGTTGCCATAATAAAATATTGGAAAAGAAAGGGTGTGTGGGTTCCAAACTGTGACATTTTTCAAAGGTATATAGAGAGGCAGGCTAAGATGGGAGCGAATGTACAACCCATAGATATCCCCTGTATCTTGTGATACAGTTGTTCTTCAAATTTGAGGACGTTTTCTTTTAGAGCTAAACTTGTGCATTCTAGAATAAAGCACACCGGAGTCTTATAGACCCATGTCATGGAGGAAAGAATCTCCTCAACTGCTTCCAGAGTAGCATCATGTGTTATGTTGGTATAAAGAGCCTCAAAATAAAGGCATATCAACATATCTGTGGTGCCACAAGCATTGATGTGGTCCAGCAACACCAAGGTGTCCTTAGTATCTTTAAGGAAAGTAGACTTCTGTTGTACGACGGGTTGAAGGAAGAAGTCACAGAATTTGGCTAGAGGTTCCAGAATAGATCCTATGCCTGACTCTATGGTGTGGCCTGGAGGTGGGGTCCCTCTATGTATTTTTGGGAGACAGTAAAAGTAAGGGACCCGGGATAACTTTGTGTCCAGAAATTCAGCTTTTGGTGAGTGATCTATCCTGCTGTTTCAGCTTCTTCCATCATTCCTCAAATGGTGCGTTGTAAACGTTGTGCAGTGTTTAATATTATGGGCCTCATAACAACCCTTGCGGTAAATGCCGCCTACCGCCATGCTGATGGCCGCCAGAACCCACACTGTTACACCAACAGGAATATGCCCACAGTATCAGGACCCACAAATCACCGCGGCGGCCTTTCAACTGCGGTAAACCATTGGCGGTACACACCACTGTACTCAAAATACACACATACTTACAAAACACCACCACATTGGACAATTCAAACTACACACACCTGACACACATACACACACCACACCCACACACCCAATCCAATATAAAACACACACCCACATTACCCACAACCCTTTCAACGAAAAAGAAAGTTTGCCAACAGAGAGAGACACAAGCCAGGAGCACCTATTCAATCTGAGCCACAGGACACCATCACCCATACACCATCCACGCACCTCACAGCACACACCACAACACATCACCCCACACATCACCCCATACATCCTCACACATCACCCACACCACACCCATGGCACGCCAAAGACACCCCAGGTTTTCAGAGAAGGAGTTAAGGGTCATGGAGGAAATCATTCGGGTAGAGCCACAGGTATTCGGATCACAGGTGCAGCAGATGTCCATTGCTAGGAAGATGGAGCTATAGCGGAGAGTCGTGGACAGGGTCAACACTGTGGGACAGCATCCCAGAACAAGGGGTGACAGCAGGAAGATGTGGAACGATCTATGGGGGAAAGGTGCGTTCTGTGGTTCCAAGACACCAGGTAGCTGTACAGAGGACTGGTGGTGGACCCCCACCTCCTCCCCCACAACTAACAACATGGAAGGAGCATGTCTTGGCGATCATGCAACCTGAGGGCCTCGCAGGAGTAGCCGGAGGACTCGACTCTGGTAAGTCAAATCTGTACTACTATATTCCCCACCCTACCTGCATGCCATCTCCTACCCCTACCCTCACCCCCATCACTCCACCACCTCACATATACCCCACTATCACAACCCACCCATCCCAATACCAATCCCTGAATGCTACAACAATCCATGGACCCCCATCACAGACCTGCATGGGCACCCATCACCACTGCATGCCCATTAGAGAGAACCGCGTAGCCCACAAACTCACCACGCACACAAGGCAAAGCTGACAGGGCAATCACAACGATAGAGGGAAACACACCCATGCACAAGATGGCACACACAGATACAATAACACTGCATTTGTATCCCCACAGGACCCCTACTCAACGTCACCAGAGAGGAGTTGCCAGCAACATCTAGTCCCCCCAAGAGGAGGCCCACCGTGATGACAACAGCTCTGCACGCCTGGATCACGATGACCAACCTGGCCCATCAGTGAGCCCTGGACAGTCGGTTACCCTGCCACAGTCCCAACCCACCACAGAGCCTCCCCCCTCAGTAAACACCACCACAGCTCCCATCCAGCTAGCCCATGCCACTGTCTCCAGGACACATCAATCAGCAGTGTGTCCACCACTACAGGGACCCCAGGCAACCCCACAAACACAGGATGATCAGGGACCTAGGTTCAGTGGCAGTGGGCACACGGTTGAGGGGACAGAAGAACAGGACAACAGGGAAGCTGGGAGGAATGCTGTGCGACAGGGGGAGGACAGGCCCAGGGAACCCACTCTTCAGGAGGCACTCACCAACATCCTGGGAGCATACCACCATTCCCAGGAGATGATGGGCCAGATACTGGCCAAGTTGCAGGAGACCCAACGGCTGCAGGAGGGACAGCACCTGAGGATCAGGGAGGACCTCAAACACATCTACACCATCCTGGTCACCATTGCAGGTGTGCTGGCTGAAATGGCCTACACCATGAGGGCGGCAGTGGCACACCAAAGGGCCCCTGACACTAGTCACACTGAAGAACAGCCCTCCACCTCCCCCGGAGATATTGGACAGGAGGCCCGCCACAGGAACAACAGGCTACCAGCATCCCCCCTGCAGAAGTAGAACCACCCCACAAACGGTCCCTGCGATCCAGGCAGAAGACAGAGAACATTGCCAAGACCCCTGCCAGGAAATAAGACTCTCCAGATTGTCACCCATTTGTGCCACTCTGTCACCCTGTCCACCTTGAACTGCCACTACTCCCCTTCCTATGCCCCATTGGACAATGCACCTGTGATACCAAGAGACTGGACTCTAACTGGACATTTCTCCACCATCACCCCAGCTCATTGCACATCCCCCTCTACTTATGAGCACTTAAATAAACACCCTTGGAACAAATACAAATCTGGAGTCTGTCAAATGATTGAAATATGTATTAGTACAACATTCTGAAAACATTGCAATTCATATGTACAGTTATATATACATGGTATGACCTTTAGTGGGCAGCAGTAAACATACCAGGACCCAGAGTGGGCCACAGAGATCTGAAAATAGAGATGCTAAAGGGTACAGTAAGTGGCCATAGACATAGGGAAAGCAGGCTGCCATGTACAATGTCCAACATAAAACTGAAAAGTAAAGTGAAGTTACAGTGTCTTACCTGTGTGTCACTGGAAGTACTGCGGTATGATAATACTTCTGTTGTCCACATCTTCTTCCTCTGCCTCCTCTTCCTCACTGTCCACAGGCTCCAACGCTGCCATAAGACCATCTCCAGGCTCATCCTCCTGCAGAAAAAGCACCTGGCATCTCAAGGCCAGGTTGTGCAACATGCAACATGCAACATACAACGATGATCTGGCACACCTTCTTGGGTGAGTAGTACAGGGATCCACCTGTCAGATGGAGGCACCAGAACCTGGCCTTCAGGAGGACGAAGGTCCGCTCAATAATCCTCCTTGTTTACCCATGTGCCTCATTGTAACGTTCTTCTGCCCTTGTCCTAGCATTCCTCACTGTGGTCAGTAGCCATGAGAGGTTGGGGTAACCAGAGTCACCTGAAAACTTTGAGGGACAACTGTTAGACATATACTAACCCTTAGGGACAACCCCATGCCCAGACACCAACATATACTGGGTGGGAAACTTGGGCTCACCTATTAGCCACACCCGGTGCTTCTGAGGGTGGCCCATCACATATGGGATGCTGTTATTCCTCAAGATAAAGGCGTCATGCACAGCGCAAGGATATTTGGCATTCACATGGGAGATGTACTGGTCCACCAAACACGCCATCTGCACATTTATAGAGTGATAGCTTTTTCAATTCCTAAACACTTGTTCATTTCTCCGGGGTGGGGACAAATGCTACATGTGTACCATTAATGGCACCAATGATGTTGGGGATATGTCCCAGGGCATAAAAGTCAGCTTTCACTGTGGCCAAATCCTCAACCTGTGGGAATTCAGTATAGCTGCGCATGTGTTTCAGCAGGGCTGACAACACTCTGGTCAACACGTTGGAGAACATTGGTTGAGACATCCCTGATGCCATGGCCACTGTTGTTTGGAAGGAACCACTTGCAGGAAATGGAGCACTGACAGGACCTGGACTAGGGTGGGATACCTGTGGGCTGGTGGATAACTGACATCAGGTCAGGCTCCAATTGGGCACACAGTTCTTGGATTGTGGCCCAATCAAGTGTGTATGTTAGTATAATGTGTCTGTGCTCCATTGTCGCAAGGTCATTGTCGCAAGGTACACTGGATTTCTCCATCTCATATTCATCCTCAGCGGTTGAAGCCTATGGAGGGAAACAGTGAGCAGAGGGTCTTAATCACACATCTATTGTAATAATGATGCATTTCTACATTTACAGAACCACTATGTGAATCCGAGAGTCAGTTTCTGTGCCAATATCTGCTATGACGCAGTTAGGTGCCATGGCCTGTGCCCCCGGGAATGGTGGTTGCCTGACCTGTGAGGAGGGACAAGTGGAAATGAGGTAATTCTTCTGGTGTTGTGTGCCGTTGCGGTAGGCGGTCGATGACCTCCGCGCAACTTTGCATTGGTTATCATTGAGCCCTATGGGTTCCTGGAGCCAATGGCGATGTACGCCGGCGGTGACGGTACGCACCACTGCGGATGTGACCGCCATTTTCTATCTATTCACTCACTTGCTGCCTGACCTTCAACAGGAGAGGACCTATACTGCAAGTTCTGCTGTGACCAGTGTCTGGAAGTGACAACGGCTCATGTGTCTGGAGAAAGAGCCCCTGCCTCCACTGCGGAGGCGTTGGAGAGACTGGTGGATAGGGTCCTACACCAGAACACGTTACTCTACGGTCCTCCAGACAAACAGGTGAGTACAGTGTGAGCATGATTCGTGGGCCATGAACGTATGGAGTGCTGTGTGTGTAAGCCACATGTAGGGGGGGCTGAGGTATCCTGGCTTTAGTGGTGCATGTATGGTGGTCAATGTATGTGCGTCAAGGGATGGGAGGGATATGGTGGGCCATGAGTGTGATGGTCCGGACAGTTGACTAATTCCCTATTCTGCCGTCTTTTTCCTGTAGGTCAGCGCCCATCAGAAAAAGATAATTTGGCATGCCATCGCCAAGGAGGTGCGGGCCCTGGTGGTCTTTGACAGGCAGAGCACCCGCTGCCACAAACGGTGGAAGGACCTGTGCAGCTGAGCAAGAAAGATGGTGGAGGCCCAGCTGCGGCCTGGCTCCCAACGAGGAAGGGGTGCCTGACGTACCCTGACCCCCCTGATGTTCCGCATCCTGGCCGTGGCCTATCTGGAGTTGGATGGGCACCTGAGGGCATCACAGCAGCCACAAGGGAGAGAGTACACATTCAGATTCATTACTTTGGGCGCATTAAGGTTTAACTGGGTAGGGATGTGGACTGTGGGTGCCCACAGGCCAGGGCGAACATGGCAGGGTAGGTCCCTTGTTGGGCAGGCTCTGAAGCTCTCCAAACCCAATAGTGTTAGTGGGCATCTACTACTGGTCAGGGCCCTGTTTGTTTCAGTTGTGCAGATGATGGCGTTATGCTATGTACCCCATGGGCTGGTGTCCAGCATTGTAACTGGTAGTGCATGGAATAGTGCATAGGGCTGTTCCCTGTGAGTTGTGTACGCCAACCGTACTGCTGTTGCTGGCATAGCCCAAGTGTATCCTCTGCCTCTCTCCCCCCTTTTTGTTTTGTCACCCTGTCCTTGTGTGCATTAGCATCATCTGGTGAAGGAGCAGAGGCACGGGCGAAGGAGGAAGCTGCATCCCACATGGCCTTGACGCCGAATCCACCGACGGTGAGGGCGCCAGTGGGATGGAGGACGAGGGGAGAACCAAGACGGGGACAGGAGGGGACACTACAGACAGTTACTCCTCCTCCGATGGAAGCTCCCTGGTGGTGGAGGACACCTCTGTGCCCACCCCAACAACAGGTACAGCCGCCACCCCCTCTAACCAGCACCGCCCTCCCAGCAGCCCCTCAACGTGTTTCCCGTGCCTGCTCAGCCAGGAGGGTGGGCATCTCCTTTGCCCCAGGCATCTCAGGCCCTGTTCCAGTCAGCCCTGCTGCCCTCAGTGAAGAGGCTATTGACTGCCTGAAATCCCTCACTGTTGGTCAGTCAACCATTCTGAATGCCATCCAGAGTGTCGAGAGGCATTTGCAACAAACAAATGCATACCTGGAGGGCAGTCACACTGGCGTGGCAACCCAACAGAGAGCATTTCAGGCTCTGGCCTCAGCACTGATGGCAGCCACTGATGGCAGCCATTGTCCATGTCTTCAGCCTCCCCCCTCCAACTTCCTCTACCAAGTCCCAATCCCCTCAACCCCAGCCTATCCCAAGCACACCTTCAGACCAGCATTCAACCACATCAACACACAGAAGTGGCTCAAGCAAACACAAGCACCACACTTCATCTTACAGGCACTCACACAAGCACCATCCCCATGCAGACACACCAACATACACTGCCTCCACTGTGTCCCCCTGCTCCTCCTCGTACACCTCCCTTCCAGTAGCATCTCCACTCACACCTGAATGCACTACATCCTCATCCACTACCTCCATCACCAGCATGCCCATCACTACACACCCCTCACTGACAGTCACCACCCCCACATCCATGCACACGTCCCCTGTGTCCTCTCTCACTGTGTCTGTGACCCCTCCTCCCAAAGTACAAAAGCGCAAGCACCCACCCACCCAACAGCCATCCACCTCACAACAGCACCCAGCCCATGCACCTGCACCCAAACTCAGCAGACACACACCTCCTACAACCACTCCCTCTTCCTCCACTCCCAGACCTTCTCCCTCTTCCCACCCCAGTGTCCCTAAGAAGCTTTTCCTGGCAAACATTGACCTCTTCCCTACCCGTCCCCCGTCCTTCCCCTCAGGCCAGGATGGCCAAAACCCATCCCTGCACCTCAGCCACCTAGTCCACGTCCGCTGTGGTTCCTGCAGCTGTCATGGCCTCAAAGGGGGTACCCGTCAGCCCAGCCAGTGTGCCACCAACCCCTGCCAAAGCAAAAACCATTCCGCCACCTGGCAAGGTGTAGAAGGGGACGGCATCCAGCAAGGAGAAGGAGCCACAACCACCCAGCAAGGCCACTTCAAAGACTCCAGCTGCCAGAGCCAAGGTGACACCAACATCTGCCAAGGTGAGGAAGGGGCATAAATCACCAGGCAAGGCACTTTAGCCCCGCCTCAAGCACTGCCACCTGCACTGCCACCTGCACCGCCGCAAGCACCACTACTGTCAGCAGCAGCAGCCCCAGTGGGCAGCCGTCCGAGGCTGCAGGTGAAGGGCTGGAGCCTCCCCCCACCACTAGCAGCACTGGCACCTGCACCGCCACCTGCACTGCCACAAGCCCTGATGCTAGCACCGCCACCTGCACCGCTGACAGTAACACCACTGCCAGCAGCAGCAGCCCCAGTGGGCAGCTGTCCGAGGCTGCAGGAGAGGGGATGGAGCCTCCCTCCACCACTGGCAGCACCCCCACCAGCACTGGCACTACCACCACTGTGGAGCCATAGCTGCCACCGGATGGACTCTAGCCCTGCCTCCATGGACTATCATGAATCCTGGTCACTGCAAATCTCGTGGCTCAGACACCCAGGTGAGGGACTGTGAATTGTACACCCCAAGTGTTGCATCACTGGGCACAGAGCCCCCTCCAGAACCAGTGGAGAAATACATCCACTCACCCTATCCTTGGCAGGATGAAGCAGACTGGGCACAAAGCCCCCTCCAGATCCAGTGGAGAAAGACATCCACTCACCCTATCCTTGACAGGGTAAAACAGACTGGGCACACAGCCCCCTCCAGAACCAGTGGAGAAAATCATCCACTCACCCTATCCTTGGCAGGGTGAAGCAGACTGGGCACAAAGCCCCCTCCAGAACCAGTGGAGAAATGCACCCACTCACCCTATCCTTGGCAGGATGAAGCAGAATGGGCACAAAGCCCCCTCCAGAACCAGTGGCGAAAAGCACCCACTGTGAGACTTGAGAGACTGTGGCTTTGCACTCCCCAGGAGCAAGCAGTGGGCAAACCACCCACTTGAGAGACTTGAGAGACTGTGGGGGTCATTCCGACCCGGCGGGCCGGGGTCGGTGGGAGCACCGGCAACAGTCTGGCGGTGCCCCGCAGGGCATTCTGACCGCGGCGGTTTGGCCACGGTCAGAACAGGAAAACCGGCGGTGTCCCGCCGGTTTTCCGCTGCCCTGGGAATCCCCCATGGCGGCGCAGCTTGCTGCGCTGCCATGGGGGATTCCGACCCCCTCACCGCCATCCTGTTCCTGGTGGTTCCGACCGCCAGGAACAGGATGGCGGTGAGGGGTGTCGTGGGGCCCCTGGGGGCCCCTGCAGTGCCCATGCCAATGGCATGGGCACTGCAGGGGCCCCCGTAAGAGGGCCCCACTTTGAATTTCAGTGTCTGCTTTGCAGACACTGAAATTCGCGACGGGTGCCACTGTACCCGTCGCACACCTTCCACTCCGCCGGCTCCATTCGGAGCCGGCTTCCTCGTGGAAGGGTGTTTCCCACTGGGCTGGCGGGCCGCCTTTTGGCGGTCGCCCGCCAGCCCAGTGGGAAACCCAGAATGACCGCTGCGGTCTTCTGACCGCGTGACGGTCTTCTGGCGGTCCCAGCCAGGCCGGCGGCTACCGCCGCCGGCGGGGGTCAGAATGACCCCCTGTGTCCTTACACTCCCTAGGAGCAAGCAGTGAGCAAACCACCCACTTGAGAGGCTTGAGCGACTGTAGCTTTTCACTCCCCAGGACCAGACAGTGGGCAAACCACCCACTTGGGAGACTTGAGAGACTGTAGCTTTGCACTCCCCAGGAGCATGCAGTGGGCAAACCACCACCTTGAGCAACTTGAGAGACTGTGGCTTTGCACTCCCCAGGATCAGGTAGTGGGCAAACCACCCACTTGAGAGACTTGAGAGACTGTGGCCTTGCACTCCCCAGGACATCGCTGTGGGCAAACCACTCACTTGAGAGACTTGAGAGACTGTGGCCTTGCACTCCCCAGGGCATCGCTGTGGGCATAGAGCCCCCTCCAGGAGCAGTGGCGTTGTCCCATCTTCCAGCGGAGGTGCCCCCCTTCCCCATCCCCCTGACGTGCCTGTGTGTTTTCAACCTCATGCCCCTGCAGTGTTGTCTCCATATTGAGGCAGGAGTCAAGTGTGGGCTTGGCCTATGAGTTTTGGCCCAGTGGGCCACGGACATTTTGAATGGACTATGTACCGCCTTATGTATGTTTTGTATATGTTGTAAATACTGTTTTTAAATATGTAACGTATATCTGACTATTTCTAATATAACACTCATTTTACTCAATTACTTTTGTCCTTGTGTTCTTCCAGAGGGTTAATGGGTGTATATGCAATGTTGATGCATGTGTTTGTGTGTATGGTGTTGGGGGTGAGGGTGGGGGTGTTGCGTGTTTGTGTCACTCTCTTTATCCTCCCCCTTCCCCTGTGTGCTAGGTGCAGTACTCATCATGGTCATCGCCACCGCCGTTCGTACTTCTGGTAGATGAGAAGATACACCAACATGGGTAACACCTGTAGCTCGGGCTCCATGGCGTCCTGGTTCTTCGTTGAATGTCGAGAGGTGAGTGGTTTCCCTTCTGTGTACTGTTTCCGCTGTGCTTTTGATGGCGTTGGTACTGCCCTGGAAAAGCTGGTGGATATGCGGGTTGTAATGGGGTGGGCGGTACATTGTCTTCCACATGTCTGTTGGCAGGTACCGCCAAGGTGTTTGTTGCTACTGCCGTAGCGGTCGGAGTGTTGAACTAGCTGTCTGTGTTGGTGGTTTCCGCCGTGGTCTTGATTCCATTATTTTTACCGCCGGCCTGTTGGCGGTATTACCGCCGTTTTAACTCCAACCGCCAGGGTCGTAAGGAGGGCCTATGTGCTCATAGCAGGAGGTGTCACTCAACAGTCTCATACATTTTTGTCTGTAAAATGTTGTATCCAGAATCACTATGGCTCCTCCTTTGTCCGCAGGTTTAATTGTAATCTCTGGATCCTGGGAAAGGGAGCAAATCACCTTTTTTTCAATATTATATACGTTTTGGAATGTCCATGTAGGTTGTAATTGTTCAATTTCTCAGTGCACTGCCTTTTAAAAGTCAAGACCCCAATCGGTACCATGTTTGCAGGAGGCATGCTGGTTGATGGGTTCCTCAGATTGGTTTTGCCGGTCAATGCCATAGTAGGATGGTCTTTAAAAAAAATCTTCCAAAATAGGGAAGTTATTTCACAGTTAAGTCGAAACAAGTCTTCTCTTGGTGTCCTGACGAAGCCCAAACCTTTATTCAAAACTGTTAATTCAGCGGGGTCAACAATTTGCCAGAGAAATTCATGATTAGGTCTTCTTTATTGGTGCCCTGCTGCAGCTCCTGGTTATCATTTGTGGCTCTTCTGGTTCCCAGTGCACATTCTTTCCTCTTCCACTGCCTCTGCCCCGGCCTCTTCCTAAAAAAGGTTTAAATAGTGTTTGTGGGCAGGGTTGGAAGAAGAGGATATGGAGGTTAGTGCCACATGATAAATTGTGGGTAAGGGATCATGGGCACCATGTTCATTTGAGCATATTGGCGATTCATGTTCTTCTTCCACTCCTTGTCACTGCTCCAGCCATCTGAACTCGAGCTATGGTACTGTGTTCGTGGTTTCCGGGGGAGACTCCCCGACTCACCTGAGGGCTCCGTCCCTCCTTCCAAGTGGTAGTCCTCTTTTGTGTATGGGTACACTTTTTCCCTGCTGAATTTTTTTATATCTTTCTGCAATTTAGTGATCTTCTAGCAGGTAAGATGTTCTTTGGTTTCAGTGAGTTCTGAATTAAATTCTGCCAACCGAGACTTAAACTGGGCAATTTGTATTGTTGCCTTAATGGAAGTCTCCATCATGGAGAGTTGTATAGTAATGGAATTTGCCAAACCTTTAGAAGTATTAATAGTAAGGACTAATCAATCACGGGTACATTTCCAGGATATTTGTGCCCAATCATTCCTAAATTGTAAAGGTCTTGTAAAAAGATATGAGGTTCTTTAGTGACTATCAGTCTGTTCGGGGAAAAGTTAGCTCTCAAGTATTCTGTCATGATGTTACTATGTAATATTGTCTTAATTCTTTCTTCAGAGATGACGGTCAATCACAATCTTTGTTTGAGCAATTGGATGGACCACTATTATCCTCTCCTAAAATTGAGAGAGTCTGAAGAATGACTTGGACCTTGTCCTCATCAAGACTTAGACCTTGAAGGTCTGACATGATTACGCCAGGATCACCTGGTCCATCGTCTCCTCGGATTGTTGGTAGGCCCCCAGGACATGTGTGAGTGCCTCTTCTGCAGTAGGTTCCCTGGGCCTGGCCTCTCCCTGGCACACAGCTGACCTCCCACTGTCCTTGGCCCCCTGTGCCTGTGTCCCCTGAATGGTGTGGCCACTCCCACTTACACTAGGACCTTCACCGTCTTGCCTATGTGGTGTCGACTCGGGTCCCTGATCAGGTGAGCACACTTTTGATCGACGTGTCCAGGGACAGAGGTGTGGGGACGTTTGCTGGCTGCTGTGATGTCGGAGTCAGAGGGGGGGGCCCTGTGTTGGACGGGCTGTGGGATGTGGCAGCCTACTGATCAGTGGTCCCAGATGGGCCAGGAAGTTCATCCAGCTCGGGACATCCGGAGTTGCTGTCACCACTAAGGCCATCTTTTGGTGGAGGACTTGCTTGCCATGACACCTGCCTGCCGCTGACATTGGCTGGGGCACCTTGGTAGATGTGAGTGATTTGTTAGTCATTGTCTGTCACAAATTCTGCATTTCTGGCTTTCACTATGGGTTTGGTGGTGCCCTCCCACCTTTGGTTAGTATATGGGAATGGATTGTGGGATTGGTAGTGCTACATGCTGTTCATGCATTCCTTGTGTGCATGCAGAGCTCAGAGGGGTGTGCTTTCAGTGGGTAGGGCATGCAGGAGTACACACTTGAGGGTGGTTATTGGGGTGGTGCACTGTATGGGATAGAGTGGGGTGTAGGGAGTAAGGGTGAGGGGTTGACTTGCCATGCAGGTATCAGTGGAGGTTGGGTAGTAATAGTGACTTCCCAGTGTCCAGCCCTGCATTTACTCCACTTAGGCCCTCAGATGCAGGATTGACAAGACTTGTACCTCCGATGTTGTCAACCGAGGGGAAGGAGGTGGAGGTCCACCGCCAGTCCTCATGATGGCGACCTGGTGCCTTGATGCAATGGAACGCACCTTTCCCTGTATGTCGTTCCACCTCTTACAAATGTCATCCATTGTGCATGGATATTGTCCCTTGGAGTTCACCCTGTCCACGATCCTCTGCCATAGTTCCATCTTCCCAGCAATGGAGATCTGCTTGACATGTGCACCAAACAGATGTGGCTCTACCCTTATGATTTCTTCCATCATCACCCGCAACTCCTCATCTGTGAAATGTTTTTTTTTCTGGGGACATGCTTATTGTGTAGTGTGTGTGTTGTGCAGAGGGTGTTAGGTGTTGAGATGGGGTGTGTGGTGTGTGATGCATGACGGAGTATCGGTGGATGTGGTGTTAGTATGCTGTTCTCTGAAGGTTTGGGCTGGCAAGGATCTAGCAGTCTTTTCATGTTTGCAAAGGATTGTGGGTTGTGTGGAGGGGTATTTTATAGTGCTGTTGGTGGGTGTGAATGGTGTGTGTATATTTGTCAGGTGTGGGTATTTTAATCTGGCCATTGTTGGCTTCTAGTGGTGTTGGGTGCCAAATTCTTCTGCGGCTGTGTGCACCGCCAATGGTGGACCACCGTTGAATGTTCACTTTGGTGATTCATGGTCCATAATTTGGAGGGTGGGTGTATTGCTGACATAGCGGGGAGAGTGGGGGGTCTGACAGTTTTTCACCTCCATTGGGTCTGGCAAAATTGTGGTTGTGTTTGGCTTCTGTCATTTTGTGTTTGTCTGTCATTAGCTGGTTGGCAGATTATTACCTCTGCATCGGTCTGTTGGCGGCCGTCACCACCGAAGACTTCGGAAAAGACCGCCAATGTCATAATGAGAGCCACAATGTTGTTTAGTGTGGAAATATGAGTAGACAGTGTCGTCATTCTATAATCAACAATAGCCAATGCTTTTTCCATATTAGCCTGATCTATTTGCTTTAAACGAGCAGCAGCTTCCATTTGTTAAAGCTTCGAAATTTCACGGTAATGGGTGCATAAAGATCTTTGGGTGATTTAAAACCTAGCATGAATTCTTGTAAATCCATGTCATCAGAGATGAGACAAAGGTATTATTTTACAGCTGAGAAGTGGAATGATGAAACCATTGTTGACATAGCTTTTCTCTGCTGTAAGTAGTGACAATCCCGTGTGCTGTGCCCGGAATAACAAGGGTCCAGTCTGCTTGCTTTAAAACTGTGTGAGGAGTTTATAAAACATGCATGACAATCATTTGTATCCACTGGCCTCAAAAAACACCTATTGGGACCTGAAACTGTCAAATTGAATGTACTATTCTAAACCATACCATTGAGCTGTTCTACTGTGTAATTTACCAAACGTTTCCAATTGTCAAATCATGCAATTCAATGGACACTAGGAACATTGATTGCTTTTATTTTTGCTAGACCTGGGCAGGTAATCTGCTGAACTGCGTCATTCAGGAAAATCATATGCCGTAAAGTTGGTCACACTTTAAATAACACATTCATGCCCTGCACTTGTTACCAAAAAAGATTTTAAACCAATTGTTGCTTTCCAATATTCATAATGTAATCGCTAGTTGGAAAAAAAATTAGTTTGAGTAAATTAATTTAGTGTCGGTCATCATAATTATTCTTGTTTTGTTGATGGTAGTTTAAAGTAGTAAGATACAGGATCTGAAGTATCATATCCAGAAAAATATGTGAATTTTTCTAAGTATGTTTGAAACTCCCTACTGGTGGAGTCAGGAAATGTTCCCATTGTGTGTGATTGGAAATTGTACATGGAGTACTACCTCTATGTAAATAATAGTGTGCATAGGGATGGGAACAGAACATTTCACTGCAATTTTCTGAGTTCCTGTACATATCTTCACTTTCAAATACAGTATAAAATTCAAGCTCAGAAAACATTGAAGAGACTGTTTTTACATCCCAATTATCAGAAACAACACCTGGTTGTGATCACAACGTTCATTGTGACCTTAAAAATATATGGATTGTGAACAGATCCTTTCTCGAGACGAATCCCCAACTTTTGGAATACAGCCGGTAGGTGCAGGTTGATCCTGCACTACTATTGTGACAGCATATGTAGTGGAATGCTCATCTCAGTATTCTTGGAGTTCCTGTAAGACAGTGAGAACTTGATTTATGTCAAAAAGTGTTTCTGTCACTACTATGCCAGGACCTTCAAGATCTGGGACATACATCTGGATGCCAAACACAAGTTCATATGGGGTTCGGCCAGTCAAAAATCTTTTAGGCAGATTGTTGAATGCTCTCTGGACTCCATAAAGGTGGTGAATCCAGTTATGATCTGAGCCTAATACTTTAGCTGTTAAGGATTGCTTTAAGTCTCAGTTCTTCCTCTCCACTATTGAATGTCCCTTGGGATGGTAGGGTGAGGAATAGTGTACAACTACACCAGGGTTCACATGGTATCCTTGTATGCTTTGGAGGCAAAAGCAGGGCCAGCGTCTGAGTGGAATGTTGCTACTGCATATGTGCCTATAAAAAAGACTTGCAAATCTTTAATAACGTTCAGGCTGTGAAAAATCATAATAACGTTACTAGACCTGCAGGTCAAGCAGCTTGAATAATCTACTCGACCTAACTGTAATTTACTTGACCCAGAAACGGGTCTCAAATTGTGTGATCCTAGGCAAATATTATATTTTATAGTCGCCTTTTTATTCATTCATACATATGAGTGCACCTTCAAAAATGTGAGTTCAGCATTTCTGCTGTAAAAAAATCCTCGTGTTTGATTAAATATACAAAAAGTTTGTTCCATATATAATAAATCTAGCCCACGTATAGGGTACACATGATCCATGCATGACGTGTCTCTTCGTTTACTAATAGCTTTGCCATTAGGGCAGGAGTGTTTCTCAGTTTGTTTAAACACTTACGTTTAATAAATATATTACCAAAGCATGATGTGGTAGTGCACTGTCATTTACAGGCAGTACATTTTCAAGAAAAATCCCAAAACCTTACCACTAACTTGCAGCTTTACTATGAAATCTATGTAGTGTATTAACAATAATCTTTGAAAATTGGGCTTCTGAAACATTTATCATTTGCACATCACCAACTAAAGTGTTCTGACCTTTCTTCATTCCATTAAAATATTGCTTTCATCACACAGAAGTAGAAAAATGGTCTTTCACAGCTACTGAAATATATTTTGAAATGTTTGTAAAGTTGATTTAGTTATATAAATGTTGCATGTTAGGACACAACTGAAACCAAAAGCCTTTTTATTTCACATAGGTCAGACAGTTCACCTTACAAAATCCTGGAACTCAGCAGTCAGTCACAAGGAAAACTATTTGCATTGCAATAAGACAAACTGACTTTTTACCTCTATCTCTGAAAACAGAGCAAATGTGACAAGAATAAAATCTAAAGGAATCTTAATTGCTAATTCAGTTTCTAACTGAACAGAAGACCTGTTCTTTGTCCACTAAGGGTTGAGTGGAATCTAAAAATAGCTTTACCTCATAAAATGAAACTTGTCATAGCCTCAAGTAGATTTTTCCAGCCCTGACAGTGCAAGTTCAAGAGGCCACCTACAGAAATCTGAGCAAGAATCATGCATTCAAATGGACCATCCAAATTCAGGGGGGAATTAAGGGGGCCACTGTGATCCAAATATACACACTGCAGAGGTTTGTTTGAAACTAGGATGGGTGTCTGCAGTGGATGTTAGATGGTGCAGCCTTTAGTTTGTTGGCAAATGTCGCAACTAAGGACATATGTGTACAGACCATGCCACCAATAGCATTTTTTAACAGATAAACTGTAGCTGCCATAAACAGACGCCACCCCTTATGTGCAGCTCTAATCAATTCTAATCTGCTGTCTTGGTTGACAATCACCCATTCCTGGAACGGTTGCATATGTAATCTTTTGGGCACGTGAGTGGTAGGGATATTCTGCTGGATATGCTTTTTGTAAGGAGTGCTGTTAGCTGAAACATTTACTGCAGCCAAAAGTTCTTCGTTCACCCTCGTGTGAGAGTGAGTAATCGCAGCTACAGTAGCAGTAATAACTGCGGATTTGGCTGCCTCATGAGGCAATGAATTCCCTACAATTTGTTTTCTATAACATTGGTGGCTCAGTATATGTATTACATGATCCTGTGGCAGCCTGTCTTTCAGTTCTGCCACCTTTCCCCAAATCACTTTATGCTTGAAAATATTTACTTTAGAGTCACTGAATTCATTTAGGTGCCAGTAATTCCGTTTTTCATCAAATGGCTGGACACAGTAATACAAATTGCACAGTATAAGAGTAGGGAACTCAGGATCCAGATACTTCAGTGCCAGAATTAAAGCTTTAAGTTCAGCCAATTGTCCAGTACAATCCCCTAGGGACTGTGTGTAAGTTTGTTGCAGGTGATGTTCTTCATCACTCATTACTCCATAAACAGCTGTGCAAGCCATGGAGCATTGATGTTTGGTGCTTATGGCAGGCTGAGCTGAACCGTCAGTCTATCTGAGTGAGCGAGAGGCAAAATATTAGTGAGCATGGGGTATTCCAGTTCATATTGGAGAAATATTTGAATTTGTGATTTAGGGTCAAACACATTATCTACATCAGTGGCAGGCAAGGAAGTGGCCCATAGTGTCCATGTGGGAAGTAAGGGCCAGATGTAGCAAGCGTTTTGCATGATGCAAACAGCGAATTTCGCTGCTTGCGCTATGCAAAATGCACATTGCGATGCTCATTCCCATTTTGCGAGTCGGTAACTTGGTTACCGACTCGCAAAATAGCAATGCGACTAGCATTTAGGAAGGGGTCTTCCCATTCTTATTTGCGATTCGCATCGCGATGCAGAATTCCTTTGTGACCGCGAACGCGGTCGCACAGCAATTCGCAGTTAGCACCCATTTCAAATGGGTGCTAACCCATTTGCAAAAGGTCCCCTTTGTGAATGGCTCTGAAACAATGAAACAAAAACGTTTCATTTTTTCGTGTGTATTGCAACTCGTTTTCCTTTGATTAAAACGGGCTGCAATACAAAAAATACTGCTTTATTAAAAAGCAGTTGCAGACATGGTGGTCTGCTGTCTCCAGCAGGCCACCATCCCTGTTAGTGCTGCGAATCGCAATGGTGTCGCAAATTGTGACCCACCTCATTAATATTAATGAGGTGGGTCTTTGCGACCCCCTTGCGATTCGCAGATGGTGTCAGGGACACCATCCTGCATCTGGGTTTGCGAATTGCAAATTGCGAGTTTTTCAGACTCGCAATTTGCAAGTCGCAAACTCGGACTTACCTACATCTGTACAAGGGTGATGTTCTCCACTGAAAGTGGTTGCTGTTATCTGTGATGGGGAGAGCGACACTATAGAAAACGTTCATGCTGATGAACTTCCTATATATGTTACAAAACACTCCTTACAAAGTCCCAAGTAACTTATTTTGTTTTGCTGAAGAGACAAATAGCTACTCTGGAATTGGAGGCCTCTAAGTATTGCACTTTCAGCCCTCATGAGTGGACCTTATGATGGAGGAATGGCATTGCTGTACTTAAAGTTATACTACTTGGTGCATAGTTGCAAGTGGTGAATAACTGTAAGTATGCTGGCAACAAGACCCAGCCCCTTTGGCTGATAGAAGGGTGCACAAAGAGAATTGCATAACCAGGGACAAAGCAAAATTACCTATCCCCTGACAGTCACTGTCATTAAGACCTGGAAAAGGACCACCATCGTAAAGGCATGGGAGAATAAAATCTCCCGGAAAACCATCTATGGGATTCCACCTTATTGGAAGACCTAAGAACAGTTGAAGGGTTCCATGTTTGGCATCTTCTGGGAATATCCAAGGTGGGCAACACCTGGGGCCCTCAGAGCATTATACCATTTGATGAACTTCAACGTCAAAAGGAATTGGCAGACTCCTAATACATAAATATTTGTAGGTCCATCAACTACTGATCAAATATGTAGTGCCACTGCAGGAACTACCAGATGAGTCACCGCTATAACACAGAATGATGGAGACTCCTCCACATCAGCATGCAATATTCCAAATCAATAAAACACTGCTTAGAAATTGTAAGACATCAGTCGACAACCTCAGACATAAATGGGAACAGGACCTAGGCCTCCTAGATGATACTGACTGGGGTGAGGCTTGTAAGTATGTGAGGGAAGTTACAATTTGGGCTGGCTTTCATCTGATACAACTAAAAATACTCCACTGACCCTACTGCACCAACACTGACCCTTCAAGGTCAGTGGGATGGACTCAGAACATTATAGTAGGGTGCACAACTACAGAAACACTTTGCTACATTCATGGTGGAAATGACAGAGATTAGCACACTTTGGGGTGATGGTTCATTATGAAGCATATTGATATAGAAATAGAGATTTGTACACAGGTTGTATGCTTGGGGATCTGTGGAGATCAGAATCTGTCAAGACACAGCCAGCTGAAACACATTTTTGCTCTCATAGTGGCCAAAAGAGATTTGATCAGACTATGGGGGGGTGGACATACCCCAGATTTCACAGCGGGTTCAAAATATGACTGGAATATGTTCCCCAAAAAGACAGTATATAAGGTAAGGGGATGCCTACAAAATGTGAAAAGATTTGAGGACATGGAGTGCCATTCGGGGATAGGACTGAACACAATGTTCCCATGGCCTATTTCATTGGGTGATCGGATAGATTGGTCTGGTGGTCCCCCCATAACAAGTAGACCACAACAGAGGCAAAAGGCCAGCTGGTCATCTTGATGAGATGCAACCCCTATCGGTAATGGTCACCAACTTACGCGTTTGCTGCAACTTCTAGTCTCTCCATAACAAGACCCGCATGGGGCCCCAGTATTTTGTCTGTCGTGGACTGTATCTGTGTTATGTAACTGTCAGCATGCTTGTTTGGGAAATCAATAAAACTTTGTTAAAAAATAGAAATCAGCAAGGAGGAGAGTACCATGAGTCAAGCCATCCTGTTGTTTCACTTGCTGAGTGAACATTTGAAAAAATGTGATACAAACATTTTGTATTGTCATAAAAAAAACAGCTGTCTTAGTCATTTATAATTATTTTTTCAACTGTGTCAGTCTTCCCTATTTACATTTGTCAAGCCTAGGTAATGATTAGTGAACTTGAGAATATTGTAACTTGAAAGGCTGTTTGAATTAGGTTACTGATCAGTCATCTTACTTTTACCACAGATGCAACATGCACATGGACTTTAGGAATGCTGTGTCTGTCTGTCTTTCACCTTTCCCTAACTCCTCCTATATATACATTCCTCACCCTGTGCCCTCAGTTTGTGTGAGCTGTTGTGCCGTTAATTTACATTATCAACATATCTCACAAGTGGCAGGGCGGAAGTGGTTAAAGCTACACCAACTGTTACAGGAGGAGGTTACCAAAAATGTCAAATTTGCCCATGCCCCAATTCCTACCAAAGCAAGAAAGGACAGCACAGTGCAGAGAATATATCACCAACAGTGGTTTGCCAAAGATAGTTGAGTGCACATTTTTCTACAATCTATGCCCATGGATTCTATTGAAGTAACTTTCACCTGAGTTCTGAGACTTAAGGGCTTCATTATGTTTTCTTTATCAAATATGCCTATACTACGTTTCTAGTTGTTTTTTAACATGGAGTTCTCTGTCCTGGAGTTTCCAATTAAGCTTTGTTTTTATTTTATTCCCATTGCCTGTGATGTATGAAAGGTATCCATTGGTTGCTTCTTTACCATCATTCAGAATAAGAAGAAACTTATTTTTCCTGTGATATCTTCCATGTTAGCCGTGGACCACCATCAACATTAGGGTATTTTGGAAACATACTTGCATTAAGGGTTTGGGTAGGTTGAAGAAAGATTCAGACATCACTTTTTCTACTCAGGCTAGAAAAGAAAAGAAGTACTAAGAATGGCAAGTAACAACTGTTGTTTTGGCGTTGTGTTAGCAGACACCATCAGTGGTCAGCATAGTAACAGAGTTTAGGGCAAAGGCCGTAAGTACAAAGCTTCTACAAATAGGAGAGCAGGTACTACTCAGCCTGATCTAGTCACTAAAAGGGAAGCTTTGGGCATAGTCTTGGTCAGTTTTCCAATACTGATTACATGGGGGTAGAATAGAGGAGGGAAGGTAAGCGACTTAACCTGTCAAGGCAGCTCACTCAGCTACAGATAGACCAAAGAGAGGATGATGGGAATTGACACAGTTGGACAATTGTAATATGATGGGCAGTCTGAGGCTCAGCCTCTGTCATTATTATGTGGATGGAGCTTCATGTTTAATTAACAAAGATACATATTCAAGAATAAAATAAACCTACTTGTTCATGGAATAATAACCACTAAAGCCACAAAAATCCACTAAACTAAACTGCAAGCTAAACTACCTATGCTGTTCTTCCCACCCTCATTACCCACAACCGCCTCACCTCTTCCATACAAGAAAAGTCCCTTCTATAGTGTCCAGTCTCCTGAGAATGTCCTTCTGTGTGTTTTGAAGGGATCGCTGGGCCTCCTTCACCTCCTCCAGGCTTTTGATAACTTGTTGCAGGATGCCCTCTGTGGTTGGGGAGGTGGCTACTGTTGGCTCAGTCATTGTCTGCTTGCGGTACTTCTGATAGAGTGGATGGGAATCCCCTGACTGGTAACCCGAGGAAGCTGTAATGGCAGCAGCCATTGCTTCTTCCACCACAATGGTCTTCATTTTGTGGTGATGCAGTTGATTGGCTATATCTCGGCTGGAATCAGGGGCTAGCCTCCAGCAGGAGCAGCTGGTTAGTCCAATTAAAGGAGAAACAAAAGTGCACAAATTAAAGTACTCAAGCAAAGTTTTTGTATACAGTCAGACAAGAGCTGTCTGCTAGAGTCACTGGATTTGTTTAATGTAATTCCTTATTACAGGGACATTTTCCCACACAGAATTCACATAATGCAGTAACTGGTATAAATGAGGCCAAAAGTTTAGTTATGTCAAAGTATTAATTTCAGTAATTATGCGTTACCCTTATGATGTGAAATTACTAAAATTAGAAGGGTTAGAGGAATTAAGAGTAATTTGGGGCAAAATTCTTAGCTCAGGAGAACAGGAAAAAAAAACTAAGAAAGAGTGAGTGGATGCTGGCTACTGCTGTTTGTGCTCTGTAGCATTTAGTGCTATTTTCTTACCTCAAAATGCATCCTCTGACCGATTTGGAAGATAGTGCTCTATGCTGAAATATGCTTCTCACATAATTACGCACATTTACAAGTAATTTTGTCATAATTATGAGCAATTACACTAGAAAGAGTTGCACCAGTAACGCCCATCCATTGCATGAGTCAATCTGCAACCACTGCATAATCACAATCCCGCCCAGAGTCCCTAGTCCAACTCCTACACTACACCCTCTACCCCAAATCTATTACCAACAAACATTTTGGGCCAGATGTAGGAAGATTCCAAATTGCGAGTTGCAATTTGCGAGTCCCAGCGACTCGCAAATTGCAACTCGCAATTTGGAATGCAGAAAGGTGTCTCAGACACCTTCCGCGAGTCGCTATGGGGTCGCAAAGACCCACCTCATTAATATTAATGAGGTGGGACGCAATTTGCGACCCCATAGCGATTCAGGGCACTCACAGGGATGGTGGCCTGCTGGAGACAGCAGACCACCATGTCCGTGACTGCTTTTAAATAAAGCAGTCTTTTTTTTTCAAAGTGTAGCCCGTTTTCCTTAAAGGAAAACGAGCTGCACTTTGAAAAAAAAACGAAACCTTTAGTTTTGGTATTTTTCAGGGCAGGTAGTGGTCCCTTGGACCACTGCCTGCTCTGAAAAATTATTTTTTGTTCCAGACACAAAGGGGAAGGGGTCCCATGGGGACCCCTTCCCGTTTGCACCTGGGTTACCATCCACTTCAAGTGGATGGTAACTGCGCTTTCATTTGCGACCGCAATCGCGTTGCAAATGAAAATACATAGCATTGCGAGTCGCAAATAGGAAGGGGACACCCCTTCCTATTTGCGAGTCGGAAATGCATTTTTCGAGTCGGTTCCGACTCGCAAAATGCATTTCTACATAGCAATGAAGCTTTAGCGACTCACAAACGGCGATTTTCGCCGTTTGCGACTCGCTAAACCCTTGCTACATCTGGCCCTTTATTCCTGGTCTATAGAGCTGGGAGTTTTGCGTGCTGTAGATCTAATAAATCATCAGGGCATGGGCTAGCTTTAGGTTTGGCTATGAACAACTTCACTGATAAATATAGTAGGCTTAGTTGTTTGGTTAATGTAAGGTAGAAGAGGGAACTGTTTAATGGAACTTGGCCCTCTCTGTAGGGTCATCCCCAAACCTTTTGTCTCAACCCTCCTGTTTTCTGAACCCTTTTTTGTAGGACTAAAGGACTCTACACACTTAACCACTGCTAACAACTGCTGAAGTGCTTGTGATCTCTCATTTAAACATGGTGAAACTGGCTTACACTCAGTTGGCACATTTAATTTACTCGTAATTTCTTAGTAAAATGGTACTGCATATATTCAAGGCCAGTAAATTAAATGCTACTAGTGGACCTGCAGCACTCATTGTGCTATCCACTTAAGTAGCCTTTTAAGCATGTCTCATGCTTCCCATTGCAGCTCTTGTGTGCAGTTGTAAACTGCCATTTTATCTGGCAAAATAAACCCTGTGCCAAGACAAAAATTCCATTTTAATGCAATAAGTTTCACTTAGGATAGACTCTAAATGACCCTTCAGAGGTAGGGCAGGGTGCAGTGTATGTTAAAAAAGTTGGTGACGCACTCTTTGACGCAACATCTCCAGATTTAATCATGCATTAGGGCTACATGAAGCACATTACAAAGTGATAAATGATTGGTACTTATACCCGGCAAAACTCCAGAAAATATTCCCAAACACATCTGATCACTGCTTATGGGGATGTGGGCTGTTGGGTGATTTTTATCATATCTGGTGGGATTACCAGATACTACAACATCCAGTCCCGTTTACCCCCCAACTTTGCCCTGCTGGGTCTCTTAGACCCATCCCTCCAATGCCAAACACAAGGAGATCATCCTATCCTTTGGCGTTGACTGAGGGCAGCCAAGATGACCTTAGACTCGGCTTAGAAGAAACCCAAGGCCCCCTCTATGTTGCAATGGCACCTTGCTTCTAGCATGCACTCACAATGGAACGTATGACTG
This sequence comes from Pleurodeles waltl, assembly GCF_031143425.1. Lineage (NCBI taxonomy): Eukaryota > Metazoa > Chordata > Amphibia > Caudata > Salamandridae > Pleurodeles > Pleurodeles waltl. The sequence continues at coordinate 660,633,374 of NC_090450.1, read as the reverse complement.
AAATCTTAACAGACACATGGAAGAGTTTTGATTATATCTAAGGGTCCATGTTGCAATTCCTTTCATAAGGCCTTCCACTTTTTTCCTTCCCCACACGTACAAGAGCATTCCACCTCTTCCAGACATACTGGCTCTCCATCCCCGACCTCTCTCTAAACCTGGTCACCTAACCATGTAAATTTGTCCCCAGCCCGCCAGATCAGACCCCTTCCCAAAACTCATTATTATGTCTAGAACTCCGTCCATGCCTGTTCAGTTGTGTTCTCCTATATTCCTTATTTTGGTTAATATGTACTTTTTTAATCTGTACCTGGGCACTGCTTGTTTTCATATGTGCTTTACTCGAATGACAATATTGTAGCGGTATTCTGTTTTTAACTTTGGTATCTTTTTTGCATTGTGGCTATGACACACTTGTTTTGCCACTGATCCTGTTATTAGCCTCCGGTTCTAATGATGGCCTTATGTGATATTGACAAATTCATGGTTCCTCTGTGCCTTTAAAACCCAATAAAAACAGTTTGAAAAAAAAGTTGGACATGCAATTTTTCACTTTTACGGGTACTGGTAGTGAACAATTCTTAAATTAGTTTTTCACTAATGAAAGACCTGTCTCTCTCATAGGATAACATTGGGCTAGCTTATTAGATTTAATAATTGGCAACTTGAAATTGGGAGCAGGCAAGAATGTCAAGTTTTGTCTAAAAAAATCACTCCTTAATGGTAAAATTGGACTTTAAGTCACAGTTTTGAAATTGGCCCATTTACAAAGTTGACATTTTCCTGCCTAACCATTTGGCTCATACAGCCTGTATCCTGGGTCACATGCCTGGGTGTAGGTAGCAATTGGTCTTTGTGCATTGTTCACAGACAGTGAGACAAATGGGGAATAGGTGTTGGAATGATGGGAAATCTCTGTCTTGATGGGGGGAGGAGATGTCACAAACAACACTTAAGCATCAGAAAGCCTCTGCCTCAGCATACTCACAAAGAGCTTGACACTAGATTTTTGTTCCTCCAAACAAGCTTAGGCCACGTCAGGGAGGCAGGAAATTCCAAACCCCAATAGGGGTGGAAACCTCTAGAACCTCCTATTCCAAAGCGGGCAGAAAGTATAAATATGGGACCCTCAGACCCAAATCTTCAGTATTCCTCTGGACCTATGGAAGACTTTGAAGAACAGCTGTGCTGCTCTGCTGCAAGAAGGGCTGTTACTCTAATACCCTGCTACCTTTGTGAGGAGGACTGAACTTGCATCTTGAACCCAAGACCACCAGAAGGACTTTAATGGCTAGTTGGCATGCCTCCTGTTCAGAACCTCGGAACAAAAAAAGGCTGTAACAAAATTGAACCCTGCACCTAGATTTTGCCATCTGTGAATCGTGTCCCCCTCTGCTCAGGACTTCACATAGCAGCCTCACAGCTCCTCAGCACCACTGCAGCAAATGCATCCTCGATGCAGGACTTCGGATTGCACGCTGTAGCACCATGGAACCCCTGCTGTGTGATGCATCCTCGATGTAGTTCTTGCAATGCTCCACAACTAGAATTTAGGGGACTTGGCCATTGGGACTGGCCTGCGCCAGGCCCTCTGGTCAACCACCACAGCAGGCAGCCAACCTCCCTGATCCAAAAGTGGACCTGGGGACCACATCACCCATGGTTGCATTTCATTATACAGGGGAAAGGGGGACATGTAGCCTACCTCCCTCAACCTACTAGGACCTGGGGACACGATTCCCCTGGGCCGCATGACATAAATAAATTGGAGGGGGCTTTATGGACTTCTTCCCTGAGCCTTATTAGGCCCTAGGGACTCCATCTGGAGGGTCTACATGTGAGTGCCCCGATGCCAACTCAGAGCACCCTCAAACCAGATGTTGGTGGCCACGATGAATTCCTGAGGCATCCGGATTGGGAGGGATCTAGGATATGGTTTGTCTCAATAAGCTCTGTGAGCTGTGTGTTGATCGATTTTTCGATTACCTTGGCTGGAAAAGGGAGCAGTGAGATTTGTCTGTAATTCTTCAGCTCCATTGGGTCTGCAGAGTACTTGTTCAGTAGTGGGTCTATCGCCATGTGTTTTCATCTAGGAAGGTAGCAGTCTCAATGGAATGTTTGCTGGTGCAGCATAGTTCGGGTACAATGGTAGTGCTGGCCCAGTTGAAGATGTGGTGGGGGCATGGGTCTGAGGGTACCCCAGAGTGGATGGTACACATGAACATCCGGGTGATTTCCGGGGTGAGGAGATTCCAGTGGTACAGGGTCGTTGGGGGGTTGGTGTCTGCAGTGGTGGTGCTGGTATGCAGAGGGGGAAATCTTTGCTTTCAAATCCTTTGTAGATGCAGTGGAAGAAGGTGGCAAGGTTGTCACAGAGGTCTTTGGGAGGGGGCATATCTGTGGTGTCAGTGTAGGGTTTTGTGAGTTCTTTGACTATGATGAAGATTTCTTTGCTATTGTGTACATTGGTGTTGATGTACTCCTGAATGGCTGATTTAATGGGCTGATCTAATGAGCCAATGGTGTGATGTGACTGCGTCTTTGAAGGCTTTGTGGTCTGTCTTGCTCTCACTGCTTCTCTTCTTTCTCTCGATTCATCTCCAGGTGCTCTTGGTTTCTTGAAGGTCAGGGGAGAACCAGCTGGGTCTCCTGTGGTGTTTATTGCTGGTGGGTTTCCTTAGGAGGCTGGAGTGTTGGCGTAGCTAGCCATCCATTGGTGGAGGTTGTGGGCCGAGGCATTGGCATCAGTGGTGTCTGGTAGTGGGGAGTGGCAGAGATCAGCAGTGAGCTGGGTTAGGTAACCTTGGTCCAGTTTCTGCAGGGGAGGGCAATGGGTGTGTTGCTGTTCAGTGGTCTTGGTACAGGAGAAATGGATGCAGTGGTGGTCGGTCCAGTAGAGTTTGGAGGTGTGTGAGAAGGAGATGTGGTTTCTGGTGGAGAAGACAGGGTTAAAGGTGTGTTCTGCTTAGTGTGTGGGGAAGTTGACTAGTTGTTTGAGCCCGATGGTGGCGAGGTTCTCCATGAGGGTTGATTTGTTCGGGTTGCTGAGGTTGTCGCAATGTAACTTTAGGTCACGAAAAAGGATAGAGTCCATTAAGGAGAGGGCATGGGGAGCTAAGAAGTTGGTCAGGGCTTCACTGAAGGGGGGCAGAGTCCAGGGGGGGTCTGTAGAGGAGTGTGCAGCAGAGAGTGATGTTCAGACTTGTCTGAATCTGAAAGTGCAGGTGTTCGGCGGCAGAGGTTTGGAAGTTGATGCTGATTGTGAGGCAGAGTGAGTTTTTGTGGACGATGGTGATGCCTCCTCCTGGTCAGTTGGAGCGGTCTTTATGTATGATCCTGTATCCATATGGGATGGCAGTGGTGATCTCTGGGGCTGAGGTGGTGGTGATCAAGGTATCTGTGAAGAAGGCAATGTCGGTGTGAGGGAGTCGAGTAGATCCCGAATGAATCTGAGGTGCCTAGCAGAGGGGAGGTTTGGTGTTTGACAGCAGGTGAAGGTGTTTTTGCGACAGGAGAATCGGCCATGAGTGTCCTTCTGTGAGTACTAGGGGGTCCTATTTAGTAGAGCGCGATCCGGGGTAGGTGTAATTACCGTCTGCCAGTCCTGACCATTGTGTTATGTGGACCAGGCCTATGGTCCGCGTGATCCCATGAAGCCCTATCTCAAAGTGGGAGGGGCGACGAATAGGAACGACATACTGGGTCATAAAGGACTCTTGTAAGTGACTGACGACACTAAAACTCCCTTTCTTTTGATTGTCAGTTGGTATAGGCAAGAGCCATTTGAGTTTGTATTTGGAGAAGCGTTATTTCATTAGGTCCTGAAGAAGCGTCGTTGGATCCTTTTGGACCGTATAGACGCGAAACATGTAGACCCATTTTTGAGGTGGGTCTTGTAGTTTCTTGACCACCCTGCTAGGTGCAATACAGTTTGAGAGTGGTCGAACATTACTTCGAGTTCACTCTCCTGATAACAGTTTTTAATCTTAGCCTGGACACCGCATTAATAAAGATAGCTCTTAGCGAGTGTCTTTTGAGCCAATTTTATCCTCCATTTGCTTTTTTGTTCTCTCCTTTCTCCCTCTCTCCCTACTTACCTGCGGGAAAGTGTGGCATCATCAAAAAGCACTCTGGCAAAGAGCCCCCCGAAAGGGTGGTGCCCATCAGACATTGCAGCGCCAGTCTGACGAGGAGCCGGTCCGATGATGAAGCATGACACCCATTTGGGTGTGTGAGGACTCTTGCTCCTACTAAATAGGACCCCCTAGTACTCACCCTGTCTTCTTCTTGCTCTTTAGGAACAGTCTATCACATTATTAGTAACTGTTATTGGAGGGTATACACTGGACCTCAGAATCCTCCGAATCCCCTTAGTTTTTTGATGTCCTTCTGTGAGACCTGGTGGCAATCAGTAGAGCCCCTGGTGTTGAGGGCATGCCGGGTGCTGGCGTCGTATTGATGGATGGTGCAGGAACCAGGGTCCATGGCACTGGGTGTGGTCCGAGCCTGGACGGGCACAGATGGGCTTGCCTTTGGCTGAGCAGCAGCCAGCATTAAGAAGGGGAGGAAGGAGGGAGGGGTTCGTCAGCTGGAAATGGGAGGAAGGAAACACAGCACTAAGAGGGGAGGGGCTGCAGGGGCATCAGTGGTAGGGGGAAATGGGAAAAAGGGCAAGAAGAAAATGATAGAAGGAGACAAAAAAGAGTGGGAAGTGAAAAAGCAAAAGGCAGAAAAAAGGAGCAAAAAGGCAACAAATAGAAGACAGAAAGGCCACCAGTGGCCACCAGGGATGAAGTGCAGGCAGGTGCCCGCGGGTGGAGGAGGGCCTCAAACACCATGAGCCAGGCAGGCTCACAGGACGCCGGGCAGCAGCAGCAATAGGTGGTATTGCGCAGGGGGAGCGATGCAGATGCTGTCCAGAGGTCAGCGAAATCTACATCTGCCCTACACATGCTGCTAGCCCACTGGCAATCATTCTGCAGCTGCAGGTGTTTGGGTTGCTGTTGCATTTTCAGCTCCTGTGTCCCATTTCAATTCCTTCTTGGGCAGATTTGACAATACTTCATGTTTGTTTACCCAATTCATGGATTGACCCTGCAAAGCTCTCCTACTACCTGTCTTTTTCCAGTTTGCAGCAGCCTGCCTAGGGCCCTAAAGTCTTGTGGCAAATCCTATTTTCAGAGGCGGTAGCTGGTTTTCCAAAACAGCCACTTCAGTTTCAAGATACTACCATGGTGATGGATTACTCCACATTAGGCACCATTCTAAAGGAATTAAAGGATATTAAAGTATCTCTTTCAACTATGGAGAAATCCTCCTCTGACACTACTGCTGAACTTACTTATTTACACATGAAACTGTCAATTTTTCAATCTCGGATGTCAAACACCCCACCCTATTATTGCCTGCATTGTTCTGTACATTCAGACCCATATCCGTCTCCAACACTTACAACAAAATGGACTGTATCAGTACAAGGAGTACAAGATTAGTACAGCAGCAGATTACTCACCAGAAACTAACCTCTTCCAGAAGCATTTTTTGGCAACAAGACCAGCATTGAAACATAAAGGCATCCGATATGGTCTCCTAAACTCTGCAATCTTGATTGTAATAGTGAACGACATAACCAGAGGGTTTGCAGACCCCTAGGTACTAGAGATAATTTTTTAAATATTACGCTGATCTGGTTCTTGATGGACCGGCCCCCAGAGTTGCATCACAAGAGGTACTAGAAAGTCCTCAATGGCTTGATGTCAGACCACTCGCTGTTGGACCCACTGGTATTGTCTCCACCCAAAGGACCAGGACTACACTTTCTATTCCCACCTTCATGCTTCGGAATCCAGACTAGAGCTCTTGCTTGTGACTTATTGCTTGGCTCTCAACCTTACAAAGAGCAGCATAATTTCCCATGGAACCAGACCATTTCTTCCTTCAGACAGAAGTGGCATTAGGTATTCCTCGCCCACCACCTGGTCCCTGGAGAATGACATTTTGGAAATTGAGGGAGCCAAGAATGAAAGTAATGCTGAAACATTACCTGCAAGAATACCTGGAACCTAGTAGGGTACTGTCAGTTCCCTGCATACTTTGTAGGAGACCTGCAAGCCTTACATATGGGGCCAATTGATGACAGAATCAGCAATTTTCAAACAGAAATCCAAAGATACTCAGCAGCAGATGGAAAGGCAAATTCCTATGCTTTCTGAATGATATTGCCTGCTGCAGGCTAAACTCGATCTGTATTCTCTCTCCACATTTCTGGTGGAGAGAGCCTTTGGACGCATAAAATGAAGGCGCTGTGAGTTTCACAGAACAACCAGCCAGTTGAGGCCCAACTGTTGAAATAGCTAGATACTAGCATTCTACCAAGGCCATCAGAACGCAGAAGGCTTGACTACTACACATGCCCTGATAGCAGACAAATTTGCCTCCTTCAACAGGACATTACACTCACCAACCCTGGATGAGGTTCCTATAGCAGCATTACAGATATTATTAGGAAACCTACATCTTTTTCGCCACATGGAAGAATCAGCGAATGCAATGGTTCAAAACATCTCTGAGACATAGAGTCTAGAAGCCATTCAGGTCATGACCTCTGGGAAGGCCCCTGGCAACTACATTTCCCCTATAGAATTTTACAAAATAAACGCTGAAATAGTGGCACCAATTTTAACCTCGGAATGCAAGAGTATGAGAGAAACTGCCTCCCCTCATATTGAATTCAATGTGGCAACAATCATGCTTCTTCCTAAATTAGACAAGGACCCTCAGCAGTGTTGTAATTACAGACCTATTTCGCTGATTAATGCAGACATAAAAATTGTGGCCAAGGTCCTTGACACTAGACTGCTTTGATACCTTCTTGTGTTGATCCCTGGGTCTCAAGTGGGTTTTGTTCATCAGAGGTCATCAACCAGTCACAAGTACATAAAGTGGTGATCTCACTGGACACCTTAAAGGAGTTCAATCACATCAAGTGGCCCTAACTCTTTGAAATGCTACATAAGGAAGGTTTCAAGACTATTTCCTACAACTGGTCAAAGTGCTTTTAGCTCTTCAGTGGTTCCTATCAACAACATTGGCTATCCAGAGGAATGCAACAAGGTTGTCCGCTCTCGCCATTACTTTTGCTTTTAGCTTTAGGTCTACTGGCAATAAAATCAGAGCCACCCAGGAGACCATAACGGGGATCCACACAGTAGCTGGAGAGGTGAAACTGCTTCTACATCCTCCTGCTACTGACAAATGTGAGCATTTCCTTCCAGGTTTTCTGGAGGTGGTGGAAGCCCTTTGATGCTTCTCCAGATTTAAAATAAACGGAGATAAGAGCGAAGCCCTGTTTGTGTTAAACCAGTCAGCTCTTAGCGTGGTTTCCCCTGTACTTTTTGCTTCTGACCTCCTGTTTTTGATCCTCTGTTGAATTTAGTTTTTGCTGGCTTTAGGTCTCTGGGCACTTTACCACTGATGACCAGTGCATAAGTTCAGGTGCTCCCTGTATAAATTGTATTGGTGATTGGTTTCACCATGGTTGGCACATTTGATTTACTACTAAGTCCCTAGTCAAGTGCACTATGTGTGCCCAGGGCCTCTAAATTAAATGCTACTAGTAGGCCAGCAGTATTGATTATGCCACCATCTTGAGTATCTACATAAACATGTCTCAGACCTGCCAATGCATTCTCTGTGTGGGCAGTTGTTCATCTGCCAGTTCCACCTGGCAAGTGTACCCACTTGCCAGGCCCAAACCTACCCTTTTACTACTTGTAAGTCAGACCTTAGGTAGGCCCAAGGCAGCCCTGTGGGCAGGGTGCAGGGTATTTAAAAAGGTAGGACATTCATTAGTGTGTTATACATGCCCTGATAATGAAATACTGCTAAATTCATTTTGCACTATAGCAAGGTACATCTCTCTAATAGGGTAGCATGGGGATTGCCTTGAAGTATCTCTTAAGTGCAGTTTTCCATTGGGAGCAGATAGAGCCCTGGGGTTTGGGGTCTCCAAACTCACAAGTTAAAAATACATATGTTGGTAAAGTTTGTGTTTAGTTTGTAAGTTTGAAAAAGCCACTTTTAGAAATGGGGCATTTTCTTGCTTAACCATTCTCTGCCTCTGCCTGGCTGTGGAATACACGTCTGGGTCAGACTGACAGTTCGGCTGTTTGTAAATTCACTCTACACAGTCACACAATGGAATCCAAGGTGTGTCCTTCATATCCTGATGAATCTTCCTGGGCAAGGGTGGAGGAAGGAGCTGACACTTACACCTGAATATGGCTGTGCCTGTCCAATACACAAAGCAGTCTTCAACCCCTAGAGTGTGTTTGGGGACAGGACAGGGAGAGGCAGGGTCTTGTGTACTACAAAGACTTCCCTTTGAAGTTTGCCTACTTCAAAGGCAGACTTGAGTATTAGTATTGGACTGCTGACCCTACAACTTCAGAACACTTCTATAATGAGGACTGCCAGGAAGATGAGCTGGATGCTGTAGGAGGAACTGCCATTCTGCCTGCTTTGCTGTGCTAGCTTGATGCTTGCTGCTTCTGTCCTTGGGATGAAAGGATTGGAATTTGCTTTCTAGCTCCTGCTTTCCAAAGGTGTCCAAGGGCTTGAACTGAGCTTGCCTCCCATTTTGAAGTCTCAGGGACATTGAAGACGTCATCTATCAGTGCCTGAGCTCTTTTGCTTAGGGTCCCAACTTGCTAAGTGGTGTCAAATCCAGTTCCTGGGCCCTTAGAGGTGGAAGCTGGTAACCTGAGTGAAAATCCATGCATTGAGGCTGTTGATGCAGAACAATCAATGCAGTGCCTGCACCACAGCTGAAAAATCAAAACAGCGCCTGTCTCAAGGCTGCAAAATCGAACCATCTCCTGGTTCAGTGCAGATCCCTTATTGCTGTGCATCTGGATTTTCCACGATTCATCCTTGGGTATAATTTTTCTTCTTTGATGTTGCTCCCCAACCAGGAATTGATGCATAGCTAGTCCAGTGGGAAAAAAATCCACGCATCGCCAACTGGGTAGGGAAAGAATCAACGCATCACCAACCAGATGAAAAAAGTCCTGTTGAAGTAAGCCTCAGCAAGGCCTACTAGTGCAAGGGGTTCACCCTTCTCTGCACAAAGTCCTCAGACCACATAGGAAGAAGTTGGCACAGAAACTGAAATAAAAGACAAAAGTTTATTAAACCTCATGAGATGGTACTACAGTTCAAACAGCACCCTTCGGTAATGTTTGAAGTAGCACACTGAACTGAGAGAGCATGGTCCTTTTATACCCACGCAGGGGCCAAAAGGAGGTGGTACAATTATTGAAGCAAGATTTCTATACATATAAGGTCATGTGGAAATGCACAGTCGACAGGTAGGAGGGGCTAACAGTTTTCAAGGCCTAACAGCTGCAGACCTTACTAGGCAGATTTTCAAGAGTAGTTAACAAAAAGGTAGGACAGAGTACATGGTGAGCACATGGCAGCATGTGGCAGAGAAAATGGCTGCCATGAATACAAAATGGTTTCCGCGAAATGTTCACAGTAGTTGCTAAATACAAGATGTCTTCTGCTAATGCTTAATCTAATCGCTGCTAAACTACAACAGTCCAGGCAGTCTCTGTCCAGTGTGAAAATAATTGACGCATTGCTTGCTTTTCCAATGCATCACCTCCTTTGCAGCCTGAACCATGTTTGTTTTTGACACATCCAATGGACTGTGTGTTACAAGGATACAACCACTGATTTTTCAGGATTAAGACTCTTTTAAATCTCTAAAAAGTGATATCTCTACTTGTGTATGTTGGATGTTTTTGATTTTGATATTTTTTCCTCAAATATATATTGGCTATTTTTCTAAACTGGTATTGAGTACTATTGTGGTGCTTTCACTGTGTTACTGTGTGTGTGTGTACAAATACTTCACACATTGTCTCTGAGATAAGCTTGACTGTTTGTGCAAAGCACCAAGGGGGTAAGCAAGGGTTATCTTAGGTGCGTGACTCCCTTACCCTGACTTGAGTGAGGTTCCCTACTTGGACATGGTATAAACTGACTGTTAACTAGAGACCCCATTTCTAGCAGTCTCATAACAACTGGACCCTTCTGGAAGTCCTACATGGTTCTCAGTGCCAGTGGCATCCTCCATCAAATATGTGGGCATCATGATTTACAGCAATGGCAAGTTGCAACAAGCAACGGCAAGTAGCAACGTGGATCTTTTGATGACAAAGACGCCATTGGACTTTCAGAAATGGTCCCTGTTGGGAACTGGAGTACTGGTTAACTGGGGTGTGAGCCCTGGTCAAGCAGGAACCACAATCATAGTCAGTGTAAAGCATAAGCAACCCTAAATTAATCTGCGCTCGGCGCCTTGGTAGCCTGGCACAGAGCAGCCAGGCTTAGCTTAGAGACAATGTGCAAAGTATTTGTTCAAGACTTCAAACAGTAGCACAGTAAAAACCCCACACAAAAACATCCCATTCAAATTTATAGAGCAAAATGTAATACATAAAAGAAGACCAAAACAACAATATCCAATTAGTAGAATCAGAGGTATGAAAGTGGAGTTATGAAATGCAATATGGCGCCTAAAGGCATAAAGCACAACCTTTTATACACTGGTGCCCTAGGTGTGTAAGTTTGGAGAAGCTTCTAGACAGTGTCTTTGAAGTGCAAGGTGTTACCTGCCTTCCCTGGCTCCAAGCTGACTGAAGTAACAATGGAGGGTCGTTATAGAATTTTTGTGATGACATGAAATAGCACATTCGGGTATAATGGGCCCAGCTACTCTCTTTCGTCCTGTGAGTGATGGTCCATTCAGTCACACCTAAGTTCCCATTTTATGTGGCTGTCTAGGAGGAATAAATAAAGCCCAACTGCCAACTACACCCAGTCATGTGACCAGAGTCAGGCTGCAGGCACCAAATGGCTATGGCAAGAAAATGACAACTTTCTAAAAGTTGCATTTTCAGAATTGTAATTTAAAATCTGACTTAACAAAAGTTAAGATTTTATATTAGGATTTCATAGATACCAAACATGAAGATGTCATCTCTTCCCATTTGGAAATTACACTTATAAAATACAATAAGGCAACTCCAATGTTATCCTGTGGGTAAGATAGGCCTTACAGTAGTGAAAAATTAATTTAAGAGTTTTTCACTACCAGGACAGGTAAAACCTAAAGGTACATGTCCACATGTTTAAATACATTGCAACCTGCACCCCAGGATTTCCAGGGCCTTCGCTAGGGTTGACTTCTATGTATTATAAAGGGAAGTTTGGGCCTGGTGAAAAGCTTACTTTGCTAGGTTGAAATGAGAGTTTAAATCTGACACACACAGGCTTTGCAGTGGCAGGCCTGAGACATGTTTAAAGGGATACTTAAGTGGTTGGCACAGTCAGTGCTGCAGGTCCACTAGTAGCATTTAATTTAAAGGCCCTGAACACATGTATTGTAATTTGCCAGGGACAATATATAATTTTAATTTGACATTTGGATAGGCCCAGGTGAAAATATAATTCTGCTTATTGAATTGGTAGTATTCATCAATTCAGCATTACTGTTGTAACAGAGTTCCTGACGAATTCTGCCAATCTTCGTATGGTAGAATTATTCTCCTATTCCTGCCTCGTCATGTTCACCTGAACAATGCAATGCTTCACAATTGGCTCTTGTGAGCACGATCAGGTTTTGCCGGCCCCTGGCACAAATTCCGGTTGCCACAGAGCCCTTCAGCGCCATTTTCTAATGCAGGCATGCAGTAGGGTGGCTTTTAGAGATTATTTTTTACTGAAGAAGTAGCTAAATCAACTAGTAAATCCTTTCTAGGTAAATATTCTGCTCAAATGAATGGTTCAGGTATTTTTTTAATTTACTTTTTTTTCAACAGAAAGGAAGTGCCACAAAAACTACAACTTTATCTTCCTGTCCGGACAGTTCCTCCCAGTGCATCTCCTGGTCACTTTTCATTTGGATTTTGAGGTGAAAGGATCAATCTCTTATAAGGACTTTGTTTTTATGACATCACAGCAAGTAAGTTAAAAAGCTTTGGATAAGCATGCTGTTTGATAGAGGGCATGCTCCAGTATATATTTTTACTTTTTATTTATTAGATTGTAGTTGTGGTGGGTAGGCTGGAGTTTCAGTAGGGGCCTATTTTGGGTATCCAATTTTTGTATCTTTTGTAAGAGAAAATGATTGTACTGTTAAGTAAATTTTCTTCATGTTTGTGAATTTTGCACGATTCATTTATTTTACCATGAAGCCTAGTCTGCTCATGAGTCATTCAGCCAGTACTAGGCATTGAGTATGTTAAAGAACTGTTTCTGTGTCATAAGTTGTTTTGAAACATCTATGATTTAAGCTGTGGTATGGCATTGGATTAAATGCAAAATATGTTGTTTTTGTATTTCACAGGTTTTCTTTTTTTTTTTTTTTGCAGAAATTGTATATTGGTGGTATAATAATGTTTTGATACTTTGGGAATATGTATTTTGTTGGAAAGCTTTTGTAGCTGACGTAATTTTCATTTTTGGAATTGTTGAATTAGCGTTAGTATTTTTTTCATTGCTTACCATGCCTCCTTTGTCTGGCCAGCGTGTTTGAGTGTGTGTGTGTATGTGTGTGTGTATGTGTGTGTGTGTGTGTGTGTGTGTGTGCATATGTGTGCCATAGGCCACTATTTTGTCTTTGTTCTTCATGTCATGTCGCCAGCAGCCCTTTTTGTGTAGTTAGTGTCCATAAGCCTGCATGTGTTCTTTGATGTTCATGCCTCCTTGCTTGTTTTTGTTTGAACATGTGGAAGGCAGCCATTTTGTGTAGTCATCCTGTGTGCTTTTGCCATAGTCCTGCATGTGTTCTTTGTTGTCCATGCCTTCTTGCTTGTTGTTGTTTGACCAGGTGGCTGTCAGCCATTTTGTGTATTCAGCCAGTGTGCTTTTGCCATTGACCTGCTTGTGTTCTTTGTTGTCCATGCCTCCCCCGGCAGAGATTTTGTGTAGTCAGCCAGTGTACTTTTGCCATAGGCCTGCATGTGTCCTTTGATGTCTATGCCTTCTTGCTTGTTTTTATTTGACCATGTGGCCAGTGGCCATTTAGTTTAGTCAGCCCATATACTTTTGCCATAGGGATGCATGTGTTTTTTGTTTGTTGTCTAAGCTTCCTTGCTTGTTGACGTTTGAACATGTGGCCAGTGGTCATTGTGTGTAGCCAGCCAGTATGTTAAATATTTTTTTAAGTTATCAAAGCCATTTGCTAAAGACATTGATAGAAGAGGGCTATGCCTTTTTTTTACTTTTTCCCTACTATCTGTTTAATGTGCTTGAAGATCACTGTGGTATGTATACATATAGGCCCATATTTACACTTTTTTAGGGCCGCATTTGCATAATTTTTTTACGCAAAAGCAGCGCAAACTCACAAAATACAATTGTATTTTGTAAGTTTGCACCGATTTTGCATCAAAAAACGACGCAAATGTGGCGCTAAAAATGTATAAATATGGGCCGTAGTGTTCTATTTTTTTCTGCAACCCAGCTTGCCATAGGTCTCTGAGTCTTAGGCCATAGGAACACCCCAGCATTCACTTTTTTAAAGGATTATTCAAATTTTCCTGGCACCCCTTGCCTACCATAGGTCCCTTAGACCATAGACACACTCTAGCATTTACTATTATATGCATTACTCCATTTTACCCTGCACCCCTGTCTGTTGTAGCTGTCTTAGGCTATAGGCACACACCAGAATTCAATTGTTTAAGGATTATTCAAATTTTCCCTGCACCCTTTGCCTGTATTAGGTCTTTTAGTCCTTAGGCACACTCCAGCATTCACTTTCTTACGGATTATTTCATCTTTTCCTCAATCCCTTACCTGTCATAGGTCGTTTAGGCCATATTAGCACACCAGCATTCACATTTTTAAGGTTTATTCAGTTTTCCCTGCACCCCCTCTCTGTCATTGCTCTCTTAGGCCACAGGTGCACACCAATGTTCACTTTTTAATGATTATTCTGTTTGCCCTGCACCCACCTGCCTACTACAAGTGTCTTACCACAGAGGCACATAAAACAAACCTTTATATCTGTATGTTATTTTTATCCTAATTGAAATATTATTATATGGTTTCATTGGAATGGATACACAATTGTTGTTTATTAACATGGATAACCTCAATATTGTCTGTATGGATAATTTAAACTGCTAAAATGCCATGTTGCACTGAATGTTTTTCTTGTTTGTTTGCTAAGGTACACAGAGACATCATCTACAGTACTGCCAGATAAAAGTCCAGCCCAGAGTGACATGACACCACACCACCTGAGTACTCCTCTGCCTGCTTCCACTTGATGCAGCTAGGTGCCAACTGCCAAATCTTTCAGATGGTCCCAAAGAAAGGTGTTCCTGCCAAGAAAGTGACCATTGAGGAGGAGAAGATGAGGCAGATTGCAACCACTGACATGCCATCCTTTTCCCTTTTTTAAGAAAAAAGTGGTGTGTCTTCCACACTGTCCTCTGGGCAGGAAGCTAGGAGCAGCACTCCTGCATCAGCGGCACCACCCAAACCTAAGCCCAAGGTTGGGTATCTCAACAAGGCATCCACTGTAATAATGGCGATGAGCAGTGAGTCTGTATTGGATTTGTCCCATTTGTAAAGTACTCAATCGTCTCAGGAAACTGAGCAAGGCGGACAAAGGACTGCTACCAACAACAGCTCTTGGTGATGTAGGAGCAGAACAGGAGACCGAGCTTCGTACTGAGCAAGATGTTGCACTTGAACTATTTGCTTACTGATCTCCAGCAAGAAAAAGAAATGATTTTCCACCAACCCCTCCTTGTGATTATCTGGATTGGATTCCAGCCGAGTCAGAGCCCATCCACGAGAGACAAGAGAAATGGAAGGTTCCTGAAAGCCTTAGAGTTATGAAAAGTGACAGTGATGAGGATGAGCCAATGGTGGTCAGAATGAAAGACTGCTCAAAGGACACTGAGATTACCCCTCCTATTCAACCAGTTCAGAGGGATGTGGCACTTGTTCCACCAACATCACATCTAGTTTCCTTATTTTTAAGGCCCCTACTGAGACCTGCATCCTACACTACCTCAGTCAAAGTATGCCCTGCAGACTGGCAAACGACACCCACCTACTTCCATTTCTTCAGATGTTGACAGTGACACACTATAAAAGTTCTCCTCCCCGTTTGGGATTTCTTTATGATTAGCAAGCAGAAGGATAAAATTGCTATTTGTTTCATTTGCCACGTGACTGTTAGTCAAGTAAAGCCTGGTTCGCACTATGGTACTGGAGGACTAATGTCTCATATAAAATAAGATCATGCAATCTGGTGGAAGGAGCACCTTAAAAAGGTAGCTGGTGGTCGTGGTTTTGATGAAATATGGGAAGCAGCTCCGATCAGAGTGATAGAAGGAGGTGATGAGGAAGAAGAAGTTGACAACTTTCCATGAAGCAGCCCTGTCCCCTGCAGTGTGCCTACATCACCCACACCAGCAAACTCCAAATGGCACAGGACTCAGACTCCACCACATACAGTGAATCCCCCAAGATGCACATTGAGTCTACCATCTCCTGGATCTCTTTGGATGATGCCTGTATTAGTGGCACCACAAACGAAAAAAATCCAAGCTACTATTATGGGCATGTTTAAGCAGGAGGGGCACTTCGAGCATGACTCCCCAATGGCACGTTTGTACAATGGGAAGATGCTAAAACGGTAGTGCTGTACCTTTTCCATTTTATTTTGTGGAAGGAGTGGGATTTTTAAAACTTGAGTCAGCTATTTGCCTAAAACATAAGATTTCCAGCCAAACTTGTTTTGCCAAAGTTGCTGTTCCAGCTCTCCAACATGAAGTGCTGCATTTGATTGGACAAGCTTTGCAGCAGATTGCTGTTCACACTATTCACCTGATAAAAGACATTTGGACCAGTTCTCCAGAAACGTATTACATGTGTATCACTGCACGTCGGATCTCTTTTGTTGGGTTTGGCAACAACTATCAGCAAGTGTCAGCACTGAAGAAAGTTTTAAGGGCATTTGACGGCATGCAACAATAGCAACGTTTGCCATGGAGAAATCCCATACAGAAAAAGAGGGACAAAAGAAAGAAAGCAGCTTCCTTTCTGTGAGAACAGATTCCTTTGTCTCCCTTCCTGTATCTTTGAAGGCAGGGAGACAGAGGAAACCTCTGCTCACAGAAAGGGAGAGCTGTTTGATAGCTCTCCTTCACTGTAAGCAGAGTGTTTTCTGTGGTTTGGCAGCAGCTGTCAAAGCTTCTGCGCAGCCACAGCAAACAGCTAAGTCCCAGGGGTAGGTACCTTGGGACATAACAGGAGCCTTCCCTGGGGTGTGGCAGTCCCTAGGGCCATCATTGGCTCCTTCAGGGGGGGACACGCAGCCCCCTCCAACAATCTATTTAGCGCCGGGGAGGTGGTGACCAGCAGGGCTGTGGGGCCCCTCCACACATAATTACATAATTGGCCTGGAGAGGTTGTGGTCCCTGAGGCTGCGAGGGGGCCTGTGCGCCCCGCACAAAATTATGCACATGTCCCAGGGAGGTGGTGGTCCCTGGGGCTGCAGGGGGGCCGTGCAGCCCAAACACATAATTACTTAAATGCCCCAGGCAGGTGGTAGTCCCTGGGGATGCAGGGTTCTGTGTGGCCCCACACAAATAATTACACAAATACAACAGGGAGGAGGTGGACTACAAGGCCATGCGTCACCACACACATAATAAATTAAAAGTCCCAGTGAGGTAGTAGTCTCTAGGACTGCAGAAGGCCACGTGGCCCGCTGCACATAATAACCTAAACGCCTTGGGGAGGTGGTTGTCACCGACGTTGCAGGGATCTGGGGGCCCCCTGCATTAAATTAGCAAGTCCCTAGGACTTGTCCCATCCAAGTGCTTCAGAATGACAAAGCATGGGAGCCCACACTTCATTTTTTAATTAGTTTTCATCAGATCGGCGAATCAGCCGCAAATCACTGCAACATTATTTTTGTAAAAAAAATGCTTTTTAGTTCTGAGTGGGGGAGGTGGTCCCTCTGGGACCCCAACAACAGAACTAAGAGGTCTGGATGACTCTTCCCTGGCCCCTTGTCTTTTTTTTAAGAACTTTTTTTGTGGGACTTGGCAGAAGCGGAGTCCCAAGAAGGATGCCAACACTTCCTAGTTTGAAATGTTGGCAGCCAATCAGAGCTGTGCATTAGCTGTGCATGAGCTCTGAATCTTCGCAAAGTTATCGTGGCTAGAGATATACAAATTTGTTTCCCCCTTGATAGCTCCAAAACTACTAAATGGATTTGCACCAAATAAAAGAAAGCACAATCTGCGTACCGAAAGCTAGCTTTCTGCCAAATTTAGTGTAATTCCATCCTGCAGTTTGGGCTGTAGATTTGTCTAAAGGTCCTCTGGGAATTACCATGGGAAATGCAATTTTTTGTCTCCCTCCGTTTTCTCAGCCCCTGCCTGACAGATCACCCCAAACCTTTATGTCCATAATAAGAATCACCAGGGAACTTTCTTTGGAAAATTTCGTGAAGATTCATCAAACGGTGCTAAAGATATAGGCAAGTCAAAAAACAGCTTTTGCTATGGAAACATGGTCCTAAGGTCTTAACTCTAACTACCTGTGGTGACCACCTCTAGGTAATATATATATGTTAATCTATGTCTATATGTATATTTATATATATATATATATATATATATATATATATATATATATATATATACACACACATATATATATATATATATATATATGTATTTTTTTTATAAATTAATTTTTACAAATCAACACTATTGAGTGGACACCTCCTGTGAGTTTCTGACATCGATTCGAATAAACAAAGATTTTATTGAGGCTGTCCCCACTGGCCGGAGCACTCGCCACGTCAGAGGCACAGCGGCTTTTTGGACAGCATGAAAAACGCTTGTGTGTATACATGGATATATATATATTTATATGTATATATATATATATTTATATATATATATATATATTCACAGAAAAAAATAAAAGGTTACAGGGTTGTTATAGTTAGGTTCTGAATTTACCTGCACAAAACCACAGAAATTCAGTAGTTATAGATATTGCACAGTTTTTGTCTTCAATAATTTGACTTCTAATGTTTCATTGATATTTTTTATTGACACTATAAAAGTTGTCATGAGTGCTGTTGTATCTAGGGTAGTTAGCAGTGCATGGCAAGGGCGTGAGTTATAGTTACCTTAGGCCACGAGTTATAGTTACTTGAAATAACTCTAACTATAATTTCTGATTTTTTATGGTTTTGTGAGTAAATTCAGAACCTACCTATAATGTCCCTGTAACCTTTGTTTTTTTAAGTGAAATTCTTTTTTTTAAATTCTTTTTCCTAACTATAATGTCCATCTAATCGTTGTTTTTCCGTGAATTTCTATGGTTTTCTTTAACATAAAGTCATTTTCATTACTGTATGTTATTCCAACCACTGCCGTGCAAGGCCATGGCCCTGTGGCCAACACCCTATAACCACACAACTCTATGCTGTGCACAGCCTTTGGCCATGCTCAACTGGGAATGTCCATAGGGACTGGCCTGTGGCCTGTCCCTGCAGCAGACACCTAACCCTGCGTTACACACAACCTTTGGCAGTGTGCAGCAGGAGTTAGCTGTAGGGTCTGTCTCTCTATGTGTGAGATTAGGTGTGAGTGGGACCCTTGGAGTGTGAAGGTGCATGTGAGTGTATCCGGGTGTGAGTGGGTCTGTGAAGGTCTATGTGAATGTGAGAGTAGGTGTGAGAGTGTCTTTCTGGGTGTTACAGTAGATGTAAGAGGGTGTCTCTGGGTGTGAAAGTGGGTTTGTCAATGTCTGAGTGGATCTCTGAGAGGGTTCATGAGTGTCAAAGTGGGTCTGTGAGTGGGTGTGTGATTGTCTGAGTGGGTCTATGAGTGGGTGCGTGAGTCTGTGAGTGGGTGTCTGAGTCTCTGAGTGGGTCTGTGAGTGGATGCATGGGTGTCTGGCTGAGTGTCTGTGAATGGATGTCTGAGTGTGTGGGTGTGTCAGTAGTTGTGTGAGTGACTCTACCACAAAGGAACCTCACCTGCCCTTTTATCCACAAGAGTCCACAGCGTTGCATCAAATATCTACCCAACTGGAGTTTTATCTGCCTCCTTGTGTAAATGTCTAGTATGTATTCTACACTACAGCTGCGCAATGGAGTACAAGGAAATGTCTCCAGTACCTTGTGTGCATTTGGCAACGTGATTGTTCCATGTGCATCTTCTCCGGAATTCTGTGAGAACATGAATCCTCCTATAGAGAGGCCAACAAGACTACAAAGAAATAAAACCACCAAACCAGGGTCCTTCCTCTTATCTATATGAAGTAAGTGCTTCTATGTTTTGTGGAGATGTCCTCATATTCCTGAGAATCAAGAACGCACCATCAAAGTCGGTGGAAAATGCACTGGGGGTCCTTTGGGAAGCTGTCTATCATCCTTGTTAAAGGGGGGGAGACATATGCATACTTCTAAGGTAGACAGTGTGGGGCCAAGTGGGTGCCCCTTCCAGGCATTTTGCACATTTGTTTACGCTTAGTAATTTAAAGGGAGTATCGGGGGGAGGGAGGCCATATGCCCCCCAGCATATTTTGGCCCCAGGGACCCCATCTCCCGGGGTCCACCTCTAATACATGGAGGAGGGGGACTGCACAGCCCCCTCCCTGCTGACGTTAGCCCCAGGGATCCCATCCCTAGGGGCCCGGCCTTAATTGAATGGAGGAGGGAGGCTGCATGGCCCCCATCCCTGGGCTGATTTTTGCCCCAGGAACCTCATCCTCTAGGGCCCAGTGTGCAATTGGACTGCAGAGGGACCCTGAAGGCCCCTGTATTCTAAGCCAGTTAAGTGCCTTCTGCTGGAGCCAGCATTGCTTTTACACACAGAGAGCTGCTAAACATGCAGCTCTCTGCCTGCAAAAGCAGTAATTTCCTATGTTTCCCTGCCTGCAGGCAGAGAATCAAGAGAAGCCTCTGCTTCCAGCATTACCCTGTTAGGGGGGCAGGAAACTGGCACAAAGAAATTGAAGAGATGTCTCTGTGTCATTTTTTTCAGTACTTTTAAGGCCTGCTCAGAGCAGGCGTTAAAAGGAGGCACATCATTGTTTTCAATGGGCTTTGCAAGGTTATCGTCAGAATGTTTGACCTAACTACCGCCATGTTGTGCGGTGTCTTAGACACGGCACACACATGGTGACATTAGGGAGTGGTAAGGGGCGCAAGGAAAGTGGTGCTGCACTGGGTGCAGTGCCATTTTCCTTAAATCAGGGCCTTAGTCTTTATCTTGAAGATTTTTCTCACCTGAACAAAGTCACCAATCTGATCCAACCTCCCTGGATCCCTCTTCTGATACATGTCTCTGGAGACCTCGGTGAAGACTTCTACCTTCGGACTTAGACGATTGTTCAGGATAGAAATCTTTGTCGAGGCCGAAGTTGAAATTGGATGTGCCCTCCCTGAAGTCCTCTTAGATGCCCTGCGTGGGAAGTCCCGGTCAACTTTTTATGTTCCGACTTTGACACTTTTTTTTAGCTTTTTCTCTCTGACGTTGGACGACCCTCCACAGTAAGCTGATTTTGAGTCGACATTGTTGGATTGTCTTTCCTGGAGCCCCTGGTAAAATCCTGGAAGTCTGAGGCTGCAGAGCTTTTCAGCAGAACAAAACTGCGAGTCAGGCCTGGTTGTGGGTGATGTAAGCCGGCTTGACTCATGACATCAGGTCGGTCCCTTTATGGAGCTTTTTCCAAACTTCTGTATCTTCTTCTACAAGGCCTTTGAAGGTCATTTAGGAGTCCAGAACGCACCCCCAGGTTAGAGAAGCTCTGAGTTGCTGCTTGAGGGTTAGGACACCAACTCCCAGAATGCACTTGGTTCAAATCCAAAAATGACCACTGGCGGTCCGGAAACACTTTCCCACTTCCTTTTATTATGCCACTTTACGCTCAGACTCCGTAAACTGTACCTTTGTCCACTTTTCAGATCTTACGGAGTTAGGAAGTGCAAGGAGGCGGAAGCGCTATGTATGCGTTCAGATGAGAAATACATTGTGATAAAGGTCTCAACTTATATCTTGGAAGCATGGAAACTTCGTCTATCAATGCACCCACAGTTGGTACAGGCATAATAGTCTATGTTATCCCGTAGCTATTTAGCCTGGGAAATCGGTACAGGGTAGTGAAAAACTGGGTTAGGCCTCGGGCTTTTATTAAATGGTTGGAAGGCTATGCAAGGCCCCAAATGATTCGTCCCATAATAAGACATTTTAAATATCAGACTTATAATGTTTTTCTAGAATAAGTTAAGTTTTTATGTAAATTATGGTCAAATTAGGTTTTACGATAATACATGGTAAATTGGATACATTTTTGGCACATGTTAAATCAAAAATTGAAGCATATTTTTCTTTTATTGAGATGTTTTATTCGATGTGATTTTTATTGAGTTTGATGGATTGATATCTATTGTGTGATTATTGTTAAGGCCGGATAGGCTAATAACAATTAAATAAATGGTAAATGGTAAATGGTAAATGGCACTGGAAAGTGGTCAGTTTCTTCAAGTTTTGATGCAGACAACTTGGTTAGCTATTTTCTACCTGCAGCAAACAGGGAGTCCTTTCTTGAACCAGTTGAAGCCGGGCAAAGTCCTTTTTGTGGTGAAACCCACCTGTGCAGCTGGTGGAGTCCTTCAGAGTGCAGTTTCCATGTGCAAGTCTGGAGTCCAGCATGGCAGTCCTTCTTCTTCTTGTTTTGTTCCTGGTAGGGATCTGAGGTGTGGGTGCAGCACTGCCATATTTATCCTTGCTCCTGGGGTGGAAAGCAGGGGAGGCACTGTCCAAACAAAGGCAGGCCACCAGCCTATTGGGTGACCACTCCCTGGGAAGTGTGGCAAAAATCAGTCCCAGGGAACAACATTATTCAAAACTCCAAAATGGCAGAAATTCAATTTTGGAGGTTAGGTCTGGCTGAGTCCACTAACTGGTGTGGGTGAAATTCCTTAACATACCCCTTTCCTGCCCTCTCCTAATCTAACCAAGGGGACACCTAGTTGTCTGAGCTTGCAGAAAATGGATGAGGTCCGGAGCTGTTCCAAATTTCCTTCCCTCCTTTGAAGTCCAATTTGGCTTCTATCCCCCAATCTTGTTTCACCATCTGCTGAAGCAGATCTCCTCCTCCAGGCACTTCCCTTGTGTTCAGCCCAGGCCCAGTCACACCTCATCAAGGCAGCCTGGCCAGCCTGCCAGATGCTGGCTAATCAGAGAAGGGAACTGTAGAGCTGAAACTGGCATCTTTTAGGAAGAGTTCTAAAAATCTTTCTAGGTGCAAGTTATATTATGACAAGTTGTTGGATGTAATATAACAATATGTTTGATACCAAATTTGAAATATCTAGCTCCTCTAGAGACTTTAGTACTCAAACTCCCCCATGTTAGCCTACGGAGCCCATTCACACAGTGAGGGAAAACCATTGTGGCTATTTTTCCATCACCAGAGGGTATAAAACATCTTTTATAAAGTCCCTTGGGCACACTTTAGGGGTGATCTATTTGTAAAAATCAGTTAATTTAAGACTTTCGAAGTATTTTTTATTCCAAAGTCAACTTTTGGGTTAATTGTAACTTAAAAGCAGCCAGCAGATCAGGCCTGCCTTTAAAATGACTCTGGGTACCACTGCAGTGCACCTATGGGTGAACTAACTATGGTAAGGTCCCTAAATTTACAAGACCTACTATACTAGGGACATGTAGGTGGGTTAATACAGCCAATTATAATTAGCCTAATTTGCATACTCATTTTAATCAGAGAACAGGCCCTGGGACTGTTTAGCAGTACCCAGGGCACCATCAAAGTTAGGAAAACACCAGCAGAAGCAAAAAATGGGGGCAAAAGGTCAGAGGGCTTCTGCAATCAGCCCAGTTTTCTCACAGCAGCTAAGCTGTCCAAAGTATATGGTTCGAAAATTTCATAAAGATTTGTCAAGCAGCACCAAAGTTTTTGGCCAAATGCTAGGGAAACTAGGTCCTAACTATACCTACGGGTGACCTCCAGTAGATAATATATATATACACAAATATATACATAAATATGTGCAAAATTCTTGGAAAAGAGAAGATGTGCTCTCAGTGTTTCAGAAGTTTTTTCAAGCGTACAAAAACATCCAGCCCCTGCTAACCATCTGTAACACTGAGAGCGTGTGTTCTCTTTACCAATAATTTGTTTCATATTTTATATGCCGGATTCTGCTCTGGGTTCCACGTGCCACTCCATTGGAGATAATCCAACAGCAGTGGTAAAGATTTGGTGAGAAAATATCTCTCTCTCTCTCTCTCTCTATATATATATATATATATATATATATATATTACTGACTGGCGGGCGCCACTAGTTAGTTATAGTTAGGACCAAGTTTCTATAGACAAGCTATTTTTGCTTGCCTATATCTTTGGCACCGCTTGACTAACCTTCATGAAATGTTCCCAAAAAATTGACAATCACTTGAGTTGCAGTCTGGAAAGTTGTGTGATGATCCATCAAGTGGGTGCTAGATAAAGGGGGGGGGGGATTTTAGAGTGTTTTCAATTTTAACTCCCATAGGACAAATTGAACAGCAATATCGCAAAAGCCACTCAATGAACTTACACCAAATTTGGCAGAAAGGTAGCTCTTGGTCCAGAAAGAGCCCTTTTTGTTTCTTGGTGTAAATTAATTTTGTAGTTTTTGAGAAATGTAAGGACCTCCAAATTTGTATATCTAGGGATGGAAAGGATCGCAACCCCTCCTGATCTCGTGCTGAGATCTGATTGGCTGCCAACACTTTAACAAGGAAGTGTTCACAGCCATCTTGGGACTCGGCTGAAGCTGAGTCCCAGAAAAAAAAAGAATAGAAAATACAAAAGGGGCCAGGGTATGAACACCTCGACCCCTTAACTTTGGTACTGGGGTCTCAAAGCGACCCCCCAGGACTAAAAAAGCATTTTTTTGACATGTTTACCATGAAAACACCTGTGCATGGCGGGTGTGCAAGTTACTTGAGGTAACTCTAACTATAACTGGTGAATGTGTATGGTTTTGCATGTTTAAAATGTGAGCTTCACTATAATGTTCCTGTAAACTTTATATATATAGTTATATATATATATATATATATATATATATATATATATATATATATATATATATATATATTCAATTGCAACATGAGCTGAGAGTCATTGGAAGTGGGACTGTAGTTGGGAGGCAAGAAAGGAGTTGGACTGGGATAGGATTGGAACAGGAAGGAAATAAAAAGGAGGGCAGACAAAGAGGACTGGAAAGGAAAATACAATTTAAAGTACAAACAAGTCACAGAAATGTAAAATAAACACAGGCAAAGTGAGACAGTAACTAAACAAGTAAAAACAAAGTTGAGATTGGAAATAGGGAAGATCAGATGAGGTTAGATCATATTGGTTGGAAAGTGGAGACACATGAAAGGCAGCTGTCAAGGATAGAGACAGAAGCAAGAAAACAAAATGGCCTTGCCCTGGCCTACCACCCGATCCTTTTTACACAGATTTTTTAGTGGAGAACTTGCTACAGGCCTGGAGAAGCACTGCGAATGGCCAGACAAGAACTTGTCCACCTATTTGCAGAATTCCACATAAGTAAATCAATTGGGTATAAGCTAATGTACCATGTTTTAGAGAAAGAACATAAGCAGTTTAGCACTGGCTAGCAGTGGTAAAGTGTGCAGAATCCTAAGGCTGACAAAAGCAAATTCAGCAAAAAGGGGAGGAAGAAGGCAAACATTTGGGGATGATCTGGCAGAAAGGGCCGTTCCCAACATTCCCTTTTAATCACTCATTGTGGGGTCACAGTTTTGTTATGACCTCAGTAGGCATTCCAACTTATATGATCACCAAACTAACTAACCAAAGATTTTACCTGAGATAATGAAAGATTGCTTCTTAAGATGTTTAAGTTGCAAGCAGATGTGTCTCATCACAGCCTGTCCCTATCTGATATGACACTGTTATCAAGCACATCACTTGGAACACCTGGCATATTTATTTTTTTCCACTGTGGAGATGCCATACTGGGTGCCATTTCATACCTATTCATTCTTGAACTGGTGAGATATTGCGTCTTTGATCGGGTAAGTAAAATCTCTATTGAGTGAAGGACCATTATAGTAGGAGGATGTCCCATTACTATACCCTCACTCTGAGAGATACTCTGCTCAACTGCTGCAACAGACCACAAACAACCCGGTAAAGCTGCTGTGACCGGATCCACAGTAGCTAAAAAATATGCTACTGGGCGATTGACACCACCATGTGTCTAAGTCTAGACAGATAAGGAACACGCATCACGTTCAACTCTTAGTGTAGTCAGGCATTCCTAAAGCTGGAGCTTGACACAAACTCTCTTTCACCTCAGAAAATGCTTTCTTACAGGCTTTGTCCAATATTATAAGATCAGAGACATCTTTATGTGTCAGCTTTTGTAATGGCTTTGAAAGAACTGAAAAATTCTGAATCCACTGACGACAGTAGCCAACTATTCCCAGAAACATCCTCACATCTTTCTATGTACTTTGTACTTTCATCTGCAAAACTGAAGCTACTCTCTCTCTCAAAATTCTCCTAGTCTCTTTCTCAATCAGATGACCCAAATATTTCACCTCTGTTTGACAATACTGCAATTTAGTGGGGGACACCTTAAGTCCATCGTCTCCCAAGAAATTCAACAAAGCAATCATATCATATTTACATCCTTCCTTTGTCTTTGATGCAACCAACACATCATAAATGTAATGCACTAATGTTGATTGATGTGGTATTACCAATGACTCCAAATTCTTTTTCAAGGTCTGGTTGAAAATGGATGGTGACTCTGAAAACCCTTGTGGAATTCTACACCAACAGTAGACTTTGCCCAAAAATTTAAAACAAAAGAGATATTTGCTGTCCTCATGAAGAGGGACGTAAAAAGAATGCTTGAAATTGGTCTAACACAGTAAACAATTCAGCATCGCATGGAATCTGGAACATAATTACAGTTGGATTTGGAACCACTGGACAAAATTAAGGCGGTCATTCTGACTGTAATTGTCTAGGTATTTGAATTTGTTGCTGCATCTGCTGCAACTGAGGTATCTGTACTTGTTTTACCTGGGGCTGTACACTTTTTACCTGATGCATGGGCTGTAAAGGTTGAAAACCCTGCATCAGATTTACGCCATTCTGAAAATTTTGAATCTGACCTCTCATTTTTGGTCCTCTCATATTTTGGAAAGCATTGACACCATTCATTTGTTGAACGACATTCCCTTGAGTCACCATTGGACACTCTTCCCATGCCCAATTTCTCTGCAAACATAACAAGGTAACATTCTTTCTTTCCCTGCAGCTCTCCTTGCATCATTATAGAATTCAAATCTACTCCTTGATTAACATTCAGAAGTATCATTCCATCACGACCTCTACCTCTGCCTCCATTCTGAAACATTCCCTGATTCTGGAACATGCCATTTCCCTGTTTCGGTTGAGGCTGAAAACTCCCCTGAATCCCTGCCTGTGCAGCCTTAATCTGCATCACTATTGCTTTTGCTTTCAGCATTTTCTGTTTCAATTCAATCTCATCACTACAGTATTTTGCATACTGTAATATCTCATCAATTTGCTTTGCTTGCCAGCAAAGCAAATGATTCTTAATCATCTGGCTATTTTCTGGTCTCAAGCTTTCAACAAACCTGAACACCAAATGAATCATGTCTTTCGGCTCAATTGATTCTGTACCACTTTATTATTTAAATGCTTTTAACAACCTCTCATCATATGCATGAATTGATTCTTTCACCTCTTGATGTGTTCTATCTATTCGTTGCCAATCAATATTTTTCGGTGAAATTCTCGTTTTCAGGAACTCAATGATCTTATAGTAACAATAATTCATCACTTCAGGAGATGGTGTACCTGTTGTCGGATCTCTTTTTGCCTCACTTGTTGGCCAATCTACACTCCTTTTACATTCTATCCACAAATCTGCAGGAACCACAATCTCTAAAAGAGTGTTTAAATCTACCCACAGACATTTTACAAGTTTCACAAACCTATCTGTCTGCTGGTACCATTCCACTGGTTTCTCCCTCAACCTGGGACAATCATTTGTAAATAATAAGCTATCACTCCTGCTCCAAGGGACATGAACAAAATTACCTCTTAGAATCTCTCTCATGGGTAAAACTTTTACTGGCTCTTTAATCTGTGATACATCTATGGAGGACTATATGAACCTTTCCTCAGTGTTTATCTTTTCTTGACCCATCTGCCTTCCCATGTATCCAACCATCTCCAAATTTTCACTCTCTCACGTAATTCTCTTAGATGTGTTTTCATCCCTGTAGACCTCATGTGTTTAAAATCTTCAGCTTCAAAATGTAATCTACAACTTCTCTTTTGGTGTTTCGTTTTCGCAAGCTCCATCTCATATTTATCTGCTAATTCTTGTAATTGCTGATGTATGTCCGGTGCTCCCTCTGTGATTAATGGACACAAATATCTCAACTGAGTTTCAGTATAGTAATCCGGTCTATTTATTCCTATTGTTCCTTCCAGAAGCTCGCCCGCATCCGTTGATAATCTTGTGTCATTTATGTATTCCTTTTCCTTGAGCTGACTTTCAGGAATACTTTTAGACTGACTCTCTGGATTGTTTGAAACACTCAAAGCTTCTAACGACTTTGTTAATTGCTGTGCAGTCATATTTTGTAATGAAATATTACAAGGTTTTACACTGCTGTTGTATTGGGCTCACATGTTAAGACGTTAAAATTTTAAAAACAAAACCATTTCCCAATCCATTCATTTCAGAGTTTCTAATTGGGGTTAAATCTAATAATGATCCTGATCTGTCACCTGATCTGTACACAGGTGACATTAACCTAAAGTCTTCATTCTGATTCTGAACTCTTTGATTTTCTGTGCTCTTTTTATTCCGTGCATATAAAGGCACAAGAGGAATAAATGCAATTGGTACTGATATCGCGTCTGAGCTCCTAGTTTCAACATTCTGAGAATTCTCCATTCGAGGCACTAACACTGGAGTAGGCTCTGTTTGAATCAAACTCAGCCCCTGTAAATTCTGACCTGAAAATACTACTAGCATAGTAGTAGTGTTCACAATTGGCACATGTGGCTAAATCCCAGGAATATTAGTCCTAGGCAGGTGTCTATTATCAGTTGACTCATTAAGACTACTCTGCATTGGTCTTTGCACTAGAGGACTAGTCTGAACGGAACTCTGATTCACGTATGGATTAACCTCTATGGAACTCCCAGTCATGATCTGGTTACTCTGTACTGTATTCTGAGTCACTGTAACTGGTATCGGTGCATTAGGATTTGAACCTGCAGCACTTGATCCTTCATGAACCACATAAGGTGACAAATGATTTCTCAACATTTGTGTAATGAACTCATCTTCGTTCGATTCATCATCCTTAATCAGAAACCCTTTAGGCTATTTTGATGCCTGCTTTTCGACTGCTGAAGAACTCTTTTTAGATTTCTTTGAAGCCTTCTCACTTTCTTCAGTCATTGCAGGAAACAATCTAACCCTCGTATCTAAACAGGGTCCCTGAGCTAGATACAGAGAGTAACACACAGGGAAGCAATACTATGAGTATAACGTAGTTTACTCTCCATTAACATAGCAAACATAGGAATGGAAATCTTAAATTCAAATATACAACATGCAATATGTTTCAATTTAGATATTTATTATAACTAATTAAACATTCAGTTCGGACATAATATAATCAACATAGAATCAACCAAAAAAATATAATACAACCCCCTACCCTAAATGAAACATACATTTATGAAAACATAAATAACATAACAGTAAATACGCAAAAATAAACAAGTAACACAGAACCAACAAAATCACAGAATAGTTTACATACAAATTTACAACCGCCTCATACATGAGAGGATATTTAAACAGCACAATAAAGTTACTGCTTTGATGCTACAATTATGCGTTGTAGTTTGGATTGTATAAAATTCGACATAATAACAGCCAATTCTAGGTTATAATTTCCTGATTCAAGTTCTCGTGTTACAGGCCTGATGGTAGCCAATCCTGGTCAGGGCTTCAAATTTGCCAATTTCAAACACTTCATGCCAATGTTCAAGACATGCCAATTTACAAGCCGACGCGTGTTTCGGTGAGTGAAGAAAAATATAAATACACCTTCATCAGGACTTTATGATTCAGTATAATTGGCATACGTACATCTTGTAATCTGCCTATCAAAGAAACATCAAAATTATTCATTACAATTCTTTGCATAGGGGGAAGGCTCGAATCATGTCAGATTTGCAACCAGACCAACTCAAGTGACTTAATTAAGAAAAAACACCGATAAAGTGCCCAAGATCAAAGTCTATAAAACCAATGCTTAATAAAGGTAAATAAATCTAAAGATCCAAGGAAAGCACCATTAGTGTCCAGCAAAATACTAGATAAAGTGCAGAAATAGAATCACCTATAGCATAAAAGTGTTGGATTACCACCGAGATAATCTAGTCAAGAATAGTAATAGACTAGTTTGTTTATATTAAAATAAGATAAAATACCTTAGATATGAAAGAACTTAGATTTCCCTAACAGGCTGGATTAAACACTCTCCAACTTCAAATGTGTAGTCCAAAATGAAGGACTAACACATGGATATAGCTAAATGAAGCTATGCTTTCTCACTCTAAAAAGCAAACATAATGAAATCATTAGCTTGCACAGGGCAGGAAAGTCCACAGGATAGAAAAGAACAAATCTGCTCATATGTACAATCGCTAACTACAGACTTACCTACAAGTTCACATGGTTTAAAAAACGTAATCCACAGGGGAAACCCACAAGGATACCAAACTGGTAGGGACCAACTTGCTAACTGCAAGGGAATAAGGGGGAGTCATGAGCCAGATAGAAATGACACAATCCAGACGGTATAAAATAATTCAATCCACAAAGGTTCAGCAAAGCTAGCCTACCAGTATCAGCAGGATCCAGGACATATGATCAGCACAATGATCTCTCGAGGAGCAATAACCCGTACTTCCCCAGCTGCCTCCTATTTAAACCAAATCACCACAGGTGATGCGATGAACATAGAAACAGGCCCGTAGGGGCCATCTAAGGAAATGGTCAAACATGCGCCATCTTAGAACCGTCAAAACAGAATGAAATATGCCAAAATCTACAGAGAATAAGAGGTACAATCAAACTGTAGAGTCATAGCCATATAGTAGTGGCAAAAGGAAATAACCAAAAATAAAAAATAATGGCCAATTCTAAATCAAACCAAAGAGTAGATATCACTTACCAGCACGCCCAAAACAGTGGGCGCCATCTTGGAACGTCAAAGTACAGGGTACTCAATGTCCCAAGGGTAGGCACAAAATGGGTTAGTAAAATACAATACGTATCGTGTATATAATACAAATCGATAACATAAGGTTTTATAAGAAGGAACCGAAAACGGTTTTATCTTATAAAGTGAAGAATTCACTTCAAAGTAAGATAAAGGGCCACCACAGGAGAGCACAAAGCAACCCTGTGGTCGGCACCTGGAAAATTATTGACCCCTCAGGCAATCCTGTACTTAAGTACTCAGATGGCATTGCTCCAAGGGAGATCTTCGTTCAGGCCATTCTCATATGTGTTTAAAGAAAAAATCCAAAACACTTCTTTCTTTTTCCTCTGTTTTCAGGGTCCACATCGTTTCTTGTCAGTACTTTCTCAAGAATAATCCACCTGATATCTACCTCCTTGTGGTTTAAAGATAACCAATGAGCAACTAGGGGTGCGTTGATCTTTTGTGTCCTAATCGCAGATTTATGTTCCGATAGCCTAGTTCAAAATTCCCTGGAGGTCTCACCTATATATCCCAGGTTGCAGGGGCAAATAATCAAGTAAATTACATTTTTAGATCTGCAATTACTCATGTCCATAAATGGGATAGTCTTGTCATTGAATGTAAACTCTTTTGCAACAATGGCTGAGTCACAGGGGTGGCATTGGCCACATTTGTAATTGCCCGTAACTGGATTGGATCCTGTTAGTGACTTTTGGCCAAAAGTAGATACAAAATTGGTAGCTGATTTCACCAAATGGTTCCGTAGGTTTTTGTTCCTCCTGAAAGCGAACAATGGTTTTTCAAGTTTATCCGCTTCAGTATTGGAATTCAAAATGTGCCATTCTTTGTTAATAATACTACCTGATTTGATTATTCAGGGTAGAATGGTGAATCACACAAGCTAGCCGGTCACTGGTCTCGCATCGTTGTTTTGAAAACAGGGCCTCACGGTTGTAAAACTTGCCTCTTTTTAAGGAATCTTTGATGTTTCTAATCGGATAACCTCTCTGCTCAAATTTGCACGTAAGATCTGCGGCATGTTTAAAAAAGTCTGCCATGCTGGTGCAATTTCTCCTGAGTCTTAGGAATTGTGAAAAAGGAATAGACTGCTTCTGGTTACGGGGATGGAAACTATCAAAGTGAAGCAGCGTATTCCTAGCCGTGGGTTTAGTGTATAGGGTCATAAGCAAGTGCCCTTGATAGTGTTTGATATACACATCCACGAATTCAACCAAATGATGGTCGTATTTAATCGTAAATCTGAGGTTGCTGTCACACAGATTGAGCCAACTGTAAAATTCTAGTAGTTGGTCTTCACTGCCTTTCCAAATGAAGAAAACATCATCAATAAATCTACTCCAGGCCTGCACATTCTCATAAAAAGGGGCCATTTCGTTGTAAATGAACTTGTCCTCGAATGCTCCCACATATAGGTTCTCCACACTAGGTGCACAGGCAGCACCCATACTGACTCCTTTGATTTGATGATACATTTTGCCATTAAAATCAAAGTAGTTATTAAATAGTACAGTTTCCAAACATTTCAGAATGAAACTCAATGCTGGATCATCTCCCCGTCTGTTTAGATATAGTGCAACAACATCAATGGCTTCTTGCTGGGGTATATTCGTATATAAAGACTCAAGGTCCATGGTCACCAGATATTCCCCATCAGGTCTATATTGCAGGCCCTCGATCTTAGAAATGAAGTGGCCTGTGTCTCTGATGTAAGATGCTAAAAGGGCTACCATCGGTTTCAGAAAGGTATTAATGTACTTTGACAATGGCTCAATGGCCGAGCCTATGGTGGATACAATCGGACGCATAGGTGGATTACTGGCGTCCTTGTGAATCTTAGGTAGACCATAGATAATCGGGATTCTAGTATGGACTGGAGTCAAAAAATCAAATTCTTTCTTACAAATAACACCCGCTTATAATGCTTCTAGATTCGTAGTTTTGATTGATCTCTTCAATTTGATTTCAGGGTGGCCTGGTATAGATTTATAAAAAACCGGACACTGCAACATGTTTTCCATATTGTCCATATACAAATTGGTGTCTAGAATAGCTATACCACCCCCTTTATCACATGGTTTAACAGTGATAGTCCTGGTATTTTTAAGACTTTTTAGGGCCATGCTTTCATCTTTGCTAAGATTGTACCTGGATCTTGGGGCATGTAGAAGCATTTTCTTAATTTTACTTGTCACTGTCCTCTCAAATATAGCTATTTCAGGACCCAAAGCTTCTAACGGGGGAGTAAACGTAGATGGCAATTTGAGTCCTGATCTGCTAACAGTGGTAGTAGGGGGAGACGATGAAAAAAACCTTTTTAGTCTCACTCGTCTGAAGAATGCCTGAAGGTTTCTCATCAATTCAAATTTATTTATGTCTGAATTCGGTACAAAGGACAAGCCTTTCGATAACAAGCTGATGCAATGGTCATCCAAGGTAATTTGACTCAGATTAAAGATCGGAATCTCCTTCAGTCCCTCCAATACTGATTGCGTCTTGTTTGTAATGTGTGGTGAGATTGTGCTGAGTTCGGGGGACGATTTCACCGATTTTGTCTGAATCTTGATCTGTGATTGAATCTGCGGTGACCTAAAAAACGGGGATTCTGTTGGTGCTGTTCCGAATGATTCAGTCTTTTGCCATATTCATCGAATTGATATGAACTACCCTCCCCTTCAGATTCAGAAGTATCGGAAAACGTCACCACTTTCTTAGGAACCCACTCCTGTCTTTCCTGTGGTATGGAGGATTGTTTGTAGTACTGGTCAGCAAGATAAGGATATGTCCTCTCCCGGGTGAAATACCTGATATCTTTTTTCAATTTGTCTGATTTCCTCTTTAACAAATATATATTAAATGATTCCAAATCCGTATTTATCTCCTCTAGCTTTCTTTTGGCTTCCTCCACAGATACTGCCTGCCTGAGCTTGCTTTCAAGTTCCTGAATCTCAGAAAATAGAGAAGAAGCTACTTCTCTGGCTGTTTCTATAATCAACAGCATGTGATCACGAGAGCATCTATTAGAAATAAGCGACCACTTTTCGAGGAATTGTTTGATCTCAACAAAGAGGCCTGGAATGTTTCTTATTCTTAGGCCGTTTGGGATAGTACCAGCCTTAAGATATTCTAAAAGAAATTCAGCGTGTGCTTCAGTCCTGCGGGCTTTCTTTTTTAAATTGAGTAAATTAAGCCAGTCATTGTTCAGGCTGTTGGAAAATAAGGACTCTGAACTCGAGTTGGTACTGGTGCCCACTATTCTTGAAAAATCCTCCTCGGTGAACCCAAAGGTTTTAATACTCTCCATCAAAGAAAACAGATTAAACTAACTCTAAAGAACTTATTAAAAAAGAGAAAAGAATATAAAATAAAACAACAAATTGGCCCAAAAACAATATAATCCCAAATGAAAAAAAGAAAGAAGGTCTGGTGCACAGAAAGACCCAAGACAAATAAAGTAATCAAACGAGCAAACCCTGACAGCAGAGCTGTAAGTAAGCAAATCCTCGTATCTAAACAGGGTCCCTGAGCTAGATACAGAGAGTAACACACAGGGAAGCAATACTATGAGTATAACGTAGTTTACTCTCCATTAACATAGCAAACATAGGAATGGAAATCTTAAATTCAAATATACAACATGCAATATATTTCAATTTAGATATTTATTATAACTAATTAAACATTCAGTTCGCACATAATATAATCAACATAGAATCAACCAAAAAAATATAATACAACCCCCTACCCTAAATGAAACATACATATATGAAAACATAAATAACATAACAGTAAATATGCAAAAATAAACAAGTAACACAGAACCAACAAAATCACAGAATAGTTTACATACAAATTTACAACCGCCTCATACATGAGAGGATATTTAAACAGCACAATAAAGTTACTGCTTTGATGCTACAATTATGCGTTGTAGTTTGGATTGTATAAAATTCGACATAATAACAGCCAATTCTAGGTTATAATTTCCTGATTCAAGTTCTCGTGTTACAGGCCTGATGGTAGCCAATCCTGGTCAGGGCTTCAAATTTGCCAATTTCAAACACTTCATGCCAATGTTCAAGACATGCCAATTTACAAGCCGATGCGCGTTTCGGTGAGTGAAGAAAAATATAAATACACCTTCATCAGGCCTTTATGATTCAGTATAATTGGCATACGTACATCTTGTAATCTGCCTATCAAAGAAACATCAAAATTATTCATTACAATTATTTGCATAGGGGGAAGGCTCGAATCATGTCAGATTTGCAGCCAGACCAACTCAAGTGACTTAATTAAGAAAAAACACCGATAAAGTGCCCAAGGTCAAAGTCTATAAAACCAATGCTTAATAAAGGTAAATAAATCTAAAGATCCAAGGAAAGCACCATTAGTGTCCAGCAAAATACTAGATAAAGTGCAGAAATAGAATCACCTATAGCATAAAAGTGTTGGATTACCACCGAGAGAATCTAGTCAAGAATAGTAATAGACTAGTTTGTTTATATTAAAATAATATAAAATACCTTAGATATGAAAGAACTTAGATATCCCTTACAGGCTGGATTAAACACTCTCCAACTTCAAATTTGTAGTCCAAAATGAAGGACTAACACATGGATATAGCTAAATGAAGCTATGCTTTCTCACTCTAAAAGCAAACAAAATGAAATCATTAGCTTGCACAGGGCAGGAAAGTCCACAGGATAGAAAAGAAAAAATCTGCTCATATGTACAATTGCTAACTACAGACTTACCTACAAGTTCACATGGTTTAAAAAACGTAATCCACAGGGGAAACCCACAAGGATACCAAACTGGTAGGGACCAACTTGCTAACTGCAAGGGAATAAGGGGGAGTCATGAGCCAGATAGAAATGACACAATCCAGACGGTATAAAATAATTCAATCCACAAAGGTTCAGCAAAGCTAGCCTACCAGTATCAGCAGGATCCAGGACATATGACCAGCACGATGATCTCTCGAGGAGCAATAACCCGTACTTCCCCAGCTGCCTCCTATTTAAACCAAATCACCACAGGTGATGCGATGAACATAGAAACAGGCCCGTAGGGGCCATCTAAGGAAATGGTCAAACATGCGCCATCTTCGAACCGTCAAAACAGCATGAAATATGCCAAAATCTACAGAGAATAAGAGGTACAATCAAACTGTAGAGTCATAGCCATATAGTAGTGGCAAAAGGAAATAACCAAAAATAAAAAATAATGGGCAATTCTAAATCAAACCAAAGAGTAGATATCACTTACCAGCACGCCCAAAACAGTGGGCGCCATCTTAGAACGTCAAAGTACAGGGTACTCAATGTCCCAAGGGTAGGCACAAAATGGGTTAGTAAAATACAATACGTATCGTGTATATAATACAAATCGATAACATAAGGTTTTATAAGAAGGCACCAAAAACGGTTTTATCGTATAAAGTGAAGAATTCACTTCAAAGTAAGATAAAGGGCAACCACAGGAGAGCACAAAGCAACCCTGTGGTCGGCACCTGGAAAATTATTGACCCCTCAGGCAATCCTGTACATAAGTACTCAGATGGCATTGCTCCAAGGGAGATCTTCGTTCAGGCCATTCTCATATGTGTTTAAAGAAAAAATCCAAAACACTTCTTTCTTTTTCCTTTGTTTTTCAGGGTCCACATCGTTTCTTGTCAGTACTTTCTCAAGAATAATCCACCTGATATCTACCTCCTTGTGGTTTAAAGATAACCAATGAGCAACTAGGGGTGCGTTGATCTTTTGTGTCCTAATCGCAGATTTATGTTCCGATAGCCTAGTTCTAAATTCCCTGGAGGTCTCACCTATATATCCCAGGTTGCAGGGGCAAATAATCAAGTAAATTACATTTTTAGATCTACAATTAGTCATGTCCATAAATGGGATAGTCTTGTCATTGAATGTAAACTCTTTTGCAACAATGGCTGAGTCACAGGGGTGGCATTGGCCACATTTGTAATTGCTCGTAACTGGATTGGATCCTGTTAGTGACTTTTGGCCAAAAGTAGATACAAAATTGGTAGCTGATTTCACCAAATGGTTCCGTAGGTTTTTGTTCCTCCTGAAAGCGAACAATGGTTTTTCAAGTTTATCCGCTTCAGTATTGGAATTCAAAATGTGCCATTCTTTGTTAATAATACCCCTGATTTGATTATTCAGGGTAGAATGGTGAATCACACAAGCTAGCCGGTCACTGGTCTCGCATCGTTGTTTTGAAAACAGGGCCTCACGGTTGTAAAACTTGCCTCTTTTTAAGGAATCTTTGATGGTTCTAATCGGATAACCTCTCTGCTCAAATTTGCACGTAAGATCTGCGGCATGTTTCAAAAAGTCTGCCATGCTGGTGCAATTTCTCCTGAGTCTCAGGAATTGTGAAAAAGGAATAGACTGCTTCTGGTTACGGGGATGGAAACTATCAAAGTGAAGCAGCGTATTCCTAGCCGTGGGTTTAGTGTAGAGGGTCATAAGCAAGTGCCCTTGATAGTGTTTGATATACACATCCAGGAATTCAAACAAATGATGGTCGTATTTATTCGTAAATCTGAGGTTGCTGTCACACAGATTGAGCCAACTGTAAAATTCTAGTAGTTGGTCTTCACTGCCTTTCCAAATGAAGAAAACATCATCAATAAATCTACTCCAGGCCTGCACATTCTCATAGAAAGGGGCCATTTCGTTGTAAATGAACTTGTCCTCGAATGCTCCCACATATAGGTTCGCCACACTAGGTGCACAGGCAGCACCCATACTGACTCCTTTGATTTGATGATACATTTTGCCATTAAAATCAAAGTAGTTATTAAATAGTACAGTTTCCAAACATTTCAGAATGAAACTCAATGCTGGATCATCTCCCCGTCAGTTTAGATATAGTGCTACAACATCAATGGCTTCTTGCTGGGGTATATTCGTATATAAAGACTCAAGGTCCATGGTCACCAGATATTCCCCATCAGGTCTATATTGCAGGCCCTCGATCTTAGAAATGAAGTGGCCTGTGTCTCTGATGTAAGATGGTAAAAGGGCTACCATCGGTTTCAGAAAGGTATCAACGTACTTTGACAATGGCTCAATGGCCGAGCCTATGGTGGATACAATCGGACGCATAGGTGGATTACTGGCGTCCTTGTGAATCTTAGGTAGACCATAGATAATCGGGATTCTAGTATGGACTGGAGTCAAAAAATCAAATTCTTTCTTACAAATAACGCCCGCTTCTAATGCTTCTAGATTCGTAGTTTTGATTGATCTCTTCAATTTGATTTCAGGGTGGCCTGGTATAGATTTATAAAAAACCGGACACTGCAACATGTTTTCCATATTGTCCATATACAAATTGGTGTCTAGAATAGCTATACCACCCCCTTTATCACATGGTTCAACAGTGACAGTCCTGGTATTTTTAAGACTTTTTAGGGCCATGCTTTCATCTTTGCTAAGATTGTACCTGGATCTTGGGGCATGTAGAAGCATTTTCTTAATTTTACTCGTCACTGTCCTCTCAAATATAGCTATTTCAGGGCCCAAAGCTTCTCACGGGGGAGTAAACGTAGATGGCAATTTGAGTCCTGATCTGCTAACAGTGGTAGTAGGGGGAGACGATGAAAAAAACCTTTTTAGTCTCACTCGTCTGAAGAATGCCTGAAGGTTTCTCATCAATTCAAATTTATTTATGTCTGAATTCGGTACAAAGGACAAGCCTTTCGATAACAAGCTGATGCAATGGTCATCCAAGGTAATTTGACTCAGATTAAAGATCGGAATCTCCTTCAGTCCCTCCAATACTGATTGCGTCTTGTTTGTAATGTGTGGTGAGATTGTTCTGAGTTCGGGGGACGATTTCCCCGATTTTGTCTGAATCTTGATCTGTGATTGAATCTGCGGTGACCTAAAAAACGGGGATTCTGTTGGTGCTGTTCCGAATGATTCAGTCTATTGCCATATTCATCGAATTGATATGAACTACCCTCCCCTTCAGATTCAGAAGTATCGGAAAACGTCACCACTTTCTTAGGAACCCACTCCTGTCTTTCCTGTGGTATGGAGGATTGTTTGTAGTACTGGTCAGCAAGATAACGATATGTCCTCTCCCGGGTGAAATACCTGATATCTTTTTTCAATTTGTCTGATTTCCTCTTTAACAAATATATATTAAATGATTCCAAATCCGTATTTATCTCCTCTAGCTTTCTTTTGGCTTCCTCCACAGATACTGCCTGCCTGAGCTTGCTTTCAAGTTCCTGAATCTCAGAAAATAGAGAAGAAGCTACTTCTCTGGCTGTTTCTATAATCAACAGCATGTGATCACGAGAGCATCTATTAGAAATAAGCGACCACTTTTCGAGGAATTGTTTGATCTCAACAAAGAGGCCTGGAATGTTTCTTATTCTTAGGCCGTTTGGGATAGTACCAGCCTTAAGATATTCTAAAAGAAATTCAGCGTGTGCTTCAGTCCTGCATGCTTTCTTTTTTAAATTGAGTAAATTAAGCCAGTCATTGTTCAGGCTGTTGGAAAATAAGGACTCTGAACTCGAGTTGGTACTGGTGCCCACTATTCTTGAAAAATCCTCCTCGGTGAACCCAAAGGTTTTAATACTCTCCATCAAAGAAAACAGATTAAACTAACTCTAAAGAACTTATTAAAAAAGAGAAAAGAATATAAAATAAAACAACAAATTGGCCCAAAAACAATATAATCCCAAATGAAAAAAAGAAAGAAGGTCTGGTGCACAGAAAGACCCAAGATAAATAAAGTAATCAAACGAGCAAACCCTGACAGCAGAGCTGTAAGTAAGCAAATCCTCATATCTAAACAGGGTCCCTGAGCTAGATACAGAGAGTAACACACAGGGAAGCAATACTATGAGTATAACATAGTTTACTCTCCATTAACATAGCAAACATAGGAATGGAAATCTTAAATTCAAATATACAACATGCAATATATTTCAATTTAGATATTTATTATAACTAATTAAACATTCAGTTCGGACATAATATAATCAACATAGAATCAACCAAAAAAATATAATACAACACCCTACCCTAAATGAAACATACATATATGAAAACATAAATAACATAACAGTAAATACGCAAAAATATACAAGTAACACAGAACCAACAAAATCACAGAATAGTTTACATACAAATTTACAACCACCTCATACATGAGAGGATATTTAAACAGCACAATAAAGTTACTGCTTTGATGCTACAATTATGCGTTGTAGTTTGGATTGTATAAAATTCGACATAATAACAGCCAATTCTAGGTTATAATTTCCTGATTCAAGTTCTCGTGTTACAGGCCTGATGGTAGCCAATCCTGGTCAGGGCTTCAAATTTGCCAATTTCAAACACTTCATGCCAATGTTCAAGACATGCCAATTTACAAGCCGACGCGCGTTTCGGTGAGTGAAGAAAAATATAAATACACCTTCATCAGGACTTTATGATTCATTATAATTGGCATACGTACATCTTGTAATCTGCCTATCAAAGAAACATCAAAATTATTCATTACAATTCTTTGCATAGGGGGAAGGCTCGAATCATGTCAGATTTGCAACCAGACCAACTCAAGTGACTTAATTAAGAAAAAACACCGATAAAGTGCCCAAGATCAAAGTCTATAAAACCAATGCTTAATAAAGGTAAATAAATCTAAAGATCCAAGGAAAGCACCATTAGTGTCCAGCAAAATACTAGATAAAGTGCAGAAATAGAATCACCTATAGCATAAAAGTGTTGGATTACCACCGAGAGAATCTAGTCAAGAATAGTAATAGACTAGTTTGTTTATATTAAAATAAGATAAAATACCTTAGATATGAAAGAACTTAGATATCCCTTACAGGCTGGATTAAACACTCTCCAACTTCAAATTTGTAGTCCAAAATGAAGGACTAACACATGGATATAGCTAAATGAAGCTATGCTTTCTCACTCTAAAAGCAAACATAATGAAATCATTATCTTACACAGGGCAGGAAAGTCCACAGGATAGAAAAGAAAAAATCTGCTCATATGTACAATCGCTAACTACAGACTTACCTACAAGTTCACATGGTTTAAAAAACGTAATCCACAGGGGAAACCCACAAGGATACCAAACTGGTAGGGACCAACTTGCTAACTGCAAGGGAATAAGGGGGAGTCATGAGCCAGATAGAAATGACACAATCCAGACGGTATAAAATAATTCAATCCACAAAGGTTCAGCAAAGCTAGCCTACCAGTATCAGCAGGATCCAGGACATATGACCAGCACGATGATCTCTCGAGGAGCAATAACCCGTACTTCCCCAGCTGCCTCCTATTTAAACCAAATCACCACAGGTGATGCGATGAACATAGAAACAGGCCCGTAGGGGCCATCTAAGGAAATGGTCAAACATGCGCCATCTTAGAACCGTCAAAACAGCATGAAATATGCCAAAATCTACAGAGAATAAGAGGTACAATCAAACTGTAGAGTCATAGCCATATAGTAGTGGCAAAAGGAAA
Source organism: Pleurodeles waltl (assembly GCF_031143425.1). Lineage (NCBI taxonomy): Eukaryota > Metazoa > Chordata > Amphibia > Caudata > Salamandridae > Pleurodeles > Pleurodeles waltl. The sequence continues at coordinate 660,592,370 of NC_090450.1, read as the reverse complement.
TAACCAAAAATAAAAAATAATGGCCAATTCTAAATCAAACCAAAGAGTAGATATCACTTACCAGCATGCCCAAAACAGTGGGCGCCATCTTGGAACGTCAAAGTACAGGGTACTCAATGTCCCAAGGGTAGGCACAAAATGGGTTAGTAAAATACAATACGTATCATGTATATAATACAAATCGATAACATAAGGTTTTATAAGAAGGAACCGAAAACGGTTTTATCGTATAAAGTGAAGAATTCACTTCAAAGTAAGATAAAGGGCCACCACAGGAGAGCACAAAGCAACCCTGTGGTCGGCACCTGGAAAATTATTGACCCCTCAGGCAATCCTGTACATAAGTACTCAGATGGCATTGCTCCAAGGGAGATCTTCCACAGGGTTGCTTTGTGCTCTCCTGTGGTGGCCCTTTATCTTACTTTGAAGTGAATTCTTCACTTTATACAAACTGACCACAGACCTCTCAGATGGTTGATGCAGATGAGGGGGGAAAACCCAAAACTGTTAAGGTGGTCCATTTCCCTACAGGGGATGGATTTCACAGTGGAGCACAGACCTGGGACTGCCCATGCCAATGCAGATGGCCTTTCCAGGTTTTTCCACTTAGCTGATGAGGACTACCAGGGTGTAGGTTAGTACCCATCACCTTTCATCTGGGGGGGGCAGTGTAGTAAAGTCCTCCTTTTTTACCTGATCACCCCCACTCTTTTTGGATAGGTACTGGTGGTTACTGACTCTTGGCTGTGCCCTGGGTACTGCTAACCAGTCCCAGGGCCTGTGCTCTGTGTAAAATGGATATGCAAATTAGGCTAATTATAATTGGCTAAGTTAACCTACCTATAAGTCCCTAGTATATGGTAGGGCATGTAGGTTTAGGGACCACAGCATAGGTGGTGCACACCTAGGTGCACTGCTGAGGTGCCCAGTGTCATTTTAAAAGCAAGCCTGCCTTGCTGGCTGCTTTTAAATTAAAGTTATATGCAAATTCAACTTTGGAATTAAAGGTACTTCCAAAGTCTTAAACTACCTTATTTTTACATATAAGTCACCCCTAAGGTGTGCCCTATGTGCCCCTAGGGCTGGGTGCCATGTAACTATAAGCAGGGACTTTATAAAAATAGATTTATAAGCCCTGGTGAGGTAAAAACAGCCAAATTCGTTTTTCCCTCATTGAAGTAAATGGCCTTCATAGGCTAGAATGGGCAGACTTTATTTTAAATGTTAAAGTCTCCTGAAATGTTACATACCAAGAATTTGGTATCAAATTAATTGTTGTAATAAATCCCACAACTTCCAGTTGTTGGATTTAATATAACTTGTCCAGGTAAAAAGTTTAGACTTTACCTAAAAAGTTGCCAATTTCAGCTCTGCATTGTTTTTGCTGCTGTGCTCTGATTGGCCAGCCTGCAGCAGCTTCTGCCAGGCTGCCTTGATGAGGTGTGAAGTGGCCTGGCTTCACACAAAGGAATGTGCTTGGGGGAGAGAATCTCCCCTCAGCAGATGGTGAGGCAGGAAGGGGGAGGGCTGCCAAACTGGTCTTCAAAGGCAGAGAAGGACATCTGGAGCACCCAGCAACACCCCCACATCCTGCAACCCCAGACAATTAGGTGCCCCTTGATTAGATTAGGAGAGGGCAGGAGAGGGGTGTGTTTATGATTTTTAGCCACACCAGTGGGTGGGCTCAGCCAGATGTAACCTCCAAAAATCAGATTCATCCATGTTGGATTTTTAGAGACTGTTGCCTTCTGGGATGGATTTTTGCCACACTTCCCAGGAAGTGGTCATCACAGGAGGACGACCCTGTCCCTGATTGGAGAACCAGGGCCCCCCTGCTTTTTACCCAGGAGCAAGGATAAAACTGGCAGACCTGCCCCCACACCTCAGATCCCCACCAAATTTCAAGAAGAAGGAACTAAAGGAGAAGAAGGACTGCCCTGCTGGACCCCTGGCCTGCACCTGGAACCTGCACTCAGAAGGACTGCACCAGCTGCACACTTGGGCTTCACCACAAGAAGGACTTTGCCTGGCTTCAACTGGTTCAAGGAGGGACTCCCTGTTTGCTACAGGTGAAAAATTGCTATCCAGAGTCCCCTGCACCAACTCCTGAAAAAGTGACCAGCTGACCACTGTCCAGTGGCCAAAAATGAGTTTGCGCCAGGTGCATTCTGGGAGTTGAAGTCTGCACCCCCCAAGGACCATCACAGAACTTCTGGACCCTTGGGGTGAGCTGTGGACCCCAAAAGAACCTTAAAAGAACATCTGGGTGAAGCCCCAGAAGTTTGGAGAAGATTTGAAAATTTTTGTAAAAAAGCTCCAGAGAGGGACCGACCCGCCGCGGAAATTCTAGCCGGCTTGCTCAACCGCGACCCGGCCTGACTTCGTGGTTCGTCCCGGTAAAGAAAAACATCCGAAAAAGAGACTAAGGGGGTTATTCTAACTTTGGAGGAGTGTTAATCCGTCCCAAAAGTGACGGTAAAGTGACGAATATACCACCAGCCGTATTACGAGTTCCATAGGATATAATGGACTCGTAATACGGCTGGTGGTAAATCCGTCACTTTTCCGTCACTTTTGGGACCGATTAACACCTCCTCCAAAGTTAGAATAACCCCCTAAGTCCGAAGGTAAAAAGTTGACCGGGACCTCCCAGCCATCGTATCCGAGAAGGGCTCCACGGACGTCGGATCAAGATCCAGGTTTACCCCGGTCGAAGGATTTTCATCTCGAAAAAACGACTAAGTCCGAAGGTAAAAATCACCACCGAGGAAACCCACATCACGTATCCGGACAAGGGCTCCAGGAGGTCGGATTCAACTGGCAGGTTCGTCCCGGTGAAGAAAAACTTCAAAATAAAGACTAAGGGCCTGATTCTAACTTTGGAGGACGGTGTTAAACCGTCCCAAAAGTGGCGGATATACCACCTACCGTATTACGAGTTCCATAGGATATAATGGACTCGTAATACGGTAGGTGGTATATCCGCCACTTTTGGGACGGTTTAACACCGTCCTCCAAAGTTAGAATCAGGCCCTAAGTCAGAAGGTAACTTTTTAACCGAGGCCTCCCGCGACTTGTAGCCGAGCAGGGCTCCATCGCGGTCGGCCTGAAACTTTGACTTTGCCCCGGTCCTGGTGCAACCAGATGACCCGATTGGCACTTTTTGTTTCTAAGCGCTAGAAAAATAATAATTCTTTAAAAATTCATATCTCCGGTTCCCCTGAACCGATTTTAATCGTTTTTGTGTCATTTTAAAGATAAAAATATAAACTATTTTTATAAATTGGTTTTGGATTTTTAAACTGTTTCCTGTGTTTTATTTGATTACTGTTTTGTGATATTTGAATGCTTTACACTCTGTCTCCTAAGTTAAGCCTTGGCGCTCGTTGCCAAGCTACCAAGGGTTGAGCTGGGATTAATTTACTGAGACCTAACTGTACCTAGGTGGAGGTTAGTGGCTTGTTGCTAGGTTTAGGTACCTACCTGCCCTAATTAATAACCCATTTTCCAACATTTTTGGTGGCAGCGGTGGGATCCTGTACTTGTGTTCAGTATCACGTTACAGTTTTAAGTAAAACAAATTAAAAATCCTTTAAATTGTCTTAGTGCAAAACAATTTTTTTTTTTATTATTTTTTTTTTTTTTTTATTAATTATTAATTTGGATTAATTTCAATTATTGAATTTTTGTAATTTTTCTAAATTCTAGTTTCCAATTTTTGCAAAAAGTTTTTGTTGACACAAAACTAGGGAACCATGGAGCTTGATCTGGCTAGCCTACCCACACTGACAGTAGTCCAGCTTAGGGGGTTGTGTATTGAAAGAGGGTTGCCTGCAACCACAGATCTCAGGAAGCAAATCCTGATTAAATCCCTGACAGCATGGGCTGAGCCCCAAGAGGTAGAGACAGAGGAAGCTCCAGAGGAGGAAGAAAAAGAGGAAGATGCTAACTCTAACCACTCAGGGGAGGGAAGGCATCTGAGCCTAAGTGAGGAAGAGGAAGAACGGTCCTCAGTAGATACAGTCACTAGGGGCAGACCCAAAGCTAGTGGTAGGAAGGGGTCCCTTCAGGAGGAGAGAACCCATCCATCAGAGAAAGAGAGCTGGCGGCCCAGCTAGCATACATAGCTTTGGAAGCAGAGAAGCTGGCCCTAGAAAAGAAAAAGTGGGCAAGCAAAGAGAAAAGAGATGGTGGCAGCGATAAAGAGGCTGAGGTGTCCCTGGGTGGGGGTTTTGCCCCCAGATTACCCAAAGGGGTGATTCCTGCCTATGTAGAAGGGGATGACATAGATCAGTGGCTGGGGGCCTTTGAGAGGGCCCTCCAGATGAGGAAAGTCAAGCCTCAGTACTGGGGTTCACTTCTTTGGGAGTTAGTTCCCAACTCTGGGAGGGATAGGCTCCTAACCATGAGTGGGGAGGATGCAGACGCATACCCCAGTATGAAGAGTTGCTTGACTAAAAAGTTTGGTCTGACCCCAGAGCAGTATAGGCTCAAGTTTAGGGACACCCAAAAGACAAGCCCCCAGTCCTGGGTGGACTTTGTGGACATTTCAGTAAAGGCACTGGAGGGCTGGATACAGGGCAACAGGGTAAGTACCTTTGAGGGGCTGTACAATTTGATTATGAGGGAGCACCTTCTAACTAATTGTGTCCAAGAGAGGCTCCGCCAGTATCTAGTAGACTCTAGGTTGACCAACCCCAGAGAGCTGGGGGAGGCAGCAGATGACTGGTTAAGAATTAGGGTTAACCAGAAACCCCCAGGGGGTGATCAGAAAAAGGGAGAACATGGTTCTTCTCAGGGGAAGAACCAGGGGAAAGATGATAAAAAACCCAAAGAGTCCTCATAAGAGTCCCCAAAAACTTCTTAGGGAGGGGGAGCCCCGAGCCAATTCACTTTTAAAGGGAAAGGGTATCAGGGAAAGAATTATGATCCTGCTAAAGCAGGAAGGTTTCAGGAGCTTGCTAAGGCCGGCAAGTGTTTTGACTGTCATCAACCTGGACATAAAAGAGGAGATGCTATCTGCTCCAAGAAGCCCCCCACTGGTGGGCAATCCCAGGGGATTGCTAGTGTAGGGTTGGGGGTGGAAGTTGGCCCAGGGGTGGAATCAGGGTACACTGAGGTCACCTTAGTATCCGTGGGTGGGGTGGACATTGCAACTATGGCCACCTTACCTCCCATCATGGAGAGGTATAGGCAGAGGCCTAAAGTCAATGGTACTGAAGTGGAAGCTCTGAGAGATACAGGAGCCAGTGTGACAATGGTCACAGAAAAGCTGGTTTCTCCAGAGCAGGTCTTACCTGGTGTCTTCCACCAGGTGACTTATGCAGATAGCAGAACCAAACTCCATCCCATGGCTATGGTGAGTCTGGAATGGGGAGGTGTGACTGGCCCTAAAAAGGTAGCTGTAGCTCCTGCCCTCCCAGTAGAGTGTCTGCTGGGAAATGATCTTGAAGCATCTGAATGGTCAGAAGTGGAGAGAAGGGTCCATGCACAGATGCTGGACCTCCCTGAATGGGTGTGTGCTCTGACCAGGTCACAGGCAGCACAACAGGGAAATGCTGGACACTTGGACACTGGAACAATGGGCCAAGCCTCCAAGAAAAAGAGAAAGGGCATTGGGTCTGGATTGCCAGCCCCAACAAGTACAGAGGGTCAGGAAGAATCCAACCCTGAGGGGGAGGATCTGAACTCTGAGGGAGGGACACTTTCCCTGCAAACTATGCCTGATTTGGCAGAACTGCAAGGGGCAGGTGGGCCCACCAGAGAAGATTTGTGCCAGGGACAAAGAGAGTGTCCCACTCTTGAGGGCCTGAGGCAGACTGCTGCCAGGCAAGAGCAAGGGGATACCAGTGGGTCCCACAAGGTTTACTGGGAGGATGGAGTTTTCTACACTGAGGCAAGGGCCCTCAAACCAGGGGCTACTAGGAGAGTAGTGGTCCCCCAGAAGTATAGAGAATTCCTCCTTACCTTAAGCCATGATATCCCCTTAGCTGGACATTTGGGACAGACCAAGACCTGGAACAGGCTGGTCAACCATTTTTATTGGCCCCAAATGTCAGAAAAAGTCAGAGAGTTTTGCAGCTCCTGTGTCACCTGTCAAGCCAGTGGCAAGACAGGAGGCAAACCAAAGGCTCCCCTGATACCACTGCCAGTGGTTGGGACTCCCTTTGAGCGGGTGGGGATTGACATTGTTGGTCCCCTAGACCCACCAACTGCTTCAGGTAACAGGTACATTGTGGTGGTGGTGGACCATGCCACCAGGTACCCTGAGGCAATACCCCTCCGGACAGTCACTGCTCCCACAGTGGCTAGGGCCCTACTTGGTGTGTTCACCAGAGTGGGGTTCCCAAAGGAGGTGGTCTCAGATAGGGGCACAAACTTTATGTCAGCCTATCTGAAGGCCATGTGGGATGAGTGTGGTGTTACTTATAAGTTCACCACCCCCTACCACCCACAGTCCAATGGTCTCGTGGAAAGATTTAATAAGACCCTGAAGGGCATGATCATGGGTTTGTCTGACAAACTCAGGAGGAGATGGGATGTCCTCCTCCCATGCCTGCTGTTTGCCTACAGAGAGGTGCCACAGAAGGGGGTTGGATTCAGCCCCTTTGAGTTACTGTTTGGGCACCCTGTAAGAGGCCCATTGTGCTTGGTGAGAGAGTCTTGGGAAAAGCCTCTCAAAGAATCCAAGGAGAATGTGCTAGATTATGTACTGGGCCTGCGGTCACGCATGGCTGAGTATATGAAGAAGGCAAGCAGAAACCTGGAGGCCAGCCAGGAGCTCATGAAGCTCTGGCATGATCAAAAGGCTACCATGCCTGAGTATCACCCAGGACAGCTGGTGTGGGTTTTGGAGCCTATGGCTCCTAGGGCACTTCAGGCCAAATGGACTGGGCCCTATCCAATTCTGGAGAAAAAAGGTGAGGTCACATACTTGGTGGACCTTGGCACCCCCAGGAATCCTCACAGGATCCTGCATGTAAACAGGATGAAACCCCACCAGGACAGGGCAGACATGACCATGCTAATGGTCACTGATGAAGGGAAGGAGGAGGAGGGTGAACCTCTGCCAGACCTCCTGTCCTCAAAAGCAAAAGATGGGTCAGTGGAGGGAGTGGTACTCTCTCCCAAATTGACAGATCAGCAACAAAAAGACTGTAAGCAAGTTTTGGGACAGTTTGCTAGTCTGTTCTCCCTGACCCCAGGACTCACCAATTGGTGTGTCCATGATGTTGACACTGGTGACAGCTTGCCTGTCAAGAACAAGCTGTACAGGCTGTCTGACCAGGTCTAGGCCAACATCAAAGCTGAAGTGGCTAAGATGTTGGACCTCAAGGTAATTGAGCCCTCTGATAGTCCTTGGTCCAGTCCAGTGGTACTGGTGCCCAAAGCTAATCCCCAAGGTGGGAAGAAAGAATTGAGATTCTGTGTGGACTACAGAGGTCTAAACGCAGTCACTAGGACTGATGCTCACCCCATACCTAGAGCTGATGAGCTCATTGACAGGTTGGGGGCTGCCAAATTCCTGAGCACATTTGATCTGACCTCAGGATATTGGCAGATTGCCTTAAGTCCAAGAGCTAAGGAGAGGTCAGCATTTTCCACACCAGAGGGCCACTTTCAGTTCAAGGTGATGCCCTTTGGCATGAAAAATGCTCCTGACACCATCCAACGATTGGTGAACAGAGTCCTATCTGGGTTGTAATCTTTCAGTGCAGCTTATCTGGATGATATAGCTGTTTTTAGTTCCACCTGGAAGGACCACCTGGTCCACCTGAAGGAAGTGCTTCAGGCCCTGCTTCAAGCAGGCCTGACTATCAAGGCAAGCAAGTGCCAGATAGGGCAAAGCTCTGTTGTGTACCTGGGTCACCTTGTTGGTGGAGGCCATGTACAACCTCTCCAGCCCAAGATCCAGACTATTCTGGATTGGGAGGCTCCTAAAACCCAGACTCAGGTCAGGGCCTTTCTTGGCCTGGCTGGGTACTACAGGAGGTTTGTTCAGAATTTTGGGACCATAGTGGCCCCTCTAACTGAGCTTACCTCCAAGAAACAGCCCAAGAAGGTCATTTGGACCCCAGAGTGTCAGAAAGCTTTTGACACCCTAAAGCAGGCTATGTGTTCAGCACCAGTGTTACTGGCCCCTGACTATAGCAAGGAGTTTGTATTACAAACAGATGCTTCAGAGGAAGGGATTGGGGCAGTGTTAGCACAAGTTAATGAAGAGGGCCATGATCACCCAGTTGCCTTCATCAGCAGGCGACTACTCCCTAGAGAGAAAAAATGGAGTGCCATTGAGAGGGAGGCCTTTGCTGTGGTCTGGTCCCTGAAGAAGTTGAGGCCTTACTTGTTTGGCACTCACTTCCGTATACAAACTGACCACAGACCTCTCAGATGGTTGATGCAGATGAGGGGGGAAAACCCAAAACTGTTAAGGTGGTCCATTTCCCTACAGGGGATGAATTTCACAGTGGAGCACAGACCTGGGACTGCCCATGCCAATGCAGATGGCCTTTCCAGGTTTTTCCACTTAGCTGATGAGGACTACCAGGGTGTAGGTTAGTACCCATCACCTTTCATCTGGGGGGGGCAGTGTAGTAAAGTCCTCCTTTTTTACCTGATCACCCCCACTCTTTTTGGATAGGTACTGGTGGTTACTGACTCTTGGCTGTGCCCTGGGTACTGCTAACCAGTCCCAGGGCCTGTGCTCTGTGTAAAATGGATATGCAAATTAGGCTAATTATAATTGGCTAAGTTAACCTACCTATAAGTCCCTAGTATATGGTAGGGCATGTAGGTTTAGGGACCACAGCATAGGTGGTGCACACCTAGGTGCACTGCTGAGGTGCCCAGTGTCATTTTAAAAGCAAGCCTGCCTTGCTGGCTGCTTTTAAATTAAAGTTATATGCAAATTCGACTTTGGAATTAAAGGTACTTCCAAAGTCTTAAACTACCTTATTTTTACATATAAGTCACCCCTAAGGTGTGCCCTATGTGCCCCTAGGGCTGGGTGCCATGTAACTATAAGCAGGGACTTTATAAAAATAGATTTATATGCCCCGGTGAGGTAAAAACAGCCAAATTCGTTTTTCCCTCATTGAAGTAAATGGCCTTCATAGGCTAGAATGGGCAGACTTTATTTTAAATGTTAAAGTCTCCTTAAATGTTACATACAAAGAATTTGGTATCAAATTAATTGTTGTAATAAATCCCACAACTTCCAGTTGTTGGATTTAATATAACTTGTCCAGGTAAAAAGTTTAGACTTTACCTAAAAAGTTGCCAATTTCAGCTCTGCATTGTTTTTGCTGCTGTGCTCTGATTGGCCAGCCTGCAGCAGCTTCTGCCAGGCTGCCTTGATGAGGTGTGAAGTGGCCTGGCTTCACACAAAGGAATGTGCTTGGGGGAGAGAATCTCCCCTCAGCAGATGGTGAGGCAGGAAGGGGAGGGCTGCCAAACTGGTCTTCAAAGGCAGAGAAGGACATCTGGAGCACCCAGCAACACCCCCACATCCTGCAACCCCAGACAATTAGGTGCCCCCTTGATTAGATTAGGAGAGGGCAGGAGAGGGGTGTTTATGATTTTTAGCCACACCAGTGGGTGGGCTCAGCCAGATGTAACCTCCAAAAATCAGATTCATCCATGTTGGATTTTTAGAGACTGTTGCCTTCTGGGATGGATTTTTGCCACACTTCCCAGGAAGTGGTCATCACAGGGGGACGACCCTGTCCCTGATTGGAGAACCAGGGCCCCCCTGCTTTTCACCCAGGAGCAAGGATAAAACTGGCAGACCTGCCCCCACACCTCAGATCCCCACCAAATTTCAAGAAGAAGGAACTAAAGGAGAAGAAGGACTGCCTTGCTGGACCCCTGGCCTGCACCTGGAACCTGCGCTCAGAAGGACTGCACCAGCTGCACACTTGGGCTTCACCACAAGAAGGACTTTGCCTGGCTTCAACTGGTTCAAGGAGGGACTCCCTGTTTGCTACAGGTGAAAAACTGCTATCTAGAGTCCCCTGCACCAACTCCTGAAAAAGTGACCAGCTGACCACTGTCCAGCGGCCAAAAAGGAGTTTGCGCCAGGTGCATTCTGGGAGTTGAAGTCCGCACCCCCCAAGGACCATCACAGAACTTCTGGACCCTTGGGGTGAGCTGTGGACCCCAAAAGAACCTTAAAAGAACATCTGGGTGAAGCCCCAGAAGTTTGGAGAAGATTTGAAAAATGTTGTAAAAAAGCTCCAGAGAGGGACCGACTCGCCGCAGAAATTCTAGCCGGCTTGCCTCAACCGCGACCCGGCCTGACTTCGTGGTTCGTCCCGGTAAAGAAAAACATCCCAAAAAGAGACTAAGTCCGAAGGTAAAAAGTTGACCGGGACCTCCCAGCCATCGTATCCGAGAAGGGCTCCACGGATGTCGGATCAAGATCCAGGTTTACCCCGGTCGAAGGATTTTCATCTCGAAAAAACGACTAAGTCCGAAGGTAAAAATCACCACCGAGGAAACCCACATCGCGTATCCGGACAAGGGCTCCAGGAGGTCGGATTCAACTGGCAGGTTCGTCCCGGTGAAGAAAAACTTCAAAATAAAGACTAAGTCAGAAGGTAACTTTTTAACCGAGGCCTCCCGCGACTTGTAGCCGAGCAGGGCTCCATCGCGGTCGGCCTGAAACTTTGACTTTGCCCCGGTCCTGGTGCAACCAGATGACCCGATTGGCGCTTTTTGTTTCTAAGCGCTAGAAAAATAATAATTCTTTAAAAATTCATATCTCCGGTTCCCCTGAACCGATTTTAATCGTTTTTGTGTCATTTTAAAGATAAAAATATAAACTATTTTTATAAATTGGTTTTGGATTTTTAAACTGTTTCCTGTGTTTTATTTGATTACTGTTTTGTGATATTTGAATGCTTTACACACTGTCCCCTAAGTTAAGCCTTGACGCTCGTTGCCAAGCTACCAAGGGTTGAGCTGGGATTAATTTACTGAGACCTAACTGTACCTAGGTGGAGGTTAGTGGCTTGTTGCTAGGTGTAGGTACCTACCTGCCCTTATTAATAACCCATTTTCCAACAGGATGTTACTACGTCACATGACTAGAGTACTTACAATGTTGATTGCTTTTGAGATGACTGAGCAGTCACATGGATGCAGTACTTTCAATGTTGATTACATTGTCATAGAGCTTAAAATAATCCACTCTTCACCCATAATTTATTTTCAACTGACACTATATATATGTATATATATCTTTTGACACCATTCTGTCTATTACTGAATTTAGGGACTTAATTTAGACGGCGATACTAAGACCTTCCCAATGTCGTGACACTATGTACTGTTTGCGGTGTTATACTATTATATATTATTTTTATCTAGTATGATCTCCTTGGTTGATGCTAGCGCAGACCTAGGGAGCCCAATCTCTAATACGGGATGGTAAGCATCAAAACCTCTATTCATTCCTGTTTATTATACACTGACTGAGGGTGGTTGTCACTATAACTGTTTTTCTGTTTTGATCACTGGCACTAATTGTTATGTGTCTTTTCGATTCTATGCAGGGCGACTGTACTGACCAACTGACTTAGACATATTCTGTCTTCTATTCTGTAAGTGACTTTTTTTGCACTTGATTAATTGTTGATACACAGGAGAAGTAGTTTAATAACAAGATTTTTTCGTGGGTCCTGAAGAAGCGTCATAGGATCACTTGGTGACCGACCGCAGACGCGAAACATGTTGACCATGTAGGACTAGGTAAACTACCTTCCCTAATTATAGAGTGTAGTGGTACTTCATTTCCAGTAACACTCTTTACATTCCCGTTTTTAATCTTGGCCTGGACCTTGTTTCTAACACATTAAAATAATGGTTTTGGTTCAGAGCTAATTTTAAGAGTTTTGTCTCTTCTCTATACTCTCCGTTTCTTAGTCAGTCTTTGTTAGCAATTCAACAACGGTTGAGCGCCACCCAGAATGCTGGGTGTCCCGCCAGGCATTGCAGCACCGGACTGGCGAGGAGTAAGCCCAATGATGATACCTGTCACCCTAGTGGGTGCTTGAGGGCTCTCCTAAAACACCCAGTATAGATTCGCCTTTGCTGAATAAGAACTTAATTAGTTCTCTTGTCTTCTCTCTCTTTTTTGGAACAGTGCACTTATATTGATACTACATGTAGACTAATGTCTCCAGCCTGGTGGCTGTTACCACCTGGCGGACGGAGTGGTACATTGGTGGTTTGGATTGAGCCAAACCGCCAATGTTATATTTTGGGAAAGAGTACCACCAGCCTGTTGGCAGTACTCTTCTCCAAAATATCGCCGCCCGCCAGGGTCATAATGAGGGCCATATTTCCCTATATTAACAATGCTACAGTCACGAAAATCATTCTCAGACTCAAATGATACATATATAGAAACAACAATAGCTGACTTAGTCTACACATGAATCTTAGTTTAATCAAACCAAACAAACACATTATCTCAATGGTTATTACACAAAACCATAGCAATAGAATTTGAGCAAGAGAAATTGAATATATTTGATTAAATAAAGAAAGGCATCAATAACCATCTAGGAATATGAGAATAACACCTCACTAACCACTAATTAGCATTAACACGTTGGGCTTCATGTAAAAAAATTTAGTAACACAAATTTAGAAAAAATATCTAGTCAAGGAACTATCAAAAATAGGAGCAGTATTATATGATCAGCAGTTGGTACCTAAAAACAAAAGACAAACAACAATTTGCATCCATACAATTACTAAGGTATTCAGCAACAAAGTCTACTTCATCAAGGGGACAGCAACATCAGACACCAGGATCAGAACAGGATTGGAACAGGAACAACATAAGGGGTATGGTTTTAAATGTTGGACTTTAAGATTACTAAACCACAAAAGCATTTGTTCAGTATTGAACAGACGAAGTAAACTTAGAAAAATAATAATAAACACCAGCATTGTCATTAGACTAACTGAAAGAATGGCAAAATGACGAATGCCTAAAAAACAAATGATGAATGACCAAAGATTAATTAATAATAACCCCAAATCAGTAGTGACTGAACATTAAATTAAACTTCCTAAAAACTCTGATTGGTTGAGAGAAATATGCTGAGAAACTATATCCAATCAGAACACTAACAGATATCAAAATTATATAAAATGTTAGCTCTAAGCCTTTCTAATTGCTATTATTCCATTGATGAAACTCATACTAATACATTTGTAATTTCTTCTTCTGTTGCATCTGTAGTCCCTTTGTTCAGAACTCCATTTACGTCATCCCCGGACAACTTATGGAAACATTTCTTATCATGGCATCCTTTTCCCTCGAGGAAAGAACATAGGTTAGAAACAGAACTACAAGCAAAATATACAAATTCAATGAATAAAGTCTGCTGAGCCACAGAAAGGCAGCTAAGAAACAGAACACATTAGAAACATGTTATACAGATAACATTTTACAGTGCATCTCTTCTGCTTTAGTCCAGCAGGGGGCCACTAAATACACATTAATTCTGACATTTATTTTAGGAAAGAAAGACACTCTTTTGGAAAGACAGAATAATTGTTTTAGCTTAAGTTAGCATAGAAAACAAAAAGTAGGCCTTGCATATGATGGTGGCCATCAAGTCGATCACAAAACTCGCTTTTCCATAACAATTAATGCACAGTGATTAATATATCAAAATATGAGTATTGTTACTTGTGTGAAAAATAAACACAAGAATCTAAGCTCTTATAGTAACGTTGCAGGCAATAGTGAAGATCCAGACCGTTATTTGTAGCAATCATTCCTAGCTAGTTATTGCATTGAGCATAGTCATTTAAACTGTAGAAGCATCATTGTACTAGATTCTGCTGCGCCTTTCATGTTGAAGGAGCCCATGGGATGGGTAGAAAGGTTGAGGAGAGTGAGAACCTCATCTCCAACCAACATTTCATGCAATTTGAGGACTGAAGGTGAAAAAAAGAGATATTCCAGATCCTATTCTCAGAGCACAGCTTCTAACAAATTCCTTAACACCTCATTGTCCTTCGCACCACCAATTTGGTTAAAACCAGTGATTTGTTTATTGTGTTATTGTTTGTATGTATTGCAATGTTTGGGAACATTGCATTTAAGCCTGTTATAGATCAGTTAAAATGGTGCAGATTGATTTGTTCAATCCTATCTGAAGCGTGTTTTCTGTCAGTAGTGTGTGTTGAATATCCGCTGTCAACAAACATCAAAAATTGTTGTAAAGTTAATTTATTCAAAGTTAAACACTTAATTCCCCACTGTAGTGTTCTTTGGGTATATCATATAGGCCACCAGGTTTTGAAATGAGTATGCCAATCCCAGTCAAGGCCTGATTCACAAAGATAAACTTAACTTTTGTGTTAAATTCCAGATTTTTGTATTCACAAACTTCAAGCTAATAGTTAGTTTATTACTGTGGAAACTTCACAGTTCAGCAGAGAACTCTGCTCATAAAGAGAAGGACAGACAGGCCTGCCTTTTTATTTGCAAAGTTCTCTACCCTCCACAATTGTAATCTTAACGTTAACTCATAGTTTGTGAATACAAAAAAAAAACATACACACACAAAAGTGTACTTTTATATTTGTGAATCAGGCCTCAAATGTTTCTTTCGTTGGTCACATTCATGGTGTTTGCAAACTTACACTGTAACCAATGACAGTGTTCATGTACAAACGTTTGCACATGTACAGTAACATGTTCACAAACATGTTCGAAATTGCACATATTGTATATGTGTACTAGAACTTCACATTTTGCCTCATATTCCGGCAACTGCTGAACAGGTTTTCTTCAACCAAGAAATGTTGTAGAATACTGGAATGCCACTTGCCATTTGAATATGGAGCCCATCATTTCAGCGGTTTATGAGCTATGAGAGCAGAAATATTTCATACGTAAAACCCATTATGTTATGGATTGACATGTAAAAAATAATCTTTTGAACCAAATATCTAACCCACACTGAATAATGGCAATCTCTTAAATGTGAGTTTGCAAGTTTGGTATGGATTAGCCAATGGGCCTAAAGTTACTAAAGGTATAAAATAGAGTTTTCTTTGGAATGTGGTCTCTATCTCATCTACAAAGGTGTGTCAGTACATCTGCAACAAATATCTATCTATAATGTGTGGAACTTCTGTTGCCCCAGGTGCAGTAAAACAACTCCTCCTGTTTATATTGTACTCTGTAAACAAAGACCAAAAACACTGTGATTTACTGAACCACCGCAGTTTTGGTAAAGACAATTGTCTCAAGATAAAGCAAGATATGCTTTCTTGTTGATACTTTGTTATAAATTATGGGCCTCATTATGACCCTGGCGGCCGGCGGTAAGCTGGTAGTAACACCGCCAACAGGCTGGCAGTGTTCTGCCAGCTATTATGACCGTGGCGCAATAGCCACAGCCATACCGCCGGCCCCTCCACTATACCGCCAGGCGAATAATCCCCAGGGCAGCGGTGCGAGCACCGCTGCCCTGGAGATTATGAGTCCCCTACCGCCAGCCTGGCCACGGCAGTAAACACTGCCATGGAAAGGCTGGTGGTAAGGGGGACTTGGGGGCCCCAGCACTGCCCATGCATTTCACTGTTCGAATTTCAGGCAGTGAAATGTGCTACGGGTGCTACTGCACCCGCTGCACATCAGCATTGCCGCTGGCTCTATTACGAGCCGGCTGCAATGTTGATGTGACTTTTCCACTGGTCATGATAGGGAGCCAGAAATACCGCCGGCACTGGTGGTATTCTGGATCCTGCAGCCTCAGCGGTCTTTTCAAAAGACCGCCAAGGTTGTAATGAGGGCCTATATATATGGTTCATTATTGCAAACTCTTAACAATTATGGGGCATGCCTAATGAAATACAGTGAGATGTGAGCTTAGCTTGCATTTTTAAAAGAAGTTCCAATACACAAAAAGTGCACATTTGTTAAGTTTAACAATGTGTGGCTATTTATAATGATACCAGAATTCTTCTTGATTATGTACAGATACATTGACAAGAATAGAAGCAAGATTGGTGAATGCTGGCTTTGAAATTGAAACATACACAAATAATATTTGTAACTTGAAAATTTATAGGAAGATTGCAGTCAGTTTTATTAAACTGGTGTGTAATTTCAAAGAACATATCATTTCTCTAAAGCGTCTTTTAATAAAAAAAAGGTTGATGCACACCAACATAAAAAACAAAATAATGCAAAATCTGTGTAAAATCATTTAAAGCAACATTATCAACCACATGCAAACTCTGGAGTGAAATGTACTCCTGCCTATTATAAAAAGCATGGGGTTAGATTTTGCAACCAGGGTGGTATTTTTTAAACTGACCTGTGTGATAAAAGGTTGATTCACGAAATACTGAATTGTAGTGGTTCAAAATGTGACCTACCTTATGAATATTAATAAGGTAGGCTGTAAATTGATACTCACTATGATTTAAGCTATCACATAGATGAGGGCCTGCTGGGCCAGCAGACCATGTCTGTGACTGCTTTTAAATAAACCAGTCATTTGTTTTTAAAATGCAGGTTGTTGTCTGAAAGGAAAACAGGATGTGTCTAAAAAAATAGAATTTTAAGCAACATTTTTTTTTTTTACTAGGCAGTGATCCTGGGACCAGAGCCTACTTTTCACAGATGTTTCTGTCAACATTCCAAAAAAGGAAGAGAACCCTTGAAGACCCCTTCCCTTTTGTGAATGGGTTAACATTATACTTGTGTAGTCATTAAAATCTTAATGTTTTGCAAACTGATTTTGGTTGCAAAACAATAACACACACCTTCCAAATACTGATTGTGTATTTAGTTGCAAACCCAATTGCGGCCAATTGTTAATCACAATGTAGGTTTGTTACAGGCCAAGAAGCCTTTTTGCAGTTGGAAATGGCCCAATTATATCTTTTTACAAATGCAAAATGCCTTCTTATAATTAGCGCATGTTTCCAAGCTTTTCCAAGGTGAGAGCGGGTTGGAGAAGAACTGATGAAGATCCTTAATATGCCACATTCACTCTGCTTCCAACCCCTTTGAGCAGATTTCCTCACTCTACATCTTCTTGTATGTAAACCCTTTTATGAGTGCAATATCAAGCTTTGCACATGTAAACCAATCTTCCATGCATAAATACCTTTGAGAATCAGGCCCCTAACATATTCCCTCTGACAAGGCCTTGCAGAGTTGGTCCAGTTGTAACATCTAAAACAGTTACATATGTTGAGTTTAGTATGTATTCACAATTATTGGAAACGAGGGAACTGTGGCATTCTTTTATTTACTATTATTATGCAAATATATGTTGTGAGAAATTGGGTTGTTGGTTGACCGAAGTGTGAGCCCTGGTCAAGCAGCAACCACAATTGCTGGACCTGCCGGGAAAAAGGACTGCTTTGCTGCTGAAGGACTGCCACACTGCTGGACTGCCACTCTGCTTGACTCCTGCTTAGCTGTGTTGATCTGCTGCCTGATTCCTTCTTGTCTGGGAGTGAGAAGGAGTCAACCTGCATCTCTCCAACCCAGAACCCAGAGTGACTCCAAGGGGTAGTTGGCTGGCCTCCTGATCTGAAGTCTTAGGGACATAAAAAAATTCAACTGCTGAGCTCCTGTACCTGGACTCTGCCTTATGTGAGTGTGCCCTGCCAAGTAGTGCCACCCCAAACCTGGACCTTTGGAAGTTTGCCTTAGGTGCTTGCTCCAGCAGACCTGATGGATCCTCTGCTTCCAGAGGAGAACAGAAGCATCACTGCTGTTGCTGGGAACACAACCATTGCATTATTGCCACTACATGTGTCAGATCTGGTGCAACCGACTCACATTGCTGCATCTTGGGACAAGCTCATCGCATTCGTAAGCACCAATATACGTTGCTTTCCCCGGTGCAAGACGCTTGTATTCCTCATTGTGGGCAGTCTTGATGATGAACCTGAACCTCCACATTGACTGCATCCTCAACGTCAGTCTTCACGTTGCAGGTTCTGTCAACAGGATCCTCAATGTTGCTGCATCAGGATCTCACACTGCAGCCTTATCACATCTTGGAACTAGTGCATAACCCCAGCTGCACGACGCATCTTTGCTTCGGACATATGCAGTGCTCCACAACCAGGATTTAAGATACTTTGGTTCAGCTGGCCTAACTGGGTCCCTGTATCTGGCTCGTGCTCCATTATGGTTGTCCTAAACTTTGACTTTCTGTAGGTCTGGCCCCACCAGATGTCCACAGTTGGTGCTTCTTGCTTCTAAGCGCTGTTTCACAGCTTATTCTTTAAAAATTCATAACTCAAGGTCTCTTTTTTAGATTTTTGTCATTTTGGTTTTGTTTTATTTATTACATTACGTTCTATCTTTTTCATCTGATGTGGGATCCCTTTGTGGCGTGTTTTCACTGTGTCATCCTTTGAAGTATTACACAAATAATTTACACATTGCCACCGAGTTAAGCCTGAGTGCTCTGTGGCAACCGACCCGAGGGTTACACACAGGTTAATTTTGGGTTTGCTGTGACTTCACCCTGAGAAGACGTGTGGTTGCTCCTTCAGTAGAATTTCTCCTCCTCAACCAGTAACCCATGTTTTTACAAAAACTATGTGTACAAAATGAGAAAGTAAACTATAACGCATTTCAACTGGGCAGATTGTAGTAGATGCATAACCATGCCCATACTGGTTGGTAGCCACCACTACAATATATAATTTTTGTATTCCCTGGCATCTAGTAGACTTTCTGCCCCCGGGTTGTGGATTGGGGTAATTGCCCCATCTGCTCACTGGTGGGCAGCACAACTTTGGCCCGATTTATTTGTGGTGGGGGTATGGCCATACCCCCACCCTCTTATTTTGAAAAAAAAATCTTTCCTGGTCTCTGGGGGCAGATGGGCCTTCCAAAAATGGGCAACAGTATTGTGCCCCCATGGGGAGCGATCCTTGCCCAAGGGGCTGCCCTCCCAAACAAAACACACACACAAATCCCAGGTGCCTAAGTGGTCTCTGCCCCACCCGGGGGCAGATTGGCCTGATAGAGATAGGCCAATCTGCCCCCAAGGGGAGCAGAAATGGCCTAAAAGAGCAACCCTTGCCTAAGGGGTCGATCCCTTTGTGTGAAATTGGCGCAAAAATAAAATCCCCGGTGCCTAGTGTTTTATGCCCCCCCTTGGGGGCTGATCGTCTAATAAAAATAGGCCGATTTGCCCCCAAGGGGGGCAGATATAGCCTAAAATAAATTTGCCCCACAGTGGAATGACCCTCGCCTAAGGGGTCACTCCCCTTACGTGAAATTGATGCAAAAAAAGACAAATCCCTTGTTTCTAGTGGTTTCTGTCCCCCTTGGGGGCAGATTGACCTAATAAAAATAGGCCAATCTTCCCCCAAGGGGAGCAGAAATGGCCTAAATACAATTTGCCCCCTAGGGGAGCAACCTTTGGCTAAGGGGTCGCTCCCCATAAATAAAAAAATAAAGTAAACAGAAAAAAATTATATCCCCGGTGTCTAGGGTTTCTAACTCCCCCCGGGGGCAGATCAACCTAATTATAATAGGCTGATATGCCCCCGGGGGCAGATCGACCTAATTATAATAGGCTGATATGCCCCCGGGGGGCACAAAAGGCTTACAAATATTTTGCCCCCCCTGGGGAGCAGCCCTTGCCCATGCCTATGGAGCAGCTCCCCTCATTCAATAAAATTTATAAGAAATAATTCCCTGGTGTCTAGTGGTTTCTGCCCCCCTTGAGGGCAGATTGGCCTAATAAAAATAGGCTGCTCCGCCCCCAAGGGGGCAGAAATGGCCTAAGAGTAATTTTGCCCCACGGGGAGCGACCCTTGCCTTATGGATCGCTCCCCACATTTAAAAAGAAATAAACAAAAAAAAATAGCCCTGGTGTCTAAGGGTCTAATTATAATAGGCCGAACTGCCCCAGGGGGGGGAGCAAAAAGGCCTAAAAATAATTTGGCCCCTGGGAAGCGGCCCTTCTCCAAGGGGCCGCTCCCATTATCCAATTACAGAATAATTGCTTTACATTGTCACTGTTTTTCCAGGGCCTCCTGCCCCTAACTTCTGTATTGTAGTTGTGTTATTATCTTGCCATGTTTATGTCAAAAGACTGTTTACTCCACACTTGTTTTGCCCTCAATATATGACTCTGCAGGATATTTTGTTTCAATGGATCTGAGTGGAAACTGAAAGCATGGAGAATACTATTTCCAGCTGTGTTTCTCCAAAAACAGGAGTTTCAATCTTTCCATTCATTCTAGAAAGGGTGATATTTAAAAAAAGGCCCACTTCATAACTGACTGTAGAGGAGAAGTCAAAATTTATTCACACTCTCAACAAACTGGGTAATCTCATTTTCCGAACCTTTCCATTACATGAAGAGGTCATTAATAAACATCAGCCATGGGATTACTTTCTCATGTATTTCTCCATCAAGGTCAACTGATATCACCTGTTCCTCCCACCACTTCATATGTAAATTAGCTGGGGACGAAACATGTGCCTATCACATTCCCCTGTAATTGCCTGAATAAGTTCTTATAAAAAAGGAACATATTATTTGTCAAGCATATATGCATCATAGTAAGAACACCTGGTTGAGTTTATATAATCTGAGTTTTTGGGATTGCAGCCCTTCACAGAGACTGTTGTGTGTCAAATATTTTCCATAAAACATCAGCGATGTCCCTGGTAGGAATATAGGGCCACATGTAGCAACTTTCAGATTTGCGACCCGCAAATTGCGAGTCAGAGCAACTCGCAATTTGCGAGTCGCAAATCCGAAGGTAGAATGGTGTCCTTGACACCATCTGCGATTCGCAAGAGGGTTGCAAAAGCCCACCTCATGAATAATCATGAGGTGGGTTGCATTTTGCGACCCCCTTGCGAATGGCGGCCCTCACAGGGATGGTGGCCTGCTGCAGACAGCAGACACCATGTCTGTGA